>NC_091963.1:20777973-21377973 GCF_031021105.1 Erythrolamprus reginae | reverse complement strand
ATAGTCTTTTAAAATAATAAATTGCCCAGGAATCTTTTGTTATTGAACAAGACAATAGATTTATTTATAAAATATATAGTTTGTACCTTGGATCTAGGTACATGTAGATAGAACTGAAGCTTTGATAAACTTTGCCTATTAATAGAATTGGTAGCTTTTCAGACCTGTTCTGAGTTATAAAATACAGTGGTACCTTAAGATACGAACTTAATTGGTGCCGGGAGGAGGTTCATAAGGTGAAAAGTTCGTAAGACGAAACATTGTTTCCCATAGGAATCAATGGAAAAGCAATTAATGCGTGCAAGCCCAAAACTCAGAAACCGGGAAGCCGGCCGCCACCACCAAAGGAGGCTTGAGCCTCCCTTTGCCCCACGCTGCTTCGCCCTGCCTGTTGTCCTGGGTGAAGTGCTGGGGGGAGGGAGTCAGGAAGGTCCTCCTGCTCCCCTCCCCAGCCAAAAACACAAAGACAGGCAGGGCGGAGCAGCGTGGAGCAAAGGGAGGCTGAAACCGCCGGTGGCTTCAGCTTCCCATTGCTCCGCGAGAGTGGCAGACCACCTTTGTATTTTTGGCTGGGGGGGGGAAGCAGGAGGCGCAGGATCGGGCCGGCGGCGGGCGCGCCGCGAGGTAGCAGGTCAGCATCCTGGGCGGCTGGGCGGCGGGCGAGGAGGCGCGGCCGAGCGGACCTGGCTCCGGCTCCGGCTAGACCTCCAGCGAGGATGGGGCAGGCAGTGGGCGCGGCGGCAGCGGTAGCGGCGAGGGTGCGTCCGATTTGGGGCTGGTGGCCCCCGACGCAGGGGGGAACATCGGCGCGGGAGGCAGGAGGCTTCTTTTTGCCTGGGAGGGAAGGTGAAATGCGGGCGGCTCTAGCAGCTGCTACGAGCGGCATTTCACTTTCCCTCCCAGGCAAAAAGATGCCGGCATTCTGGGATGATGGGGCCGGACTTCCCAGGCGGAAGGCGTGCTCCTCTCCCCAGCATCTTTTTGCCTGGGAGGGAAGGTGAAATGCTGCTCGTAGCAGCTGCTTCCGCGTTCGGCTTCAGGAGATAGCTGGGAAGCGGCGCGGCTGTTTTAAAAGGTCGCAGCCGGCCTGGGGGGCTTTCCAGCACCCCCCCGAACCCCAAACCCGGGTTCGGGGGGGGTGCTGGGAAGCCCCCCAGGCCGGCTGCGACCTTTTAAAACAGCCGCGCGGCTTCCCAGCTGTCTCCTGAAGCCGAACGCCAAAGCCAAACTTCTGCGTTCGGCTTCAGGAGACAGCTGGGAAGCGGCACGGCTGTTTTAAAAGGTGACAGCCGGGCTGGGGGGCTTCCCAGCAACCTCCCGAACCGAACCCGGGGTTCAGAAAAATTTTGCCTCTTCTTACGAACTTTGTTCGAGTTACGAACCGGCGTTCGGGAGGCTTCTGGGAAGCCCCGCCGCCTGGCTGTCACCTTTTAAAACAGCCGCGCGGCTTCCCAGCAGTCTCCGAACGCCGGTTCGTAACTTGAAAAAAGTTCATAAGAAGAGGCAAATTTTTTCTGAACCCCGGGTTCGTATCACGAGTTGTTCGTAAGACGAGGGGTTCGTATCTTGAGATACCACTGCAACTGTATCAGGAAACAAAGGCTAGGGAAATCATTTATAATTCCCCAGGCATTATTTCTGAATCTATCACATCTTGTTTTGGAAAGAGAGGATGGGGTTAAGGGAGGAAAGAACTCTACACCTAATATAATACCAGGGGCATCTGGGGGAGGAGTGGAAAATACAACAAAATGGTTTCCATTGCCATCTTTTGTTTGCCATCTTCCCTTTTTTAAATTCTCTCCATGCCTCTTTATTCTACAATCTGCCTTATACTTCCTAAATTAGCCTGCTATCTTCAGCATGATAGATATTTAATTATCAGAACTTTCTGCTCTCAATTAAGATGACCTGTTTAAGTGGAATAATCTGAGGGTTTCATTTTGTTCCTTAAGACAGCAAAATGTCTTATCTTAAACAAGACTGAAGACAATAGTATATTTTCTCTAGCAAAAATAGGTAGAGCTTTGTTTTGATTTTTCTCTTCAACTTTTTCCTCTAGAGAGACTTATGCGAAACATTTTGTGTAGCAACCAGCTCTGTTGCCTAATTGAGGCTAACGATGGCAGCATCATTTATTTTTCTAATGAAGTACTTGGAGGTGTACTGCATATCTTACATATGCTTAGGGATAAAGATTTTTTTTTCTGGCTTCGGGAAGAGGTAGCCAATTTTTTAAGGGTCATTTTTCATCCAAAGGCTGCATCAATTAACTATTAGCAAGAAAATATTGCAAAAAAAAAAAACCCTCAGACGTTGACTGTCTCAATCTGTTATCATTAGATGTATCAAAATATATTTTCCACTATCCAGAATAGTATAGAGACAACTAGTTCATAATAATTCTGTTATTTATTTATTTATTTTATTTATTTGATTTTTATGCCGCCCTTCTCTTTAGACTCAGGGTGGCTTACAACATGTTAGCAATAGCACTTTTTAACAGAGCCAGCACATTGCCCCCACAATCCGGGTCCTCATTTTACCCACCTCGGAAGGATGGAAGGCTGAGTCAACCTTGAGCCAGTGATGAGATTTGAACCGCTGACCTTCAGATCTACAGTCAGCTTCAGTGGCCTGCAGTACAGCACTCTACCTGCTGGGCCACCCCAGCTCTTTATTTTTGTTCGTTTGTTGCAATATCACAATTACACGTACCAAATATTAAGTAAGAACTAAAGTACAGTACCTACAGTAGCTTTTAATTAGTTTTTAACCGGCTTGGAGAGCTGTATGTATAGGAATTTTTCCTTATTTAAGGTTGTTTATGTTTTAAAGTTGCTTTGTTAGTTTTTGTTATTGAATATAAGGATTTTAGTTAGCTCCATTTGACATTTCATATAAATGCAGTGATAAGGTATTCCATTAAAGCAAAATCTTTAGTTTCCTTAAAATCTATGGCAGCAGTGATTTAAGTCCTGTTTGAAAGTTGGCTCCCTGGCCTGTTGCAGGCTTAGAAATTAGCTTTTAAAAAGTTACATACTAAGCTGTATGATTTGGTCATTTATTTGGCATAAGTTTATCTTTGAATCTTTGCCCATCTTTAATGATAGGATTACTTGCCTAATTTATAGCTCTACATGTCATCCAAAACTTTAAAGGAGAAAATGACCAGCACTCAATGTAGTAAGAGAATACTCTTGTATTGACAAATTGGGTTCACCTTAGATGCTGTCTCCCTGATACTTTCTATTCCTTTTCATCAAAGGTTAGGGGACATAAATCAGCACTTACTCATCTCATTTGCAGTGGTTCCAATATCAACCAAAATCAATCTTTTTTATACTAGGGAAGAAAATAAAATACAATGAACTGGCCACCAATGCAAACTGATTGGAGGTAACAAATGGATGTTAATTAACAATGCACTTTCTCTTAATTTGTTTTTCAGAACAACTTTACAATTTTAAACTCTGATTAGAGTTTGAGTCAAAATCCAGAACCCATCAAATGTGGGATTTACAGAATTTATCAAGGCTAAAACCTACTTTGGCTATTTAGTCTCTCAGTGTACAGGCAGAAATTAGTATGCTGTGGAAATTCAAACTAAGAGACAAATCCTAAATTCTTATATATATTACTACATGTCTATTCTCCTCAATATGTATTGCGTATTGGACAAAATAAATAAATAAAAATAAAATAAATAAATTCAGCCCTAGGATGCTCAAATACTGAAATATGCTATGAAATCCTAACACTTAGACTGAAATGTTATTTGCAAATACTGTACTGTATGTCAGAACTGGAGTTTGAGTCATAATATTGCAAGGCATGAGTCATTGTTTCTCCCCTTTTGCTTCCATTAAGATCCTTATAGAATCTAATTTATGTCCTTTGCTAGTCTTTCATAGTGAATTGACTAGTATAATTGCTGACAAAAGGGTGGTTATCTTTCATACTCAGAAAGGGATTCTCCAGAAGACTTACAACTGACAAGCACATAGGGCAAATACATTGTTAACAGGAATGAAACTTTCCTCCTATATATCACAATCATATTGTAGGCTTATACATTCAATTTTTCTGGAATCTATCCAAGCAATAACCATCTTTATTGCATTCTGGAATGAAGCCATTTTAAAGTGTTAATTGCCTTCTATCAACATGGATTTTCTTTTTATAGCCATTACTATTAACAACATTAATTTCCCTCAACTTTCTTACAATTTATTTATTTATTTTATTTATTTATTGGATTTGTATGCCGCCCCTCTCTGTGGACTCGGGGCGGCTAACAACAGTGGTAAAAACAGCATGTGACAATCCAATAGTAAAACAGCTAAAAACCCTTGTTATAAAAATGAATGTTTGGCCTTGTCTTTTCTACCCAAAGGTTTAGGTAACTTTTGGTTGACATTTTGATCCTGAGAAACTATACAGTATTTATATATTGTTAACTATTTATTTATTTGTTTGTTTATTTATTTATTTATTTTGTTTGTTTGTTTGTTTAAATTTATATGCCGCCCACTCCTGAAGGACTCAGAGCGGCTAGCTGAGAAAAAAGTTTGTTTATTCTATCATACTTCAAAGTATTTTCAATTACAATTTTAATATTATTATATTATACAATCAATTTAATTGTATACATGAGGTACAATAACAATAAATGTTGTTGTTGAAATAAATTTGGCTTCCCGAGGCTTTTAATAACTGTTACCTTTATATTGATTTATTTTTGATGAATGAAGATGGAATGTTCAGAGGTACCATCAACCTCATTAAAAATAGCGGTGGAACAATGCTAGGAATATAAATTTTAAAATGGGCTCAGTAATATAAGCTTGTATCTGCCAACTGTTCTATTGTTTGGTGTCACCACATGATGGCAGAGTTGTGCAGATTTTCCAGATTTGTGGGTATACAGTACATATAGTAAAATACATGATGAAGGTTATAGAGGAGATACTCATAGTAAAATATATCTAAGAAATAATAGAAAAGAAGGTATAGTAATAGAACATATCAATGAAAGAACAGAAGAAGAGATATAGGAATAGAAGAAAGGTATAGAAGATATAGGAGAGCAATAGGACAGGAGACGGAAGACACTCTAGTGCACTTGTACTCGCCCCTTACTGACTTCTTAGGTATCTGGATAGGTCAACCGTGGATAATCTAACGGTAAAGTGTTGGGGGTTTGGGGATGACACTATGGAGTCCAGTAATGAGTTCCACGCTTCGACAACTCAGTTACTGAAATCATATTTTTTACAGTCAAGTTTGGAGCGGTTAATATTAAGTTTAAATCTGTTGTGTGCTCTTGTGTTGTTGTGGTTGAAGCTGAAGTAGTCGCCAACAGGCAGGATGTTGCAGCATATGATCTTGTGGGCAATACTTAGATCCTGTTTAAGGCATCTTAGTTCTAAACTTTCTAGGCCCAGGTTGAAAGTCTAGTCTCATAGGGTATTCTATTTTGAGTGGAGGAGTGAAGGGCTCTTCTGGTGAAGTATCTTTGGACATTTTCAAGGGTGTTAATGTCTGAGATGTGATATGGGTTCCAAACGGATGAGTTGTATTCGAGGATGGGTCTGGCGAAAGTTTTGTAAGCTCTGGTAAGTAGTGTGAGATTGCCACAGCAGAAGCTACATAGGATTAGGTTTACAACTCTTCAAGCCTTCTTGGCTATGTTGTTGCAGTGGGCTTTGGCACTTAAATCTTTTGTTATTAGTATACCGAGGTCTTTAACCGAGTGGGGATTATCTGTGATAATTTGATTATTCAGTACGTATTTGGAGTTCAGATTCTTTTTCCCAATGGGTAGGACAGAGCATTTGCTAGTTGAGATTTGGAGTTGCCATGTGTTAGACCACTCAGAAACAGAGTTCAGGTCTTTTTGGAGAGTAGTTGTGTTATCGGTGGTGTTGAAGAGTTTGACATCATCTGCAAAAAGAACACAGTTGCTTGTGATGTAATCACAAAGGTAACTGATGTAGAGAATGAAGAGCGTTGGTCCCAGTACACTACCTTGGGGAACACCACTTTTAACTGGGATGGGGGTGGATATGGTGCTTCCTATTTTGACGGGAATGCTATAATCCAGCTGTGGAGGGATCCTGATATGCCATAGGATTTGAGTTTTAGGAGTAGTTTGTTGTGGACCACTGAATCAAAGGCTTTGCAGAAGTCGATATAAATTGCATCTATAAATTTCCCTTGATCTAGATGAGTTGTCCATATATTTTTGCAGTGAAGGAGCTGCAGGTTGCAGGATAGTTTTTTCCTGAATCCCAGGTTCATCTGGTGCACCAGTTGCGACCTTATTTGGACCAGGAGTCACTGTTCACAGTCACTCATGCCCTCATCACCTCGAGGCTCGACTACTGTAACGCTCTCTACATGGGGCTACCTTTGAGAAGTGTTCGGAAACTTCAGATCGTGCAGAATGCAGCTGCGAGAGCAATCATGGGCTTTCCCAAATATGCCCATGTTACTCCAACACTCCGCAGTCTGCATTCGTTGCCGATCAGTTTCCGGTCACAATTCAAAGTCTTGGTTATGATCTATAAAGCCCTTCATGGCACCAGACCAGATTACCTCTGGGACCGCCTTCTGCTGCACGAATCCCAGAGACCAGTTAGGTCCCACAGAGTGGGTCTTCTCTGGGTCCCGTCAACCAAACAATGTCGCTTGGCAGGACCCAGGGGAAGAGCCTTCTCTGTGGCAGCCCCGGCTCTCTGGAACCAACTCCCCCCAGAGATTAGAATTGCCCTCACCCTCCTTGCCTTTCGTAAGCTGCTTAAAACCCACCTCTGCCGCCAGGCATGGGGGAATTGAGATATACTTTCCCCCTAGGCCTTTACAATTTTATGCATGGTATGTCTGTATGTATGATTGGTTTTTATATAATGGGTTTTTAACTGTTTTTAGTATTGGATTATTGTCATATACTGTTTTATTACTGTTGTTAGCCGCCCCGAGTCTGCGGAGAGGGGTGGCATACAAATCCAATAAATAAGTAAGTAAGTAAGTAAGTAAGTAAGTAAGTAAGTAAGTAAGTAAGTAAGTAAGTAAGTAAGTAAGTAAGTAAGTAAAGAAAGAAAGAAAGAAAGAAAGAAAGAAAGAAAGAAAGAAAGAAAGATTAGTATTTGTGGCTGAGGATATTTTAACTGACTAGTATTCTTGGTAAAAGTAGGGGGAAAGTTAATGAAAGGGCATAACTGATCATTACAGTTCTGCAAGAATTATTAAAATGTATTTCTTTCGGGATTTCAAAGATGGCTATTGTCATTTCTATCGCCCTACTCCAAATTATTTCATTTTGGCAGGGAGGTTTTAGTTCTATACACTTAAAATAAAAACATTAATAATCTGATAACTTTAAAAAGATGTACAGAAAGTAGAAGCTAGCTTCTCTGCTCATCTTTGCATTAGTCAGAGCTAGAATCCTCATAAGGAACTGGACAGAAGTAATGACAAATTAAAACTTACTTTGACAAATGAACTTAATGTCATCAGTAGTTTGTGCATTGTTTTGTATCTTCCTTTTTCTATGCACCATTTCCCTCAATATTGTTTGCGCACACAATCAATGACAGCTCTCAAAGCCATGTTGGGAAGGATATAATTATTTTAACACTTTTGAAAATAAGTATTTTGTATAGCCCTACTTGCATAAATTTCAAAATCATGACAATTAAAAGAATTTGGGAAGCAGAAGGAAGGGGTGTGTGTGTCCGAAGGAGCTGCCAAGATGTCTGGGCACAGATCGATGTAAGTATTGGGTGACCTTCAAATTCATCATTGCTGTAACAGCCTGCCGACTAAATTTTAAAAATTGCTGGTTCCAGGCAAAATCCAGCACAATCTTTGCACCTTGAATCTCTCCACAAAGTAGAGCTATGACTACCTCAAGTCCTTGGCTGATGACATTCATGTCATGAGGGGAGATTTTCATGAGAACCTGAACTATCCTGAACAGAAAGTGGTCACCACGGGGCAGTTTAAAATCGGGCTGATCCATGGCCATCAAGTTATTCCTTGGGGCAATGTAGCCAGCCTCGTTCTGCTCCAGAGGCAGTTTGATGTCGACATCTTGATTTCAGGCCACACACAAAAATTTGAAGTCTTTGAACATGAAAACAAGTTCTACATTAATCCACGGTCAGCCACGGGGGCCTACACTGCTTTGAAAACAACATGATCCTTTCTTTTGTGCTGATGGACATCCAGGCCTCCACGGTTGTCACCTATGTCTATCAGATGATTGGTGATGACATGAAATTGGAAAGAATCGAGTTCAAGAAGTCTTAAGAGCAAGTGGGCCTCCCTTAACTCGTTCCGAGCTTCTTCTTGTTTTTGCAATACCCACCTAACAGTCCGCAGTGTTTGCAGCCTTGTGAGTCAACGAGGTTCTTTCGCTTATCCTGTCCTGGGCAACTTAAATTTATAATCCCAGACTTCTGCCTTGGTTTAGCTTGCTTTTTCTGTCTTCCTTTCAGCCCCCAAAATGGTTCCTGCTTGATACTACTCAACATGCACAGCAGAATTCTATCTGGTCATGTGAATTGTCTTATAATAAAACATATTCAAAAAAATAAAAAATGAAAAGAATTTGGGTGTGCTGCAAAGATATCCCATTTGAGGTTCTACACCTCTAAGCAGCATGAGAAGAAATTTCAGAACGTGCATCAAAGAGTGTCTTGTGTGCCTTGGTGGCAAGTCATGAGTCACAATTTTGTAGAGGATGCAAATATTATCCAAATCTTTTCTAGAATATGATCTAAGAGTGTAATACACTCTTAAAGAGCATAAGGAGGGGCATAGAGTGCAGATCATGGGAAGTAATTATCTAGTTCTAATCTTCCTTGATCAGGCTTCACTCAAAGTTCTATTTTTGTATGCTTCAATTTAGAAAAGACAATAATCTACCTCAAGTCCAGAGGTTTATCAACATAGTGAAAGAATTGAGAACTAAACCCTATGTTTAAAAGATCTAGATATGTTTAGCTTGCAGAAGAGAAGATTGAGAAGGGAACACCACAGCTTTCTCCAAATACTGTACTTAAAGACTCTCTAGTACACACTGTAGAGAAGCGAGACTTATTTTGCTTGTTTTAGAGCAGGGGTCCCCAAAGTTGGCAACTTGAAGACTTGTGGAATTCAATTCTCAGAATTCTCCAGCAAGCAACAAGTCTTAATGCTGCCAAGTTTGAAGAACTCTACTTTAGAGAATGAGATTAGGATGAATGGGATGAAAAGATCTACTGTAGATACAAATTAGATTTTAGGTACCGTTTTTTGACAGAACAGTAAGTGCTTTCAATCGGTGGACTATCTGCATGGTTTAATTGCTTCCCCTGGAGATTTTCAGAGGTTGGGTTAATCAGTTGATAGGGAAGGAATAGTGCAAGAGATTATGATTTTATGATTAGAATCTTCAAAAAACAAGCTTTCATTTTCCTCTTATAGAGAAATGGTGGTAATTAAATTAAAACTTAAAGCCATCCTAAAAGATAAAGGAGGATTCATTGGATATTTAAAGAAGAAATTATAAAAAATGGACAGGAATGGACATCTTTAAATTAGATGGTTGTATGCTGATTCAACATATGGCACAGTAAGATGGAAGATTGGCAGTGATAACTCAAAAATGATATTGCATATTTATTTGGATCTTGGTGCTGGAGCAGAATAAGATCCCTTCCCACTATGTTATTCTGTTATTTTATATTTCAATTAATATCATTATCCTCTTATAAATCCAGATAGGCCCATCATGCCTTCTTATACATTCTTCTTAAAAGAAACAAAAAACCCTTATAAAACTTTTTCCTAATTAGGCAAAAAAAATTCCCTTCTTTTTTATTAAAAGAAATTAATAATAAAACAAAACGAAAATCTATTACTATTAAAACTAAAACAACCAGCAAAACTAAAAACACAACTATTAATAAATCCATGCTTTAAAATCTTCATATCTTAAATATTTATCATAGTATTATAGTAATCTAATAATACTATGAAAGTATATCTGAACACCAATGCATCAATTAATATATTTCCATATTCACTTTTCTATAATTTCATTCAATATTTCCAACCTCAATTAATTTTCAGGCACTTAGCATTTACTATTATTAACTTTCATCAATCTTCTACATTTCCAAGTATATTTTAAATTCATAATGCAAAGTCATAAAATCATATAGTACATATCATAAACCCTTTATTTATCCTATGTATCTTCCATTAATTTTACCTATGTAATTCTATATAGTTCTAAAATTCTAATCCAATTTTACGTATTAATATATCCTAATATTAAACAACATCTAAATATATCTTTTACCATCATTCCATAGTCAATCCATGTTTAATAATCAACCATCCCTCCTCAAATTTCCACCATTCTTACCAAAGGGAAGAAACCATGTTGTTTTTCAGTAGTCTGCGTTTTTCTTTTGATATTATTTCTTTTTCTTTTTAATTATAAGCTACCAAACGTTTTTACGCAGCTGAGAGACATAAAAATTAAAATATATTAAGAAATTGGATGATTGATATTGTTTTGCTGATCTTAATCTGCAGTAAAGATATTTTGGTTTTTAAAAAACCCACATTTTGCCTCAGAGAATTTCAAAATAAAATACTGTGTGTCTATAACAATGCCCTCGGAATGGAGCAACTCTGCTAAGTATCAAAATGCCACTTAAATAGTTGAGTTAGTTTCAAACTAGATTTTGATTTTCTTTCTTTCCACAGTAACTGAATTTAAACATGCCTGGGATAAACATATATCCATCCTAAGATAAAATACAGAAAATAGTATAAGGGCAGACTAGATGGACCATGAGGTCTTTTTCTGCCGTCAGACTTCTATGTTTCTATGTTTCTATGTTTCTCTCTCTCTCACTTCCTTCCTTCCTTTCCTTCTCTCTTCCTTCCACTTTTTTCTCTCTCTCTTTTCCTTCCTCTCTTCCCTCTTTCCCTCCCTCTCTTTCTTTCTCCCTCCCTTTATATTTCTCTTCCTTCCTTCCTTCCTCTCTTCCTCCCTTTCTCTCTCCCTCTCTCTCCTTTTCTCTCCTCTCCCTCCTTCCTTCCTCTCCTCTTTCCCTCCCTCTCTTTCCCTTCTCTTTCCCTTTTCTTTCTTTCTCTCCACTTCTCTCTCCCTCTGCTTCTCTGGTGGGCACTGCCTCCGCACCCTCCCCTTGGCTCTGTCCCCATGGCAGCTGCAATTGGTGCAGTGACAGCAGCGGCTCCTTCCAGACCAGGCCTCACCAGTGGGTGCCGCTTTCCGGGCAACTCCAGTCTTCTCCCACCTTGCCGATGACACAGGCGGCAGGGACCACCCTGTCTCCCTTCAGGGCCTCTTCGACAGCCCTTCCCGGCAGAAACGCTGCGTCTGCCTCCCCGCCGGCTCCTGCCACCGCCACGCAGCTCTCCTCAGCTGAAGCCTTGACGCTTGAGAGCAGATTCGGGGCTCTTGGCGTCAGCGGCCACCATGACGCCGTGGCTGTTATTGTTGTTGCGGTGGCTGCCACACTGGGAATGGAGGAGTGGCATCTCCTTGTCGGCCATCTTGGAGCAGGAGCGACTGCTCCCTCCTCCTGTTTCTCCCCCCTCTCCACCCGCCATCAGTGGGGCAGCAGATAAAAGTTTTCTACGGAGGAACAAGGTGGCCGGGAAATTTTGGAAGGCGCAAGGAAGGAAGCTCAGCTTCCGGTCTTGCAACTTTTTGCTCATCGTGCCCTTCACAAAATACTTGCAAAAAGTTGCAAGACCGAAAGCTGAGCTTTCTTTTTCGTGGCTTACAAGTTTTTCCCGGCGATAGAATCTGCCGGGGAGGAGGGAGAGAGACTTAAGATCTCCGCGCTAGAATGGGAATCTTCTGCGCTGAGATATCAAATCTTCTGCGCAATAGGTCATAGCGCTGGTTAGAGGGAACAGTGCCCCTAACCAGGTGCTAATGATGTGGCCAGCTCTTACCAGCTTGCAAGCTATTTCATTGTTACTCTCTGGAAAGAATGTTTTCCCTAAGTCTTTGCAGGGTTTTTCCCCCATTGGTCTAACTTGCTCCAAATATTTCTTTCCAGCCCTAACCAGGTGCTAACAATGTTCTCAGCTCGTATGGCTTGCAAGCTCTTTTATTGTTACTCTCTGTGAAGAATGTTTTCCAAGCCCCAAGTCTTTGCAGGATTTTTCACTGCTCTACTTGCTCCAAATGTTTCTTTCCAGGTGCTAATGATGTTCACAGCTCTTACTTGCTTGCACGCTCTTTCATTGTTACTCCCTTGGAATAGGGTTTTTTTTTTAAAAAAAAAACCCTACCCAGAGGATAAAATAAGGTGCTGAAGCTGACCAGACTAAGGAAGAGAGAGAAAAGGGGAGGGAAAGAAAGCGTGAGAAGGAGGGAAGGAGGGAGAAATAGAGGGAGAGGGAGAGAAAAAAGTGAGGGAGGAAGAGAGAAAGAGGGGAGGGAAAGAAAGAGAGGAAGAGAAAGAGAAAAGAGAGGAAGAGGGAAAGAGAAATAGAAAGGGAGGAAGAGAGATAGAAACAGAAATACATTTTTGTTGCTCCATATAGACCAAATTTTTAATCAAGAACCTTCCCCCTGCCCCACCGTCAATTGTGTCCCTCTTTACCAATGTTAAAATCTGGTCACTTTACTCTAGCCAGATGCATATCTTGTAAGCAGATTCTTTTCCCTATTTTCCTCCCCAAAAACTAATGTGCGTTTATACTCTGGTGCATCTTATGCTCCAAACATTACGCTATTTGTTAGCTATTGCAGTGCAGCCTAAGATTATCCTGCATTTGATTTCAGTAGAACTGCTATCAGTAGTCTGCATTGGCTGCCGATCAATTTCCGGTCACAATTCATTCAAAGTGTTGGTTATGACCTTTAAAGCCCTTCATGGCATCGGACCAGAATATCTCCGAGACCGCCTTCTGCCGCACGAATCCCAGCGACCGATGAGGTCCCACAGAGTGGGCCTTCTCCGGGTCCCGTCAACTAAACAATGTCGGTTGGCGGGCCCCAGGGGAAGAGCCTTCTCTGTGGCGGCCCCGGCCCTCTGGAACCAACTCCCCCCGGAGATTAGAACTGCCCCTACTCTCCCTGCTTTCCGTAAAGCTCTTAAAACCCACCTTTGTCGTCAGGCATGGGGGAACTGAAACACCTCCCCCGGCCACGTACAATTTATGTATGGTATGTTTGTGTGTGTGCTTGTTAATATAGTGGGGTTCTTTTTAAAACTATTTTAAATACTTAAATTTATTGAATTTATTTGGATTTGTACGATTGTTTATATTTTTTGTTGTGAGCCGCCCCGAGTTCGCGGAGAGGGGCGGCATACAAATCTAAATAATAAATAAAATAAATAAATAAATAAATGAAAAATTTTGGATGCAAGGAAGATAAATTCTTGAACTAATTCAATTTGTTGATTTTAAATATCTCATGTCCATCTGTAGCTATTGTCATTTTTATTTTCCTGATTTCTCTAATTTTTTAGGGGAATTACAGTGTGCATATTTAAGATAAGATTGATTATAGGTAGTCCTTAAGATACCTGTCACTTAATGGGCAAAGTTACAACAGAACTCCCCCCCCCCAAAAAAAATACACACAAACAGGCTGCACCACCTCTATAGCCATTCATTCTGTTGCCATCCCACTTTGCTAGGAGCCCGCAGTGCCTGGATCCATCTCCATATCTCTTGGAAGCAGTCACTATTTTCAGAGCTCTGACTATTCCTTGCAGAAATGGCAGCTGTTTTAGATCTTTCTGCCCTAATCATTTGGCTGTCAGGAGACTGCAAATTCTAGCTGCTGTTGAGTTTTAGGCAGAGCTGTCAAACTCCCGGCCCATGGCCCCGATGTGTCACGCGCTGGTTTAGCGAAGGGGATAAAAAGTCTCTCAACACATCATGTAATGCCCATGTGATGTGAGTTTGACACCCCAGGTTTTAGGGAAACTAGCCACCTGCATGGAAGGATGGGAGCTTGCTCTGCTCAGAAGACTGCAAATTACTCCTGGCTTTTGCTAGATTTGGTGGAAAATAACCATTTGGATGCAAAGAGGACAGCTTCTCCAAACCTTTCCATTTCTTACCCTCAGGAAATCCACATTTCTTCAATAGAACTAAACAAAAGTTGGGAGGGACAGACTTGTTCTCAGTCTTCGTCTGGGTCTTGATCCCTTTCAACCACTTAATTTTCTAAAGTTATCGCATGCCTGGAAAGTGCATGACAAAATCTGTAAGTTACTTACCTTGATGAGTGACTGCCAGGCCGAACAACAGAGGAAAGGAAGGAAGGAAGCGAAGAAAATGTTTCTGCAGGTCGCTTGAGTTTTGAGAAGTTGAAGAAAAAGTTCACATCAGAAGACAAGGCAACCAATGCACAACACATGCAGCAAACAACTAGGCTGTGACTGAAGTAGGGTCCTTAGAAATCTTTTTGCTTCTGACTTCCTTTAGGACCCAGCTTCTACCACATCCATTAGTTCTTTAGGGCTGAAATTTTCTTTCAGCTCCTCAATGTAAAGTATGCCTCATTCTGTGTGACTTTAGAAAAGGTCCAGAGCCTGTGAAAGAGGCACCCCATTCTTACACTGCCTCTGAAAATTATGGAACAAAAAGCTCATTTTGAGAAGTTATCAGGGGTTGGTATACACTGTGTGTCACCTTTGATGATGTTAACTTCCTGCAGAGATCAAAGAACTAGTCAAGAAAGAGACACATCTAATGTATCATTTTATACGATGAAAGTGAAGAAGTCTTAATATAAAGATATATCAGGATTCTGCATATATTCTGCCAATCTTTGCCTATTATAGATCTTTGAGCCACAACTTAGGTTACCTAACAGGAATATCTATGTAAATATTGATGATGTAAATCAGGAGTGACAAACTCAAATTGTCATGGTAATATCACGTGACGTATCAGGATTTCCCTCTACGTCGCTAAACCCAGTGTGCGCATGGCCAGCACATGACACACAGGTCAGAAATATGGCAGCTCTCATATAAATTATGAACCCAAGCAGAAAGTAGCCTCTTCCCCTTGTGAGAGAGATCAAAGCAAAAATATTACTTGTTTTTCATTTTTAAAATTACGGCACAGTTGTGTTGCTAAAAGTTATTTCCAGATTTTGGAACTGGCAATTTTAGTTGCACAAAGAACCAGAGATTTGGCAATCATACCCACCATGAAAATTTTAGCCAATTTTTAATGAGTCACGTGCCAAGAACTGTAATGCTAAACCAAAATTTGATAGTTTGTCCTGTAATTGTTTCAAGCAGGCACTTTGCAATTTCCCCCCGAATATTATGTACTATTTGAAAACACAAGTACTGTAGTAGTTGAATTATGATTGTGATATGTCATTATCAGTTGATTGACAATTAAGGTTTCAGTTGTATACATTAATTAGATAAGAAAGAGTGTAATTATTTTAAATAAATTACAACTTTGTTTTCCAGCTCTGCTAAGAATGTGTCATTTTGTAGATTTGCAGTATTAAGGGAAAAATACAGACTGTGCAAAAGGAGTATCAACTTATGAAATGGAAATAACTACAACACAAAAATTGTGGCCATGATAAAAAGCAATTCTGTAGGTTCTCTGATTTGGCATCTGACAATATTCACCATTTAAGTGAATTTTTTTTTAAAAAAATCTTCAAGTATCTGTGAATGAAATTAAAACTATTGTGTCTTAAGTTAGTTAGTTAAAAGCTAACTATTTAATTACTTAATCCTCTTTAGGTTTCTTTGTTACAGTTGGTAAGAGAAATACATCAAAACATCATGTTTAGACTCATTAACACTTTTTTGGAGGTTGGGGGAAGCAGCCAGTATATTTTCAACCTTGTTCTTTCAATGCCAATAGAAATTCATTGATTTTACTTTTATTTATTTGTATCCTACCTTTATTAGTTTTGCAAATAATTCAGGACTGGGAGCATAACCAATGTATCTTTCTATTTTTCCCACAACCACCCCATGAGGTTAGTTGGGCCAAGAATGATTGGCCCAAAATTACCAACCTCACTTTCACTAAAGTGAGCTAGAACTCATACTCTCCTGCTTTCTTAATCAGACATTGGAGATATTCTCTCTTTAAAATGCTGGCGTTCCCAGAGCGAATAATTGTAGAATCCTTCCAGTTCTAGGAAAACTGCTTTGCTCCAGATCTCTTCTAAATCATAATTTGCTTTTGTATTCTCAGATATAATTACTAGGGAGATAAAAGCAACTTGCCAAAATTAATAAAGGATTGCTAGGTGTTCTGCCTGAAAAGCTTGATAATAGATTTTAAAATTTCCATTATTTTGCGCTCAGTAATTGTTCAATGAAACCTTATTTTTATGGCTATCTGAGATATTTCTGCCTGAAATGATCTGTAAATTCATTTTTATGTTTTTGTAAACCTGAATTTGAAATATTCTGAATTTTTTTGCAAAAGTACATACACACATCTCTTTCTGCTTTGGCTTTCTGTACCAGGCACGATTCACCCAATGCTTCAATCTACTTCGAAGCAAAGTCCAAGGTTGACCAGCTCTTTGCCCCATTTTTATTTGTTCAATAATTCTCAACAATCTGTATGGACAGTGGAAGCCACTGATCAGTGATCCCCATTAATTCATTTACTGCGTTATTTTTAAAATATTTTAATTTAAAACAAGCATGCTCAGCTGTTGGGTCACATTCTCTCAGAATAAATAAATTCATAAAATGAAATTAGTATAACACACCACACACTTTCTCTGTCAACATGTAACGCCCTGGGTTTATTTTGTGAGAGTTCTATCACAATTCCAGGTGGGATTAAAAATCTTAAGGATAATGTACGCCATCAGAGTGGGCATTCAGGCTGGTACTGACAAAGCACTAGTAGTAGAGTCCTATGAATCATTCTCTTCACAGAAGAGAACAAATATTTCCAAAGAAAGGCATCCGAGAGTTGTGGTTCTGGTCTTTCAGCCTTTTGGAGAATATTAAATAAAAAGGGTGGGGGTGGGGGAAGGAAAGCTGGCTGTTTTCAGAAATTGGAATGATGAGACATGTACAGCAATTACTGCCTTCTTTTCCCTTTTAGCTTCTTTTTTCAAAAAAGAACAAGAATGAAGTCTTTAATAACAATTACACAATAAAAAAATATAATTTGTGAATGGCAAGACAACATAAAACTCCAGTTGTAAGGACTCCATTTGCATACTTGATTTGACACCACTATTTTGGTGCATAAGAAAATGGGACAACAGAAGGGGCTATATGAAGAGCAGCAACATAACTTTAGTGCTTTAAGTACCAGAAACAGCACACGTGCTTGTGAGCTAGTCAGTTGAATAGAATCCATGAGGCTTCATTTGTAGCTTGTTACTTGTCTTATGATTTTAAAACAGGAAGATCATATTCTGTAGCACATTCCCCATTTTTAAACTGATGCCTTTAAAAAAAAATTCTGCATGTATGTCACCATTTTCACATGATACACAAAAACTCAAGGACCCAGAGGGGGAACCAAGTTATGTTAATACCATTTACAAAATACCAGGGAGTCCACAGCTACCTAACACATTTACTACAGCACAGGAACCAATGAAGGTACAGTGTACAAAAACTGTAAACACAGCACAATAAATAGATAAAACAGCAGGTTCCTCACCATGCACATGATGTCATGACACTTCATCTTTATACAATCTCACTTCTTACACTCTTACTTTGTTGCAATTCTCCCTCCCCCCATCCCAAGTGCAAAGCATCACAAATGAACAGTTCTGTATTCAAGTAACATATATACAAGGGCATTACAAATATGCAGTACTGTACAGATAATTGCTGTTGTCTTAATTTACAGGTATTGATTTTTTTTTCCTTATTAACAATAAGAATAGAAAAACCAAAGCATGAGAGATGTGCATTGCTGTCAAGTCCCCACAGCTGCCATGGAATTACAGTATACTGCATTCCATCATCCCTTGCATTCAAATTGCTACTGATGCATAGCACCTAAACAAGTTCCCGAAGTCTGAAGTTTCATTACTACAGAAACTACGTCACTTCCATTGCTACTGTATTGTCTGCTATATTGTTCAGTGCTGACTTTTCTGTTTCATGGTTTTCCCTGAAAAATAAAAGCAGAAAGAACACATTGGTTGAGTACCTAAATTGGAAAAAGCCACACTTAAAAACATGATAAAAATGCTTATTTTCCATCCTTGGAACATCAGTGTGGTGTAATAAGGCATTTCTTTCCAATTTCAAATCTGTGTTGTTTTATGGAAAAATAAACCATTTACACTTCAAACTGATCTACTACTAATCTAAAATAAGTATTTAATAACCAATTAATTTTTTTAGATGGTCCACAGATGAAACTAGAATATTGTGCAAAGGTTCATTATTTCACCTTTCAGTTAAAAGGTGAAACTTAATATATGAGAGATATGCATAACATGCAAGGCAAGATAGTTCAAGCTGTGATTTGTCATAAATGTGATAATTATGGGGTATAGCTCATAAAAACCCCAAATCCACTATCTCAGAAAATTAGAATATTACATGTTTGCTGGCTAATCAAGGATAGTAATCCCATGGTCATTGAAGCAGCTTTTGGTGTTTTGGGCAGTGTGGGGATGTGCCAAGCCCTGCTGGAAAATTAAAGTCACTATCCCCATAAAGCTTGTATGCAGATGGAAGCATGGAGTGCTCCAAAATCTTCTCCTAGACGGCTGTCTGGACCCTGGACTTAATGAAGCACAGTGGACCAACACCAGCAGATAACATGGCTCCCCAAATCAACACAGACTGTGGAACTTTACAATGGACCTCAAACATCTTGCAATGCGTATCTCTCTATTCTTCCTCCATACACTGGGTCCTTGGTTTCCAAATGAGATGCAAACGTTTCCATTGGGGCAGTAATTATTGGAAAAGGGGTCCAAACGAAGTATTAAGTATATATGCATGCTTATACTTTTCAGAGGTCAGATATTCTTCTATGTACAATCCTTGTTTTATTGATCGCATGTAATATTCCAATTTTCTGATATGGTGGATTTAGGGTTTTCATGAGCTGTACCCCATAATCATCACAATTATGACAAATCACGGCTTGGACTATCTTGCCTTGCGTGTTATCAATATTTCTCATATATTAAGTCTCACCTTTTAAGATGCATTACTGAAATAAATTAATGTTTGCACTACAGTGTTCCCTCAATTTTCGCGGGTTCGAACTTCGCGGAAAGTCTATACCACGGTTTTTCAAAAATATTAATTAAAAAATACTTTGCGGGTTTTTCCCCTATACCACGGTTTTTCCCACCCGATGACGTCATATGTCATCGCCAAACTTTCGTCTGCCTTTAATAAATTTTTTTTTAAATAAACTTTAATAAATAAACATGATGAGTAATAATCTGAATGGTTGCTAAGAGAATGGAAAATTACAATTTAGGGGTTTAAAGTGTAAAGGGAAGGCTTGTGATACTGTTCATAGCCAAAAATAGTGTATTTACTTCCGCATCTGTACTTCGCGGAAATTCAACTTTTGCGGGGGGTCTTGGAACGCATCCCCCGCGAAAAGCAAGGGAACACTGTATATTATAATTTTTTGAGTTTCACCTGTATTCAACATGTTCATAAACCTCCAAGAAAAGTACACTACCTGCAGTTTTAATGTACTCAGGATTGGGTATAAGTAAATTAATTCAATGTCATCTCCTCTAATCTCCCAATGGGGCAATAATGACAAAATCAATAAAAAGATAAATGTAGGATTCTTTGAGTGAATCTTGAATCTCTCTCGAAGAAATCAATAGAGAAATCTGGAATTTTTCATTTGAGTTCCTATCTACTGCCCCGGCTAAAGTTGGTATCCGCAGCACCCCCTGTTCTCATTTTTCTGCAAAACCACCAACATGTCATGTAGTTTGGTCTGAGAAAACAGCCAAGTCTCTTTGCAGCTTTTCCAACAAGTTAATGATTACAGCACACTGGCTTTAATGTTGCGGAAAAAAATTGGTGGGTGGGTGGGACAGACAGACAATAAGCGTTAATTTGACCATATATATTATTATTTTCAGAGCTTGAACACATCAACTTTAATGTTGCAAATATTACTGTATAAACATTTCCAACTTGGAGGTATGATTATATTTGGGATACCCAAATCAACAAGGATAGAAAAATTAAAGAGATCAAAAACAAAAAGTGAGATTTTTATAACCCTTTACAATAAATGTTTAGTACATACAAATTTTACTAAATGAAAGCAATGAAAGTTAGGGAGCTGTGAATTAATAAGACTTTCTTAGGGGTTTATTGTTCCGCAGCACCAAAAAGGCCCTTTTTCTTTTGAAAATGAAATTTTACAGAAGTAGTCTGTCCCACTTTTGATATAAACGTATCACAAATAATTCAATATATTCTAATTATAGAACTTCCATTTTCACTAAGACTTTAATGCAGAAATTAGAGACAGTTTGAAAGAACTTTCTACTGATACTACTTTGTTTAGACACCCAAAAACATCTTTCTTTTTTTACTTTAAGAATTCAAAAGGACAAAGTATTTACCTTGATATTGTGTCCACAGAGGATGAGGCTGGCACCTTGGGCACCTGACAGTTTGCTGCAGCCAGCTTTAAGGCAGATGACGGAATGGCACTTAGAGTCCTAGGTATGTGCCGTGCATTGAGCGTATTAATAGAGTGTGCAGTGCCAACAGATGAGGGTACAGTTAATCTAATGTTGTTCCCAAACAGAACCTGAGTTGTTGCAGAATTGGCAGCAGTTACTTGGTGACTCAGTGCACTGTGGGAACCTGAAGTCTGTGTTATACTTGAAGGCTGTAACAAGGCTGAACCTGCTGTTGATGAGCTTGTATGTACAAGTGCTGTAGGTGTAGTATTACTGAAGTGTAAGCCCTTATATACTCCTGTGAAATAAGAAAAAATAGCAGCCCAATGAAAATAATGTCATTGATTTAACACTCTCTCTCACACTTTCTCCACCCACATACAGTTATACTTTTTTGATACTACTATCATTACTTCTTACCTGAGGCTTGAAGGATGCCATTCACTCCAATTCCAAGCACCACATCATCCTTCATTTTTAATCCCATGAGTTGTTCTGATGTAATCAAGGCTGAAGCAGCAAACTGAGCACTGACAGAATCCAATGTCTTGGAATTAAAACCCTTTTAAAGAAGAAAAAAAATAACACTACAATAATTTACTTACTTACTTACTTACTTACTTACTTGATTTGTATGCCGCCCCTCTCCGAAGACTCGGGGCGGCTCACAACACAAAACACGGTACAAATCCAATAGTTAAAAACAATTTAAAACCCTTAATGTAAAAAACAACCATAAATCTCATACAAACCATACGTAAAGCGGAAACGGCCCGGGGGAATCAATTTCCCCATGCCTGATGAGAGGTGGATTTTAAGGAGTTTACAAAAGGCAAGGAGGGTGGGGGCAATCCTAACCTCTGGGGGGAGTTGGTTCCAGAGGGTCGGGGCCGCCACAGAGAAGGCTCTTCCCCTGGGTCCCGCCAGACGACATGCTCTAATCCATAGTAAGTTAATTACTAATGAGAGGTAAAAAGCTTTATTTCTGAAAACACTGAAGAGTTTAATATATTTGATGCCATTCAAATATATTCAAATTTGTCATAAAATGGAAAAGTCACCAGTTTCGTTAAGAGTAAATATGGACTGCATTTTTAAAATTCAAAAGTACTTTATGGTATATAGCCGGGGTGTCAAACTTATGTTGTCATGGGATGTATCAGGATTTCCCACCCTTCCTTAAACCGGACATGGGTGTGGCCACTGCATGACACATCTGGCTCTTGGGCTATGAGTTTGACACCCTGGTATATAGTATAGTATGTATGGGAAGAAACAGTTCACAATCCAAATCCACAATGGCACGCACTAAGGATCTGTTTAAAAAACTACTTTCATTTTTTCCCCAGCAAATACTTGATTACTGGCATGGGTAAGTATACACACAATCATAAAATTAATTATTGGTATTTTCTGATTAAATTAAAAGGTTATTTTCACTGGAATTTTAAACTATAGCATTTTCTAATTTTAAAATATTTGTATAAATCAAGAAATTCAACCAATTGATATTATTTCGTGATTAGCTACTCTAACCCATAGTAAGTTAATTACTAATGAGAGGTAAAAAGCTTTATTTCTGAAAACACTGAAGAGTTTAATATATTTGATGCCATTCACAATAAGTAGGGATTGATCTGTAAATTTATTGGAGGATAGAAGGGCAAACAAGTGTATACAATGTAAATTAATGTGTTACCCAGAATTCTTTAGAATATATGTACAGTGGTATCCCTCAAGACTGGCCAGCGGTAATGCAAGTTCTGTTCTTTTGGAATACGCATTCAATAGTGCAATGTTGTTGACATCAACCAGACAAATAAGAGCCTCGGTGGTGTAGTGATTAGAGTGCAGTACTGCAAGCTACTTCTGCTGATCACCAGCTTTGGCAGATCGAATTTCAGTAGACTCAAGGTTGACTCAATCTTCCATCCTTCCAAGGTCGATAAAATGAGGACCCAGATTACTGGGGGCAATGTGCTTATTCTCTGTAAACTGCTTAGAGAGGGCTGTAAAACACTGTGAAGCAGTGTATAAGTTTAAATGCTATTGCTATTGTTAATTTGTGTTTTCCTCTACTGCATATTTACAACGCTGAATCACCTCTTTTTCTGTTACAAGGAGCAACAGTAGTGCCATCTATGCTCACCTGTAGCATCACTTCTAAACACTAATGTGTGGCTAAGATGAAGATTCAGGCGAAAGCCATTTTTCTATTGATTAGTTGCAAGATGTTGTGGTAAAAGTTGAGAATTAGAGATGACCCCTGATGGAAAAAATGAGGAATAAATCATAATACAGGCAATTCCCTCACCTGTGAAGCGTTAGAAGAATTACTATTTGCTTGCTGTTGATGAATTTGTGCAAGCTGCTGCTTCTGCATTAGTGCCAGTTGTTGTTGATGATGCTGGTATTGTTCGGCTGTAAATGCTGAACAAAATATAAAATGAGAAAATACTTATCAAAATATGTACACCTAATATCTGCATCCCCCCAGGTCTTAATCATAGTACATTTATTTAGTATTCCAGTTCTTGTGGGCTCTCATACTAACTGCATTTCTAAAATAAAGGTTGACTGTAAACCACGCAGGATTAAACATTTGAATCGTTGTTATATAATGTAAATTGCCATAAATACATGAAATATATTTATATTTAAGGGCAGACTAGATGAGGTCTTTTTCTGCCGTCAATCTTCTATGTTTCTATATTCTGATCATCATAGTAGCAGAACATCTGATACTCAGTTTCTAAATTTTGATAATACTGATATTCAACTGAGAATTTATGTATATGTAAATACATGTGTCAGAATATAAATAGTGACTTTGATAATATGGAGGCACATGCTTATGAGGAGCTGGTTGGATTCTTTAAATACGTTTGTGAAGATTTAAAAAAGTGCTTTCTGAAACTTGTAGATGGAAAAAATATCTGGATTACAATGAATATTCGGAAATTACAACAGTAGGAAATGAAAATTGAAAGAGTGAAGAACAAGAAGACAACAAAGAGGAGAAGAAATCTGAAGAGAAAAAACAGATTGATGAGTACACTGGGATTTACAGCGACAAAAAGGAAAAAAGCATTGAGAATGAAGGACAGACTGATGACTATATTGGGACTTATAATGATTATAGTAACAAAAAAAGCAAGGGGAGAATATTAGAATATTAGTATCAGAGGAAACAATTTAAAAATGAGAGGGCAGGGAGAAGAGATTAAGAGGAATTGAAAGTAGATCTATACAAATAATATACTTAAAAGGGAGAAAAGGAGTTTGGGGAAAAAGAAGTTGTTGGATGAGGAAGGGAAACATTAAAAGAATGGCACAGTTGAAAAATCAAAAGGAAATGGATGGTATTTTTTTAAATTTTAGAATTATATTATAAACATGATAATATTGTGTATATTTTCTATTTTAGAATTATCATATTTAATCGTGATAATATTGTGTATAACTTTTGAATATAATCAGTATAATTATTTAATTAAAAGGTTTTTCTTATAGGTTAACAATTTTATAATAGATTGGTATATGATTGCACTAAATTAAATTTAGAATCAATTGAATTAAATATTTGTACTGACAGAGATAAAACAAAGAATAAGAAAAAAATGAAAGCAGGTCAACTGTTGGAAGAATAGTTTGAATAATTCTTCTCTATATAGGATATATTTGATGTTTGTTTGCATAATTTATAAACTTGACATACTGAATGGATTTAGATAATTATTGATGTTATTGGAGTGATATAAGATTTTAAAATAAATAAATAATACTACTACAATGTCTTTATATAAAATTATATAATTAATACATTGGATTTTTCACGGTGGGGAACTTAGTTATTAACTAATGAATGAAGTGTAATGATAAGACTTGTATTGGTTGAAATATAGAGAATGAGTTAAAACAGAAAGAATTTGGGTAAGGAAGTTTGAAGGGAGATATGAAAGAGATAAAAGAATTAGAAATCTAGAGCACTTAGAAATGATAGCTAAAAAGCATTAGATTAATAACACATACCCAGAATAAAGAGTTGCATGTACTGAAATGATTTTATAAAAACAATGGTTTTAGAAGAGGCACTGATAGTTTTAAAATGTATGGGAATATGTTATAGGTATGTTCAATATGAGATGAATCAGGATGAGAATCACTCAAGGAAAGGTAAAGAGGGAGAAAGAAAGGTAGAAAGGTGAAGGGAGAAAAAGTGGAGGGGAGTAGGAAAGGGGAGAGAAGGAGCAAGGTAGAAGGAGGAGATAGAGACAGAGAAAGGCAAGTGTAAAGAAATGAAGAAAAACAGACTGATGGACAGATGTAAAATAGGATATGGATTTATAGTTGATTAAATAAAAATGTGTAATTGTATGTGTTACTGATAGGTACTGATATATATGTGCATATGCATGTGTATATGTTGCACGTGTTGCAGAACATAAGAACGCATTAAGAAAAGAAGAAAAAACTTCCTCCTTTTTCCAACACTTCAAAACTATAGGACATGAAATTGATTTTGACAGAACTAAATTTCCAAAACTGAACACTACAACAAAAGAATAATCATGGAAGCCATTGAAATAGAAAAACAAACGTATCCCAGCCATAGAAACTGAAACCAGACCCAGAACAACACAGGGCACTACCACCAATCACCTCCACCAGACCCAAATGCACACCCACCCCACAGACCAAATACAACCACCACCCAGAAGCCAAACTACAGCAGTGCCCCCAACTGTTCCAGCCTCCTCTGGTTTGCACACAAAGCAAACTGACAAACACCATAAATACATGACCACAAACTCGCAGCCAAACCAAAATTGTCACAGACCAGACACACGTTACAAAACAGCTAAGTAGTCTGTAAGCTCCAACTACTCAGGATATCACCCCCAATCCACAAGCATCAACTAATCAGCATAAATCAATTACATCAATGACCCCAGGTGTTACCCCACTGACTCATCAGGAAGTTTCAATACAGCTTGCAGCTGCTAAGCTAGCACTCCACACCCACCCACCAGTATTTATAGAGGGAAGGCAGCTCAGGGCTCGCTGTGTTCGCCTTAGCACAAGGACAAAAGCACCAGCCTGAAGATGACAAGCGGGACCTCGTTGAAACTTTGCCAGATATACACACACACACACACATTGTGGAGGAAAAATAAAAATATCAAATATAAATGGTGACATTGTAATAATTCAACTTCCCTCAATTAACCCAACTAGGGGAAAAATCCAGTAAGAATGTTGATTATGCTGATTTACAAGGGGATGAAGAAAGACTATATTATATTATTTATTTTCTATGGAGAGTTCTAAAAATATAAAATAGAGAAGTTTCATTGCAATTTTTGTTTTTTTATTTATTATTTATTTATTATTTAGATTTGTATCCCGCCCCTCTCCGCAGACTCGGGGCGGCTCACAGCATAACACAACAATTTATAACAAATCTAAATATAATTTAAAATATTTAAAAGAACCCCATTTTGCTAACAAACACAGACTCAAACATACCATACATAAATTGTACATGCCCGGGGGAGGTGTTTCAGTTCCCCCATGCCTGACGACAAAGGTGGGTTTTAAGGAGTTTACGGAAGGCAGGGAGAGTAGGGGCAGTTCTAATCTCTGGAGGGAGTTGGTTCCAGAGGGTCGGGGCCGCCACAGAGAAGGCTCTTCCCCTGGGGCCCGCCAACCGACATTGTTTAGTTGACGGGACCCGGAGAAGGCCCACTCTATGGGACCTAATCGGTCGCTGGGATTCGTGCGGCAGAAGGCGGTCTCGGAGATATTCTGGTCCAGTGCCATGAAGGGCTTTAAAGGTCATAACCAACACTTTGAATTGTGACCGGAAATTGATCGGCAGTCAATGCAGGCTGCGAAGTGATGGTGAAACATGGGCATACCTAGGTAAGCCCATGACCGCTCTCGCAGCTGCATTCTGCACGATCTGAAGTTTCCGAACACTTTTCAAAGGTAGCCACATGTAGAGATCATTCCAGTAGTCGAATCTCGAGGTGATGAGGGCATGAGGGACTGTGAGCAATGAGTCCCGGTCCAGATAGGGCCGCAACTGGTGCACCAGGCGAACCTGGGCAAATGCCCCCCTCGCCACAGCTGAAAGATGGTTCTCTAATGTGAGCTGTGGATCGAGGAGGACGCCCAAGTTACGGACCCTCTCCGAGGGGGTCAATGATTCCCCCCCCAGGGTAATGGAGATGGGATTGTCCTTGGGAGGCAAAACCCACAGCCACTCCGTCTTATCCGGGTTGAGTTTGAGTCTGTTGTTTCACTGCATCTAAATGAAAATCTCCCTAATGCCAACTTTTAAAGTGAATTTAGACAAGATAATAAATTATAAACTTTGTTTCTTGAACAAAATGGCAAGTTTTCCAAAATCAATTCAATTTGTTTTAAATACAGGAAATTTGAGACTTTATTTCATCAGATATTATTTAAACTGACAGAAAATTAAAACTTAGCGTCTACTAATTCCATGCGCAAAACAGATACATGCCAAGTTTCAAAAACAGATTACTTATGTATCATTTTGTCGTGTAAAAAAGATGGTTCAGGAAGAATTATTGGTATACCATACACTTTTGATTAATGTAGCCTTTATAACTTCAATCCCAAACTAATCTTCATAAAACTTTTGCCTATCTAGGGGTCTCTGTATTCCGGTGTAGAAAAGTTTCAGAGTTTTTGAATTTTATTTCCCTTCTCTCAACCTAGATATCAAGGAATGATGGCCTTTAGGCTTTAAACTGTAGCAAAAATGTTTAAGATTGAAAGAGATTTTGCTGGATTTAGCCTTAATATTCATCTATTTAAATTGAATCCATTTGTGTTTAATACATGAGAAAAATATAGTGCTGCAAAGTCAATAATTTATATACTGTATAGCAAACAATTATGATAATATAACTATTTGTGGTATTGATATTTGGAATAGGAAATGAAAGTAAGTCCTACCCAAAATAATAATAATAATTTATTAGATTTGTATGCCGCCCCTCTCCGAGGACTTGGACAGCTCACAACAGCTGAAAATGATGATGAAAATGAAAATGTAATCAGAATAATTAGATATTCATATTAATTCCATTCCACTGAACAATATTTACATAAGAAAATGTATGTATTTGGTATCTACAACATAAATAAAGTGGGGTGTCTCAGTGGTTAGAATGCTTTATTGCAGGCTACTGTGAGTAGTTTGGCAGTTCAAGTATCTCCAGCTCAAGGTTGACTCAGCCTTCCATTCTTCCGAGGTTGGTAAAATGAGGAACCAGATTGTTGGGAGCAATATGCTGATTTTGTAAACTGCTTATAGAGGGCAATAAATACTATGAAGTGGTATATAAGTCTAAGTGCTATTACTATTATTGAACAAAACCTAATATAAATTAGCTTCCAAACAAAAAATACTTGTGCAGTATTTCACATCACTGTTCCCACTAGTAGCTTTTCTTCATCTGATTTCACAGCTTGTATAGGCTCATAATATGCAAGTAATAGAATAACTGTACAGTGATACCTTGTCTTATGAACTTAATTGGTTCCAGGATGAGGTTCGTAAGGTGAAAAGTTCATAAGATGAAACAATGTTTCCCATAGGAATCAATGGAAAAGTGATTAATGCGTGGAAGCTCAAAATTCACCCCTTTTGCCAGCCGAAGCGCCTGAGGCTCCCCTCCATGAGAAACCCCACCTCCGGACTTCTGTTTTTTTGTGATGCTGCAGAGGAATCCCAGCATCGCAAAAACGGGTGTTTCACTGGCAATGGAAGTCTGGAGGTGGTGTTTCCCAGCGAGGGGAACCTCAGCGAAATCGCAGCATTGCAAAAACACCGAAGTCCTTGAAACCCCACCTCCGGACTTTGGTGTTTTTGCGATTCTGCGATTTCGCTGAGGCTCCCCTCACTGGGAAACCCCACCTCCGGACTTCCGTTGCCAGCAAAGCGCCCGTTTTTGCGATGCTGGGATTTTCCTGCTGGGATTCCCCCGCAGGATTGCAAAAACATGGAAGTCCAGAGGTGGGGTTTCCCATGGAGGGGAGCCTCAGGGGAATCCCTGCAGCACAAAATTGGGTGCTTCGCTGGCAAAGGAAGGTCCAGAGGTAGGGTTTCCCAATGAGGGGAGCCTTCGGCTGGCAATGGAAGTCCGGAGGCGGGGCATCCCAGCGGCAGCAACGGGTTCGTAAGGTGAAAATAGTTCGGAAGAAGAGGCAAAAAAATCTTGAACCTCGGGTTCGTACCTCAATGTGACGAAGGGTTTGTAAGACGAGGTATCACTGTACTGGTTATATCAGAGAGTTGTTTAGGAATGCTTAGATTTTTTTTATCTTAAACAAGAGGATTCTGTTCTATATTAAATTGCTAAAATGATTTTTCATGTGCAAATGAAACAATGATTTGAGATGTGCAAGCCAAAATTGTATGGAACACACAAACTTGGTATTTTCTCCCCAACAAAAAACAATTGCATATGTAGGGTTTTGTTTGTCCTAGCTCATGTATATTGACATATATACATTTTATTTGAATTTCTTCCCCAATATCTGATTTTTAATATAGTTTGAAATGCTTGATTCTAAAAAAAATATTAAAATACTTAAGTTCATTCAGGCATGCCTAGCTTTGCATATGTTTTAACAACTGGAAGTATGCAAACTGAAATGATCAGTGCACAGAGGCCCTAATGCAATGTGTACAATTAGTTGATTATGATAATTTTAAATTGTATTTATTAATTCAAACTGATGACTCTAGGAACATAGAGTCTAATAATTTTCTTCCTAAGGTCTATTTTATCTCTCAGCTATTATTATTATTATTATTATTATTATTATTATTATTATTATTATTATTATTAATTAGATTTGTATGCCGCCCCTCTCTGAAGACTCTGAGCAGCTCACAACAGCGATAAACAATGTGACAAATCCAATACTTAAAAACAACATCTAAAAACCCATATTATTAAAAAATCATACAATTCAATCATAAATCACATTAGCCTGGAGATACCTCAAGGACCCATGCCTGGCGGCATAGGTGGGTCTTCAGTAATTTACAAAAGGCAAGGAGGGTGGGAGCAGTTCTAATCTCCGGTGGGAGTTGATTTGAGAGGGCTGGGGATGCAACAGAGAAGGCTCTTCCCCTGAGCCCACCAGATGACATTGTTTAGTTGACGGGACCTGGAGAAGGCCAACTCTGTGGGACCTTATCGGCCGCTGAGATTTGTACGGCAGAAGACGGTCCCGAAGATATTCTGGTCTGATGCCATGTAGGGCTTTATAGGTCATTACCAACACCTTGAATTGTGACCAGAAACTAATCGGCAGCCAGTGCATGTCACAGAGTGCTGACGAGACATGGGGGAATCTAGGAAGCCTCAATATTGCTCTTGCGGCCGCATTCTGCACAATCTGAAGTTTTTGAACACTCTTCAAAGGTAGCCCCATGTAGAGAGCGTTGCAGTAGTCGAATCTCAAGATGACTCCCTGCCCAAATAGGTTCGCAACTGGTGCACCAGGCGAACCTGTTTAAACGCTCCCCTCGCCACAGCCGAAAGATGGTGCTCTAATGTTAGCTGTGGATCGAGGAGGATGCCCAAGTTGCGAACTGTCTCCGAGGGGGTCAGTGATTCCCCGCCCAGGGTAATGGACGGACAGATGGAATTGTCCTTGGGAGACAGGACCCACAGCCACTCCGTCTTGTCAGGGTTGGGTTTTTATTACTGATACAACTTTCATAAAAAAGCTTTCAATTAAAATAACCTTCAACCTACCTATTCTAATCTTAACATAATACAATTTGAATCAAACTACCATATATGAAATTTATCCTCGACAAAAAGTGTAGTGCACTTTTGGTGTACAATGTTTTGCATTTTAAAATATGTTCAGTAGTACTCAGCTTTCAACCACAATTGAGTCTAACATTTCTGTTGCTAAGCAAGATTTGATTCAATCAGTTATGCCCCATCTTATGAAGTTGCTTGCCACAGTTGTTAAGTGAATAACTGCAGTGATTAAGTTAGTAACACTGTTGTAAAATGAATCTGGCTTCCCATTGACATTGCTGGTCAGGAGGTCGCAAAATATATTCAAATGATCCTGGGACATAGCAACCATCCTAACTATAAGCCAGTTGGCAAGTACCCCAATTTTGATTACGTAACCAACAGGTGATGAAATGTTTGTACGTGTGAAAAATAATCATATTTAGTGATGCTGTAACTTTGAGCAGTCACTAAGCGAACTGTCAAAAATTCAGAACTATACAAGCTATTTCCAATATTTTGAAAGTGCTCTGATAGTAGAACAGCTTTGCTCCAAATATGATATACTGTATTCTGAAATATTTCAGGGCAACCCTGAATATCGTGTAATTTGAAACACTGCCTTAATACTAAACTAGACAGGGCTTGGGCACACAGAAACACACATTATCTGTGCAAATTTTATTGAAGAAAACAGCAAACGGAAAGAAGAAGATTACATAAATTGGAAGCCTGGAATTATTACTGAATTGTAACATCTAAAGACCCTGTTGAACTATGTCAAACAATAAACCTATGAACCAGGTTTATGAAAATTGTAGAATATATTTTAAATTATTTCAGACTTTACAGTCAAATTCTATTTTTTCTTTAGTCATAGTTTTAACTTTTCCTAGTTATGCAAGCTACTTGTTCCAGGTACAAAAAAAAAAAGATACGGAGAGAAGGGGGGCAAGCGATGCAGAGCTATAGCATTTCCCTGTTCCGAAAGCAACCCAGATGCTTCCAGCTTTGGGGGCTCGAAATCGGAGGAAATCGAGCCAGCGCCATTTTGTAAGAATGGTGAAAAGGGAAAGTACATATTGGTGTGTTAGTGGAGGGATTGTGGATCTCCTGTGAGTCAACAGCAGCTTCACGACCCTCAGCCAAGAAGAGGTGACTCAGTCGCCATAGCTAGGGCTGTTACAGCCTGAAGAACTGGAATAAGGAAGTGAAGCCACCTGGGTGAGATAATCTTTTAAAGTGATTTTTTTAATGGAGAGAGAAAATAGCTGAAATACATGAAAGACAATAAAAAGCTCTTTGAAGACTGGCCCCTGAGAGGGGGAATGGTTTTGCTTTTTAAACTGCTCCCTGGTTGGATTTTAGCGGTGGGAAAAACAGGAGAGTGGGAAAAAAGCCTTATATTGATATACATTTTGATTGACTTCGATTTGCAAGAGCCAGTGAAGAATTTTTTAATATATAATTATTGTTTCCTCCTATTACTTTGTTTTTAAAAAAAATAGATTTCTATTTTTTCAATTTAGTTGTGTTGGGCTATTGGACTTATTGGTTGGGCCACAGTGTGACCCAGTGACCAAAGTTGGTATATATTGGCCTTGAAAATGCAGCTGTACTGTTTGGACTAATAAAACAAAGCATATAAAAATAATTTTGTGTGATTTCTGTGGAAACATGCTGTTTTGACTTGATACATTTTTTTGGCTTTGGAACAAATTATCTTTTCTTCTTTTGTAATGGTTGTGGATTAAGGCAGGAAGAATCTGAAATGTAGTAGAAATAAGTATTTTTTCCATATAATTTGCATTTCTTTTCTTTTTATTGGAGGCAATTTATTTTTTTGTAACTTGGTGGCTTTTTTAAATCTATTTTTTTACGTGTAATATTATGTATTCCAGAATATCTCCTGGAAACAGTCTTCTTTTGATTTTTCCTTCTTTTGTTTTGTTTTTTGGACATTGTTGAGGTTGATGTTTGTCCTACAACTGGATTAAGACTTAGATTATTTTAATCTGTTTAGGGATTTTTTAAAAAGGGGATATTTACTTTTTATTTTCCTTAAAATGTTTTTTTCTTTTTCTTCTTCCCTCTTTTTTTTTACACATTGCAATATATTGGAATTGATTTTACTATTTTTGCCCCTTTTTTCTTTTCACTTTCTTTTTATCTTTTTAATTTTTGCGTTTTAATTGGATTACAATAAAATACAATATTGGATTACAAATACTTGGGATAAGAATTGATAAAGATGAAGAAGAAGAAGATACCACCATGGTAGTCAGTAGTGACCATGTCAATATCACAAACGTCCAGCAAAGAAAGCAAAATGTTTTGCAGACATAATTAATACTACGGAACTAAAGAATATACTATGCAAGCAGATCTTAAAGATAACATTAAAGAAAGTATAGATAAAGTGGAAGAAGAATTGAAAGAAGTTAAATAATTGATGAAAAAGAATGAATATCATTTACAGAAAGGAGAAGGGTATTTAAAGAAATTAACAAGATGGAGGAATTGCACAATCAGCTCACAGAAACAGACCAACAAGAGAGAACAATTATTACACTGGAGGTATATTTGAAGAAATTAACAAGATGTAGGAATTGCACAATCAGCTCATAGAAACAGACCAACAAGAGAGAACAATTATTACACTGGAGGTGGACCGTTCTGAATATTATTTACGTTTTCAGAACATGACAGAGGAAAGGGAGAATCCTTGGTGGAGATGATGGCAGAAATCCTGACAGAAGCAATGGAAGAAATATTCCATAAATAAACATATTGAATGATAGTGATGAAATATACAGAGCCCATACTAGATATGTGATGAAAAATAAACTCCCTAGAGAAGTCCATATATGGTTTACAAAGAAAGCCCTTTTTTGAATTTTTTTGAACATGCAAACAAACCAGGGAGATAGTTAGCCTATAAAATGAAAAAGGAAAATAGGAAAAAATGAATGGATTAAACAACTGGAAGATTCATATGAGAATTTGCAACACAGAAATGAGGAGATAAAAAAGATAGCATAAGCATACTATCAGAATTTATACAAACTGAGAATATAAAACAATATTTGAAATGGAATTATCTAAAATACAAGAAAAATATAAGAATTTACTGAAGGAGAAAATAGCAGTGATGGAATTAACAGTGACAATAAAAAGACAAAAAAAATAGTAAAGCATCAGGACGGGATACCAGCAGAGGTGTATAAGGTATTTGAAGAAACCGCTGGGAATTGTGATGCTGGAGCGTTACATTGAATTGTTATTAGAAGCTAAGAGAGCAGAATCATGGACAGAAGTATTTATAACTTTGATACTGAAAGAGGAGGCTGGTTTACAAAAAAAATAAAAATTATAGACCAACTTAACTTTTGAATGTAAAGTACAAAATACTTGCATCAATAATGGCAAATAGACTTAAATTTTTTAAAGTTAATGTATCCATTCTGATCAAAATGGGTTTCTAACTAAAAGACAGATTACAGACAATATGCAAATAATTTTAAATGCATTAGAGTACTATGAACAGCACTCTGGAAAACAAATGGCTTTAATATTTTTACATGCACAGAAGGCATTTGATAATGTGAATTGTCCAATGTACGATAATGCAACTTCAAAATACAGATTTTGGAAAAGTATTTATTAATGCAATTAAAACAATTTATAGTGAACAATCACCCAAAGTAACAGTGAATGGAGATTTGACAGAGAAAGTGGAGATTATGAAAGAAACAAGACAAGGATGCCCTTTATCACCACTGTTATTGGGACTGACTTTGGAAGTATTAACCAGAAGTATGACAAAGTGAGAAAATAAAAGGAATGAAAATTAAAATAGAGGATTACAAATTACAAGCATTTGCAGACAACTTGGTGTTGAGAATGGATCTAAACTAATATAGTAAATTGAAAAATATGGAGGTTGCAGGACTAAAAATTAAAATTAAAAAAGACAAAACTTTTAGTGAAAAATATGATGGAAAAACAAAAGGAATTAGTTGGGAAGTTAAGCATGCAGATTACAAAAAAAGTAAAATATTTATGGATTTGGGAATTCTGGGAGTTGAAGTCCAAATATCTTCAAGTTGCCAAGGTTGGGAAACATTGATCTAAATAACTACTAGATGTATGACAATTAAGGAAGATCATTATTATTATAGATTAAAGAAACAAATTGAGGTAGATTTGAAAAAATTGAAAGATCTTCAATTATAACTGATAGTACTAATTAAAATGAATATATTGTCATGATTTTTGTTTTTATTTTCAACAGTACCAATAAGTCGAGAATATATATATATTAAATAAATAAAATTATATTGAAGTTTGTTTGGTAAGGAAAAAAAGGCAAGGATTAATATAAAAATGTTACAAGATGCTAGACTTACAGGTGGATCTGGACTTCCAAACTGGGAGCTATACTATGATGTAACAATATTGATATGGATGAGAGAATGGATTGTAGTAAGAAATAACACTTTTGACTTTGGAGGGACACGATTTACAGATAGGATGGCACACATTTATGTTATATCGGAAAATAAAATACATAGCTATTTCCAGAAACATATGGATATGGATATTGAAAAAGTATGAATTTAAAAGCTGCATTGATAATTAAATTTAGTTAGGGATATGAGTAACCTGTCTGTTAACCAAAAAATTGATTAGGATTAAACTCACTCATGGAAGGGAGAAGGAGAAGAGGAAGTAGAGAAAGTGGGAGAGAAGGAGAAAGAAGGTAGAGGGAAGCGTGGGAGACAGAGGGAAGGGAATGACATGATTTAACGGAGAAAAACAGACAGGAAATAAAAATATCAAAGGTGCAAATTAGGATGTTGATTTATAGTTTATTAAAGAAGAAACATTTAAGTATATTTTGTTATGAATTATGGTATATGTATAAATGTTTCTGTGGAGAAAAATAAATAAAAACTTTAAAAAATAACAATAGAGCAGCAGGGAAACTCATTAGAGCAGGCCAGGCAGCTATAATGAAGATTTGCTAAAAAAGATTAAGACAAATGTGTTTTCTTTGATGGGCCTAGAGTTCTAACTTATTTTAGTATTAAATGAAATATATTCCAATATGCTCATATTTCTGTTTAGAATCAATTATATAATTCAAATATATAATGAAATTAGTTATAAAAATACGCTTTGAGTCTTATATAGACTTGATCCACTATTCAAGTCATTCATAGCAATTATAGTAAACAAAATGATTAGACAATTGAAATGACCAAAAATCTTAATAAGATTGCTATGGCCATTATTATATACATTTTTATTCATCCATGTCAGAGATGATTTCCCCAGCTTTTATTTAAGAAACAAATATCCATTGCTACAGAACCGTTTCAACATAATTTAAAAAGGGGTTATATCAATTACAGAACATAATAAAAGACGACCACAATTGAAACATTACACTCTCAATTTTTACATTTGAAATTACATATTTAACCAACATAAATTTTAGTTACTCCTTCCAGAATTCTATAGCAATGTGTATAAATGCCGTATCCTTTTTAACCATATCCTAGGCTGTCTGATTCATCAAAATCTAGTTTAAAAATTTAATTCTGAATTTCCAAAAAAACGTACCCTTTCACTGTAGTCTTAAAATAATATTCTTGCTCATTTTTAGACATCATGTATATAAGACTTAAAAAAAGATCATTTTATACAAGAAATTAATATAGAATTCTTCTTTTCAACATAGTAATGGCTTCTCAAAAACAAAAAAAGTTTTTTATTTGTATCATCTCAAGATGTGACATAGATGTAAATATTTCAGTGGTGATCTCTAAACTTTTTTTCCTATTGAATATAACTGGTAAGTTGGTCCTTTAAACCAGGAGGACTCTCCGCAATTGTATATACTGTATCACCAAATTTTGGATTTTAAGTGGTGATGTTTTGAACGTTTCAAATCAATTCCTTATTTTGCAAATAACACATTGCCAAAACTGAAAAATATAAATAACACAAAAATAAATAAGAAATGTAAGGTAGGATTCTATAAAATTATGCTAAAAATTTAAAAATAAAATATTCAATATAGCTAGAATTACAAATTAGCTATAATTAAAGTACAGTGATACTTATGAACTTAATTTGTTCCGTGACCAGGTTCTTAAGTAGAAAAGTTTGTAAGAAGCAATTTTCCCCACAGGAATCAATGTAAAAGCAAATAATGCGTGCAATTGGAGAAATCATAGGGAGGGTGGAGGCCCTGTTTCCTTCCAGGAGATTCCTAGAGAGGCCCCACGGAGTCTTCTCTCTGCCTTTTCTGGCCGTTTCCTCCCAGGAGATTCCTAGAGAGGCCCCATGGAAGCTTCTCCCTGCCTTTTCTGGTTAGGCAAAAAATCTTGAACAACTGGTTCTTATCTAGGAAAGTTCGTAATTAGAGGGGTTCTTAGGTAGAGGTACCACTGTACAAAACTAAATTTGGACCAAATTTACTATATCAATTTTTAATTTTAGCATAGCATTTAATCATGCAAGCATAGGCATCAGCAACGAAGGAAAAATATGGAAAAAATAAATAAAAATTAGGCTTTCTGCATCAATACTTTTAGAATTATATTAGTCAAAATCAACATACCAAAATGTGCTGCACCACTCTTATCTTTATTTTGAATAGAGGTACTGCATGACTGGGTCCCAGGTTGTGCTGTGCCTGCTCGATTAACACTCCTGTGCAATTTCCTATATAAAAGTTCATCATTGTCACTGTCATGTAGAGATGGTGTCCGAGGCCTAAAATGACGCCATCTACGTGATTTGTTATCAACTAGTATCTGACTGAGGTCTTTAGATAAATATCTGTCCGAGGTATTTGTTTCTGAGGTATTGGCAATTTGATTGACTGAAGAGTGTAGTTGTGAGGAAGGTGTTTCGGAATCCAGCAGGCCAAATACACTGTTGTTCTCTGAATATGCTCGGTCCAGGAGCATCCTAAAAATGCAAAGAAGATTATTTTTAATTCTATATAAACGTGTTATTCCTCTCTTCATTCAAAACCAGAGCTGAAGGAGTTTCTTAAATGAAGAGCGAAATGTCTTCAAAGAAAAACCAGATAGTCCACTTGCCTCTCGAAAAAACAATTTTGGGACAACATGAGCTGGATGACTAAGAATTTACAAAGATCATTTTTAAAATGTTAGCAAAAAATAGCAGCAGTGTGAACATATTTTTCAAACTGGTTATTTCAAACATTTAAAAAAGATTTACAACAGGGCTATATACAATTTGAAAATTATTTGGAAGAATAGGTAAGGACTCCATGAAAACTCTCTATTGATTTCATACTAATTAAAGCATCCTTTTTTAAATACTTCCATATTAGTGTAAAATAAGAAGCTACTAGAAGGGTCCTCAAACTTTTTAAACATAGTCCCTTGGGGGGCCAGACTGGCTGGGTGAGCATAGCTAGTCATGTGACTAGGTGAGCGTAGCCACATCATGTGACTAGGTGGGCGTGGTCAATTTAACACTCCATTAAACAATGCACACAAATTAAGATTTGTTTTGCTCCTGAAGGCTGGTTCTTTTTGTTTTTATCTTGCTGTTTTGGCTGACTTTTCTTTTTACCAGATCTAGTGGTCCACTTCAGAAAACTGTTTTGCAGCAAAATTTTTTAATTTTTAAAAAAAAAAATTATTTACAAATATACAATAAATACATAAAAAACATATAATGACAGTTGACAGTTAAAACATGGCAAATTACATAAACAATAATCGTGTGTTTAGACAATAAGCCAAGATATAAAGACAAAACAATCAATGGACATACAAACTTATAAAGAAAAGAGAGAAAAAAGGGAAGAAGAAGAAGAAAAAAGAAAAGAAGAAAGGAATGGGCAGGTGTACAGTAGAACTGTGTTAAGAATATGAACTAGTTTTAATTTCAGCAGCTCGTCTCCTTACATCAAAATTTTGGTAATATAGATAAGTAAAAGCAAGCGTTGGATAAATCACGGTAAAGAGGTTTTGAGAGCTCTCTTCACGTCAAGTGTGTGCCACCTATGCTCCGAAGGATGGGACAGTCGGGAACAGAAGGTCGGTAAGATAATGTCCTGACCCCTGTGGAATGTCAAGTTGACCTTGGGAATGAAGGTTGGGTCAAGGCAAAGGACCACTTTGTCCTGATGGAAACAACACAGTATCTCTCACAGATAGGGCTGCCAATTTGGAGATCCGTTTGGCAGTGGTGATAGAGATTAGAAAGGCTACTTTCAAAGATCGGTATTGAAAAGAGGATTCTCGTAAGGGCTCATAGGGAGGTTCTGTCAATGAATGGAGTATCTTGGGAAAGTCCCATGTAGGGAAGCAGTGGATGGCAGGAGGGTGAACGTTAGTGATGCCCCTGAGGAATCTGGATACCAAGGGGATATGGACCAAGGAGGTCCAGTGATCGCAAGCAATCACAGAAGAGAATGCTGCAGTCTGACGCCGAATAGTATTCGGTGAGAGACCCTTGTCCAGGCTCTGTTTTAAGAATCTGCGAACCCTGGAAAGCGGAATGTGGATTGGGGAGAGGTCTTGAGAGTTGCACCAGATGCAGGTCTGCCATATTGAGGAGTATATATGTTCAGTTGAAGCTTTCCCTGCTTGGTGGATGTAATCAATTACATTATTGTCAGTCTTGGCTTCTCAGGATGCTCCGTTCAAAAACCAGGCGGTCAAATGGCACCAGCCCAGTTCCGGATGGAGTAGATACCCCTGGGATAGCAGATGTGGGAACACCAGTAACTGCCAGGATTCTGCTGCCGACAAGATTTTTAAGTCTGCAAACCAGGGTTGCCTGGGCCAGAAAGGAGCTATCAGGATGACCTCCGCTTGCTCCTCCAGGATTTTGTGGATGATCTGGGGTAGAATCGGTAGAGGGGGAAATGTATACAGCAGGCCTCTTGGCCAGGGGCAATGGAGGGCATCATAGTTCTCTGCCCCCTGTGTGGGGAAGCGTGAGAAGAAGCGCGGTAGCTGATTGTTCTGAGGGGAGGCAAATAGGTCTACCTGTGGTCTGCTATCTGTTGGAGATCTGCCGGAAGGTGGCCGGGTCCAGTTTCCACTCTGCTTGGTTCACCGTTGCCCTGCTGAGGGCATCAGCCTGGACATTATCCGAGCCCAAGATATGTTCTGAGCAGAGGGAAGACAGGTGCCTCTCCGCCCAAAGGCCGATTTTATTTGCCTCCGCCATGAAAGTTTTGGACTGGGTACCCCCTTGGCAGTTGACTTGAGCCTTCAGGGCCATGTTGTCGGTCCGGATAAGGACATCCTGGCCAGGTATGAGATTGTTGAAGCTCTTGAGGGCTAAAAATACTGTGTGCAATTCTAGCCAATTGATGGAAGAGGAAGCCTGGCTCGGATTCCAGAGGCCTTGCATCTGTTATTCATTGCAGTGGGTCCCCCAGCCCGACAGACTGGTGTCGGTGGTGACCGTTATGGTTGGGGAGGCTCAATAGAACAGTGCGTTCTCTGTTCGATGGCGCCGGATTTCCACCACATCAGGGATCGACCGTCCTGTGGAGGAAGATGTATCTGTCTTGCCAGGTGGGCCTGGCCCGACTTTTGGAAGGGAAGGAGGCACTACTGGAGGTCCCGGGAATGGAGTCTAGCTCAGGGAACTACGGAAAAGCTAGATACCATCTTACCTAACAGGGAGGAAAGGGAGGGAAGGGATCTCCCTGAGTTTGGGAAGCCAATTCTCTAATGCCAAAGAGAATTTGGAGAGAGGCTAACTAAACCCTCCGAAGAGTTGATAATGGTACCTAAATGCAAGATAGATGTAGAGGGGACCAGTTGGCTTTTCTGGAAGTTAATCGAAAACCCGTGGTCCTCAAGTGAGCCTGAGCTCGGGACAAGGATTGAGCTAATACAAGGTTATCATCCAAGTAGAATTGTACCCTGATAGGGATAGATCTAAGATGGGCCGCCAAGACTGAAAACACCTTCGTGAATACCTGAGGGGCCGAGGATAGACTGAATGGTAAGGCCCTGTATTGGTAATGCAATGGGTTGAGGGGAGAATCTTCTTTTTGACCTTCGAGTCAATAAGGAAAGGGTCAAGGACGTCACCAAACAGAGATTTTCCCTTGTATTCTGCAGAGGCAAAATGCCACTTGTGCTTAATATCGACGGCCCACTTCTTTAGCCAAATCATTCATCTGGCTACCACAGAAGAAGCCATTGTTTTCGCTGTGAATCTCAATGTATAGAGAGTAGTATCTGAAAGCAGTTGGCACGTGGCAAATAGCTTGTTTAAGGTTTGTTGAGCTGTGATGTCTGAGACCGGGAGGTGCTCTTGCAACTGTCTGATATAACTGAGCATGGTTCTAGTGAAGAAGGAAGAAGTAGAGGCTCCCTTTATTGCCCACATGGCGGATTGATGGTTCTTCTGCAGAACTTGGTTAATTTTCCGATCCTCTGCCTTAAGGAGGTTGTCTGCCTCTCCTGAGAGATTCCCCGAAGAGTGGACGGCTAGGATAGGTGTGTCCACCTCAGAGGAGTTAAAAAAAAGCCATGAGCTCTGAAGCCATGTTGAAGAATTTCTTCTCCAGGCTGGAAGGGGCAGGACCCACAGCGGGATTTAAGCACTGTTTTGTGACTGTGTCTAAAAATAGGGGGAAGCCGGATCTACGTCTTGCTCCTCGGTGAAGGACTGAAAGAGGGTTTCCACCTGAGAGGCTGAAGGCTGGACTTACATAGGTGGGGCTGTGAGACCCGCGGCCATCTGGGCCTTCAATAAGATGGTTGAGAACAGGTCAGCAGGGAACAGGGCCGCAGAAATTGGTTGACTAGGAGCTGCTCCCTCGTCATCCGAGAGACCCATGGGGGCCTCCTCTGTATGGTCCTTCTCCGACTCATCCAAATCCTTGTCAGAGGAGTTGGACCAGTGATCTTGAAGTGTCCTGTGGCCGGAGAGGGATTGAGGAGGATGGGCAACAGTGGAGACCTGAGATGCTCTGGCAGGCACTGCGGTTGTCAAGGCGTGAAGGCTGGAAGCGATGCTGCAGTAGACTGTCGCCTCAATCCATTTCTGGAAGGAAGAGGGATCAAAAGTAATGGGAGGGGGAGAAGCTAGATCCATTGAAGGAGAAGATTGATTTAGCAGCTGCATGCTGACTGGTGGGCAGGCAGGCAGGCAAGGCTGGTAATGCAATCACGACCGTGGGCGACAGAGGAGCAGGTTGTCTAGAGGTTCCTAGATTCAGGTTTTGATTAGGCATACCTGCAGGATTCCAAATGCTGGCAGCCAGCAGAGAGGGATCTGTAGGGGCCAAGTGAAGAGTTTGGCCTGACTCAGATGGGACACCTGGGGTGGGAGAAAAGGCTCTGGCTGCCCTCTCATGTCTCTTCTGTAAGGCCCGGTCCCTGCGTTTCTCTGCTCTGGAAGAGGAGGTTGCCTCCAGCCTTTGGAACTGAAGGGGGAATGGTTTCAGCCATAGTGAAGGAGAAACCAAGATAGAGGAAAACAGAAGAAAGGAAGGTTCTGACTAGATCCTATGTGAAGGCTGATGTATCCTAGGAGGATGATTCAAGGCTAAAGTTTCTCTAGAAAGGAGCGACTAGCAGGCTGGAAGGGACTAAATATAAATTGCCCAATTATTTTCTTCCCTAATTATTTATTTAGGGCTAGTCTTTGGAAATTAAACCTATTTATTTATTTTTCTAATTATTTAATTAAATAAGCTAGTCGCCTGAATATTTAAATTCTGGAACACCCAAGGAATATAGGTGATCACACTGGCAACTAATCTGGCTTACAACCAGTGGATACTGCTCCAAAAAGTGGGAACAATCAGTCAAACCTCCTCCTTTGTTACTGCCCAGCAAAGAGAGGCTTCAGAGATGCCTGTGAAGCTATAACTGTAGGTGGGAGCAGCTGCGATAAAGGAGCGAGGCTACGCAGTGCCAATCCGACCGTTAAAAGTTTTGGTGCCAAAGTGATAAGGAGAATTGCCTCAGAGCCGAAAGGGGTGTGGGCAGGTAGGCGCCGAAGAGAAAAGTGGCTCCAATCGCTTAATTGGTAACCCCCTGGATCTCCTATATTAAAAGGGGGAAAGCGCTTAGCTGAGTCTCAGAAAACTGGCCAGGAAAAGGATGGCATGAAAAAAAGGTGTTTTCGGCGTTCAGCTCCTTATCAAGTCGATTGCTTAAGCAAGGTTGGTGCGCTGCCAGGAAATCCGCGCCACGATTAAAATGCAAGCACAAAGCCACCAGTGAGCTGTAATCAGCCCCGGTGCTATGACGGTGCCTAGAGGGCCTCGCTCATCCAGGGGCTAATTCGGAGGACAACAGCAGCAAAGGGGATCCCCCTGTAACCAGCGGAGAATCCTCACCAAGGCTTAAAGCTTGCCAGGCGAGGAAGCTACTGCGGCACTCCTAACAGCCGAAGGAGGGTAGGTGGAGCTGGGGGTGGTGAGGGCCCAAGGCCCTACTCCACCCAGCAGGGGGGGGGGTGTAACCCAGGGGTTACAAGGCCCAAACTCCTGCCCTCAGACATCCCAAGGATTAAAAGGGATTTAATCTAGCCAAAATACCAATACTAACCTACTTAAAGGGAACTCTGAAGAGAAAGTCAGTAGTTAGGATGTTTGTGCTGCCATGTTATGTCTCTGTGGAAGTGAGTCAGAAAAACTGGGGCCTATGGGCGGTTCCAGTGCTTTTATATTCATCTGACTTGGCCATGCCTCTGACGAGCGAGTACAACCCATCCTGACTGGTGACTTCTCCTCTCCATGGAGAAATCTCTTTCTCCATCTGTCTCTATCTATCTTTCTCCATTTTCTGGAGGCAGGGGAGGTGAAAACAGAGCCATTTTCACCTGTGTTTTTTTTAACCACCTAGGGCATCTGTGCATCCCATTTTATACCTTCCCCACCTTCAGAAGCATTCTGAAGGCTAAACTGTTAGCCTTATCTTCTAGTTCCAGCTCATGGAGCTCATAAATTTAAGTCCTGTGCTCGGCTGAAGGGTGGGCGGGATGAGGTGGGTGAGGAAACCTTGTGATCCTGTGTGGACCGCATTAATGGCTTCATTGAGATGTAGTTTGAGGACCAATGTGCTAGTACTTAAGGGGTTGACTAACTAAAATAAATTTACTTAGTGGGAATGACTAAGCTTATAGGGAAACCTGAAAGAAACCTGAACTTTTTAAAGATATAGTAAAGAGATTACACACCAGTTGCAATGTGGCCCATGACCAGGGGGATGGGACAGTCTGGATAGCTGTCACTATTAAAAAGGGATACCAAAATACTAGAAGTACTTTTATTTCTCAATTGCATGCAAAGATTACTAAGGAGTCACATGACGTTTTTCTTTCTTTAAAAACTAAGTGATCCTTTATTGTGAATGTTAATATTTTATAATTTGAGGATCACAGACAAATTTAAAATGTGTTGTAATTAGGCCTATATAGTGTCAACCTGTAACTTCAGGGGACAAAAGGCTAAGAGAGAATGAATATTCTGCCAAATCCAATTTAAATTAAGACAAAAAAGAACCCTAATCTTTTAGATCTAGAAAAATAATTCCAGCCTTTAAAAAGTTCATATAAATATAGATAATCTTTGATTTACAACCATTCATTTAGCAATGATTAGAAGCTACAAGAGCACTGAAAAAAGTGTCAGGATAGTTTTGGGCACATACAATCATTGAAGCATCCCTATGGTCATATGAACATAATTCAGATGCTTGGCAACTGGCTCATATTGTGATGGTCATAGTGTGTCAGAGTCATGCTATCACTTTTTATGACCTTCTGACAAGCCAAGTCAATGGAGAACCCAGATTCACTTAACAACTAACTCAACAAGTTCAGTGATTCACCTATTAACTGTGGCAAGCAAGGTCATGAAATATTGATGTAACTGTATAACAGGAACTTTGGGATAAATTGTGATTGTAAGTCGATTGTATCTGTACTTAAAAATACAGTGGTACCTCTACTTAAGAATTTAATTTGTTCTGTGACCAGGTTCTTAAGTAGAAGCAATTTTTCCCAGAGGAATCAATGAAAAAGCAAATAATGCATGCAAACCCATTAAGAAAGAAATAAAAGCTTGGAATTTGGGTGGTGTTGTGGTTAGCTCTGGCCCAGCTCCTGCCCCAAGCAATGTGCAGGTGGATGTGGGGGAGACAGCCACATGCCGCAGGCCTGTTTTGGTTCCAGTAGAATCTGTCTCCTCTGACCAAGGAAGCGTGAATGACAGGGAAGAGGCGAGTTTGGCAGACAGCCCAGGAGGAGATCAATCATCTGTATCATCCCTGGATTCTGAACAAGAATTAATGACACATCCACGCATGCGTAGAGTGATGCATAGGAGACAACAACTGAAGGATTATTACAAGAGAAAATGAGGCCACCTCTGGCTGGGTGGGGCTGCTGTAATCAGTGCTACAGATAAAAGTGCAGCCTGGTGTGTTAGCCTCATGGCAGTTTATCTGATTCATTGTTTCGTCAAGATCGTGGTTTTTGCTCTTCAGGATTGTGTGTGTGGACTCTCTGGACTTTAGAATTGGACTCAATTTACCAGTTATTGGGTGAGCAATTGGACTGCATTTCACCTGTGCCTTGTGTGTACCAGAAAATCCCTTTGACATTTAAAAAGGGAGCTGTTTCTGTTTTTCTGTTTATAAAAACTTTTGGGTTTTCCTTTTATCGTGTGGTGTGTGTCTTCCTGGACTAATTACCCTGTAATTACGGGCGATTGAAACACACCGGCAGAACAGGTGGGAGGAGGAGGAGAGTCTCTGCTGAAGAAAGAAGGTGAGGTGAGGTGAATCAAAAAAATCCCAAACTTTAAAGGCTTTTTAAAAAAAAGAGGGACTCAGGCGGCAAGGAGGAACACGTGCCTCCAATACACCTGGCGCGAGGCTGCCTCCCATACACTGGCTGCCGCTGCTGCTACCTGCTGCCTCTTCTTTCCCATGCTGAAAGGCTCCCCTCACCTCTCGCTCGCTTTGTAGCCGGCGCTTTTCCTTCTCTGTGGTGACTCCTCGGCTGCCCAGAGCAAAGGGAGTGTTTCTTTTCTATGGCCGCTGGCAGAGGTTTATTCCTTCTCCAAGTGCCCAGAGAAAGGAAAAGGCTTCATTCGCTCTGGACTGCCAAAGCCTCCTTAACCGCCACCAAAAGACTCCTCTGGCAGCCCAGATGGCCGGGATTAAAGGGGGAAATGGCAGGAAACTGGCCGGGCCTTCATGCCACTCTCAAATTTCCTGGGAAATTTTTCCGGGCTCAGGTTCATAAGTCGAAAATGGTTCTTAAGTAAAGGCAAAAAAATCTTGAACACCCGGTTCTTATCTAGAAAAGTTCTTAAGTAGAGGCATTCTTAAGTAGAGATACTACAGTACTTTGAAATTAGATCACTAGGCACAAAGGATTATGTATTTTAAGTTGTGGCAATTTTGAGTGTAATGACAGGAAATTAAATTATGGGGACTTGTCAAGGAGTCTGCATTGCAAAATATGACAACACTAAGCTAGAAATACTACAATATACTTATTTCCAAGTTGTGATGAATCTGCAGTAGTAGCAATGTAAAATACTTTTACACCTAATTTTTATGAAGTAAAGCACTGTTGAAGGTTCCAGATTATCTGGATAATATTCTTGAAGAAAAATAACTCATTATACTATATACTAAAATCAATATGCTACAGCTTACTCTTAGCAAAAGAATCCAGACAAGATGATTAATTACTATTTTTCCACAGAATCTTTGTAGTAAAAATAACTAATGTAATTTACTGTGGATTTTTATGCAGCCTATAAAAAGTTGTATTTATGGAAATAATTTGATGAGAAATCAAACTGCTTTGAAGCCTGCCTACCTACAGTTTTCTGGTTATGTACATAAACAAATATGATCTTAGAAGATCCTCAACACATGTACACTTTTAAGTAGAAGTTATACAGATCTACAGGGAGGAACCTATTCTTAAGAAAGATGAATTACAATACCTAAACTACCATACCATGAATTACTGTTTTCAGGATCTTCCCATTATTTTCAGGTAACTTAGAGAGTGCAATGAGATACAAAATACGATTAATGCTAGCCTCTAAAAATCATGGATTCAAGGGGCAAAAGAGAAGAAGCACGCTTTATTGTGTCCTATAACAGAAGGGCAAAGATTATAATCAAGTAAAAGCTATAGATTAAAAATATGGATGTCTAATTAAAATTTATGTACTAAGTTTATATGGGATTATTATAGTGAGTTTTAAAGATAAATAAGCCTACCTTCCACCACGTCCAACCCGTCTACGTGAAAACCCAATGCACTTTTGTGGCCTAGTAAGGGTGGTTAAGCAATATCTATAACGCTCATCTCCTAATGTTCCTCCTTTAGGAGTATTCCAAGGCCAGTCACCAGTTTGGTCTAAATGAGACTTTGAAAAGAAATATTTGAAAAGGGGTTAAAGCAGGAATTTAATTAAAATAAGTGTACCAAAATAATACTGTAGAGGTTCGAGACTTACAGCGTAATACTGACAGTCTGCTTTCCTACGGAAAACAAATGGCCCATCAGAATCATTTTCTTCCTCAGCTTCAGAAGACCCAGAAAAGATCTTTAAAAAGAAAACAGTGAGTAAGAAGAAGGGAGGCAAAAATATTTCTTCCCCTTGTACCAAAGAAACTGTAGATATCATACTTGAGAAAGAGGATCTTCATCAGAGCTGGGAAAGTCGTACTGATTCATATCTTTAGCATTAAAGACTGGCAGTGAAGCAGGAACTGTCTGCTGAGAAGCAGTAGCAGCCGATGAAGGTACAATTTTGGGTTTCTTCTCATATTTTCTCTTCGGCCTTATAACATTGGCTTTCACTTGCTACATGAAGAAAAAATGCATTAATAGTTTTATGTAATGTTACATTATAACCATTAGGAGATGTTAAGTTTAGAAGTATTTCTAAAAAAATGCATCATTGTGATAAAATGGGAGGAATTTTTCCTTAACTAATATATAATCAAGTAAGCCTTTTTTAAAATGGATGTAAATTGTGGTTGGCTTTAGGAATTATTTCTAATAACAATTATTTTGTGTGTTTTTTTTCAACTTCACAATCAAAACCATAAAATGACCCTCTGGGACCAGCTCCCCCCCGGAGATTAGAATTGCCCCCACCCTTGTCTTTTGTAAACTTAAAACCTACCTCTGCCGCCAGGCATGGGGGAATTGAGACATCTCCCCCGGGCCTATACAGTTTGTGCATGGTATGTTTGTGTGTATGTTTTGATTTTTAATAAGGGTTTTTTTTAAGTGACTTTTAATTATTAGATTTGTTATACATTGTTTTTATTGTTGCTGTGAGCCGCCCCAAGTCTGCGGAGAGGGGTGGCATACAAATCAAATTAATAATAATAATAATAATAATAATAATAATAATAATAATAATAATAATTATTATTATTATTATTATTATTATTATTTTCTGGTGATCTCGCATTCAAATACTAACAAGGTTTTTGTTTAGATTTTCAAGTTCAAGCAGGATTATTTCATAGAAATCTTTAACATAATGGACTATCAAAAATACTTACCATAGTGGTAAGTGGTAGCTAGAGTTATCTTGATGATGTTTGGAATGAAATTAAGAATAATATACATAGTTTAAGAACATTCATAGCATAACATTACAAAGCAGCATTCCCCCCCCCCCCCCCAAAAAAAGTAATATCTATAATGATGAAACAGACAGACTAACCTTAATTATTTTAAATTCATTCAATTCCATATTTTCCTGGTTTTTAAATTGAGTGCTGTTAGGAACTATTCCAACAGGAACAGTATAAATAGGCTTCATAGGCTGCCTATGTACCATTACTTCAGACATGATATCTCCATTATAATCACCCAACTTATATCTGGAAAGTAAAGACAAAGTTTTAATTTACTAGAACTAATCTTAAAGTCAGACACAAGGAATCAAGAGCTGGGACAGTTCAAAAGTGCTTCAAATTTATTCCATGCTACAGATACCCAAGAATCTGTTCTACTAAAGCACTAGGATAAATTGGTAGTAAATAAGTCAATAGAATACACGTGGGGCTGGACTTGAAAACTCTGATGGTAGCATAGCAACTCCAAACTGATGATTTGTTTCACTCTACCCGTGGGCTCAGCCTGGTAATCTCCTATAGTTAGCTTATATACTTAATATTTGTCTTTATTGTCTTGATAACCCATTTCAGCATTTCCTTACTTTGGTGATTTCCAGATATATGATATTTATTTCCAAAATAGCTGAAATTGCTGGCAATCCAGGAATTCAAAGTTATTGAAAACTACCAATGCTGAGAACTACTGATGTAGAAGCAAGTGTTACACCAAATCTTACTAAAGAAGAAAACATTTCATTACAGAAATACTCAGAACATACATTCTGAAAAGATTATTGCAGTAATCATGTAAATCTCACAAATTTGAAATCCCAAAGGTGTTTTTCTTCCCCTCAAGGGGCAACTGGACTTTCCTATTTTTCTTTGTAGACATTTTGCTTCTCATTCAAAAACCTTCTTCAGCTCTTACTGGATGGTGGGCAGGGATGAGTTCCCTATTTTTTTACTACCACTCTCTGGGTGTGGCTTAAGTTGTAGGTGTGGTTTAAAGGCCATGTGACATAGGCATGGCTTTGTGGTCATGTGACTGGATGGGCGTGGCCAACTTGATGTCACTCACATCAAGGATAAGGGTTAGGGTGCTTTGCTTCTCCTCACCTCAAAGGCCTTATGAGATACAATTTCTCTATTTACTACTACTGAACATACAAAATACTGTATACTATTTAATTGTATGTATATATGCCATGTGTTCACGTACATATTACACACAGGCACACAAAAAGATATATTATCTACTATATAAAAAATGCACCCAAAATCCATTTTCTGCCACACACTTAACCATAACTTCTGTACACTAGAACATTACAAAATGGCTTCAGATGATCTTCCCTAGATTGCGCATCACTGTTAGAGCCAGGAAATGTCGCAGACTGAGTAAAATGTTGTGAAACTCACTTAGCAATGCTCTTGCTTAGCAACCAAAATGTTAAGCTCAATTGTAATAATAAATCTTTCTTTCTTTCCTTTCCTCTTTCTTTCTTTCTTTCTTTCTTTCTTTCTTTCTTTCTTTCTTTCTTTCTTCAGGACATGCACAGTGGGGGGAAAAATCCAATTTTTTAAAAACCCAAAACCAAAATGGAAACGTGCACAGTGCCAGAAGTGCTATTGATTTAATCAATGGTCTTCTCTATCTTCTGCGTCGAGATTCCAAGCATTGGGTTAATTTTGGTTGTCACAAGACTGAGTTATTTTTAGAATGAAGCATGCCCCGTTACACTTGTCCTAGTCCGCTAATATTAGCCGCCCGAGTCTGCGGAGAGGGGCGGCATACAAATCTAAACAAACAAACAAACAAACAAACAAACAAACAAATAAATAAAATAAATTAAAACGAAGACGAGTGTCACAAAAGGAGAAGACGTGCAGAAAAAAAATCCCCTTGGGATTTGGACTCTCGACACAGTGCACAGAGAAAACTATTCAGGTAAGCCAATGACACTTCTCTTGTGCACTGCTATGAGCAGACCATCTATCCACCTGTCTATATATTCTGAGAAGAACATTATGCTTGTCCCTATCCTCCATCAGAATTCCTTGAATTTCGTCAAGGAATTCACCAAACAAGTGGTTCCCTGAAAATCGGGCAGCCATGGGGCACCATTTAGAGCACGTGTCTGCCCGCCAATTGCATAGCCACAGAATGTGGCAAGAAGTGACACTTGCTGCCACGGCGCATGAGGCAAATTTGGCTGAATTGAGTGTTGCATCAGTAGAAAACTCAGCCGCCGCCAGCAAATTATTTAAATCCCAGCGGAGCTGAGAATCCTCTGCACTCAAACTCTCTAATCCACATGATGGAAGTGCTGTTAAAGAAGGACGCAGCCATGGCTGCCCTCACTGACCAAGCGGCTACTTGGTGAAACTTTTGTAGAACAGACTCGGCTTCCTGCTCATCAGGCTTGAGGCCTTCTGCTACCTCTGATGGCATAACACTAGATTGGCGACAGGACCATCTACTCTCGGAAGCTGCAACAGTTCATTGATATCTGTACCAAACCTGTAAAACCTGCACTCTGCCGAAGTAGGGCCAGGAGTGGCCGGTTGGTTCCGACACATTTTGATGGTCTCAATAAAGAGATGTGACAATTGCAAAAAGTCAGTCTGGCTGAGAGAACAACTCGGCAGCTGGGTCTATACCCACAGAAGGGGCAGAAGACTGGGACACACACACACACACACACCAGGTTTGCTGTGAATTTGGCCTGGTGTAGCAATGTCTCGAAGAGGAACAGTTTAAACAGCCAAATGAAAGTTGGCTGGTCTGGGAGGAGACTGTCGTCATCGGACAATTCTTCGTCAATCATGCTTCCTTCACCTTGTAGGGAGGCCTCATCAAGTTCAGAAAAATGACATTAGGCCTCAGCAAACTAAACCAAGCTCTCTGCACAGGGGCAGGAACTGTCGGGTAGGGCAGTGTTTTTCAACCAGTGTGCCGCGGCACACTAGTGTGCCGTGAGACATGGTCAGGTGTGCTGTGAAGCTCAGAGAGAGAAAGAAAACAAGAGAGAGAGAAAGAGAGAGAGAGAAAGAAAGAGCAAGAGGGAGAGAAAGCAAGTAAGAGAGAGAGAGAGAAAGATGAGAGAGAGAAAAAGAGAGAGAGAAAGAGAGAGAAAAAGAAAGAGAACAAGAGAAAGAGAAAGAAAGAAAGCAAGAGAGAAAGAGAACAAGAGAGAAAGAAAGCAAGAGAGAGAGAGAGAAAAAGAGGGAGGGAAGGTGGGAGAGAGAAAGACATAGAGGGAGGTAGGGAGGGAGAGAGAGAGAAAAAGAGCAAAAAAGAGGAAAGAAGGAAGAGAGAAAGAGGGATGGAGAGAGAGAAAAAAGAGGAAGGGAGAGAAAAAGGGAGGGAGAGAGAAGTAGAGCAAAACGGAGGAAGAGAGAGAGAGAATTTTTTTTTGTCCAAACTTTTTTTAGCCGCCCCCCCGCCCCCCCACTCAATGTGCCCCATGGTTTTGTAAATGTAAAAAAATGTGCCGCGGCTCAAAAAAGGTTGAAAATCACTGGGGTAGGGAGACCTTTACTGTAATCAGGTAGCAATACCTTGAGAATAGGCATTAGTGATCATTTCCTTCAATTCAGGTAGAAGATTTTGCCAAGTGTCCATCCTCAGACAGATCACCACTGCTGTGGGGGTGAAGGTTGCCAAAGGAGCTGCCCTGGAATCAGGTGGGGTGGGAGCCTGAGGAAGAATGGCCTCCTGGGCTGGGATCCCTTGCATGAGTTTCCTCAGGGTCTACAGTCTGAACTATGGAGGGATATTCAGAGACCAATAAACCTGCGGTTATCTGTAAGTTGGTGGTCTAGGGTGATGGAGGAGGCGGCGAAGGTTTGGGGACCTGAAGCTACAGCTGAGCTAACTGTTGAGGGGATAGTTATAGTTTATTAGATTTGTATGCCGCCCCTCTCCGAAGACTCGGGGCGGCTCACAACATAATAGTGATACAATACATTACAAATCCAATAGTAGAAAGTTAAATAAATTTAAAAACATTAATACATAGCAAAATCCCTAACTATACAATCATACACATTCAACCATGGCAGCCTGTTTCTGAGCCTTTTTCCAATGCCCATAATCAGTGCTCAGCATCTTTGAAGGTCACTGCTGAGGACGGCGATCCAGAATCCTTGGCCTTTCCTTTAGTAGAGGTCTTCTGGGGGGCAGCAGATATGGATGGATGCTCTCCATCTGGGTTGTCAGCCCTATCAGCCATCGGGATGGTAGTGAGGCCACAACATTAATGAGGAGGCGCAAAAGCAAGGCTGGAGTATAGCCTGAAGCAGGGACTCCAAATGAGGCCGGAAGAAGGGTAGAAAGGAGTCCTGCTAATGCCCTGGACTAGCACTCACTCCAGCCAAACTATAACTCCAAAGATAAAGGCTTTATATACATATATATGTAATAAAGGAGCTTCAGTGAAGAAAGACGCAGTCATGCGATAAAATTTGGGAAGCAAAATGACAACTGGAGGTTTGTGGCCATTTAAAATGGCCACCGACACTAGTTGAATCAGGCAATCCGAGTCTATGCCCAAACAAAATGGCTGACAGCACTGAGAGGGGTATGATGAAATGGCCACCGCCCCAGAAACTGCAATAGGGTGATCTGCCTAGCAACAGGCATAGCTTAGCATTCAGATGGCTGCAAGACAAGCCTCAATCAAGCAGTCCTTTGCACATGGCTAAATTGTACCCCAATCAGCCTGACCAAATACAGTAGCGGACAGGAATCCCAGAATGTAATTAGCCCAGAAGGTAATTATCAAGAATACAGCCCGTGGGTTAGGGAATGTGCTGTGGGTTAGGAGTATAGCTCCTTGGGGCAGGGACTCTCAATTAAATTTGCTCCAGTTGCAGCTAGCTCCCTTTTGCAGAGGTATGAACTCCAGCTGTCACAGTTGTTTGGTAGTGGCGGTTCTTGTCAGCATACCAACTTACCTGCCCACCCACTGGCAGCATACACTCCAAACCTTTAATTCCAGAAAATTAGAGTGCAAGCAGAGTTTAATCGATGGAAAGGTAGCTGAGTTAGAAGAAGCATGTCCCTCTTACCGACTGAGTTTTGAAACTGGTGGGCTAGGACCAGTGGAACAAAGAGGGCATGCTTCAGTCTAAAAATAACTCAGTCCCATGACAACTGATGAAAGTTAACCCATTGCTTGGACTCTCACAGCAGTTCACAGGAGAAACCTGGCTTCTTTTCACGCATAGAAGAAAAACACAGATTTTTTTTTTAATGGGGGGGGGGGGGAGATAGTGGTGCCCGAGGACCAGCACCGACCGATCCAGTGATGTCATTGTGACATCATCAGTGGGTCACTACCAGTTCAGGCAAACTTGTCCAAACCGGGAGGACTCCACCCCTGATGGTGGGGAATGGAAAGGTTTATATTCCTTGCATTCTTTTAGAGAATTGTTGAGACCACTTGGAGGTTTGTCTGTGTCCTCAGGATTACCTGAGTAGAGCAAATGGGTTTGGCACTTTCTTGGAACTGCTGAAAAGACTATGTGTAGATAGGAGATAGATGATGTCATATCCTGCCCCCTCTGTTGAGAGAGGGTTGTTCAATTGTGACACAGATGGTATCTTTGACCCCCCTTTCTAACCAGTGGTCCTCTGTGTCTAAAATATGGACTTTGCTGTCTTCAAAAGAATGGCCTTTGTTGTTTAAATCTATCTGAACTGCTGAAACTTGTCTTGACTTGTCTTCTATGTTGTGCCATTCATTTATGAAGTGGTTGTTTCCCCATTGTACATATCAGAACATGTCTCAGTGCATTGTACTGAATATAGTACATTGCTCAGTTCATGTCTGAGTGTTTTAATCTTGAGGTAGAGAAGCTTCTGCTTTATTGTATTCTTGGGTTTGAAGTATACACATATGTTGTATTGGCTGAAGATCCTCCTTAGCTTTTCAGATATTTCTAGAACATATAAAATGACAGCATTGGTATATTTATTGTTTTCTTCTTTGTCTGATATAGAGGAGCTCCTTGGTGGGTCTTTTTTGGGATTTGATGAAGGCCCACTTGAAATAGCACACATTCTAAGGGTTTTCTTGATGTGTTTTAATTCTTTTTCTTTCCCATCTTTACTGGTAGGCAGGCCTTCAGTTAGGTGGTGTAGAGTTTTGATAACTCCTTTTTGTGTTCCAGTGGATGGTGGGAATCAAAATATAAATACTAATCTCTCTGTGTGGGTTTTTCTGTAAACTTCAATGTTAAGGTTTATTTCTGTAAACTTCAATGTTAAGGTTTAATGTGTACTGTACAGTCCAGAAATATATATTTTCCTTAACATATCAAAACTGAACAGCCCTCTGTCAACAGAGGGGGAGGGATAAGGCAGCATCTATCTCCAGTCTACAACACAGTCCTTTCAACAGTTCCAAGCAGGGTCCACACATATTTGTACAGCTCAGGTGACACTGAGGACACAGATAAACTGCCAAGTAGCCTCAATGACTCTATAAAAGAATGCAAATGACCAGCTGTCTGCAAGGAATATAAATCCTTCTATTCCCCACCATCCAATCAGAGCAGAAGAAGCTTCTTGGATGAGAAGCAAACAATCTTCAAAGAAAAACAAGAAAGTCCAGTTGCTTCTTGAGACAAAAAGAAGCACCTTTGTGTTAACTGTGACCTGGATGACTGAGAATCTCCAGAGACTTTCAAATTTAAAATGTTCCAAGATCAACATATCTCTTTTCAGTTTAGGGAAAAATATCAGTTTCAAAAAGGGCTGCTCTGTCTTCACAATTGTTATAATGCTGCATTCACCTTGACAAAAGCATTCTAAGCTTGAAACAACTTAAGGGTTAGAGTGTTGAATATTTTATATACCTCAGATAATAGTAAGAATATTTTAGTCAGTATTTTCAACTTTAAGTGTAATAGATTTTTAATGTAATGATATTATTTCATGAAAAGCAGACTTACTTTACTTTGATCATTTCCAGTATTACCATAATTTCATAAATATTCTTTCTTAGCATCTTTGTCTAATAAGGAATCTGTTTTGTTTTAAAAAATATTTTAATACAGTGCCCGCCTTAACTTTTTGGGCACCAGAAATTGGTTCCATGAAAAGAGGTGTTTTTTTGTGGCCTGAAGGGGGCATACTTTTATTTTCCATAAACGGAGCTTTGCATGTTTGGACAAGTTCCTGGCATGCCATGGACCAGTGCCAGTCCAATGACGGGTGGGGTGGGGTGTGCGCTGGGGACCTCTGTTTTAATAAATGTCAATCAACTATTATGCTTCCTTTAGAATGAAAAACAACCCCACCCCCTGCAAATTAATATATACCTATGATTTATATAATTCCAGGTAGGTGGTTAAAGCTGCCTTGATTTCAAAATTGCAAAGGATATCCTTTTGGTGACACTAATTAATACTAAACCAGATTAATCTATCTGCTATCTCAGTAAAGCAGGGTCCAGTTGTCCCTGCCTCACAAGGAGTTAAGAGAGGAATATTTTCAATTCTATTTGGAGGCAACAGAAATGAATGCAAGATATCATAACTTGTCAAACCCTAATAATTCTTTTCTCCAAAATAGCAAGATTTTCTAATAATCACCAATATAAAATACAATCAATATAAATACTGCTTTTATCCCAATATATATTTGATGGATATGGGGATAAACTATGCATAAATGTGGAATAAATTAAAAAATGTTACAATTTCATAAATTATCTATGTGCCAATTTAATAAGCTATTTATGCAATAAAGATAATTTAAAAGCAGTTTGTTTTACCTCTTTTCCATAATTTCCAACGTTAAATGCAGCAACTCTCTTTTGCTTTTTTCCCTTTTCTTTATCATCTCTAGAACTGTTACTGCACGACTCAAATCCCGCCTCAGTTTAAGCATTTTTTCATAAGAAGTTTCATCATTCTTTCGATTCTGCGAAATGTAGTAAATGTACAAATGAAACATATTTTTAGACACCAAAATATTAAATATTTTCGGACTTGAATGTGAATTTATTTTTCAACTAAATTTGAAATATTATTTATAAAGACTCATATGCCACTTAAATCACTATGACTCTAACCTGTAGTAGTACAGTACAAAAATGCAATAGCCAATCTAATAATTGCAAAATATATTTATAATTATTAATGCTGCTCACAATAATCCCAGATACAATGAAGTGACAATTATTTAATCCATAAATGTTCTTTGGAATTGCCATGTGTTTAAGTGAGGAAAGGCTCTTCTGGCCACAACTGCCACCTCCTGCTCCAATAGGTCCAGGAGATGACACATCAGCCGCTTCTGGAATGCAGAAAGCAATGAAATCCCATTGGTGTTATTCTAAAATCAATTAGTTTCTGAAATAACAGGCATTCTGCTTTGCTGGGTTGAGTTTCAACCTTTTTCCTCATCCAGACTCATAGTCACGACTGAGACAAGACTCCCATCCATCTCCCACTTCATTTGAGATGAAGCTTTATACAGTAACTTGCATACTGACAATTCATAAAAGAGAAGTTTGAATTCTGACATATCCCACAACAAAGTGTCCATGCAACTATTCCCATACATACCAGTTAAAGCTGTGAACTCAGGAGGGAAAGCAGCTAACACTCTACTCTAGAGGGATACTGTAGAATCATACTCCTACTATAAAGGATAAATAATCATTACCAAAGCTATCACTCAGGCCTAAAACCTGACAGAAGAGAGTCCAGATAATCCATTTCTTTCTGAGTCATCTGCAGATATCAAATAACCTCGTTCTCAACAACCTCCCCAAGAACAATGTGTGATACCTGTCTACTGCAGCAGGGTTAAATTTTAGTTTCTTAAGGGAAAGGTTTCCAATGCCTCTTTCAAAGATATCCCTCGAGGTATGAATCAGGGCTGGATCCATTTCCTCATCCCCTTTGGGGGCTTGCACAAGTCAAAGGAGGTCAGATCAATTCATCTCATCCCAAACTGCCTAAGGATCAATATGTTTAAACTTTCCCAGGAATTCTTGAAACACACAACCCTCACTTGTCTGGCCTCTGTCTAACTAGCTTCCAATTCAAAGTGAAAAGAGTGGTTTTTATTCACAAAGAATTTTGTTAACATTGTCACAGGGTATTTCCCTCCATCTCCCTTTTTTCTGTAAAAGAATCTGGTTACTTTATAAAGGGCTCTGGACAGTGATCTGTAGATGCAATAAAATATTACGTCCATACTTACTTTTCGAGTCTGCATCTTTTCTGTTCGCCTTCTAAATGCAACATAAGGATCATTTGTACTGGACCCATCACGTTTCTCCTGTTTCACTGCTGAGATAAGAGAGGGGCCTCGGCAGTTTTTTCTCTTTTTAATCCAATATTCGTATACTTCTCTAATCAGTTCATCATCTTCCTTCAAGAGTAGTTTGGCTTCCTGCAGACTGACTGGCTAAAGGTAAAATTCAAGTATGTCATTTTTATGTATGTATATTCTTAAAAGAATTTTAAATCAGAAATAAATGATAACGCTGTATCACCATATGAGAAATCTAGATGTGAAAAGACATTCTGAAACTTTCTTCTCTTCATGGGTACGAGTTAGGGGATAAGGACATTGAGGATACAATCCTAAAAGGATGGAATACATTACGCAAGGCCATGATCAATGAATATTGGCGTGAGACTCAATTCAAAATTAAACATAGAGCTATATATGCATTCAATCTCCCAATGACAAATGCCCAAAGTGTGGAATATCCAACACTGATTTATACCATGGATTGTGGGAATGTCCATATGTCAAAAATAGAAGAAATTATTAAAAAGATTTAGCCAAAAGAAAATAACCTTTCTTCTAAATTAGGTTTATTCCATTTTGAACATGACGATTCCCTGAGTAAACCTAAACTAATGCATATTCTATTACTAGTTAACAAAAAATGTTTACTAAAAGGCTGGCTGGAACCCGCAGTCCCTACGGTGGGCATGGTGATAGATCAAATCAAACGACTCTTTCGTGTAGAATGCTTAGAAGCAGAAAAATCCAAAAGCAAGTTCACAGCACAATTTTTTAGAAAATGGAGGCACTTTCTGAGTATATACTTTACACAGACAGAGTTGGACATAGTGATATGTCCATTCACTCTGACAGAATGGTATTTACAAGAAAGGTTATATGAAAATAATATGCTCGCTTCAAAGGGTAGGACTGCAGTTCAAGTATATGCTATATTTTGTATGTTTGCAGAAATATATGAATCTTTATTTCTAATGAAAGGAATTCTCCATAAGGACTTATAGAACTGTATAATTTCTTATGAATCCAATGACCTGGGAATCAAAAATGATTTATTATATAACTGTGTAATTATTGTTTTGACCCTTTGTCATGTTTTATTGTTGTTTGTAACATAATATTTGAAAATATATTTTTGTTAAAAAAATCAGAAATAATACTATACCTGCTGACCACTTCCTTTTTCAAGTCGGTCTATCATTTCTTCAAATTGCAAAGGAGAAATATCTACTTTTTTCTTTAGCTTATTCACAAAGGCCTCATCTTCTGAATCCAAATCATAATCTGGTTGCTCAGCATCCAAACTGAAAGCTGAAGAGAAAAACATTTTAATATTTTAAGAGAGTTTAATATAAACTTCAAACCAGAAGAATTTAAGAATATGCACATATATTCCTGCCATCTTAAAATCTACCAATTATAAAATTATATTTCTTAACAAATCCTGAGAATCTGAATTTAGACTAACTAATACTATCTAGATAAGACAGAATGTAGATACATATTTGAAATATTATCAAATGAATAATTATCAATATTTATAAAGCAGCCTTCATTGGATAAATATTTTTTTATAAAAACTATTTAAATATATTGTTTTCAGAATGAATATGAGACTTGACAGATCTATTCTATTACCAGTAGTCCTAATTCATGCTTTATTCTAAGTTACAATGGTGCTGGAAAAATAATTTTATAACCAATATCCTTTACACTGGCCACCAATCAAATTATTGTCATTATAATAATGTTTTGTCTGATAGCCAACCTATTGTTTTACTTATTTCCCCCCCGGGAAATGTGCTAGTGCCAGCAGATGTGAATGTGTCATGCAAACAACCGAGTATGACTATATTGACCATTGTGTGCCTGCTTAATCTTTCGTAATAACTTTCTCTTCAAACTCTCCACTCTGGGGGTGGGAATGAAACAGAACAGGAAGACTGCCTTCAGAAAGTTCCCCTCCCCGCTGCAGAATTTAGAGGTTGGAAAGAAAGAGATTACAACAAAATACACAGGCATACAATGGGGAACTCACAGAGAAAGAAGTGTGCTAATGCCAGCAGCACAATGCAAACAGCCAAGATATTTCCCATATTGTGAGATGTATCATGGTCCTGATTCTGCAGTTCTTTAGGCAAACACTTATAACAATGATGGCAAACCTTTTTTTCCTTGAGTACCAAAAACGCATGTGTGCACGCTATCGCGCATACGCGAGTGCCCACACCGATAATTCAATGCCTGGGGACAGCGAAAACAGCTTCTCCAAACCAACCCCCCCCCCCCAGAAGCCCTCTGGAGGCTGGAAATGGCCTGTTTCCCAACTTCTGGTGGGCCCAGTAGACTCGTGTTTCACCCTCCCCAGGCTCTAAAGGCTTCCCTGGAGCAGGCCGAGAGTAATAACTCCCCTCCCCCATAACCCCAGAAGCCAAAAATGCCCTCCCAGAGCCTCTGTGTGAGCCTAAAATGAGCTAGGGCAACAGCTCACGTGCCAGCAGATATGGCTCTGTGTGCCACTTGTGGCACCCATGCCATAGGTTCGCCATCACTGACTTATAATGTTGCTCTAATGACATATTTACAACATCATTTGTTGATCTATATTACATGTGAAAGAAAAAAAGAAATATTTCAATTTGTAATCTGTAGGATATCAACTGACATCTAAATAAATTTCTGAATATTTCCCATTGTATACTGTACAGGTAATCTTCAACCTACAACAGTTTAGTGACCATTCAAAGTTATATCACTGATACCTATGACTGTTTTTCACACTTATGATCATTGCAACATTCCCATGATTATGTGATCAAAATTTAAAAGTTTGACAACTGATTCATATTTATTTATTTATTTTATTTATTTATTAGATTTGTACGCCGCCCTCTCCGAAGACTCGAGGCGGCTAACAACAATAAAGGAGACAATGTAAACAAATCTAATATTAAAAATAAGTTGCAGACCATCTCTGAGGGGGTCAATAATCCCCCCCCCCAGGGTTATGGACAGACAGATGGAATTGTCCTTGGGAGGCAGAACCCACAGCCACTCCATCTTATCCGGGTTGAGCTTGAGTCTGTTGACACCCATCCAGACCCCAACAGCCTCCAAGCACCGGCACATCACTTCCACTGCTTCGTTGACTGGACATGGGATGGAGATGTATAACTGGGTATCATCCGCATACTGATGATACCTCACCCCATGCCCCTGGATGATCTCACCCAGCGGTTTCATGTAGATATTGAATAGCAGGGGGAAGAGGACCGACTGCTGAGGCACCCCACAAGGGAGTAACCTCGAGGTCAACCTCTGACCCCCCACTAACACCAACTGTGACCGATCCGAGAGGTAGGAGGAGAACCACTGGAGAACAGTGCCTCCCACTCCCAACCCCTCCAGCCGGCGCAGAAGGATACCATGGTCAATGGTATCGAAAGCCGCTGGGAGGTCAAGAAGCACCAGGACAGAAAGCCCCTGTCCAGGGCCCGCCAGAGATCATCCATCAACATGACCAAAGCAGTTTCCGTGCTGCAGCCGGGCCTGAATCCAGACTGCTGGGGACCTAGATAATCGGCTTCTTCCAAGGACCGCTGGAGTTGGAGCGCCACCACTTTCTCGACAACCTTCCCCATAAAGGGAAGGTTGGAGACTGGACGGTAGTTATTAAGCACGGCTGGGTCCAGGGAAGGCTTCTTGAGGAAGGGGCGCACAAGTGCCTCCTTATAAGGAGCCAGAAAGGACCCCTTCCCCAAGGAGGCGTTGACAATCTCCTGGACCCAGCTCCGTGTCACCTCCCTGCTGTCCGAAACCAGCCAGGAGGGACATGGATCCAGTAAGCAGGTGGCAGAACTCACAGCTCCAATGGCCTTGTCCACTTCATCAGGTGTCACCAGATCAAATTCTTCCCAGACAGGTGGACAAGTACGTGCCCCAGTCACCTCAACTGACTCGTTGTCAGTCAACTCTGTTATCCAATTGGAGTCGAGGTCCGCCCAGATCTGAGCGATTTTATCAGCGAAAAACGTGTTAAAATCCTCGGCACTACTCTGCAAGGGCTCCCCAACTCCCCCCTGGTTAAGAAGGGAGCGGGTCACCCTAAACAGAGCGGCCGGGCAGGATTCCGCTGATGCAATCAAGGCGGCATGATACGCGCATCTTGCCGCCTTGAGCGCCACTTTGTAAGTCTTAATGTGAGCTCTTACAAGTGTTCGACGGTTTATGACGTTTGCAGTATCCCGGTGTGTGTGTGTGTGTGTATGTGATGTGATCCCCTTTTGCAATCTTTTGCCCATTCAATGGGGAAGCAGAACACACTTAAGAACTAGGTTATTAATTTACTAACTGCAGGAATTCACTTAACCATGTCCAGCAGACATGGTTGGTAAATCCACAATAACTGAATTTAAACATGCCTGGGATAAACATATATCCATTGTAAGATAAAATACAGGAAATAGTATAAGGGCAGACTAGATGGACCATGAAGTTTTTTTCTGCCGTCAGTCTTCTATGTTTCTATGTTTCTAATTGTACCAAAGAAAGTCGTAAAATGGGGCAAAATTCACTTAAGAATATTTCACTTAGGAACAGAAACTTTGAACTCAATTGTGGTTGTAACTTGAAAAGTACCCGTAGTACGTTTCCAATTCCATTTTCTTTGACCAAATTTTAAAAAAAACATCTGATAAAGTTAAAAAATTGATGCAAGTTTGTTAGTGAGAAAATAAAATTTCAGTTTGTTCATTATATCTCCGAACACTGACAAATTAGCTTCGCCTACAGGTAAAAACCATACAGTACTATGACATTGCATACAATGTAAATTACATCAAAAAGTGTTATAAAGATACTGCATGCAGGCAGTCCTTGACTTAAACACAATTGGGGTTGAAATCTTAGTCACTATGTGAAACAGTCATTAAGCATGACACTCATGACACTTAACAACTGGCTGTTAAGTGACTACGTGGGTCATTAGGTCGACAGGGTGAACGTGCTACCTTCCAAAGGAGAACAGGCAGCTCCCTTGCATGCACAGAAGAGAACTCTTACAGCAGGCAGAAACAAACCTCTAATCTTTGAGATCCAAGCTTATTGCTGTAGCCCGCTGCTGATGTTCCCTTCCCCACCATGCAAGGAGGGGAATTTCTTGTAGGGACTAAAAGAATGGGAAAAATATATTGCAAATATTCCTTATTTGTCTCTCCTGCCCAAGGATTCCCTCTCCTGTTAAATGAAGGAGAGGGGAAATATTTTGGCGGGTGACGACACTATCCTGGAAATCTTCTCTGCTATCATCCCTACTGTCTTTCTTGAAAAGATAAAAGTGTTTTCAAATAGTTATTACATGGGCACTTGAGATCCAGGTTGTCAAAAATCTAGATTAGGGTCATGTAATAATGTGGGAAACACAGTGTAACATTTTTTGACAGCTAGGAAATGCTTTCTAAACTGTAAAGGATACCTTCCAACCGATTATAAGTCTGAAGGGTTTATAAATGACTGGTTGTAGGTTGACCTGTGATTTAAAAAAAACCCACTATCGTATTTTATTATATAAGAAACACATACTGTATTTTTCAGAGTATAAGATGCACCTTAGTTTGGGGAGAGGAAAACAAGGGGTGGGGTGGGGGAATCAGCAAACAGTACAAATGATGTACACTGTTGTGTATTTCTGTGTGGGTCATGTGTGCCTGGACCAAAGAAATAGCAAAGAACTGGAGAAATGTACATTATGGCAGTATATTAATGCAAGAAAGTTCTGTTAAATGTAATCGCACTAACTCTTCAGAATTATTTAAATAGATCCACTCGAAACATGATTAAGTCAAGGTTTAACTCAATTGCCTTATCTTAATATTAAACAGTACACTGTTAAATTTCAGATTATACTTTTACAGATCTTTAAAACTGATGTGGCTTTCTGGAAGTATATATTATTTTCTGCTATTTAAAACAAGATAGAAAAGCACTGGGCCTCTTCAGATCAAGTATTTATTTAAAAAAGCTTCTTCATTTTATTGTCAAGAACAATAATAAAGCAGTCTTTAAAAATGTCTAATAATTTTAACATTCTACAGACATTTATAGTTATTGACTTACCTCCTTGCCTCCAGTTCAGCAGAAAATAAAAACTCTGCCTCTCTCTCCCAATAATTTGCTTCCCTGCATCTAATTTCACTTTCAATTTATCAGGTGGCCCAGCCTCAAATCAAATGAGCGTCAGGAAGTTGCTTGGCTTAACAGCCTCTGTTCTGTTTGCTGCAAGGAGGTAAATTGCTGGGAGGTAGAGGCCAAAGAGAGGGGGTGGCTGGGTGGGGCTACATTCGGTGTATAAGTTGCATCCAAGCTTTTACCCTTTGAGGAGGGAAAAAGGTGTGTCTTATACTCAGAAAATTATTGTACGTAACAAAATTTAAATTGTTTTGAGCTCAATATTTTTGGTACAACAAATTTACTTAGTAAATCCAATTATTTACTTATGCGACCCTAGCCCTAATCTTTCTTTATATCCAAAGTAGATTGTGAATCTACAAAACTATTTTTATTTTTTGAAAAGCAATCCAATTCATTTTAAATATTCAGTATAAATATATACTCACGCTGTATGTGAATAAGCTGCTTTGGCATTTTAAATTCTCCAGGGTAAATTGATTCATAATAGGCAATATTACTTTCTGCTTCTGGGACTGGTATAACCATATTATCCCGTTTATCTCCATATAGTTGCTGTGCTGTAATGGCCCGCTGGAGATGATGTTCCTACAGTTCATTAACAAAAAAAGACAGATGAGATACACACTCTATATGTGTGTGTGTGTCTAAATAATGTTAATATGGAAACAGAACAATTAACATTGTTTCAGCCAGGTTTGTGTGTGTGTGCATGTGTGTGTATACCTACCTACCTACCTACCTTTACCTACCTACCCATCTATCTGTATATATCTCTATATAGATTTTTAGCCCTGCTGAAGTGATTACAACATTTTAATCGATTTTTACACTTAGTAAAAATAAACCAAAATCATAAACACAAAACGGAAAAATCTGTCAAAAGATTTCAGAATGCATTGGTCATTTTTGGCTATAATGGTAATTGTTATTTGGAATATATTTTGAGACAATAAAAATAAAATGAAACAAATTAGGTACTGATTGCTGTTTGTTCTTTGGTTTTTTAAAAAAATTAAATTGATAGTTCTAGTAATAATGCAGGCAGAGCACCAACTAAGCTGAGTAATCCATCTTACTCAGGAATCTATGCATTTCCCCAGTCATAAAAAAAACCTTTTTCTGCTTCTTAAAGGAGATCTGCTGCTCTCTTTTAATTAGATGAAATTAAAGCTACCATATTAATTATTTTAAGGATAAAACTATTCCTTAATGAAATGAGAGGACGTATGCTTAATGCTGGATCACCCTGTCCTATAACATGTATTTAAAATACAATTATAAATGTTACAGCAGCTTTTCTTATGCTTTAAACTATGAAAATCCAATTACGTTTTCAATAATCAACAAAGTATTAATTCTAACTGATTAAAATACAGTATCCTTCCAATACTTTTTAAGAATGGAATCTAATGTTACTGCTAAACTAACAGTTGTTTCCAAATAGTCTAAATATGATTAACTAGGCAAGAAAAGATATTATTCATCAAACTACATGATGGACCAATTCTGCATCCTTACTACTATTTTCAGAACTATTTGCAACATGTTAAAAAGATCAGCAAGACCTTCTTATAGACCCATACATATTTTAATAATTCATATTAATTCAGTTATTTTGAAGCAGAAGTACATAAATATTGAGCATCAATCCATTTAAAAAGAATTTTCTGAATAATTTCAAATTTGTTAAAGACATAAGGCTGACTAACATTGTTTTAATTTCTACATTTTTTTAAAAAATCTATCTTCTACTAGTATCAGTTATTTAACAGACTGCCAAAAACTCTTGACTATCATCACATTAGTGACTCCAGTGTGACAATACACTTCAACCTGTTCTAGGCATTTCAGTTTATGGAGTATCCAAGAAACTATCAGAATGCACTATCAGAATTTCTCCAAACATTAAATTTTATTTATTGAAGTGCTGAAAGATTTATACTCTTTATACATTAGAATACTTGTAAATTTTATTTATTTATCATATATTACAAACTACTCTGAGTTGTTTACTTTACAGTATAACAAATTACACAATCAGAGGTAAATGGAATAAAAGCAGAAACATAACAATTAGGATTTAAAATAATTTTAAATAGTTCTTTTGATCAGCCAAATTTGGTTTTTGTGTTGTTGTTTTTGCTTACTTCAGAAACAGAAAACCACATTTAACAAACCATATCTTCAAAATGGTCTTGATATTGAATAAAAAGCGAAAGAGTCTATTTCATGTAAACAAAATACAAAGATCTCTCTCTCTTTCTTTTGCTGTGTGTATGGACTTCAAGCCAGTGTTGACTCTTGAAGAGTGCCGGACAAATTTCTGGAATTTTCTTGACAAGATTTCAGAAGTGTTTTGCCTCTGCCTCTTTCCTAGAGCTGAGAAAGAATTTCTGGGCCAAAATCACCCAGCAGACTTTGCGTCTAAGACAGGACTCATGGTTTCCTGGTTGCCTGATGCTTTGACTTCTACACCAAACTGGGCAATTCTTTTCTGACTGCTAATTAGTAGTAAAATAGTAAAAGTAATCAAAACTTTTACACTGAGGCGAACAACCGAGATGACCTTCTGCCGTACGAATCCCAGCGTCCGGTTAGGTCTGACAGAGTTGGTCTCCTCAGGGTGCCATCAACTGGACAATGCCGTCTGGCAGGGCCTAGGGGAAGAGCTTTCTCTGTGGGAGCCCCGGCCCTCTGGAATCAACTCCCCCCAGAGATTCACCCTGTCTCCACCCTCCTTGCCTTCGGTAAGAATTTGAAAACACATTTATGTTGCCAGGCTTGGGGTCATTAGACCCCAGCCTCTGCCCAATGAATGTATCTGGTGTGAGAGTAGGTGTGTGACTTTTTGAATTTAAATGTTTAGTTTAAAAAATTTTTTTAAAAAGTCATTATCCTATTAATTGGCCTAGAAATCTATTGTATTTTTTATTAAAATGTTGTAAACCGCCCCGAGTCCACGGAGAGGGGTGGCACATGTCCAATGAATGAATGAAAGAATGAACAAATAAACAAACAAATAAACAAACACACACACACAAATATAGGTAGTTCTTGAGTTAAGACTACAATTGAGCCTTAATTTCTACTGCTAAGCAATACAGTTAATAGTTTTTCGGAGTACAAGACACACCTTAGGTTTTCTTTGGGGGGGAGGGAGGAAAACAAGGAAAAAAGGTTTTTGCTTTTCAACAATTTGCCAAACAGCAAACAGCACAGATGATATACCAGTGATGGCAAACCTATGGCATGGGTGCCACAAGTGGCACGCAGAGCCATATTTGCTGGCATACAAGCCATTGTGCTAGCTCAGCTCCAAAGTGCATGTGCATCCTGGTCAGTTGATTTTCGGCTCACATGGAGGCTCTTGGAGGGCGTTTTTGGCTTACAGAGGCATTTGGGGGAATCGGAGAGAGCATTTTAGCCCTCTCCGGACTCCAGGGAAACTGGGAAAGGCACAAAACGAGCTTACAAGGCCCACCAGAATTTGGGAAATGAGCCATTTCTGTCTTTTAGGGAGAGGGGTAGGCCGTTTTCACCCTCCCCAGGCATTGAATTATGGGTGTGGGCACTCACACATTGATTGATTGATTGATTGATTGATAGACAGATGGATGTAGATTGTTCTGAGTTCGGGTTTTGCCCCATGTAATATTTTGAATATCTATGTGACGTTTCAGTGAAATCGCATTCACCATCATCAGGCTGAAGTTGTAAACTATATTTACCGCAGCACGAAGCTTACAACTTCAGCCTGATGATGGTGAATGTGATTTCACCAAACCGTCGCATAGACATTCAAAATATTACACGGGGCAAAACCCGAGCTTAGAACAATCTACATACATATACCCGTGAAAATCTACAAACACACACACACACACACACACACACACACACACACACACATATATGGATTGTTCTGAGTTCGGGCTTTGCCCCGTGTAATATTTTGAGTGTCTATGCGATGTTTCAGTGAAATCACATTCACCATCATCAGGCTGAAGTTCCCCACAATCCGGGTCCTCATTGCACAACAGTACACACGCAAACACTTTCGGCACCCATGGGAAAACAGGTGCGCCATCACTGTGATATACAGAGTTTGTTGTGTATTTCTGTATATGTGTGCCTGACCCATAAAAATAGCAAAAAATAGCAAATTGGAGAAATGAACATTATGGCAGTACTTAAGAAAGTTTTCTTAAATGTAATCACACTAACTCCTCCCAATTATTTAAATAGATCTACTCCAAAAATGAATAAGTCAAGGTTTAACTCAACTACCTTAATACTAAAACAGGACATTGTTACATTTCAGATGATATTTTTATAAATTTTTAAAATTGATGTGGCTTTCTGGAGTTATTCTCAGCTATTTAAAAGAAGATACAATAGCACTGGGCCTCTTCAAATTAAGCATTTATTTTAAAAAAGCTTCTTCATTTTGTTAAGTTAATAATAAAGCAGTCTTTAAAAAATAAGTCTAATAATCTGAACATTCTATAGGCATTTATAGTTATTGACTTTCCTCCTTGCAGCAAAAAAAACAAATAGCCAGTTTCAGAACAGTGTGATGCCTGCAATTTGCCTGTTGCAGCTTTAGTTTCTCTTTCAGTTTAGCACTTGGGCAACTTCAATCAATTAACTGAGTGCCGGGAGGCAGATAATCAGTAGCTTATGCTAAGCAGGCTCTGCTGCTGTTTGCTGCAAGGAGGTAAATTGCTGGCAGGCAGAAACCAAAAAGTAGGGTTGGCTGGGTGGGGATACATTTGGGGTATAATATGCACCCAGGTTTTCACCCTCTTTTCAGGAGGAAAAAAGGTGCGTCTTATACTCTGAAAAATAAAGCAACCGAATTTTGCCTCATTTTATTACCTTTTTTTGCCATCATTGTTAAATCAATTACTGCAGTTAAATTAGTAACATGATTGTTAAATGAATCTGGCTTCCCAATTGACTTTGCTTTTCAGAAAGTCACAAAAGGTGATCACATGACCCTAGGCACTGCAACTATTCTACATGCTGGTTGTCAAACATCTGAATTTTGATCATGTGATTGCAGAGATGCTACAACATTGTTAAAAATTGTTGTTAAAAATGGTCATGTCACTTTTTCAGTGCTGTTGGCACTTTGAATGGTCACCAGACAAGTGACTGTAAGTCAAAGACTACTTGTATAGATATAGGGTTGCTTAGAGTGCTGCCAAAAAAAAAAAGTTTTTTTTTTTTTGCCCCACTACACTTTATAGATAATAGGTTTATAGTCTTCACCAAGTATATATGGAGTTGAAGACTGATTGCTATACAGTGAACCCTCGATCATCGCGAGGGTTCCGTTCCAGGACCCCACGCGATGATCGATTTTTAGCGAAGTAGCGGTGCGGAAGTAAAAACACCATCTGCGCGTGCGCAGATGGTGTTTTTGCTTCCACTGCCGCCCGCCCTTCGCCCGCCCACCCCGTTGCTCGCGCCTGGGGTGCGCGCGCGTTTGGGGACTCCCTAGATCCGCTCCCCAGCTGGGGAGCGGATCTAGGGAGTCCCCAAACGCGCGCGCTTTCCCCAGCAACGCGCGCGGGGTGGGGACTCCCTAGATCCGCTCCCCAGCTGGGGAGCGGATCTAGGGAGTCCCCACCGCGCGCGCGTCGCTGGGGAAAGCGCGCGCGTTGCTGGGGAAAGCGCGCGCGTTTGGGGACTCCCTAGATCCGCTCCCCAGCTGGGGAGCGGATCTAGGGAGTCCCCACCGCGCGCGCGTTGCTGGGGAAAGCGCGCGCGTTGCTGGGGAAAGCGCGCGCGTTTGGGGACTCCCTAGATCCGCTCCCCAGCTGGGGAGCGGATCTAGGGAGTCCCCACCGCGCGCGCGTTGCTGGGGAAAGCGCGCGCGTTGCTGGGGAAAGCGCGCGCGTTGCTGGGGAAAGCGCGCGCGTTTGGGGACTCCCTAGATCCGCTCCCCAGCTGGGGAGCGGATCTAGGGAGTCCCCACCGCGCGCGCGTTGCTGGGGAAAGCGCGCGCGTTTGGGGACTCCCTAGATCCGCTCCCCAGCTGGGGAGCGGATCTAGGGAGTCCCCAAACGCGCGCGCTTTCCCCAGCTGGGGAGCGGAGCTGGGATGTCCCCAAGCGCGTGCCGCCCGCCCGCCCACGCCGTTGCTCGCGCCGCCGCTGGGGTCTTACGGGGGCAAGAGGGGGAAGACCCAGGGAAGCCTCTGCCCGGTGGGGAAACTCCACCATCTATGCATGCGTGGAAGGGCACGCATGCGCAGATGGTGGAGTTTACTTCCTGGTTGAAAACTCGCGAAATAGCCCTTTCGCGATACTTGAACACGCGAAACTCGAGGGTTCACTGTATTTCTATTTGCAGAATAATAGAATAACAGAGTTGTAAAAATCCTTGGACATCTCCTAGTTCAGCATTCCCCAACATTTCTGGCTTTGGGCGGGATGGTTCCAAGAAAGCAGCACATGATTCCATGGGCACTTGCCTGCTGTTCGATGGCCCAGTTTAGTATAGGCTCTGGCCCTGTACTAGGTCATAGCTCTGCATTACGGACTCCTGTGCTAGTCCAACACTGTACTGTATCATTTCAGACAAATGATAGGACAAAGGTTCTCCTATCTCTTTAAAATCTCCAGTGTTGGAGCACCTACTTTCAAGGCAAGTCATTCTACTTATTAAATGTTCTGTCAGGAAATTTCTCCTTAGTTCTATGTTGCTTCTCTCTTCAATTACTTTCCACCCATTTCTTCTTATCCTGCCTTCAGATGCTTTGGAGAACAGATTGACTCCCTTTTCTTTGTGTAACCCCTTAGATATTGATACTCCTATCATGTCACCCTAGTCCAATGTTGGCGAACCTATGGTACAGATGCCACAAGTGACACACGGTGCCATATCTGCTGGTACACAAGCCATTGCCATAGCTCTGCTCCAACCTGCATGTGTGTGCTGATTGTGTCTCACACAGATGCTCTGGGAGAGCGTTTTTGGCTTCCAGAAAGCGTCAGGGGTTGAGGGTGGGGAGGGCATTTTTATTTTATTTCCCCCTGGAGCCTGGAGAGGGTGAAACATGAGCCTGCTGGGCCCACCAGAAGTTGGGAAATAGGCCATTTCTGACCTCCAGAGGGTATTGAATTATGGGTGTGGGCACTCGCGCATGCGCGATAGCATGCACATGTGGTCTTTCAGCACCCGAGGGAAAAAAGGTTAGCCATCACTGCTCCAGTCCTTCTTTTTGATTAAACAAGACATTACCAAACTCCTGCAATCATTCTTTGAATATTTTATCCTCCGGCCCTCTAATTGTCCTTGTTACTTTTCTCTGTACTCTGGTCTCAATATCAATTTTATGTCATGGCAGCCAAAACTGGATGCAATATTTAAAGTGTGGCCTTACCAAGGAATTACATTTATATACACACATACATACATACATACATACATACATATATATAAATATTAAGATTTCATGTGATCTTGATTCTATTCTACTGTTAATACAGCCTAGAACAATGTTGGCTTTTTTGGCACATGGCTCATACTTAAGTGACTGTATACTAGAACTCCAAGATACCTCTTGCAGTCACTACTATTGAACCAGGTACCACCTACTCCAGGGGTATCAAACTCAAGGCCTGAATGCTGGGATACTGAAATCTGGTCTACAGGGCTGGCCTAGGAAATCACAAAGGACCAGCCCACAATGCCTCTGGCAGCTTCCTGCACCACTACACCAATCAAAACAGGGTGCAGGGGGACTCCAATGCCCCATTTTGGCCACAAGGTGTTGCAGAGGCATCCATCTCATCTCCTCCCATGACCCACAGAGAATTACAATGCTGATCTGGCTGTTAAGGAAATTCAGTTTGACACTCCTGATCCACTCTATACCTGTGTGCTTGTTTTTTCTTGACTAAATGTAGAAACCATACTTTTCTCATCACTGAATTTCATTTTGTTAGATAAAGCCCAGTATTCTAGTCAATTGAAGGCATTGAATGTTGTACAGTTGGCTGATAATCTGAATGATTTGCAGTCTATTATTACAAGAATCATTTTTGTTAAATTGTTGGTTTCAGCAATTCTAAAAATAACAATAGAAAGCAGCCAAATACAAAGATTTGGCATATCAAGACATCTTATTACGCTGTCAGTCATCCAAATATGCATTGTTTTTCATTTCTCTATACTTTACTGCCATGCCCCCCCCTTTTTTTTTCTTGTAGATAATGCAAATTGAAAAGCAATCAAGATCCAACATCAGGACCAAAATCCTTTCACTATGTGAAACCCAACTACATCTTATAAAATTGAGTAGATAAATTTGAGTCTCGGAAGGGGGATACAATTTACAGGGCAGAACATAGCAAACCAACTCTTCCAGAACAGGCATCTTAGAAATACAAAAGCACTATGGTGCAGGAATCCTTTGTATCTCCTCTTCACATATGCTAGTGGAATAGTCAAAAAATGCAAGTGTATGAAACTTTGTATAAAGAATAGCTTATTAAGGATTGAGTAGGCACAATTTATTACAGAATTTTTCCAGCAAAACAAGTTGAAAAGTAGTACTGTATAAGTATTTTTTGCTTGCCAACAATAATTGGGAATGGGAAATCATTAAATGACATTGTTATAAGGCATAATATCACATGAGCCCCACCAATTTACTACAGCAGTTCCATTGCTGTTTCTTAGGTGAATCCCTCATAATCTCCTTTTGCAACCTCCTAGTTGTTTACCCCTTAACTTTGATAGTTGGAAGCTGGCAGTGAAGGTTGCAAATGACAATCCCAATTGTGGGATGCTGCAACTCTCATAAATGCAAGCTGGTCACCAAGCACCCAAACCACAATAATGTGATTGCAGACAACAACTATGAGGACCTGTCAGAAGTATCCTAGCAGCCATAACTTCAAGCACTGAATGAGTGGATATTAAATGAGAATTACCTGTACTGTATACTGATCATTAGTCTTGTAAAGAATCTACAGAAGTTAATTAATCGCTAAGGATTGTTTTTTACATTTGACTTGATACCAGTACACATATTCTCCAGGCATCAAATATCATTTCAAATACTAATAAAAGGATTGAGTTAATTCACCCCTAGTATTGGGCATATAAAACAATATTTTATAATACAAAGAAATATTTTTATCACTCTGGTAATTAAAGTCACCCCATTTCTCTCACAAGAACAATAGGAATATTGGGGAAGAGCAATATTTATAAATTTATTTTATATTGTTTCCAGATTAATCCTTGATTTATAACCACTGTTGGGAATGGGACTTCCATCATTAAAGAAGGAGTCATGCCCAACTTTGACCTTTTGGGGGGCTAGTTTTTAAGCTAATCACATAGTTAAGCAAACCTGACTTCCCTCACTAAGTTTGCAAATGACAATCAAATGATCCCAGGATGTGTAACAATTGTAAATACTTGTCAGTTGTCAAGTGTCTCAGCACTGTTTATGATGCAACGGTTGTATGTGTGAAGACCAGTCATAAGTCACTTTTTTCAGTGTTATTGTCACTTTGAATGGTTGTAAATTGAGGACCAATAATTGAATTTTTCCATTCTTCATATTTCTTCTCTGTCTAACATTTGGGCAACTACTTTAAAAGTACTGTATTAACTGCTGAAGGTATGATTCCTACAACATTAATTCAAGAATAAACATTATGTTAATAATTATAAAATATAAAACTATGAAACATTTTTATAAATAAGACCTAAAATGTAGTCTGTTTTCCATACAAGTCCTAAAATAAAATGAGAGCTCAAATGCATAATTATGCATTATGCATGTTCACTGATTTATTGAGGAAAACAATATAAAACTACATATTGTGTATAAAAGTATATTGCACGAATCTGCTTTAGGTCCTTCGACAACCTTTCTATATAGGATTAAAGTCAGGACTTTTGACTTGGCAACTCCAAAACAGTAATTGTCTTCTGTTTTAACATTTTTTGGTCATTGTCTTGCTGCATGACCTACTTTCTGTGAATTTCAATTCATAGACAGATACCTCAACACTTTCTTATAGAATTTGTTGGTGTAATTCAGAATTCCTATCAATGAAGATAAATCCTCTCAATCCAAAAGCAGCATAGAAGGCCCAAATCACAATATTTTCAGTTATTTCAAAACTCTTTAAAAATAACCTTTTGCAGCCTAATGAGCATTAACAACTGTTTTTGGGAGGTAAGATTTCCCCATACCTGATAATCATCCTTTTGATTAAAAAATGTGAGTTATAATCCCAAAAGTTTACGCACAACACCCCCCCCCCCCCAAAATAAGTAGCTTTGACAATTTTTGACTCGTTTAATTGGGTCGTCTGTATCTGAGTTTAGGACTTGCACAGAAAACAACCCAAATTTAAGGCCATATTTATGCAGAAATATTAAAAAGTTAAAAACTGGCAGGAAAGGTTGTAAGTTTCTCTGATAAGTTCTAACTGTCTGCCTTCCTGTCACTGCACCACCCCCTACTTTTCTGGACCTCCATATATTTGCACACATTCATCTACTCATCCATCAATGGTCTCCTTCCTCAACCTTCTTGTGCTCATGTATCTGCTGCACCTTCTTTCCCTAACCTCCCTATGTTCACGTCCACCCTGTGTCGACTTTCCATGCACTTGTGCTGCACTTTCCCAACTTGTGTATAACCTGTACCATCATGAGGAGCAGCTTTGCATTTCTTACCTGGGACTCCTATTTAATGAATCACATCATGGATTATAACAACCAGGACTCTTAGATTACCATAGTTAAGCAATGCTGCCATGTGACATTGTTATTTATGATAGCATTGTTTGAGTGATGGCAATCCTAGTCCCAATTATTGTAACTCGAAAATTACCTGCACTTGTATAGCAATCATCTTTACAAGTCATTATGCCCATCATTCCAGGAAAGATTTAAATTTTTCCGGTGGCAGAGAAGAAGTATTCAATTGGTCTAGATAATTCATTCTGAATGCTTTGACTATCTATGAATATTGAGACAGAAGTGAATATTTGTAGCTCAGGATTGAAATGAGTGGTCCTTTACCCTCTGAGCTTGACTGTTTTCTTGCAGACGTTTCATTATCAAATTAGATATTATAGTGCTATAATCATTTCAGTCAATTAGATTCTAATCTGATACTCATTTTGATATGTTTATTACAACCATCACATTTATGGAATCTAAGTAGACCTTGACTTGCAATCCTTTATTTAGTGACTGACTGAAGTTACAAAGGATTGCAAGTCAAGGTCTATTTAGATTGAAAAAAGTGACTTGTGGCCACTTTTCACTCTTTTGATGGTTGCAGCATCCTCATGAGAACATGATCAAAATGTGGATGCTTGATAAATGGTTTATAAATGGTTTGTATTTATGACAGTATCCTGGGGCATCTGATTACTTCTTAAGACTTTCTGAGAGGCAAAATAAAGAGTGAAGCGAGATTCACTTAACAACTATGTTACAATGGTAACTTGGTATTCAATTACTTTGAAACTTGTTGAATTTGGTACTCAACACATTCTGACACAAAAATGTTATCCTGGTATGCATCAATTTTTTTGGTACTCGACATGCTGAAATAGGCAGGAGAGAATAGCCACGGAAAATGGACAGGAAGTTAGCGGTGGAGCGGTGGAAAACAGACAGTTGGCCATGTCAGGAAGGTTGCTGCAAAAGGAAGCGGAAAACAACTGCACAGGGTGGACAAGAAGGTGACCACACTGGGAAAGTCACTGACATAGGAAAAGGGACATACAGGAAGTCCTTCCTGGCCAAAACAAAGGGTCATATGATACAGGGAGTTTGTTTAGTACTTGTTGCACCTCCTACAGCAATTAATCATGAGTATTGAGGTACAATTTACTAACAAATGCAGTGACTGATGTAATAACTATGGCAAAAAGGTAATAGTAATGGAGCAAAACTCACTTAACGATCGTCTCGCTTAGCAACAAACGTTTTGGCTCAATTGTGGCTGAAAGTCAAGGACTACCTGTATATATTTAAATTACTGGATCAAAAACCAAATTAGTTATATTTAATTGGGAAAATGGAGTGAATGTTATAAATGATAAGAATAATTTGGAGTGAATGTTATAAATGATAAGAATAATTTTAGGCAGAATTGTGTCACTCTTGCTTAAAAACTTGTAAAGATGGAAAAATGAAGTGTTATGATGCATAAATGCTGATAAAAGTGTAATAGGTACTGTGTGGTTTAGAGGTAAATCTTGCATATTGAATGCTTTGTGCAATGAGAATTTGAAGTTACAACAGCAATGAAAACTATCATTGCAATGAACATGCAATGTAACAAGCAATTTCTGTGAAATGTTTGCTATTACAGTCAGCTAGTATGGGCCATTTTTTACACGATTCTTCTTTTCTCTCCTCTGCCTGGCAGAATGAGGTATGCAATGAGAAATATGTTGGTGGATTGCCCAGTGCATTTGTAGCTTTCAGATTAAAGCAGTATAAGCAAATAGCACCAGATCATTCCCTTCCATGTATATCCCCCATTGTGTGCCTCTTTATTGACAAATAATTTGCCTTCTTAATTATCACAGCACTGGGATGAAAATTTCAAGGTAGCTGAGTGAGAAAAATTGTCACAATCATACAATTTTCCATTTAGTGAATGCATTACCTGGTAACTGAATTGTCAGTGGTTGCTAACTACTCTCTTGGGAAGGAAATAGGTTTACTAAAAGGACAAAAAAGGGTTGCGCGTAAGCATTTACCTTTGCCTACCAAGTACTTTCAAGTGAGAAATGGATATGTCAAAAGATGTGGCCAGGAGAACCTTAAGGTAACAAAGCTTTTCTTTTCACTACTCACTTGGATTGGTACAGTGCACTATATATGGTGTTGCTTTTAAGATGATTTAGAAGCTATAATCCAAAATAAGCAGCCCATTTGTTAATTGGCATATATCAATAAAAGCATTTTACTTGGTCTTTTAGATACAATTCAAAGCACTAGTCCTGACCTTTGGTTGCTTGGCACCTTAGGACCAATAAAATTGTCTTCTCTGGACAAATTCAACATATCTGATTCAGTCATCCTTTTGTAAGATGCCTGTGGTATGCAATAGCCTTCCAGTAGATTGTCCTATGTTAGGCTTTCTGAGCATTTTTATAAATTGAATTGTTTTAGAAAGCCTGTGATGAGCGAAATGAAACTATCCATTTATTAGGGGTTCTTGTTTAATTTTACAGTGCTTAATTTTATATTATGGATGTTTTGTTGTACTTTATTGCTATGTAATATCCTGTTTCCCTGAAAATAAGGCCAAGCCTGATTTTTGAGGTGGACCTAAATATACTCAAGTCCTAGTGAAGGAGTGGGCATGGCCAGCATAGGAGGCAGCCCTTTCCTTCTCCAGTCACCTCAGGACATCTCATCCCTTTAATTGATCAGCTAAGTTGCTACGGCTGCCATTCACAATTCAGCTGATTCGCAGGTGCTGTTCAGGCCACCATCTCCAGCAAGCACATCCGCTTTTGCATCCAATTGCGGCTTCAAAAGAAGCCAGAGACCAAGCAACGCACCCCACATGCTTCATGCTCTGCTTACCTAACCGTGACAGTCACAGCAGGCAATTCTGTCCACAGAACTGCTGCCTCATGGGTGACACTCAGGCTACCACCTCCAACATATGAGTTTTGCCATCAATTGTGGCCACAAAAGCAGGAGGCCAAGCAATGTGCCCCACGCACTGGCCTTCCAAACAGTACTGTAGTAGCAACTATCTATAATTTTTTTACCCCTATTTCGTCCTATTTCACCAGGCCAGGATGAAATAAGGGTAAAATAATTGCGGATAGCTGCTGCTACAGTACCTTTCAGAAGGCCAGCATGAGGCATGGGTCTCCTGCTCCAGAAGTGACTGTGCCCAAGGAAAACTTGGAAAGGAATGCAGCAGCGAATTTGAGTCTAAGAGGAGCCAGGGCGGCGGCGGTGGAGGGGGTCCAGTGCTGCTCCACCATTCTTCATTCTCTAGAAATGGAGTCTTGGGAGGGGGAAATGCCATTCTTAGGCAGAAGGGCTATGTTGGTATGTGCATAAAAAGCACAAAGTGAAGGAACCAGCAGCCACGGATTAAGGAGCTTTGTAAAACATCATGCCTACATGCAAAGTTTGGTGAGGGAGGGGGAAGAGATACTTCCCTCTCTTGGCAGTGTTTTGCTTGAAAATATTTGAGAATCAGACCAGAGAGAAGGAGGAAGAAGCCCTGTGAGGAGACACTGCCAATGCTGCCTCCTGCTGAGGCCCAGACAAATAGAACTAAGTTCATTAAAGACGTTCCTTATCTGGCTGGCCCACAAGACACTCACCTCTTCGGGATGAATCAGAAACTTCGCACCCCGGCCCAGGCTTCCTAAATCTCTCGCTCCCTAGATTGTTGCCCCACCACACCCCACGAAGAAATTTCAACCCGACTCAAATGCAACATCCAGCCACCTTTTCAGCCTGGTGGAACTCTTCTTTGAAAGGATGATCTGCAGGGGTGTGTGAGGGGGAGAGATTTCTTGCACATCAGCAGCAGCATCTCCTCAGAGAGCTTCTTCCGATGTGGATTTCCATGCTTTCCTTTATGGGAGTTGCTTCGTATATCGGACAAATGGCCGTGCTTGTTAGAGTTGGCAGCACCCATGAAGCAGCTGTTCCATGGACATAATTGCCTGCTTTGATTGTCACCATTAGGTAAGGAGGGTGCGATGTATGTGGGGTGTGTCACTTGGCGTCCGGCTTCTTTTGCAGCTGCAATTGGCTGCAAAAGTGGCCATGAAGACCGAGGCCTGAGCGGCACTGCCAATCAGCTAGTTCCTGAATGGTGGGATGGCCTGCTGCAACACTTTGGGAAACTGGCACAAGGGACCACTCGACCTCCCCCAGTACTGGGGCGGGGGGAATAAGATCCCTGAAAATAAGGCCAAGAACTTATCTTAGGGTTCAAAAAATAGACAGCGTCTTCTTTTTGGGGAAACACAGCATTACACTGTATTGTGAAAATCATATGGGTTCAGGAAAAGAGCTTTTTCTGCTGTGACTCCCCCCCTTTGGAACATTGCGCCCCTTGAAGTGAGATCCACCCACACTCTCTTCACTGTCCAAGAGAGGCCTGCCTCTGCCTATTGGCTTGGGGTCCTGATGGAGGTAGCCAACTTGTGGTCAGTAGATTAAGACAGTGATTTTCAACCTTTTTTGAGCCACGGCACATTTTTTACATTTACGAAACCCTGGGGCACATTGAGCGGGGGGGGGGGGCGGCTAAAAAAAGTTTGGACAAAAAAATTATCATTCTCTCTCTCTTCCTCCCCTTCACTCTATTTCTCCCTCCCTCTTTCTCTCCCTTCCTTCCTCTTTCTTTCTCTCTCTCTCCCTCCCTACCTCCCTCTATGTCTTTCTCTCTCTCTCCTTCCTCTTTCTTTCTCTCTCTCTCTCTCTCCCTCCCTCTTTCTTTCTCTTCCTTCCTCTCTTTTTTGCTCTCTTTCTCTCTCCCTCCCTACCTCCCTCTATGTCTTTCTCTCTCTCCCTCCTTCCCTCCCTCTCTTTCTCTCTCTCTTGCTTTCTTTCTCTCTCTTTCTCTCTTTCTCTTGTTCTCTTTCTCTCTCTTGTTCTCTCTCTCTCTCTCGCTCTTTCTCTCTCTTGCTTTCTTTCTCTCTTGTTTTCTCTCTCTCTTGCTTTCTTTCTCTCTGAGCTTCGCGGCACACCTGACTATGTCTTGCGGCACACTAGTGTGCCGCGGCACACTGGTTGAAAAACACTGGATTAAGAAGACCTCATCTCCACCCTATTGGTATATTGGCTCCGTTCTTAAGTTTTGTTAACTTTTAATATTTTAATGTTTATAACTTCTCATTTTATGATGTTGTAAGCCATCTAGAGTTGCTCAACAGTGAGGCGGGTTGCATATACATTTAATAAATAAATAAATAAATAAATAGAAAAATGGTTAGTTGTGAATTTATGCACTTGGCACATATAGAAACTAGTGAATAGCTAAATATAAAAGTGAGAGTTCAGTATGTAAAAAATAAAGTGGAATGCAGTGGGTTTGAGGTAATTAAATAGTATCTGTAGGTAAAATATGAATAGAGCCAAGAATGAAGCATTTATGGATGAAAGTGAGCTGAATATAGATAAGAGTGTCTATGGAGATTCTCAGTCAGTCAGGTCATGGTTGTCCCAAAGATGTTTTTTCAAGAGGCAATTGGACTTTCTGGTTCTTCTTTGAAGAGGTTTTGTTTCTCATCCAAGAAGCTCCTTCAGCTCTGACAGGCTGGTGGGGAATGGAATGATTTATGAATGACACAATGTGAGAAAACAAATCCATCAGGACAAGTTTCAGCAGTTCATCTGCATGGCCACTCTTTTGCATACAGTCCATATTTTGGACCAAGAGGATCACTGGTTTGAAAGAGGGGTCAAAGACGCAATCTATGTCCAAATTGAATTGTCTTCTCTCAACGGGGGGGGCGGAGGGGGGATATAATAGCATCTATCTCCAGTCTATAACACAATCTTTTCACAGTTCCCAAAAGGTTCCACATCCATTTGAACTGCTCAGGTTATGCTGAGGACACATATAAACTGCCAAGTGGCCTAATGACTCTCTAAAAGAATGCAAATGACCACTTGTCAATAAGGAGTATAAATCCTTCCATTCCCCACCATTCAGTCAGAGCTGAAGAAGTTGCATAGATGAGAAGCAAAACGTCTTCAAAGAAAACCAGAAAGTCTAGTTGCCTCTTGAAAAAGCACCTTTGGGGTAGAATTGAGTGATTAATATGAATGATAAGAATAAAACCTGAACTCCAAAACAATTATATGAAGGATGACTGTATAGCAAAAGGAATGCGATTAATCCATGCATCTCCATAGATGAATGGAGATGTAATCATAAAACTGAGATGTGAGAGAAGCAAGAATAGTTTGCAAGGACAGAAAAAGAAGTGTTGGCACAAACTAGATCCATTTATACATCTATTTTGTTTAATTAATTTTAATCTCTATTTCTTATTCTTCTTTTGCACTGAGCATTGCCAAAGTCAATAATTTGATGGTTTTCTGTAACAAAGTCACAAACAATGGCATACAATCCACAATAGCTGGATTAAGTCACCATGCCAAACCACATCACAGTGTTTCATGAGGAGCAAACTCAGTCACTGTAATAAAACTAATTCTGCCTATTTATTTTTATGACTCATTTTATTATAAAACACTTTACAAAATGCCACCTTTCAAAATTAACTGTTACTATTTAAAGTATCCACATTTGACTGAAACAGCAACGGAAGTTTTTGTCTGTAACTATTAACACATACCTCAAATTGTTATATGAAATGGTAAGATCAATCCACAAACAAGGGGCTAAATGTCAAATCTGCACACAGAAGGAAGAAATTTATTGTCTGGTGTTCATTGGCCTCCATTTATTTATTTATTGGGTTTATATGTCGTCAACTCTGTACAACAAAATTAAAACATCCATGGTATAATATGGTATGTAAGTAATAAACATGCATAGTTAAATATAAAAAACAGTATCAAATCACAATATTAAAATGTTCACAGTAAGAAAAATAGCTCCAACTCCTCAAATTATATTAGTATATGAATCACACATGCTATAGGAGAGAACTGCATGACTATTAATAAACTAGCAAAATGACATCAATGGTCGAAGGGCTTTTAAAACAATTCAGTTTTAATGTTTCTTAGAAAACTATGGGAGTAGGAAGGTTAATAATAATAATAATAATAATAATAATTTATTAGATTTGTATGCCGCCCCTCTCTGAAGACTTGGGGCGACTCACAACAATAAAAACAATGTTACAGTGGAACAAATCTAATATTAAAAGAGAAAAAACATATAAAACCTCATCATTTAAAACCAAACAACACATACATACCAAACATAAAATATAAAAGCCTGGCGAAGGTGTTTCAGTTCCCCCATGCCTGGCAATATAGGTGGGTCTTGAGTAATTTACGAAAGACAAGGAGGGTGGGGGCAGTTCTAATCTCCAGGGGGAGTTGATTCCAGAGGGCAGGGCCGCCACAGAGAAGGCTCTTCCCCTGGGGCCCGCCAAACAACATTGTTTAGTCGACGGGAATCAGAAAAGGCCAACTCTGGGGAACCTTATCAGTCGCTGGAATTCGTGCGGTAGGAGGTGGTTCTGGAGATACTCTGGTCCAATGACATGTAGGGCTTTAAAGGTCATAACCAACACTTTGAATTGTGACCGGAAACTGATCGGCAGCAGTGCAGGCCACAGAGTGTTGTAGAAATGTGGGTGGATCTGGGAAGCCCCACGATGGCTCTCGCGGCCGCATTCTGCACGATCTGAAGTTTCTGAACACTTTTCAAAGGTAGCCCCATGTAGAGAGCGTTGCAGTAATCGAACCTCGAGGTGATGAGAGCATGAGTGACTGTGAGCAATGACTCCCTGTCCAAATAGGGCCCCAACTGGTGCACCAGGTCAACCTGGGCAAACGCCCTCCTCGCCACAGCCCAAAAATGTTAACTGTGGATCGAGGAGGACGGCCAAGTTGCGAACCCTCTCTGAAGGGGTCAATAATTTCTCCCCCAGGGTAATGGACAGACATATGGAATTGTCCTTGGGAGGCAAGACCCATAGCCATTCCGTCTTGTCTGGGTTGAGTTTGAGCTTGTTGACACCCATCCAGACCCCAACAGCCTCCAGGCACTTCCACTGCTTCGTTGACTGGACATGGGGTGGAGATGTATAACTGGGTATCATTGGCATACTGATGATACCTCACCCCATGCCCTTGGATGATCTCACCCAGCGGTTTCATGTAGATATTAAATAGCAGGGGGGAGAGGACTGACCTGAGGCACCCCACAAGGGAGAGACCTCGAGGTCGACCTCTGACTCCCCCACTAATACCGACTGCGACCGGCCGGAGAGCTGGAGGAGAACAGTGCCCCCCACTTCCAACCCCTCCAGCCGGCGCAGAAGGATACCATGATCGATGGTATCGAAAGCCACTGAGAGGTCAAGAAGCACCAGGACAGAGGACAAGCCCCTGTCTTGAGCCCGCCAGAGATCATCCATCAACGCAACCAAAGCAGTTTCCGTGCTGTAGCCGGGCCCGAATCCAGACTGCTGAGGGTCTAGATAATTGGCTTCTTATGAAGGACCGCTGGAGTTGGAGTGCCACCCCCTTCTCAACAACCTTCCCCATAAAGGGAAGGTTGGAGACTGGACGGTAGTTATTAAGCACGGCTGGGTCCAGGGAAGGCTTCTTGAGAAGTGGGCGCACAAGTGCCTCCTTATAAGGAGCCGGAAAGGACTCCCTCCCCAAGGAGGCATTGACAATCTCCTGTATCTAGCTCCGTGTCACTTCTCAGCCGGTTGAAACCAACCAAGAGGGACACGGATCCAGTAAACAGGTGGTGGAACTCACAGCTCCAATGGCCTTGTCCACTTCATCAGGTGTCACCAAATCAAACTCCCCCCAGACAGATGGACAAAGACATTTAGCCCCAGTCACCTCGACTGACTCGTTGTCAGCCGATACTGCTATACAATTGAAGTCGAGATCCGCCTGGATCCGAGCAACTTTATCAGCAAAAAACGAGTTAAATTCCTCAGCACTGCACTGCAAGGGCTCCCCAACTTCCTCCTGATTTAGAAGGGAGCAGGTCACCCTAAACAGAGCGGCCAGGCGGGATTCCGCTGATGCAATCAAGGCGGCATGCTACGTGCATATTGCCACCTTAAGCGCCACTTTGTAAGTCTTAATAAAAGCTCTTACAAGTGTTTGATCAGATTTGGACTTACTCTTTCTCTTACTCTCTCTGATCCACAATATTGAAGCCATTACCTAAAAAAATTAATTTGTATTCCCCAAATTTCACAAATCACAAGATCCTCAAGATGTTTTTTTCTTGAGATGTACATACTAGTGTATCTTTTCTAACAGGAGAATAAGAGTTCTGGAGATACCTCAGGGCAAAATCATAAAGGCTTAATAGGAGATAAAGAACACTCTAAAACCTACTGACAGCCAATACAAGGACTTCAGAACAGGTATGTCTCTTTGGTAGTTATCACCTAGTAGTAAACAGGCTGTCATGATTTCTACCAATTGCAGGTAGTTTTCAGAGTGATAGAAGTCATTTAGTCCAGAAGATATTTTATCAGTGAAGGATGGATACTTAGTAGGTTTCTGAGGATATTTATAATGGATACTTTATGTTGTTGATGTTAACCTTTGTTGTGAATCTTTCATAGTATCATGGAGTGGTAATACCAGTCTCAAAAAGAGCTGCAACCACCAAAAAAACCTTCCATAGATCAGTGAATTTTCTAATTATCACCCTCACTACTTCATTTATGCAGCTGCTCTTACAGATGACTGATTCTGAAATATTTTCAATCTACATTCAGCCTAACTTAAAGAGAAAAAAAAATCAATCACACTGGTTGATTAACATCCTGTAGGAAACTGAATGATTCACTTAACTTGGATCTCTAAGTGGCTCTTGATCAAATGGCTCTCACTGATAATTTCTATTAGATGTTGGTGTACTATGTTATATTAGTTCTACTTGTAGTGATAAGCCTCAGACAATATTACTGAATAATGGCACCAAGGCAGTCAGATGCTGCAAGCCATTATCTTTATGAAACTGATCAAGGCAATTATCAGAATTTTCATGGCTTGGTATCATTAATAATATGCCGATATATTCATTTTTTTGTAATATTTATCTTGAGAGAGGCTATACAGGCTATACAGAAGCAATGGGTGGATGCAGTGATTAGATAGTGCAGGAGGTGCCAATCTCCAGGCCACTGGCCACTCATCAGGCCTTCAGTCTTTCAGAACCCGGCTGTGGATGTAGTGGATGAGTGCCTTTGCGCATCTCCACTTGCACACAGGCCCATAGGAACACAGGCCCACTACTCATGCAAATGAAGCACTCACACATGCAAGAGCGCTCCATTTGCATGAGTAGCGGGCCCATGTGCCTGCCACTCATGCAAATAGAGCTGTGCAAGTGCTTGCATGCCACTCGTGATGAAACAACCCTTCTCCTCTGGTCCACAAAGTAGGAAAGGTTGGGGAACCCTGATATAGCAGACTTCAACTGCTGAATCTTGGACACAGATATTTTTGTCGGTTAGTGCTTTCTGTGTACATGCATTTGCCTGTTCTATCTGGGTTGCATTAAATTAGAATGAACAGAGAAGTTGGAGCTAGAATCACCAAAATCACTGAAAGTTTAAGTGACCCCTATGGTCAGAAATACCATTACTAATCTTGATGGTAATATCTTATTTTGAATGGAAATAATCTGACTAGTTTTTTATAAATCTTATATTTTGATTATTAGAGCACTCTGAAATTGATCTATTACAGCTGGAAAAAATATGGTGGGTAAGTTTTTTCTGTGGGCTTTTTAACTCTTGAATTTATTGCTTCACTTCTAAAGCTAATGTACTGACTGCCAATTTGCTAACAAGTGAAACTCAGGTTTGTATTTAAATATATACAATTGTAAGTATTTTTGTACCAATATATCTTCACATCTTTAAATAACTGACTTCTGTTTGATCATTTAAAAAATAAAATAAAATAAAAAACATAGTCTATTTGTTAAGAATCCTATCAATTAAGCAAAGCATGGTTAAATGTGTGAAATCATTATTGTCACATAGAGAAAAGCTTCAATTTAAGATATCATTAGGGAAACTGATTATTTGCTTAATCTGGCTTCCAAAAATAAGGAAAAGAATTAGACGGAAGCAGTTAAGGGGTATATATAAGGAATTAAAATCCTAATACTAATGGAATTGGGGGGAAATTCTGCACTGCAAAAAAAAAGATAATTGAGCTATATGTTCCTTATTCAAGAAGCCTAACTCATTCACAAGGTTATTTTGCATATTCAAATTCTTAATATTATATTCATGACTCTCACCATTTTATAATGCACTGCTATCAAAAGAAAATTGGATTGTTGTTGAAACTGATAGCAAAATTTTCAAACGAAAAGCATCAAGAATAGTCCTATTAATCTATTGGCTATTGAGAATATCTGGTTTTATATTAAATAATCTGAATTAAATGTAAACCATCACAACTGAAACCACAGTAATTTTATTCTTTGCAGTTATCCTGTTTATATGAAGCACAAAAGTGTATTCACTTAGATGCTATCAGCAAGATGAGAATGACAAATGTTTACTAATTAAATTTTAAGAAGTGAATATAAAGCTGTATTTATACTGACCAATATGTTAATCCTGGATACACTTTCTATAGAAAGTAGAAAAACAATTTTGAATTTCATGTACTCCCTACAGAAGTAAATGTAGGTGAGATGAGTATCTGTCAATATACAGACCTGAATATTAACACATGCTACTGTAAATATATATAGTACTATAGAATATTAATAACAACTGGAATTATAAAGGAAATATGTGGCAATAGGTTAACAAAGCAAGCAAGCAAGCAATGATATAAAGAAATAAAGCCAGGTTATGGTTAGGGGGGTTCACGTATACAAGTCACACTGACACATAAGCACAGGCTATTTATTTTATCTAAGGTTACTATGCCCAAGTAGCATGCTAATAGACAAAAGCCTGATCATTCAAGCAAATTAAATCAAATTGGTGGGGATAATATATATCTTGATTTGATTTTCTCAAAGAAACATACATTTTCTCAAATGACAAAGGTATCAAACAGAAGTTAGAATATTTTCTATAAACAACCAAAAAACCCTGAAAGATACATGCAGGGCAGGACAGGACAATAACAGTTCCTTTAATTTTAGTTGAAAAAATGGGTAAGACTTGGGGTGAAGTTCAGAATCTGGTGTATTTTTTGTTATTACAGTTATACATGCTCAGGAATTGATTCTACATCATGTAAAAAGAGATTTTCTTGGCAATGGACAACAATTATTTGTGGATGTACCGTGAAACTCGAAAAATTAGAATATTGTGCAAACGTTCATTTATTTCAGTAATGCAACTTGAAAGGTGAAACATAATATATGAGAGACTCATTACATGCAAGGCAAGATAGTTCAAACCATGATTTGTCATAATTGTGATGATGATGGGGTATAGCTCATGAAAATTCCAAATCCACCATCTCAGGAAATTAGAATACTACATGTGATCCATAAAACAAGGATTGTACATAGAACAATATCAGACCTCTGAAAAGGATAAGCGTACATATGTACTTAATACTTAGTCTGGGCCGCTTTTGCAGCAATTACTGCAGCTCTTCTGAATTGTTTGGTCTTGTGTCTCCCATTTTTCTTGGTAATGCCCCATAGATTCTCTATGGGGTTTAGGTCAGGCAGGTTTGCTGGCCAATCAAGCACAGTAATTCCATGGTCATTGAACCAGGTTTTGGTGCTTTTGGTAGTGTGGGCAAGTGTCAAGTCCTGCTGGAAAATGAAGTCAGCATTCCCATAAAGCTCATCTGCAGAGGGAAGCATGAAGTGCTCCAAAATCTCTTCATAGACGGCTGCGATGACCCTGGATTTAATGAAGCACAGTGGATCAACACCAGCGGATGACATCGCTCCCCAAATCAACACAGAGTGTGGAAATGTTTGCATCTCATTTGGATACCAAGGACCCAGAGTATGGAGGAAGAATGGAGAGGCACACACTGCAAGATGCTTAAGGGTCAGTGTGAAGTTTCCACAGTCTGTGTTGATGAAAGACATGAGACCGAACAATGAGCTGAAGGCCGCTATTGAAGCATCCTGGTCTTCCATAACACCTCAGCAGTGCCACAGGCCGATAACTTCCATGTCACTCAGCATTGAGGCAGTAATTGCTGCAAAAGAGGCCCAAACCCAGTACTGAGTACTTATGCATGTTTATACTTTTCAGAAGTTCGATATTGTTATATGTACAATCCTTGTTTTATTGATTGCATATAATATTCTAATTTTCTGAGATGGTGGATTTGGAGTTTTCATGAGCTGTACCCCATCATCATCACAATTATGGCAAATCATGGCTTGAACTATCTTGCCTAGCATGTAATAAGTCTCTCTCATATGTTACATTTCACCTTTTAAGTTGCATTACTGAAATAAATGAACTTTTGCACGATATTCTAATTTTTCACCTGACATTAAATGGCCAATTATTGAAACCTATCTTTGTCACAGTCTATTTCTTCTTCCTTCTCCTTGTTTGTGGTCTTATCTCAAGAAAAGCAGTCAAACTGGAGCCAACATTTGTTTCTTTTCAGTTGATTAAGAATGAGTATTCTTGGAAATAAAAATGACACTAGAAGAAGATAAATGTTTTGCAATATATCAGTTTTCCCACTTTTAATTAAAATTAAAATGCTAATAAGTAAGGTGCCTGGTGGCCTACTATTTCCAGTGATAACTATCTGAAAATTTTATTCTTTCCCAGGTCCAATTTTCTTTCCTGAAGTAGTTTGGCCAAGGTTACTGTGTTCTTGTTCCAGACTATCTCTGGGCCTGTTCTATTGTAGATATACTTCAATAATAATGTTGAGATGGTTCCTAAATGTTTTGTACTATTATCTATTTGGTAATCTATTTCATAATCATGATCACAATTTTAGGATACCTGACTTAGCAAAGTCTAATGGTTTAGGAGTATCCAGGTTATAATTTTCAACATAATTTATTAATAATTCTGTGCAAGATTCATTTAAAGCCTTTTATGCTTACATTCTTTTTATCCCTTCTTAGTTTTCATTTCTTTCTGAATTTCTTGTTCAGAATTTTAAAATGCAATTTCATATGATCCAATTTGTAAGAAAGTCTTACTAAATTTAAGAGTCTTAGTATCTCAGCAAACATATTTATTTATTAACTGGATTTCTATGCCGCCCCTCTCTAAAGATATACTATTAATCTATTAATTTCTATCACCAGGACTAGAAGCCTTGTGAGTCAGTGTATTTCTCTGTCTAAATGTGGGCAGCTGCACAAATTCAGAATAAAAGAAATCCAGCCTAATTTTTAATTCCCAAATTTACTATTAATCCAGGGGTCTCAAGGAACAGAGAAGAAACACTAGGTCTTTTCAAATTGATAGTAAGTAGATTTTACTAAAAAATAGTTTTGAATATTCACTACATGCATGAATTAAGTGGAACATGCTTTTTCTTGATTTAAACACCATGTCAATGAGACAAATATGTTACAGTTCAATCTTTAAACATTTGGTGTCAAGGATACTGTGATACAATCAAGTATGACATATGTATTAATATACTACTAACTTTACTTAAGTAAAATGTTCCATTTATGTGATTTATCCAGTTTTGAGTTATGTGCTTCCTATATGCTAAAGTCATTATTGTATTATGTACATTAGTAAACATGATTGTTATTACATTAGAATGTTAAAAGATTATTTACTGTGAACATTAAGACTCTTAAATACTGTTTCTATTTTTATTGCTGTTCACCAAAAAACTGAATTAATCAGATGGGTTAAAAAAACGTGGTTAAATAACCTGACGAATTTAACTGATTTTCCATATCCATATTCCAAGCCAATTTTATTTGGAGAAAACAGCACTATATTTCCAGGGAGCTATTCGGTTAAAAAGTAGCCAGTAACCAGGTTTTTCATTCCATTTCTTGAATTTCTTCCTGTAAACTGCACAACGCATGTTTATTACTTGCCCATGCAGTTCAAGAGCTACCTTCCTTCCCATAACTTAACTTGGGAGTTACAGAACTGTCAGCTAGCCCGACTGTTAAAACGTCAAAATCATCCATCCTTGTAGCCTGACCGCTAAATAGAATACAAAGACGCCACCTAGTGTCAAATGAGCAGAACCTCCGAGCTAATTCTGCTCGCGTTCTCGCAGCTGCTGCGGTATTAAGGCCCAGCCCAACGAACTAGCGGCATGACAAAATGGCGGCTGCCCGCCGAATCACGTGACCCCTTTGTGCCTTTCGGGAGGCTGAGGGGAGCCCGGCAGGCGGCTTTTGCACTCGAGTCGACATACATAGATATCTTAGGAGGGCAGATGGGGCTACTAGGGTTTAACATCACCCTCTTCCCGTAGGGCGAGGAAAGGAGGAGGAAGCGGGGAGAAAATGGCGGCCATTTTGTGCTTGCGCAGAGGCGATGGTGGGGGCCTGGGTACAGGGCGATGGCGGGGCTCGGCCGGAGTAGGGACGGGAGGGGGTCTCTCACGTACCGACTCCTCTTCCTTCTCCATGCCCGTGGGCATCTGCGGCACGGCCCGGTTGATCGAGGCATACTCGGCCAGGTCGGGCAAGTCCTCGCAGCGGAAGACGGGAAGCAGCTTAGACGCGTCCAGCGCCCGGGCCCGGAACGACAGTTTGCTCATGTTAGTCGTCGGCGGCTGCAACTGCTATGGCGGCTACTGCTGCTCCGGCAAAGGGGGGGGAGGCAGCGAGAGCGCTCCGAGATGAGAGCCGGACCCCACCGAGAGCTCTCATGGAGGGACCGGGGCTCCCGCGGCGGGGCGGGGCTCGCTCCGAGGCGGGTCCCAGCGGCGCCGGGTGGCGCGGCCAGGCTAGGGTGCCGGTTTCTCTCCTCACCGCTCCTGATCTGCTCAGTACGCCACAGCCAACATGGCGGACATTAAATCTCGACTGGCCGCCTCTTTCAGCCAACCCCAGCGCCACAGCCATTCCCACACTGCATCGCGCAAAAGCGCGGTCACGGCGTTGCTGAAGAGTGCGCGGCGCGAGCACGAGAAAGAGCGGCGGTTTTGACACAGCCGCTGGGCCGAAGTAGCTCTTTCCCGAAGCACTGTAGTTGTTCGGGTAGCGTTGAGCCACCCCAAACCCCCCTTTTATTCACCCGCTGGGAGACGAGTGAAAGGACGACAGCATCACTGCCGCCCGGAGGAAGATAGGGGAGAGAATACACGCCTCAGCCCTTGGAAAACCGGGAGCATCTCCTCAGACCTAGAGGAAGACAGTTGACGGTTTAAACGTATTGTGGCAATGAGGGGACGGCCGACTCAATATTTTCTCAAAATACTATTTCCATTTCTTCCCAGGCTACTCTGTATTCTCCTCTGTAAGGCAGGTCTCTGTGACATCAAAAATTCTATAGAATTAACTGACAGGAGTGCAAATGTTATATACATTTAAAACCGCATATCTGATATTTTACAGTTAAAACAGTTTTCAACAGAAAGTTGATCCTATTGAAATAAGACACATTATGAAAGAAATGATTACAACATCAGTATTATATCAGTACTGAAGAGCTGGAGCTGAGGAATTTCTTGACTCCTTAACATCCTTTTATGTTTATCCTATTAGCACTTACCAAAAGCAGAGCTTTTTTGGAGGGACAAATACATATAAACTTGAGGCATGCTTCTTAGATGCAACTTGTGCTGCAGCCTATTTCACCGTTAAAGATCACACATCATAACGTTTTTAGTTCTACTATTTTTTATTTATAATCCCTTTCATTAATATATCAATGATCTTCACAAAACCATAATTTGGAATGAAAACACAAGAAATTTTTAACATGAAAACCATAACATAACAATTCAAAACTGGCCCAGAACTGTATTCTGGACCAGTTCTAACTTCCAAATACTTTTCAAATCTGTCCCATGTGGAGTGCACTGCAATAGTCAAACTGAGAGATGTCTTGGATGTAATAAGACAGTCACTATGGCCTCTGACCAGGGATTCCTGAAAATGGTTGTAACAGCTTCCATCTTGAGCATGAGTTGTCAAACCAAGTGAACCAGACATTTGAGCAACTGTAATTCTATTTACATACAGCTAAAACACTGCTTTTTGTAACTTCAACTGGGCAAAACAACGCATTATAGACCAATAATGTTTGAATCAAGTTGTCTCAAGTGGACTAACTTTAAAAAATGCATCCAAAAATCTAGAGTCCATTATCCCCATAGTGCTGAAAGTTTAAGAGAAGAATCTTTAACACCAGATGTACTAGCAAAGTGTAGTTGCTGCAGCACTACCACATGATCCTGCAGTGCTGTTGCAGTCAAGTGATCATGATTTCCAATGCTCTAAAACTAACTCCACAAGCAAAGGGAGAAGCCTGCAGAAAATAGTAATTCGCTGAGTGCCTTTTTGCCTATCCATGTTCATACTGCTTGTTGGTTTAAGACAGTGTTTTTCACTTATTTTCTGTTATGGTTCCCCTCTGCCCCCAATGAAGAAGCAAACATTTCATGTGCCCCCAACTCTCCGATCTGGACCCCAATGGAATTTTAGTGTTAATATTTATTATTTTACTTATTATAAGCTGAAAACAAACTATTGGCTGGGGGCGATGTCCCCTCTAATTTTTTTCTGGTGTGGGCGGAAAAGTATAGTGTCTGAGCGGCAGTCCCTTTGGGACTGGGCGGCACTTTTTCCTTCTCACTTTTTCCCTCTCGGCTTCTGGGCAGGTTTGAAAAACTCTGAGTTAATGATGATTTTTAAGTGAGCGATTGCTCACTGCTCAGCTTAGAGGGAACTATGGCTGGGGGAGGCTGCTCTGCCCACTTACCTGGGAGCAAATCACACTGAACTCAGTGGAGTTTGTCTTTGGTTAGGCAGGCATAGAACAACAAGCACACAGCCTCCCTGCCCCAGGAAATTGATTGAAAGGGACCACAGAGGTTCCCTGGCATTGCTCCACACCTTCAGGTGTGCATACCACTATTTGAGAAGCACTGATTTAAGAAAATATATCTGAAACAATGTCCCAATTGTTCATGGGTTACCTAGTTTGGAGGAAAACTGGTAACTCAATGGAATCACCAGGGCTTCAAATCCAGAGCCACTCCATATTTCTGAGATTGCGTCTTATTCTACAATGGATGAAGACAAGAAACTCATAGCTGGATTATACATTCCAAACTCTTCATTGAGGCTTATATGAATAATACTTCTCATTTAATAAAAATCCAAATGCTTAGAAATATTACACAGTGGATATAAAAATAATCTGCAATATGTGAATTGCATGTATTTTATATTTTTTTCCATTTTAAGAGTACCCAGGCTTGTTAACAAAAATAGAACAATCGAAACAAATATGGCTGATTGTAAAAATCCGAATTCAGAAAGATTTAAGTGACAAGTGGCAAAATATTGTGAAAATCTCATGTAATTATTATAACCATACCTTTGTATAGAATCCACATTACCTGCCCCATGAGCCATAATTGCCCCAAAAGTGCTTTTTGAGAAGACAATTGGATTTTTAAAATTGTTGTTGTTATTATTATTATTGAATTTGTATGCCACCCCTCTTCAAGGACTCGGGGCGGCTTAGAGCATATAAAAAGAACAATACAAAATATTGTAAATCCAATTTTAAGCTAAAACTAACAATCTAAAACCCAATTTAATTAAAGACCAGTCACTTCTAACAAACTGAACATACATTTCACTCATCAGCATGGGCTGATGACTAATGCCCCCAGCCTTGTTGGAACAGAGTGGGGGCAGTAGGAATCTCTGGGGGGAGCTGATTCCAGAGGACTGGAGCCTGCACAGAGAAGGCTCTTCACCTATGCCTTGCCAAGCGACATTAGTTGATGGGACCTGGAGAAGGCAGATTCTGTGGGACCTAATCGGTCTCTGGGCTCATGCGGCAGAAGGCAGTCCCGTAAGTAATCTGATTCAATGCCATGTAGGGTTTTATAGGTCATAACACTTTGAATTGTATTCGGAACCCAATCAGCAGGCAATGCAGCAAAGGGAATGCTGGAAAGACATGGCCTATGACCGCTCGCACAGCTGCATTCTGCACGATCTGTAGTTTCAAAACAGTTTTCAAAGGTATCCCCATAGAGAGCATTGCAGAATTTGAACCTCGAGGTGAACGGCATGAGTGACTGTGACTCCCTGTCCAAACAGGATTGCAACTGGTGTACCAAGTGAACCTGGGCAAACACCTCCCCTCCCCACCACAGCTGAAAGATGATGCTCTAAGGTCAGTTGTGGATCAAAGAGGACTACCAAGTTGCAGATCCTCTCTGAGGGAGTCAGAAGTCGCTCGCCCCCACCCCCCTGAGTGATGGACAGACAGATGGAATTGTCCTTGGGAGGCAAAACTCACAGCCACTCGGTCTTGCTGGGATTGAGTCTGAGCTTGTTAACACTCATCCAAACCCTAACAGCCTCCAGACACTGGCACATTACTTCCACTGCTTCACTGAGTGGACACAGAGGTGTATAGCTGACATCAGCATACTGAGGGTAACTCACCCCGTGTCCTCAGATGATCTGCTTTTTTCTCCGAAGATGTTTCATTTCTCATCCAAGAAGCTTCTTCAGCTTTAATTGTATAAGGGGGAATAGAAGGATTTATTTTCTTTGCAGACAGCTGGTCAACTGCATCCTTTTAAAAAGTTGTTGAGGCCATCTGGTGGTTTATCTATGTACTCAGGATCTCCTGAACAATACAAGTGGGTTTGGAGCAGAGGTCGTCAAACTGCGGCCCACGGGCCAGATACAGCCCATCCAAGCCATTAATCCAGCCTGAACGGGACCAAGAGGCTACTCTGTCCACATCACCCTGCTTGCCTATTGGCCTCCACACTTCAGCCACGTGTAGGCCTTACCTTCACAAAGCCCTTGGGTTGGAACTGGAAGGAAAGACCAATGTTTTTGGCTCGTAGAGTGCTTCTGGGGGTCGGGGATGCCAAAAATGGATCATGTAAGAGACCTCAGGGGCCTCTATGCGTCCCATTTTTGGCCAGCACAGTGCTTATAGGGGCCAGGGAGGCCAAAAATGGGATGTGTGGTGCCGTGAGGGGCAAACAGCAACCTCCGCCTCTTAGTTCAGTCTTCATCCATCCATCTGTTCCCAGACTCTGGGCAGGGATCAATCAGAACAGTACAACTGGGCAAACAGCTGCAGCAGCCCTGGAGCTCGCTGCCTGGCCCCAAAGAGACTCCTGCAAACTAGCAGGTACCTGTTAGTGAAGCGGGGCTGGCAGGATGCCAAACAACTAGTCCAATCCACTAGGGAGTGGATGCTGAAACAACTGGCCCTACTGCCTTCTTGCTCTTCCCCCGCCTGGCTGCCCGTCCTTCTCCCACTTGGTTCACAGCAGTTCTGGGGCAGTAGCCAGCGAGGCTAACTGCCCTCAAAAGAGGACTGCTGTTTTCGCCACTGGAGAGGGAGGCAGGAAGGGCTGGCCAGCTGTAGGATCAGCACTTCTGAGCTCCCACCTTGTGGCTTTCTCACCAGACCCGGTGCCAGTGATGCATGCCAGGTCCAATCCTGCCTGTCAGACACACAAAGACCTTGAATAAGCCTGTTGGACACATCTGAAATGTGCATGTTATCGGGCTGGCGGGGCCAGCTGCCGGATAGGTGATTTGGGCAGTACAACCTCATGGTCTTCAGCAGCTATAGAGTCAGGGTAGGGGGCAAGATGCCACTTCCTTCAGATACAAAAGGGAGTGGCATCCATCAAGGTGCAGGTGTCCCTACAGCTGGCCCTCCAAGAAATAGGCATGGTGGTTACAGCATCAGCAGCAGGCAGTTAGTGGGAGGGAGGCACTTGATGTGGACCACCAAATGCATCTAATCCATCCCAAATGGCTGGGAACTGGCAGGTGGCTGCCCAACGCATCCAGCAGGCCGGACCATGTGCCTCTTCCGTGTCTCTGGTTACAAGGTGACAAGTGTGTGGAGTGACTCCATCCCATCTCCTCTGGCTTGTGGTTGAGAGCAGGTTGCCGCTCATCACCTCCTTGCCCCCCTCATTAGTCTTGTCCTTGCCCCACATGTGGCGCATGTTCCCTTCGCAAAGAGGTGATAAAAAGCATACAGATTCCCAGCAGGCAAAAGGCTATCACACTATTGGCCGTGACGAACCTAGCCACGCCCCTTTCCTGACCACAGCCCTCTCCTAAATTGATCCTGCCCACCCAGTCACATGACCATCTAGCCACGTCCACCCAGCCGGTCTGCCCCCCTGTTTAAAAAATTTGACTACCCCTGGTTTGGAGCCTTCTTGGCTGCAGGATGTTTTCTGTCCCGTGTTTCTTCACGATTCAGTCAGAGCTGAAGAAGCTTCCTGGATGAGAAATAAAATAGCTTCAAAGAAAAAACAAAGTCCAGTTAACTCCTGAAAAGGAATCCTTGGGAAAACTATAAACTGGATGACTGAGAATCTCCATAGAAAACACCCCCCCCCCCCCCAAAGTCATAATTTCTTATTCTGTGTATTTGCAACTTGCATTTCTTCTAAACTTGTTCCGGCAAATATATTAAATACTTTTACTATGTGTTCAGGATTTTTTTTTCCAGACAATGATGAATACTGCTTTTGAAAAAACATGACAATCTTTCCAGGTTAATTAATGGACTTACACTGGACTCAATTTTTTAAACTATCCTTTATTAACTAAACTAAAATGGCTAGGATGAGGACAAAACACTCAACCAAAACCTAAGCCAAATTAGATAATATATAAACCAGGCCAGTCCATCAAATATTCTTATGGGTGATACTGGACTGAGCTATAAACTTTTTATAAAATATTGAGAAGAAATATTGCCTATGTAAAGGCATAATCCTATAAATATTTTACAAACTTTTACTACATTGACTCATCCCTTCCTGTGTGTTACAGCTTCAGTTAAAACATGCATTTTAACTGAAGAAAAATGACCCTAAAATATTAGTTACGAAAAAGGAAGTTAAAAAAACTAAGTTAGTCACAAACATAAAAATTAAATAATTATCTTAATAAAGTAGTAGTATAATTTCACATTCTTTAATCAAATTCCATAGTAGTATATATTTACTTAGAGCTCAATTAGTTATAGTTTTGGCAAATTAAATTTTGGCAATAACCTATTAATCCTAAATGACAATTTTGAAGAATTGTTCAGAAACATTGGTGGGTATGTCCTCCTGCTTGTTTCCCCTCAAATGCATAACTAAAATATTTAAGAATAAAATTAATGTGTCTGAACCGAGACAATGTCAGTAGTAAACTGCAGTGATGTCAAAATGATATGTAGTAAACAAAATGACCTGCAAATCACACAAGTATGTCAATTGTATAATTAGGTCCTTGTCATTCAGTTTCCTCATATTCTTCCATGGACGCCCTTCCTTACAAAAACCAGTAATGTTTGTCCCTACTTAGGAATGCTATTTGTAAGCACATCAATACCTCTGAATGCAAAATGCTGAGATGAACTGAATACATGACAAGTATTAATTTCATATCTATACATTTGTTGGCTGTTATTGACCAGATGCTTAATTAGCTGAATCTCTGTTTTAGAGCTGACATTTTTAGTCAAGATGATCACTGCTCGTAATTGAAAAAAAGCAAGGAAAACATATTTAAGTTCAGGAAGATGCCCCTATTCAGATTTGTTATTTGCCCACTTTTGTTCCATCTTTTCTAGGGCTGAACTAAGCCGAGCATCAATAGTGATTTTTCTGTGTTTATCAGAATTACAATTAAATCAGTTCCAATTAATACAGGGCACCAGCAGTATGAGTGGTATAGATTGGTGCAAGAGTCCCAAGAGTGTTTTTTCAATAGGCAAGTGGATGTTCTTGTTTATCTTTGAAGACATTTCACTTCTCATCCAAGAAAATTCTTCAGTTCTGACTGGATGGTGGAGAACGGAAGGATTTATTTAATTATTTATTAATTAATTATTTATTAGATTTGTATGCCGCCCCTCTCCGAGGACTCTGAGCTTGTTCTTGCAGACAAGCTGATCATTTGCATTATTTTAGATACTATTGAGGCCACTTGATGGTTTATCTTTGTCCCGGGATCATTTGAATAGCATAGGGTCTGGTACTTTTTTGGCTGAAGGATGTTTTCTTCTAGTCAGAGCTGAAGAAGCTTCCTGGATGAGAAGCAAAATGTCTTCAAAGAAAAAAAAAGTCCAGTTGCCTCCTAAAAAAATACCTTTGGGAAAATCGACCTGGATTACTGAGAATCTCCATTTATCCCAAGTCATAAGTCTTTGTTCTGCATTTGCACTATTTTAGAGAGTTTTTTGAGGCTACTTGGATGTTTGTCTATGTCCTCAGTCTCACCTGAGTAGTGCAAATGGATGTGGAGAGCCTTCTTGGAACTGCTGAAAGGACTGCGTTATAGAACTGTGCTTTCTGCAGGAAGCCAAAGACATTTTAGCTATTTACTTTGAGATGGATGCCCTTCAAATAGTGCAGGAGTATAAATGGATTTCCAGAAAAACTGCAAACTATAGGAACCATTTCTGCTTCAGTTCGAGATGCAGACAACATACTCAACCCTGATAGCTGCTCCTGTGTTCAGTACTGAAAGGCACAGTGGCAGAAAACATCCTACCGAAAGCACCGCTCTACAACACAGTCCTTTCAGCATTTCCAAGAAGGCTCCACATTTGTTTGCACTATTTAGGTCAGTGATTTTCAACCTTTTTTGAGCTACGACACATTTTTTACATTTACAAAATCCTGGGGAACACCACCAATCAAAATGACACAAAATGACACTCTAACACAATACATATTATACTTATACAGTGTTCCCTCGATTTCCGCGGGGGATGCGTTCCGAGACCGCCCGCGAAAGTCGAATTTCCGCGAAGTAGGGATGCGGAAGTAAATACACCATTTTTGGCTATGGACAGTATCACAAGCCATTCCTTAACACTTTAAACCCTTAAATTACCATTTCCTATTCACTTAACAACCATTTACTCACCATTATTACTGGTACTCACCATTGAATAAGACACTTAGTGATCCTGATATTTATAAACATAATTATTTATTAACAATAATTATTTTTTTTGCTATTTATTTGCAAAAATTATTAGTTTGGCGATGACATATGACATCATCGGGTGGGAAAAACCGTGGTATAGGAAAAAAACCGCAAAGTATTTTTTAATTAATATTTTTTGAAAAACCGTGGTATTGGCTATTCGCGAAGTTTGAACCCGCGAAAATCGAGGGAACACTGTAATTAATAATATAGTTTCTAAATGTATTTATACTCAGCGTGAAACCTGGGCCTGTTTTGATGAACACAAAAGGGATATCCTAGCAGGAATGGTAGTTTGCGGACTCCTGTTTAATTTCCCAACGACACACCTGACCATGTCTCATGGCACACTAGTGTGCCGCAGCACACTGGTTGAAAAACACTGATTTAGGTGACCCTTAGGACACAGACAAACCTCTAAATACCCTCAACAACTCTCTAAAAGAATGCAAATGACCACTCTTCCGTTCCCCACCATTCAGTTGAAGCTGAAGAAGTTTTCTTAGATGAGAAGTGAAACGACTTCAAAGGAAAACCAGAAAAATCCAGTGACCTTTTGAAGCATCTTTGGGACAACAATGACCTGAATTATGTAGACATTGGTGCAAAGGGGTGATAAATTTTCCCTTCTACTTTTCATTATAAATCTTAATTGAATCGATATGATAATATAGATGCAATGACTAAGGATTCAGTTATAACCAGAGAATCTGGTTATCGTCACAATTAAGATATTGCTTCTAACATGGAAGATAAATCCAGAAACGCTCTAACCAATTCATTTTTGCTCTAGCTCTCTCTTTCCCCTTAGATGTCTTAAGTTTTGAATTAATATATAGAGGACTATTATATTCTAACACACACACGTACATGTGTGTGTACATGTAATATAAATATATAAATAAAATATATAAGGCTTTCTCCTAGAGATGTAAACTGAAAAGTACACTACTCTGTGTAGCCGTACTAGAATGATACCACCCAACTATAATCATTTATCTGTCACCACTATAAAGATCTATTGCTTTTTTAAACACTTCATCCCAATCTTGTTTTGGGGTACCAGGACATTATCTAATTATTTTAAGAATCTTCATTGTCATCAATGTTTCTCAATTTCTAAATAAATTTTGAGACAGCTAATATTAGTTAGAACAGACCTAGGCATTTTATGGCCCCAGGGAACACCCAATCTCTGGCTTGCATGACATCAAGTGGAAATTGAAAATCATAGGCAAATAAGTATAACTGCAATGCTATTTTTTTTAAATGTACATATGTGCATGCATGCGCAACTTCATAGTTTATTGATTTGTACCTCCACAAAGTCCAAATTTCTAAACTGGCCTGTGGAAAAACTGCATGCTCTTGATTTAGGAGATGGTGACCAACTAGAATAGTAGTAATGAGAATATAATGCAACATAAAAGTTTAAAAAAGCACAGAAGAGCACATGTCAAAGACCAGTAGTTCTTAAATTGAAGTCTAGGGACACCTGGAGATCCCCAAGAGCACATGGGAAGAGCACATGTCAAAGACCAGTAGTTCTTAAATTGAAGTCTAGGGACACCTGGAGATCCCCAAGATCCTTTCAGGGGGTTTGCAAAGTCAAATAAATATTTTAAAAATTGTCAGTTTTAATTTTTAATATTGTACAGTAAATATTGAAAGATATAGAACACATAAACCAGATATTTGGAGTCAATCACTTTTAGGAATGTAAAGGGTGTCTGAGACCAAAATGTTTGATAACCACTGACATGAATATTACAATATCTGAACAATAAAATAAAAATTCAGGCATGCTTAGCACATTGATTTTTGTTCTCCGTAGAAATATACAAAAGAGACTAACAGTTGAGATTGCACATTTGTTATAGATACACATTTGCACATTCCACTATTGAAAACGGATTTTTATATTTATGAAACAAAGAATGATCCAATTAGTATAGGATCTCATAAAGTCCAGTGATACCTCGTCTTACGAACTTAATTGGTTCTGGGATGAGGTTTATAAGGTGAAACAATACTTCCCATAGGAATCAATGGAAAAGTGATTAATGCATGCAAGCCCAAAACTCACCCCTTTTGCGCTGCTGGAATTCCCATGAGGCTCCCCTCCATGGGAAACCCCACCGGACTTCCATGTTTTTGTGATGCTGCAGGGGAATCCCAGCAGGAGAATCCCAGCAGTGCAAAAACGGGTGCTTTGCTGGCAACGGAAGTCCGGAGGTGGGGTTTCCCAGTGAGGGGAGCCTCAGTGAAATTGCAGCATCACAAAAACACGGAAGTCCTCAAAACCCCACCTCCAGACTTCCCTTGCCAGCGAAGCACCCGTTTTTGCACTGCTGGGATTTCCCTCCAGCATCACAAAAACACCGAAGTCCGGAGGTGGTGTTTCCCATGGAGGGGAGCCTCAGGGAAATCCCAGCAGCCCAAAAACAGGTGCTTCGCTGGCAACATAAGTCCGGAGGCGGGGCATCCCAGTGGCAGCGGCTTGGGTTTGTAAGGTGAAAATAGTTTGGAAAAAGAGGCAAAAAAATCTTAAACCCCAGGTTTGTATCTCGAAAAGTTTGTATGACGAGGGGTTTGTAAGACGAGGTATCACTGTATTTGATTACTTGAATTAATTTATCCAAGCGTTCATTATCAAATCCACATGTATTTAGATAAGAAAACAAGCAACACAGGCTCCTTCAGATATCACTACTACATCTACAGCCATTTTGAACCTCATAATGTAATTGAAGACTTATTATAGTCATAGACTGATCCAATATTATTAAAATGTTAGGAAATAAAATGTTCTTCAGGATTGAACAGTAGTAAATTCAGTGGGAATATGCATGTAAGAACCTTTTTAAGCTTTCTACTCATCTCTGTACAGGAAGGGACAGGCGACTTCCTTTCGGACAGCATGGACAGCCTGAAGACACTTTTTCACAAATACTTATCTGGAAGTAAGTTGAATGCAATGCAACTATCTTGTGAGAAAATATAAAATTAACTTGCATTGGCTTTTGATTCAGTTAATAGTGAAGATAGAACTATAACAATGAGTTGAATACAGAAAGGACTAAAATTTATCACCCTTCATTATAATTTATTGGATCAAATCATCAAAAATATTATTCAAAGTGAGAAGTCCATTGCACGTGCCATTTTGACTCTCTAATTATAATGGCTGAGATCCATCCATAGATATTTTCTTGCATTCTGCCTTAAATTGAAATATCAATAACTAGTCATTTTGAAATGACAACTGAGGATAACCTACTTTTTGTTATTTATTATGCTACATCACACAGCAAATACAAATTGGCACCTTTTCAGTATCAGTTGTTCATTTTACCAATACAAGTATTAATAGTCTTTGAAGCATTCCTTGATTTAAGGCTTCTGTCAATTAAGTTCCGAAAATAAACATTGACCATTATTCACAAAAAAAGTATCAATAAGAGTAATAAATGTAACTAGAATTGCACAATAAAAACTGTAATATGATTAGAAATATTAATGCAGTAAGATAATTTTTTCAAATAATCTGTTTTAAAGTACAAATCCTATTCTGAAATTTTAGATATGTGCAGACTCATTTGTAGTTATTCAGAAGGAAAGCTAAACTTTGATTCCAAAATGCTATGAAAGGTGGACCGTGTAAAGTTTTACCATGGAAGTTTTTTCCTGCCATCTGTAGAATAATACCTTAAAGCAAACTTTCCATATACTTCCCTTCCCCTTTAAATACATTTTGTGGTCTGGGGCCATAGCTACAGACCCCAAGATAACTCAAGATATAAATCATAACATTTTTTCAAGTCTTTTGATGACATCACGGCCTCCCAGGCTTCTGCACACCACAGACTGAGAACCACAGCCATAAAGTATAATTTAACAAAAAATTTTAAAGAACACTTTTCCCATTTTTATGCTAGTTAATTTTTAATGCTTTTTAAGTTTCTAGTCTTTTTCTATAGTTTTTTTTTTGGCCTTCCAATAATTTTTGATGGAAAATTACTCATATCTCTCTTTGAAAAAACACCCACAATTATACATTAGAACTGTCTATCTTAATTACCTTTTCTGATCTCTTCATTCCTCATCCTATCAAACTTACCCTTATGCATCCAGAGTCAGTTTAATAATTTCCCTTCTTCATTCTTATTAGCCGCCATGTCAGTTATAATCTCTACATCATATAATTCAGCCTAACATGATGTAAGACAATGCAAGAGAGTAACTCAATGATTTATTTATGAAATAATAAACTGGACAAATTATTTCTTCAATTTATTTGCTAGTAAATCTAGCTTTTCTACTATTCCATCTGAAAAAAAGAATTTTTACATTATAACAATCAAGGGTCTATTAATTGTATTTTAACGAAATAGCTTAAAAACCTGACTTAATCAATGTATATATGAATTAAAGCTGATTTACCTTACTGGTCAGTACCTGTCTAGAATCATGAAAAAGTCTCAATTCCAAATGTTTTGCAATCCTAGGAGCTAGTAAATTTTAAAGGATTTAACTGTTAGTAAACCTCTTAAAAATCTTGTGATTTAAAAACATAAAAAATAATCTACAAGTACATGTATCTTTCTTATATATTGTTCTGGATCATTTGAAAATTTAATGCATATATGATACAAGTTTAACAAAAAGCAAATATGCTATCTTTTGCACAATATATGTCTGAATGCAATCTTTTCTATCAGGGTGCATACAGAATGGGGGGTAAATAGAAGTCTCTACCTCAACAACTGGTTTCCCAAAGCCAAACATTTAAACACCTTTTCTTCCAGTACTAATTGTTATAGAGGCTGCACCCATATATTAAGGTAGCTGTTCACTGTATGGTGCAATCATATGCTGCACTGCCACATTTTATTGAGATGGAAGCTGCATGAGTTGCATTCCTAGATCTGTAAGAGAACATCCATGTTTGGTCTTTTCAAAGAACCATTGTTATTATATAGTGAGGCCATAATCAATGAAAGCATATTCTGCTTAGTAGAAATACTGTAACTGTTATTAAATATAGATTTAATAAGCTAAATAGGGAACTAAACCATATAAATTCTTATGTTACAATTTAGTCACATGTTTTAATTAAGAATAATGTGATTTAAGTAATATTAATTATGAAACACTCAAAATACGCTCCTACAAGGTGCCATTTAAATCTGTAAATAAATATTGCTTCTGTTTCAAGAAAGAACTATTTTGGAAGAACAAGTTTAATGTCAACTAGTATTTTTCTACACACAACATCCTCTATTTAAAAGTCTCTTTTATAAAACTTATATAAATTATTCAAAGAACTTCACATTAACTACACTGAGAAATTAAAAACAAAAATTCCTTTCTTTTCCATACTTTAATAGATTTATTAACCTGTTGCATTTTCTCAGATATTTTGATCATTTCAAATTATATAATGTAAATCGTTTTATGAATTGTTCATCTATATATGTATCTTTACAGCTTTCTTGCATCTTTTTGTTTATACTGTGTGAATTACAAATATTTCTAGGAAACAGGTATTTGATTCTTAATATATGTATCTAAGTATGTATATATGGTTTGTGTATTCAAAATAGATGAAAAACTATTTAATTTTTAAATTTATTTTATATTTGTCCTTTCAACTTTATTCCTATTCTTAATTAAAACATATTATCTACAGTAAATTTTAAAAATACACACTTTTTTTAAAAAGCCAATCCCAAACTGTGTTTGGTTGGATTTTTAAAAAAAACTTGTAAAATGAAAAATAAAGGGTTTAAGACTTCTCCAAGTATTATGAAAAAAATTAATCTCATAGCACAATAAATCTATAGCACAATAAAAAGTCATTTTTTACAGAGAATATAAAATTGGTTTTAGCTACTAGAAAATATTTTTAAAGAAAAGCTAAAACCAGGACTAAATAATGAATTAGTTCTCCACATACCTCAGATTTTTTAAAGTGAGTAACAAAAACCCAAACCCGCCTCTAGTCTCACAGAACAACAAAGGACAACAATCTGTTATGCTGTACACAGAACTTCCAAGTATATTGATTATTACATATATTGTACATGATCCAAACTATAACACATGTATTAATATTTAAAGCTGGGTTTGTTAGAAGAAGAAAATATTATGATACAATAGATCAAATCTTGCCCCACCTTTCTCTGCCCCCCTCTTTTCTTGGTGAAACGAACATAAATTGTTTAGGAGCACCACAGCGCCACCAACACAGATCAATACAAAACAAAACAAAAATTCCCACTGTATACAAATAAAAAAACCAGAAAAATGCCCCAAATTACAAAATGTCTAATAAATGAATTTTCTCAAAAGAACACCACACTTCAATGCAGTGCCATCATTCATATTTTTTATAGAAAGGTTTTAAAGCAAGTAACAAAAGAAAAAAAGAGCTGATTGGGGAATAAAAGGCCAATGTTTAGTAACAGACATGACTCAATGTAAATCTTGCATATCAATCTCCTCCTTCATTATATGAAGGGTAGTTTTCAACAATCCAATTTAAGGAGCCTTTTCCCAATTAATCTCACTCAAATAAACTGAAGCACATTTTTTATCGATGTACTTAGTTCCTCTTTTGTAAAAATAAGTGTTCTGCTCCAGACACAATTATTCTCTCTGGAGACTCCAACTCCACCTTGAAAAGATCTCTGTTGTTGGCAGTTCCATCAACGACTCAAATGTTGGGATCTAATTTATTCATCATGAAGACAGTAACACGATTGTTCCTAATAGTCAAAATAACGAACGAACCTTTGTCATATTAATTAAAAGCTCTCGTATTTGAAAAAAAAAAAATCTACATTTGATTCATATATGAAAGAAATATTTCGACGGTTTTTATAAGTGTTTGTGTATATGTGTGCGTATGTGTGAGAAGGATTAGAAAACTTACCTCGAAAGGAAGCAGCCAGCTGCCTTTTCCCGACTGGAACGAAATAGTCTGTGTATAGTTTTTCGCTTGCAATCAACCAGCTCCAGGCAGCGAAAGAATCATCCAACATCTTTAAAAATCTTTACAGATGAAAATACAATCTCTTTCCCATGGTCGGCAGCCGCTTCCGAAGGTTTCTTCTCCATATCTGGCGAGGTGGGGGGGACTCGAATAAACCTGAGAAATATCCGAAGATTAAAAGCAAAGGCAGCAGGAGCCAGAAGACTCTGGGGTTAACAACTTTGTAATGGCAAACAGGCGTGTTCTGATTGGTTAGGAAGGCAGTGTCCCTACACAGTCTGCACTATCCCCCGCCCCCCTCTTCTGCAGCCTGGAAAAAATGCAGAAATGCAGTGTGCCATTTTAAACACACCCCAACGCAACCAACCACCAAATGGCCAGGCTTTGTACTTGGAGGATTCTACTGAACAAGAGCTGAAAACCTTTTCTAAGTCTCCTTCACATGATCAACTCTCCTTGATGGTCTGGGGGAGAATAGGGGTGGGGAGAGAGAAAAGCGCGCGCATACACCCGCACATATATATACCACACACACCAGAGCCCTCCCATATAGAATTGTGGGTGTTTTTTTCTCTTACCACCTTAAAATATTTATTTATCTTTTATGTTCAACTGAAAAAAACTTTCATTAATCTTGTTCCCTTCCCCACATTTCCTAAGCGCCTGGTGGACTCTAAAGCGAAACCACAAATACTTTGTCGAAAGATACGCCTCCTAAAATAATCTGGTGAGTGGGTTTGAAACAAAATCAGAGTTGATATTGAGAGGTTACCCAAGCAGCAAGAATGGGGCTTTTTTTCCTTCATTCCCCCCCCCTCGCCAAACGTTATCCTGTACCTACCGTCATAGAAACCTAAGGATATTCATTTCAACAGAAACATCCTTTGAAATAGGCATCATTCTTCCACAAAGACTATTTAAAAACCCCTCCTTATACTGACTGACAGAATTCGACCATGCTGCCCACAAACAAAATGGCTGTGGCACTCAGTTCTTTTGGACCCTCCCACTGTGCCCCTCTCCCCCCCTCCCATACACACGAACACACCCTTCTCGTGGCCTCTGCGAAAGGGCAGAAAGCCCAAAGAAATCAGAACCCGGAGGACAATGGACGATCGAACTCCCCTTGTCATCGGAAGGGCAAGGGACTCCCACAAACCCTTGTCCTAGCTGCAGAGAGCCCTTCTTCAAAAACAGCCGTCAATCATTCAGACTCTACGGGCAATGTAATTCGAACTTCCTGCTTTACATATGTATAAGGTCTTTCACCTACGTTGGCAGGCGTTTCAATTAAGAGTGCTAGGAAATTTGATAACCCGAGTCTTGATTTGTGAGCTCAATCAGGTACTTGGCTGCTGTGGAAGCTGGTAAAAAAAAACAACTCGTAAACGAAATGCTTGGTCTAAACAAAGGAAGAACCAAGTGGCAAATTCGACAAATTCGATCTTCTCCTTTCCAAAGAAATATTTACAAGGCTAATGATTTAGTACCCCTAAGAAAAGGATACCTGATCATTAATTTTTTAAAAATATTAACGTACACATTCATTTGCAATTTGACATTTAAAAACAGCCTGTCCTAAATGTTAGAATTGCTATGTAAATACAGATATCTTTATTCGGTTTCCCACACTAGGTGGGAAATCACTTTGAGTTCTGCCTGACAAATTCCCCTCATCTTGAGGTTCCCAATTTTAGGGCTTATTCTCCTACTTATCTTGCACTGGGCTTAAACGGGCTGCTTGCCACTTGTTCACAGGTTTTCATGACCAAACCTGTCTCAGTACTGTATTGCCACCAAAGCAGCCTGAAACTATTCAATGAGACAAGGAGGAGGAGCCTAAAGGAAGATGATAAAGTACTGTACAGGATAATCACTTTGTCCAGGCTCTAGATGTCCCTGGCCATATCTCTTGGATTCCACAGAGATTAGAACTTCCCGACGTTTTATTTGATCAAGTGATACTCTATAGAATAAGAGGCCTTTCTTTCTTCCAGCTAACATTGCTAGTAGGGTACATGCCAGTAAACTGCCCCCGCATACAGATTGATCTGAAATATGTATCCTTTGAAGTACTTCTGTGGTCAATCAAACAGGAGCCCTTAACAATGGCCTATTATGCTTCTAACTTTTATTCCAGATTGTATTATAAACTTTTAAATCTTAATTTTAAATGGTAGTTCCCCTAAAATATTTTCATATATTCTCATAATATTTCACAACTGTAAAATTATGTTAATCAAATATTTTATTCTTTATACATCATTTTCTAATGAATCCGTTTTGAAAAAATAGGATCAACAACATGATAGCCTTGAGCTGTCTGTGATTACATCTTTCATAACCTGCACCAATAGAAATCCGTACAGTGTTTAAGGGTTTAATACATGTGCTATTTCTCACAGAACCTTCTAATTGGTCTCGGCCAGTAGGGAAATGATACGAGGCTGGAGAGGCTGGATCAAGGTAGTGATTAATGCTTCCTTGAGAGAGGAGTCCTTTCCAAAGCCACTTAAAGAGGCTGTGGTTTGGCCCCTCCTCAAGAAGCCGTCCCTGGATCCAGCTAACTTGAAAAAACTATTGTCCTGTCTCCAACCTTCTTTTCATTGGGAAAGTTGTTGACATAGCGCTCCAGCGGTCCTTGGATTAAGCTGATTATCTAGACCCTTATCAGTTGGGTTTCAGGCCCAGCTACAGCCCTCAAACTGCTTTGGTCCACTGATGGATGATCTCTGGCAGGCTCAAGTTAGTAGAGATTCTTCTATCTTGGTGTTTCTTGACCTCTCAGAGGCTTTCGATACCATTGACCATGGTATCCTTCTGCATCGATTGGAGGGGTTGGGAGTGAGAGGCACCGTATTATGGTGGTTCTCCTCCTACCTCTCTGGCCAGTCACAGTCAGTGTTGGTACGGGACAGGGGTCGACTCCTAGACTCCTCCTTTGTGGGGTGCTTCAGGGATCAGTCCTCTCCCCCCTTCTGTTTAACTTCTACATAAAACTGCTGGGTGAGATTATCCAATGACGTGGGGTAAGTTTCCACCAGTATGCTGACGATACTCAGCTGTACATTTCCACCCTATGTCAATTCAGCGAAGCAGTGGACATGATGTGTTGGTGCCTGGAGTCTGTGAGGGTCTGAATGGAAGTCACAGGCTCGACTCAATCCCAACAAGACTGAATGGCTGTGGGTTTGGCCTGTCTATCCATAACTCGGAGGGGGAAGATTTTAACCTCAGAATGGGTCTACAACAAGGAGGACCCCCAGCTGAAATTAGAACATCTTTCAGCTGTGGCTGGGGACCTTTGCACAGGTTCGCCTTGTGTGCCAATGGTGCCCTATCTTGATAGAGATGCTTTCCTCACAGTCACTCATACCGTTGTCACCTCAGGACTCGACTATTGCAATGTGCTATACACGGGGCTACCCTTAAAGAGCGTTCAGAGACTATAATTGATCCAGAACACAGCTGCGCAAGCCATTATGTGTGTACTGAGGTACACACATGTAACTCCATCACTCTGTGAACTGCATTGGCTTCCTATTGGTCTCTATATGCAATTTAAGATGTCGGTTATCACCTATAAAGGCCTACATGGTCTAGGACCAGATTATCTATGGGATCATCTTCTGCCTCACACTTCCCAACAGCCGATCAGAAACCACAGGGTTGGCCTTTTCTGGGTCCTATCAGCCAGACAATGCTGACTGGAAGACCACAGGGGAGGGCCTTGTTTGTGGCAGTTCTGGCTCATTGGAATCAGTTTCCTCTGTAGATTCACACTGTCCACACTTTCCTGGACTTCTGAAATGCCTTAAACATGGGTTTGCTGGCAGGCTTGGGGCCATTGAGCTATAGTATTCTGCTCCAGCCTAGAATTGTTGAATGTTTTTTAATAATGGGAGTTATATTGTTATTATGGTTTTATTATGGGGAGTTTATTGTTATTACAATTTTACTATGTACATCACCCACAGTCCATTTTGGAGTTGGGTGTCTCATAAATCTAACAAAATAATTATAAATGAATGAATGAATGAATGAATGAATGAATGAATTCTTATTCTGTTCTATTTCTTAATGATGCAGATAAGTGTACAGTATTTCAAATTTGGTCATTTCAACTTCTGGAATTCCCCAGCAAATGTGCTCCTTGATATAAATAAAGTAAATATTCACCAAGTGAATATTATTATTTGAATATAAATTAAATATAGGAGGATTCTTAGAGTTTTGTGAATAGATAACATCTTAATGAGTATAAATAAAATAAATATAGGATTTCCTGCAGTATTGACATTGTCAGACACTCTTCTTACTGCTAAATTTCTATGGAGCATCTCTGATTTTCCCAAATAACATTTACCTTCTGCTTTATGGATTCTTAACTCAATTTCAATATTTTTTTCTGTGCCAGGGATGACCATTTTTAGTTAGGTTGATTTCCAAATTAATTGGTTGACTTGAATTATAAATGTCATCCTGGATAAACTCATCAAAAGCAGGGGATTGGAATTTTGACAGATTACTGATTATGATGATGCCTCATTTATTCCCTTACAATGCCCCAACACATCTACAGCAGACATGTCCAATGTGCAGCCCATATGCCTTGGCAAATAATGTAGCCACATTATATCATAAACATTTAACACTATTATTCAATTCATGATATCATATACTTTTATTCATGTTGTTTTATCTTGTTTTGTAATGCTAGGCATGTATAGTCTCTTTATGCCACTCATTGATTTAGTATTGTGAAGTTTGTGTCCATGATTCACCAACATATGTTAGAGCAGGTAGCACACATTGATCAAAAACCTTTCAGATGTGGTGGACGTTGTTCCTGAAAATTATGCTTAGTTTGCTGAATACCTGCCAACCATATTTAACATGCTGTTTAATTTCCTTTATCACCAAGACAGTAAAAGTATTTAAATGAAATGGGCTAGTAACTGTTGTGGTTCAGCCTGGGACCCCTCCGGGAATGGCTGATTTGCTGTCGGCTTCCAGCTCAGAGGGAGAGGCTGAGGACCAGGAGGTGCAGACTGACGAGGAAGCGGAATCCCAGGCTGAAGAAGAAGGACAGCCAGAGTTCCACCAGGGGGAGCTCTCCCCAGCAAGCAGCCTGGATTCCCTGGGGGAAGATGCTCATGACATCATAGATATGCGACAAAGGAGAGCTAATCAGAGACGAACTCAATTGGCTAGGTATTTCCAGCATTAGAGGTCACAGCTGGGTTTGGGTGTGGTGCTTGGGAAAGGATAAAAGGCGGCCCCACCCTTCCTGGCTTGTGGAGTTTTATCTTGGAGATTCGTGAGACCTGTCTGTGAACTTTGGTGGCTACAATCCTGGTTTGTGCCTTGGACTATTGAAACCTTGGGGGGGTGTGCCAGCAAGAAGCTTGTGAAATTGACTGGACATCAGGACCCTGTTGTAACGTATTGTAACCTGTCTGCTGTGAAGACAGGTTTTCCTTTGTGCTTATTTTTTCCTGCTATAAAATACTTTTGGATTTTACCAGAGTGTCTGGCTGTTTTTTCAGTGGGTGTGGAGGTCTGGGAAAACCCAGACAGAACAGAATAAAACTCCACCAACCACCAGACACCTGGTGCTTATTTTGGAGGGGTGGTTTGGTTGTTTTGTTCCTTGCTCTTTGCTGCTGGTTCCTGGTTGGACTTCTTTTGTTTGTCGGCTTCCTGTTTTTGCCTGTCACCATGGATGTTTCTGCAGCTGACATGCAGGCTGTCTTTGCAGAGTTGCGAGGGGACATTGCTCACTTGACCCAGACAGTCTTGTTATTACAACGTCAAGTGGAGGTTTTGTCCCAGGCGGCCCCACCCCAGGCGGCACCTGTGGTACCACCTCCAGCACCTTTGCCCAGAAGGAAATGTTTTGTGGCGATGCCGGAAAAGTTCTGGGGGGACCGGCGGCTGTTTTCTGCGTTCCAGAGCCAGGTGCAGCTTTTTATCAACGCGCAGATGATGCACTTCCCAGGGGATGACCACAAGGTGGCGTTTCTGTGCAGTTTATTGGCTGGCCCTGCAGCGTCGTGGGTGGCACCTTACCTGGCCCGGGATGATCCGCTACTCCAGGACCAATGCTTTTTGTGACTTGCTGCGTCACCAATTTGCGGACCCGGTGCAGGAACAAACGGCCACGCGGGCGCTGAAGCAATTACGCCAGGGTTCGCGCCCCCTGGTGGACTATATGGCTGACTTTAGGTCTCTGGCCGGGCAAGTCCAGTGGAATGAGGCTGCCCTGATCGAGGCCTTTCAAGATGGACTATCTGACACGATGTTGGACGCTTTAGTGCATGAGGTGATGCCCGGCACGTTGGACGGTTTGGAGCGGCATTGCTTGGCAATAGAGGCCAGGCTGTTGGCCAGGGAAGTCCGTCGAGCGGGACGGTCCAACCCCCGTGCATCAGGCGTCCCGCCGACACCTGTTTCGCGGCGGGGGTTGTCAACCGTAAGCACCCCGGCTCCGGTCCCTGCGCCCCGACGTTTTTCACCAGCGCTGCCTCCACGCTTGATGGATCGTGTTGCTGCCGGGGAGCCGATGGACGTAAGTTACGCCCGACCCCGACAGACCCCGGAGGAACGAGGGCGTCGGCGGGCAGCTGGGTTGTGCTTCTATTGTGGGGCCCCGGGACATTTTGCTGTCGTTTGTCCCCACAAGAGGCGGAGCACCGTGGCTGCCGTCGTTCCTGTACCCTACAGCCCTCCCGTGCTTCCCATGGCGTCCCCTGTGCAGTTACAGGAGACAACCCCTGGTGTCCCCGTTCCTGCCCTGAACTCTCCGATGGCGGGGCCTTCGTCTGGATGTCCTCCGTCGCCGGAACGATCGGGAAACGAGGGGGGCCCGGCTTGGTGGCAACACTAGGTCGGGCGGGGATCCCACTTTCGTCTGACTCCACGACTCCCGAATTTGGACCGTTTCGACACCTGACGCTTGCGGTGACCTTGCATATCGCGCAACGGACTCGGACTTACCCCGCGTTGGCCCTTGTGGATTCGGGGGCGACGACGAACTTCTTAGACGAAGCCTTTGCCCAACGTCATTCCTTGCCCCTTTGTCCTGTTACCCCGCCATTAACTGTGGAGACTATCGATGGGCGGGTTTTGTTGGCTGGTCCCATCCGTTTCCAGACCCTGCCGGTGCGGATGTGCATCGGAACTCATGAGGAGGCCCTACAGTTTTATGTTACCAAGGGGCTTCATTTTCCCCTCGTGTTGGGGTTGTCATGGCTGCGTGCACATGACCCACAGGTGGTGTGGTCTCAGAACTTGGTCACCTTCTCCAGTTTGCAGTGCGTGGACCATCACCGACATGTGTGCGCAGCCCACGGCCCAGTAGTTCCCGCGATTCAATTACCCCGTTGCCTCGAGGAATTCGCCGATGTGTTCAACGAAAAAGAGGCGGATCGGCTACCACCACATCGGACGTATGACTGTGCCATTGACCTGCTCCCTGACGCCAAGCTCCCGGCTGGTCGTTTGTACTCCATGTCCGAGCCGGAGCTTGTGGCTCTCAAGGAGTTTGTGGAAAAGAATCTGGCCAAGGGATTTATTTGGCCATCCAAGTCCCCTTTGTCTGCCCCTGTTTTGTTCGTGAAAAAGAAAACAGGCGATCTTCGCCTCTGCTGTGACTATCGCCGCCTTAACGCCATCACAGTGCGGAATAGGTACCCCTTGCCCTTGATCCCTGAACTCATGGACCGGTTGCGGACGGCAACGGTATTCACCAAAATCGATTTGCGCAGTGCGTATAATTTGGTCCGGATGCGGGCCGGGGATGAGTGGAAGACAGCGTTTGGCACGCGTTACGGCCACTTTGAATATACAGTGATGCCATTTGGCCTCACCAACGCCCCGGCCGTGTTTCAACATCTGATGAACGACGTGTTCCGGGACATGTTGGACCATTTTGTGGTGATTTACCTTGATGACATTTTAGTGTATTCCCCGAACCATGCCTTGCATTTGACCCATTTGCGCCGGGTCCTGCTCCGGTTGCGGGAGCAGCAGTTGTATGCCAAGCTGGAGAAGTGCCAATTCTTCCAGACTACCGTCGAATTCCTGGGGCACATTTTATCTCCAGGTGGCATTTCCATGGACCCGAACAAAGTGGCCGCACTTCAGTCTTGGCAACCTCCACGACGGGTGAAAGACGTACAACGTCTTTTGGGGTTTGCAAACTACTATCGGGCTTTTGTTCCGGGGTATGCCACGTTAACCACGCCCTTGACTCGGTTGTTACAAAAACAAGTCCCATTTGGTTGGGGGGAGGCGGAACAGCGGGCTTTTGATGCCCTGAAAGCGGCGTTCATGGCGGAACCGCTTCTGCGCCATCCTGATCCCGCTCAGCCGTTTGTGTTAGAAACCGACGCTTCAGATGTAGCGGTTGGCGCAGTGCTTCTCCAAGCCCATCGGCCCGGTGACATGTTGTTTCCGTGTGCCTACTTCTCCCGGAAGCTGTCTCCCTCGGAAAGGAACTATACTATTTGGGAGAAGGAACTTCTAGCGGTGAAGGCCGCCTTTGAGCATTGGCGGCATTACCTGGAGGGGGCCCGTCATCAAATCGAGGTACGGACGGATCACCGGAACCTTGAGTATTTGCAGACGGCCCGGAAATTAAACCAGAGACAGATCCGCTGGTCTTTCTTTTTCGCGCGGTTCAATTTCCGCATCAGGTACACTCCCAGTGCCCAGAACCCCCGAGCGGATGCCTTGTCGCGCAAGCCAGAATACACGCACCCGAAGGAGCTGGCCCCTCTGCAGACAGTGTTACCCCCTGCAGCTTTGGCTGCCACTCAGGACCCAGTAGACTTGCGTCACCGTTTACGGGAGGCGCAGCGTGAGGATGGGTTTGTAGCGCAGAGAGTGCGGGAGTTAACACCCAATTCCCCATGGACGTTTCAAGACGGTCTGCTTCGGTACCGGGGGCAGCTGTATGTTCCCTCCGGCCCAGTGAGAGGGTTGATTATGACCCAGTGTCATGACTGTCCAGTGGCGGGGCATTTTGGTCTGTTTAAAACATTGGAGCTAGTCTCTCGGACATTCTGGTGGCCACGCCTCCAAGATGATGTGCATTCCTATGTGGCCACCTGTGTCCAGTGTCGTACGGCCAAGGGGGTGACTGGAGCCCCACCGGGATTACTGCAACCTTTGCCCACGCCTGAGAGACCCTGGGGTGCCATGTCCATTGACTTTGTCACTCATTTGCCTTCCTCTGCTCGTTTCACGGTAGTCATGGTGGTGATGGACATGCTCACCAAGATGGTGCATTTTGTCCCTTGCACTAGGGTGCCCACTGCCCAACTCACGGCTCAAATGTTTATTAGTCACGTGTTTCGGTTACATGGGCTTCCGGATCGAGTGGTCTCTGATAGGGGCACACAATTCACAGCCCGGTTTTGGCGGGAATTGATGTCGGCCCTGAATGTGTCCGTGTGCCTCGCCTCGACGCAGCACCCCCAGACCGATGGCGGTACAGAAAAAGTGATCGGGATATTGGAACAATACCTGCGGTGTGTAGTGGCGGATCGCCAGACGGATTGGTCCCGGTTTATCCCTGTAGCGGAGTTCGCTTTCAACAATTCCCGTCACTCATCGACCCGGCTCACGCCCTTTTTCGCAAATTATGGATTTCACCCTCGCTTCTTTCCCTTGACCCTCCTAGATTCCCCGGTGCCTGCTGCTGAGGACTTTCTCTCAGAGCTGCAGGCGGTTCACGAGATGGTGAAGAGATACCTGAATAAAGCCAAGGAGGACTACAAGAGGGTGGCTGATCGCTCCAGACGGGATGTGCCCCCCTTGGTGGTGGGGGATCAGGTGTGGTTGTCCACGAAATATGTAGCCTCTGAATTACCCCGGCACAAACTAGATCCCCGGTTCCTGGGTCCTTTTCCCGTTGAGCGGGTGATTAATCCGGTGGCTTACCGGCTCACCCTGCCGGACAACTTGCGGGTTCACCCTGTGTTTCACCGTTCGCTGCTAGTCCCTGTCCCTCCCGATTGTCCGCTCCGTCCCAATGTTCCCGTGTTTCCTGCCCCGTGTGTTCGTGATCACCTCCCTGAAGCTATGGTACATGACGTTGTGGATTCCCGTTGGGTGGATGGGTGTTTCCAGTACAAGGTGCAATGGGTAGAGGGGGATCCGGATGACTGCTCCTGGGTGGAAGCGGCGTTGTTGGACGCTCCCGATCTTCTTCGGGCTTTTCACGCCCAGTTCCCTCAGAAACCGCGTCCTCTCCGCTGGCAGGTGGGGAGGGGCCTTCCGCGGGGGGATGGTGTTGTGGTTCAGCCTGGGACCCCTCCGGGAATGGCTGATTTGCTGTCGGCTTCCAGCTCAGAGGGAGAGGCTGAGGACCAGGAGGTGCAGACTGACGAGGAAGCGGAATCCCAGGCTGAAGAAGAAGGACAGCCAGAGTTCCACCAGGGGGAGCTCTCCCCAGCAAGCAGCCTGGATTCCCTGGGGGAAGATGCTCATGACATCATAGATATGCGACAAAGGAGAGCTAATCAGAGACGAACTCAATTGGCTAGGTATTTCCAGCATTAGAGGTCACAGCTGGGTTTGGGTGTGGTGCTTGGGAAAGGATAAAAGGCGGCCCCACCCTTCCTGGCTTGTGGAGTTTTATCTTGGAGATTCGTGAGACCTGTCTGTGAACTTTGGTGGCTACAATCCTGGTTTGTGCCTTGGACTATTGAAACCTTGGGGGGGTGTGCCAGCAAGAAGCTTGTGAAATTGACTGGACATCAGGACCCTGTTGTAACGTATTGTAACCTGTCTGCTGTGAAGACAGGTTTTCCTTTGTGCTTATTTTTTCCTGCTATAAAATACTTTTGGATTTTACCAGAGTGTCTGGCTGTTTTTTCAGTGGGTGTGGAGGTCTGGGAAAACCCAGACAGAACAGTAACATAGTAAGAAAAACTGATGATAGGTGGACCAAAGCAGTCATAGAATGGATCCCACTTGATAAAAAGTGTCCATGAAAGAGATCTAAAGCAAAATGGATCAATGACATCAGCAAGTCGGAAAGGGGCGGCATACAAATCTAATAATAATAATAATAATAATAATAATAATAATAATAATAATAATAATATTATTATTATTGCAGGCCCAGTTGACAAAAGTAAGCTCAGGACTGTATTGGTTGGAAACATGCAGAAGAGGCCTTCATCTTGCAATGGATAGAAAATGGCTAAAATGATGATAATATTACTTATCCTTTTTTATATATTTTATATGTTGCCGAAGACAATTCTTCTTTATTTAAGGCAGCCTAGGCAAGCCAAAAATTTGGACATCCATGATTTACAGATCCCCATCACTCTACCCAGTGTTTGGGAAGAATCAAGTCTTTCTTCCAGAAGGCTAAAATGTTGGGGATCTGTCAGATTGCTAAGAGAGAACATGGAATCAGGTTGTCTTTGTTTGAATGGAATATATAATGGTGGGCCTTGGTTGTTCTATTTATTGTTCTAGATAATAATAATAATAATAATAATAATAATAATAATAATAATAATAATAATAATTTATTAGATTTGTATGCTTCCCCCTCCGAAGACTCAATGTTTATCATTGTTTTGTTTTTAGTTTTATTTATTTACCAACCAGATTCAGAAGTCCACTGTTTCCACAATGACTCCAGGCAGCTTGTCCATTATAAAGAAAAGGAAAATCTCCACATGTGCAAACACATCTATTCCCTGTAACAGACAAAATAACTAATGATCGCTGTCTGTGCGAACAATTATGTTTCTGAAAACTTCTAGAATGACATGGGCAGAGAAGATTTTATGCAAGATAGCAAGTGCAAACACAAAGAAGACATGCTTCCTGGCTCTCCATTGATGGTATTGTTTGTTTTAGGGAACTTCAAACAAGCAATTCTGCTTGATCTTACTGGTAGAAAGAAGCCAAGGGAGATAGGCAGTTCTTCAAATAAAATCCACCTCTGTATAGGTAATTTGATGGAATACAGAATTTTCCAATATAATTTTTCTACCACAACATTAATCTTGCTGTGTTTCGGCTCCATTAATATGTAGACTAGTTTCCTGGAGACAACTGTGTTAAAGCAATAACACAGCAATATTTTGCAAATCCAAAATAAATCAAACAAAAGGAAAACACTTTATTATTAAAAGTATTTTCTGTATTTGGGGAAGTAGAAGAATTTGATGACTGACTGCAATTGCACTCAAAATGGATTTTCAATACTTCAGATAGGAATCAGACATAATCAAAAACATATTGAAAGAAAGCAATTAGGAAAAAGGGATGCTGGTGAGATATTGCCCAGCATCTTCTACGCCCTAACAATTTCAATTTTCTTTTGTTTGTTTATGATGGCACACTCCAATAAAGTCTCGGACTAAACTGACTGTTTTCTTAGGATTTTAACTGATCCTAAGCGAAGATACTATTATTTTGGGTTAAGGTTAACAGATTACGGCCCATTTTCTGACAAGAGGCCGAGCTCGCCAATCTCACGCCCCCGCGGAACCCTCGTAGCGTTTCTGCAGGCGGAAAACTCAAGCGCTAGTTCAGAACAAACGGCAGTTGATGACGCGAAGGCCGCGAGCTTCGCCGCCGTTCCCAAGGTCGCCGGCTCTCGTTCCTCCGGGGCAACGGCCTTTTCCTCAGAAGAAACAATAAGACACCCGAAGCGGCGGCTGGGAAAAGCAGAGTGCGGCCAGGGGGAGATGCGGCGCCCGGGCATTTGAACAGCTTTCCGAAAGCATATTTTTTGACCATATAAGGAAGGTGTAACTCGGGCCTTTGCCTAGGTGGGTGTGTGGAAGACGAGAATTACACATTTAGCTGCTGTGTTGTGGGATGCAGAGCCATAGACTTAACCATCACTTAGGTTAATTATGATCTAATATATTACCCCAGTTCTCTTGGTTCAGAAGACTGACCACACCCTAAAGGTAGACAAATAAGCCTATGTTAGGTGCCTGTCAATTGTTTCAACTTTCAATTTCCAAGCATTAGGGGTGCTCAAAAATTGTGACATTGCCTTAGGGATTTTAAAGATATTTTGATTACTTTAATGTAATTTAGAGATGCTTGCTAAGTAACTACAGTATATAAGTATCATAATTTTTAACGTTTTGTTTGTTTCATTTATTGCATTGTGCTAACTAGTCTGTTGCTAGTTTATGGCTAAGTACCTTGTGCAAAATCAGGAAACTGGGATGAACCACAATCCAGAATTAATCATGTCTTATCGAGTTATCAATAGAGCCTTATACTTGTCTCCATCTTTGAGTTAATATTTATGCAAGAAATACCCAGGTATACAATTGGGGGAGAGAGACATGGAATCCATAGGTAGAGAGACTCTGGGCTTATTTATTTTATTTTTTATTTATTTATTTTGTCCAATACACAATGAGGGTTTTAGTGGGTATATATCTATATACACATAGTAAAATACATGATGAAGGTTATAGAGGAGATACTCATAGTAAAATATATCTAAGAAATAATAGAAAACGTATAGTAATAGAACATATCAATGAAAGAATAGAAGAAGAGATATAGGAATAGAAGAAAGGTATAGGAGATATAGGAGAGCAATAGGACAGGGGACGGAAGGCACTCTAGTGCACTTGTACTCGCCCCTTACTGACCTCTTAGGAATCTGGATAGGTCAACTGTAGATAATCTAAGGGTAAAGTGTTGGGGATTTGGGGATGACACTATGGAGTCCAGTAATGAGTTCCACGCTTCGACAACTCGGTTACTGAAGTCATATTTTTTACAGTCAATTTTGGAACGGTTAATATTAAGTTTAAATCTGTTGTGTGCTCTTGTATTGTTGTGGTTGAAGCTGAAGTAGTCGCGGACAGGCAGGACGTTGCAGCATATGATCTTGTGGGCAATACTTAGATCTTGTTTAAGGCATCTTAGTTCTAAACTTTCTAGGCCCAGGATTGAAAGTCTAGTCTCATAGGGTATTCTATTTCGAGTGGAGGAGTGAAGGGCTCTTCTGGTGAAGTATCTTTGGACATTTTCAAGGGTGTTAATGTCTGAGATGCGATATGGGTTCCAAACAGATGAGCTGTATTCGAGGATGGGTCTGGCAAAAGTTTTGTAAGCTCTAGTAAGTAGTGTGAGATTGCCAGAGCAGAAGCTACGTAGGATTAGGTTTACAACTCTTGAAGCCTTCTTGGCTATGTTGTTGCAGTGGGCTTTGGCACTTAAATCTTTTGTTGTTAGTATACCAAGGTCTTTAACCGAGTGGGGATTATCTGTGATAATTTAATTATTCAGTTTGTATTTGGAGTTCAGATTCTTCTTCCCAATGTGTAGGACAGAGCATTTGCTAGTTGAGATTTGGAGTTGCCATGTGTTAGACCACTCAGAAACAGCGTCAAGATCTTTTTGGAGAGTAGTTGTGTTATCGGTGGTATTGAAGAGTTTTACACCTTCTGCTAGGATTAGTGGTACAAAAGGAAAGAGACAGCAATGGATGGAAAGGATAAGCTATGACCATTGAGACTGAGCACCTCCACTTTCTCATACATTTTTGAGGAGCTACTGCCACAGCAACAGCATCTTTGCCTCTCATTTGGATCATCTGGGAATCAAGTGTTACTGATATGATGGGCAGCAATTAAATACATTATAAAAAATTTAAGTCATCATTCAGTTGAGGCCAGAGGATGTGGTGGAAAAGAAACTGTTGTATAATCTGATGGTTTCTCTCTCTCTCTCTTTGCTTTCTGATAGTGCTTCTCTGGTGATTGATTAGTGGGGGGTTTTTTTCTGCTTGAGAAAGAATGAGGTGGCCATTGGGGATAGATTCTTCTGGGGAGAAGGGTCTCAAGAACCATAAGTCCTGTTATGTATGTATATATGTAAGTATGTAAATATGTATGGCCATATATGTAAGTATGTATGGCCATATATTGGAAATATATTAGAAATGTGTGGAAGTTGGAATATTGGAAATATGTATGACCATATATTGGAGAGGAATGTTGATGGCACAGCACGGAAACTCTTATGTGACTGACACCTGTATGACCTTACCCTTCCCCCCTTTGCTATTCCGTTATTGTACTTTGAGAAGACATTATTGAAGATCCTGCCTGAAAGTCCTATTTTTGGATGTCAGAAAGCTCTACTTATTTTTGCCATTGGTTCCAGAGGTGGATTGTTCTTACCTGCTCCTACTGATGCGTTGCGTGTGCAGCATGCGGAGTCTCATGTGCACGTGTGTGCGCATGTACCCAGCATGATTTTACTTCTGCCATGCCCAGAAAGCAAAACCACACCAAAATTTCACACTCGAGTCCCCTCACGAGATTTTGCTTCTGTGCATGCACAGGAAGCAAAAATTACCAAAAATTTAAAAAGATGAAGGTGCCCGAAGGCCAACACCAGAGCAGCTGTACACAAATTGAGCAATCTGGTAGCTGATACCAGTGTGGAGTCGCCTATCGCACTGGCAGCAACCCACCACTGATGAGTTCACACATATTATTCCATGGCTTGCTGAAGCATGTTTTGGAGATTGAATACAGATGGTCATAAGTAATATGCTGTTCTTTACAAATCATAATGCTTTAACATGTGAAGCAGAAACTACAATCACGTAGGAACTTGGATTAAATCTACTTATTGAATTTCCATTTGCCGTCTTGTCATCCAGTGGTGTTGATCAGGATGAAAATTCAGCTCCAGATTTCAATCAATCCATTAGAATACAGGTGGAATGGAATCAACCTCTTTTTTGTAACGTAATGACCAAAACTGGATGCAGTATCCCTAGTGATTTATAAAATTAATTTCATGTGATTTTGATTCTATGCCTCTGTTTATACTGTATTAGCTTTTTTGGCGGCTGCCACTCACTACTCATGTTTAAATGATGGTCCACTAGGACTTCAAAACCCCTCTCATAGTTACTTTTTTGAGCCAGGTTTTGCCTAATTTGTACCTGAATCTTCAGTTTCTCCTGCCTAGAGGAAAAATATTGTTTTTCTCCACATTAAATTGTATATTTTTGGATACAACCCATTGTTCAAGTCAGTCAAGATCCTTTTGATTGCTAAGCTTATCTTCTGGGGCACTAGCCATTTCTGCCAGCTTAGTGTCTTATGAAAATTTGATGCTCCCCTTCTAAGTAATTTTGACGATATTGAATAGTACTCAGCCTAAGAAGGAACTTTGTGGTACCCCATCTTACTTCCCTCTATGTAGGTATAGTATCCATAAGGACAACTCATTGACTACAGTTTATCAGCCAGTTACAAATCCATCTGCTGGTTATGCTGTCTATCCCACATTTTTATACTTTAACAAGAAATAGGTTGTGATCTACTTTGTTGAATGCCTTGTTGAAGTCCACAGCATTTCATGTCCACAGCATTTTGCTTCTCTAGTAATTTAGTCCCTTTGTCAAAGAACAAAATATTTGGTTTGGTTTGATCTATTTTTAACAAACCTGTCCTGGCTTCTAGTTAAAACTTTGTTTCTAGATGTTTGCAGATCTGTTTTTTGATTATTTTTTTCCAGTTTCTTCCCAGGTATTGAAGTTTTGAAGGTTGTAGTTTCCCCCTCCCCTCTTTTTTAAAGATGGGAATCACATCAACTCTTTTCCAATGCTCTCATTTTCCAGTGCTCCATGATTTTTAAAGATATGATACAATGGTTCTGAGATAACTTCTGCCAGCTCCTTAAAATAATTAAAATAATTTTAATAAAAACAAATACACTATGAATTTAAGGATACGAGATGGTACCGTGTTTCCCCGAAAGTAAGACAGTGTCTTACTTTCTTTTTATTCCCAAAAGCCCCACTATGTCTTACTTTCGGGGTATGTCTTATATTGGAAAAAAATTGTCGAATTAAGCAGGAGGCGGCGCGGAAGTGGGCAGGAGGCGGCAGAAGGAGACGCGGAGGAGGAGGGGGGAATCTGGAGACGGGGCGAGATGAGCGCCTTAGTGCCCCCGCTGGTTCGCTTGGCTTCGCTGCAGCCTCCCTCTTGCCCTGTTGGCTCCCTCCGGTAGTCCGCTTCGGAAGGAAGGAAGGACGGCCTTCTCTTCCCTCCCCTCCCTTCTCCTCGCTCTGCCTCGCCTAACCTGCGCGGAGCTTGAAAATTGCCCCGTGGCGAAAGTGGGCTCGCACCTGTTCCAGACGGAGATGCCGCGCCGCGCCTTCCTCCTCCTTTGTTGCGAGTCACTTTCTTGGTTAGAAATTTCTTATCTCCATACTCAGACGCGGTGACGTATGGAGGGGGGGCGGCGCGGACGTGGGCAGGAGGCGGCAATACCCCCGTGTTTCCCCGAAAGTAAGACATATGTCTTACTTTCGGGGTACCGCTTATATTAGCCGACCCCCCTGAAACCCCCGATACGTCTTACAATCGGGGGTGTCTTACTATCGGGGAAACACGGTATCTTCTGTTCTGCCTTCGAGCTCTGCCTTTCCTGTTTAATTTTTCTGAAGAATAATAATAATAATAATAATAATAATAATAATAATTATTATTATTATTATCTTAAGTCAAATCCAATTTTCAGGTTCCTCCAAAAATATTTTTCCCTCCAGATTTCTCATGCCTTCTCTGATCTTTTAAAACACAGTTCCAAATCTTTAATAGTTGGGCTTTGGTTGTATATCCCTTTACTCTTGTTACTCTCTTTATCCATATGCTATAACAGCCACTCATTAATTTCCTGTCCTTTTGTTTCCCTTAGTCCAGACCTGGGCAAGGGGAGGCCCGCGGGCCACATCCAGCCTGCCCGCTGTCTGTGACTGGCCTACTCATTATCTGTGACTGGTTTCCTGGAAGAGGAAGTCATGGAGTGGGTGGGGGGAGCAAGTGCCTGGAATTAACAGGACAAAAAAGCACTGACCAACTAGGCTCTCTTAGAGCCCCGTCGCGGGACAAATCGGGGTCACCCTTTTTAGTCCTGTTTTGCCACAGGAAAGCAACAATCCCTTAATCCCTTCTTCCTCACGGCTCTCTCCTCTCTGCAGTGCCGGACAAAAGGCAGCAGGTTGGGAGGGAATGCAGTTGCTGAGGCTCAGGGCAGCAGCAGCAGCCGCCCAACCTTGGCAGGAACAGGCTGGGCAGCCGAGACGGGTGTGGTGGTGGGGAAACAACAGCCCAGAGGATAGGATGCAAGGGCGGCTGACTACTGGGGGAAGTGGCGGCGGGTGAGGAGGTGGCGAGTGTTATTGTGCCATAAGTGAGTGTTATTGTGATAATGTGGGGGCGGAGCCAGCCGGGAGTGAGGGTGTGGACTGCTGGGGAGGGGTAGTGCGAGTGAGGAAGTGAATGGAGGAGGGGAAGGAGAGCAGAGGGGCAAATAAATAAATAAGGAACGGGGGATGTTTGCGCTCTTTGTGTGTGTATGTGTTTGGGTGGGGGTAATTTTGGAGAAAGAAAACAAGAAAGAGGGTAGAAATGAGTTAATTATATTAGTCCAGCCCTCTAAAACCATCCCAATTTTTCATGCGGCCCCATGGCAAAATTAATTGCCCACCCCCTATTACAATGTTTCTTTTAACTTTTCTATTGGCGAAATCACTCACCTGCTTTCTTTTCTTCACATCTCCAGCACATATCTTTAGTTTTACGTTCCCAGATGATTCCAATCTCACAATACAAATCCTTTCAAAGTGACTGCCGCAGCTAGGGAAAGTCATCTCGTCACCACCTGCTGAGGAGGCTGAGCTGGCTCTCTGGGGAATTTGCCATCCCTGCCTGCCCACCAGCAGGTGCTCCTCTTTTTCCTCACCCCTACAGGGTGGTTCCAACCTAGTTCCAAATGATTCACCTTGAATTTTGTGTGTGTATGTGTGAATAAAAGGGGGAAAATACTGGGAGTGAGTAGTGGAAAAAGGGCAATTGAGCAATGATCTGAATTTAAGAGGCTTAGACATCCTTTATTATTATTATTTATTAGATTTGTATGCTGCCCCTCTCCGAAGACTCGCGGCGGCTCACAACAGTAATAAGAAACAGTGTAACAATGGGACAGATTTAATAATAAAAATATATAAAAACCCCAACAATTAAAAACCATATAGCACATGCATACCAAATATGAAATATAAAAAGCCTGGGGGACATATCTTAGTTCCCCCATACCTGGCGATACAGGTTGGGTCTTGAGTAACTTGCAAAAGACAAGGAGGGTGGGGGCCGTTCTAATCTCCGGGGGGAGTTGGTTCCAGAGGACCAGGGCTGCCACAGAGAAGGCTCTTCCCTTGGGGCCCGCCAAACGACATTTTTGGTTGACGGGACCCGGAGAAGGCCAACTCTGTGGGACCTTATCGACCGCTAGGATTCGTGTGGTAGAAGGCGGTTCCGGAGGTACTGGAGGTACTTTGTCATGGTAAGCTCATTTTCTGCTATGGCTTGATTTTAGAGCTCCAATCCTCTGTTGCAGGGAGATAGAACTGATTAGGTGGTTCCACCCCAGATGCCTAATGGACCCAGTGGGCTTTCAGAAGGCGGTTGGGGAATTATCAGATTCACTTATACATAATTCGGCGGAGTCCCCGGTAATGGCCTGGAACATGGCCGCAAACAGGGCTTTGGACAGGATTGTGACTTTGCAACCTCTCTATAGCAGTAGACCCATGATATCTTCTTGGCTTACCAAGAAACTCAGGGGGATGAAATGCCAGAAGAGACATCTAGAGGAGTGTTGGGTGACCAGCTCTAAGCTCTACCTGCTTATTGGATCCGTGTCCCTCCTGGCTGGTCTCGACCAGTAGGGAGATAACACGAGGCTAGATGCAGGTGGTTGTCAATACTTCATTGACGGAGGGGTACTTCCCATCTCTATTAAAGGAGGTGGTGCTGTGTCCCTTCCTCAAGAAGCCTTTTCTGGATCTGGCTATTTTAAATAACTAATGTCCTGTCTCTAACTTGTTGAGAAGGTGATGGCGCTCCAGCTCCTATGGTCCTTGGACGAAACCGATTATCTCGACCCTCAAGAGTCTGGTTTCTGACCCGGCTACAGCACTGAAACTGCTTTGGTCGCGCTGATGAATGATCAGCAGTTATTCCTGGTGCTCCTTGAACTCTCAGTGGCTTTCGATACCATCAACCATGGTATCCTGTGTCGACTACGGGGGTTGGGAGTGGGAGTCAACATGTTACAGTGGTTCTCCTCCTACCTCTCTGTTGGACGCAGTTGGTTTAATAATAATGATGATAATAATAATAATAATAATATAATTATGATAACAACAACAACAATAATAATAATAATAACAACAACAATAATAATAATTATAACAATTATTATAATTATAATAATTATAATTGTGCTGTCCCCAGAGACAGATAGTTGGACTGTATTTAGGCATGTTTCTTTAAGATATTGCATTAGGGGAAATGTAGTGAAATTGCACTCTGGTTAATGTAGTTTTACATGTGACCACATTTGTGTATTCCTATTGGATCTGACTCGGGATGAGGGGTAATTAGAGAGAACATTCCAGTGGGCCTTTGTCTTCACTCATTAAGCCAGCTAGCATGTAGATGCCACACCCAGAGCTGGGGTCAATTCAATCTCTTTTTACCTGCACAATGGGAAAGATTATACTGCAGAAGAATCGCATCATAACTGAGTCATTGTGAGAATTCCTGTAATAAAATGATCTGTGATACCTCTTTGTGCTGAGTTATCTGACTGAGAAAGTTGAACCTGTCCCAGAACAATCATCATCATCATCTAGTTAATTCAGGAAATCATGATTCAGTTAATGGGCAGGGCAATATGCAATCAGCCAGTAGAGATTTACCATTATTTCCTCATATGGTTTATCTGTTCCATAACTCCAGGTTTAGTGGCCGTGTATTACTTAATCCTATTTTTTCCACTTCCTTTTAAGATTTGGAACAATTAACTTGCCTTTAAAACTACTGAATTATTTCAGAACATTCTGCAAATGCAGGTGTGTTGTTTTAATTATAACTTTAAGGTACGTACAGTGGTACCTCTACTTAAGAACTTAATTCGTTCTGTGACCAGGTTAAGTAGAAAAGTTTGTAAGTAGCAGCGATTTTTCCCATAGGAATCAATGTAAAAGCAAATAATGGGTGCAAACCTACAAACCTATTAGGAAAGAAATAAAAGCTCGGAATTTGGGTGGGAAGAGGAGGACAAAGAAGAGGACAGTCGCTGCCCAGAGCGAAGGAAGTGTTTCTTTTCTCTGGGTCCTGGCAGAGGTTTATTCCCTCTCCAAGCGCCCAGCGAAAGGAAAATGTGCCTCCTTAAGCACCACCAAAAGGCTCCTCCGGCAGTCCAGAAAAGCCTGAGATGGCCGGGATTAACGAGGGAGTGGCAGGAAACTGGGCGGACCTTTGTGCCACTCTCAAATTTCCTGGGAAATTTTTTCGGGGTCAGGTTCTCAAGTAGAAAATAGTTCTTAAGAAGAGGCAAAAAATCTTGAACAACCGGTTCTTATCTAGAAAAGTTCTTAAGTAGAGGCGTTCTTTAATAGAGGTACCACTGTATTAGCTAATTTTATATTACAGGTATTTTATATTTTGTTGAGCATTTCCTCTTCTGTATTAGGATTGTGTATTTAGAATAAGAACTTGATATATGTTTGGTGAATAAACTTATGTTAGAGTTGTGTAGTGCTTATACTGTTGTATTAGAACTGGGGAGACATAGGTTTAATCTGCCCTTAGCCATGGAATTTTAGTAAGTAAATTTGGGTCAGTCACTTCATAAAAGTCTGGTAACAATAAGTCTGCAAGCAAAGAAGCTAAGAGACCAAGAACTCCATAGTATAATCTTGAACAATTTACATTATACATTCTCTTCTCTTGATCCTCTTTTTTTGGGTGTTTTACTAGCAACTGTTGCAGTAAGATAGATACTTTACTACTAAGAAATGTGCTGCTTCTTTCCTCCAATATTACATATCCAACCCAAGTCAGCAGCAGTAGGGATTTAAGCAGCTAAAAATCTACTGATCAGTATTGACTGGAATCATGTTTTAAATAATCCTGTTATAATATAAAACAGCACTGCAGTTATAAACAGTCTAGAACATTTGAAATAGCAGTATTTTATTCAATGCATAAAACAATCTTCGACTTACAGCAGACCATGTTGGAGGGGAGAGTGATATACATAGGTGATGAGCAGTTTTAGCCTGAGAGTGGGATTAGTTTGGAATTGCTATCTTCCACAAGAGATCCAAGTCCAGCTCCCCATGAATTCTATTGACCTTGTCTAGTGTCAATTTGGCTCGATGTTTAGTAGATCAGATTCTTGTATATAAGTTGCATGTACTAAACTTTATTGCTTTGAATTCAACTCCTCTTCCTGTTTACTTGTGCCTGTCAATGATCTTTATTTAGTAATTTATAAATTATTAGAATTTGAAGTATATATGGCTACTTTGATGCCCTTTTTTAACCTTCTGTCAAGTTTTTGTATACATTCTATGTAATGTAAAACTTATTTACATTCTAATTTTATTTAATTACAAAAAATACTTTGACAACATTTAAAAGTTGCTGCATGTACATATGTGTATGTGTGTGTTTATGTATCTGGGGTGGGCTCCTTTTACTTCCCTACCCAGGGGTGACCCCTCCAGAACAGGGCAGAACACCACTCTGGTAGCAGACATGGAACTACATGCGCAGCTCCATCACCGCCTGCCACGCACGCACCATACACGTGCGCCACTGCTGAGATTCCAGTAAAAAGTACCAATTTTTTGCTTCCGTGAATACATGGAAGCAAAGAAATTGGCAATTTTTGCCAAAATCTTGCTGCACGAGGGACATTCATATGAGATTTCAGTGGCTGCACATGGGCAGCAGTCTAATCTTGCTGCGGTGCTTTGAGCAGCAGAGCCCCAGCCACTAGCAACAGCGGCAGGCTCCAGCTTTGGCTGCGTGGCATGCTCTCTGCATGCTATCTGCGCTGCAGGTATCTCTCGGCCTGACAATGGTGCCCCGAGCGAGCCACAGCCTTTGGGAGCCCAGCACTGGAAGCCCAGCCTGGCAGCGTGTTGCTCTCCACTGAGGTGTCACAATGGCTGGATTCTCGGAGGGCATGGGGAGCAGACAGAGCACCTCCACCAAATGAGATCCTCCCTCCTACTCACCCACTTCTGCACAGGTAAGAGATTCTCCATCGAGTGGGGGGAATGGAACCAGGGGGGGGGGGACAACCGGACATGGAGGTTATAGGGGGAACGAGGGAGAAGGGCGAACAGAGGTGAGTACAGAGAATTGGGCGAGGAGGAGGGAAGATCTTGCTCAGCAGAGAGGCTCTGTCTGCTCCCCTCGCCCTCCGAGAGCATCTGGGTTTGGCGGAGTGCAAGGGGAGAGAAGCGCACTACCAGGCTGCCTGGGCCTCCAGTGTTATGCTCCAGAAGGCCACAATTCGCTTGGGGTTCCATTGGCCCACCAAGAGATAGCCGTGGGAGAGCACAGAGCAGGCCGCATGGCCATGGCGGGCGGCGTGGAACTCACAGGAACCAAAATTAACAGCGGCTGGAACTAGTGGCGGGGAAGCTGGGGTGGCCAGAGGTCTCTTACCTGCCTGGGAGGAGAAGGCTTTTCTGCTCTGCTCTTCTATGGGGCCCTCCAAGCAGCATCAGCATCCATTTTTCGGCCATTCGGGCATTTTTTTGCATCTGCATGCGTAGAAGCAAAAAAATGCCCAAAATAGGCAAAATCACACATGCACGTCCTCGTGAGATTCAGCTTCTGCGCATGTGCAGAAGCCAAATCTTGTGCCAAGACTGCATGCGCACATGTGCGCACTTCTAGCACATTCCGGTAGTGCTGACTAATTGCTTCCCTTCACTGTTCCTACTGGTGTGCTAGCTATGCATCGTGATGTTTCACGCATGTGTCCCTAGCATAATTTTGCTTTACAACATAATAATAATAATAATAATAATAATAATAATAATAATAATAATAATAATAATTTATTAGACTTATATGCCGCCCTCTCTGGGCGGAAGACTCGGAGACATATTCAGAGGGACGATTTTCTGTCTGTGCATGCTTAGAGAGCTGATAAATCACTGAAAATTAGAAAAAAAGATGGTGATGCACATGGACCAGCAAAGACAGCACTGTAGCTGTTGCACCAAAATTGTGCAATCAGCTGGCCACTACCAAACTGGCAAACTGGACCAAACCAGTAGGGACCCATCTCTTTTATTTATGTATCTATGTGGTTGCAGGGCCACATTTCTGTATTCTACTTATTAGTTTAAATAGGAAAACTATTAATGCCTGCTGTAATGAAAGGTTTAATTTTTTGCTGGCTTTTCAGCATGATGCTGATTATAGCTGTGAGAAAATGACTGGTTCAAGGTCATTTAGTTGTATTCCATGCCTAGAGACAATTAGAACTTGATTTTCCCCACTCCTAGTCCAGCACTCTAACCGTTACTGTACTGTCTTTCTAGGAGTGAAATTAATATAAACATTATATTAAATAGATTCTAAAGGGTTGTTCATACAGTTTGAAAACAAAAACAAGACATTGAAAGAGATGGCTAGGTTAAACTTCTTGGAATGCAGAAAATTTAATTGGATAGTTTTGAAGATGAAAAATATAGTGCTTTATTATGCATTAAAATGTTTTCAAAGTTTGGAATGAAATATTTATTATTTATTTTTGAAAAGATTATATAACCAACACAATGATTGCAACAAAACAAGTAAGATTAAAAACAACTGACATCTCAACAAGGAAGAAAGGAGGAAAGCATAGCAAATATGAAGCTGGTCCAATGGTTTTAGTGCCTGCAGATCCCAAAGAAACCATTACACAGTACTCTCTGAGTCTTAGCTCAGGAAACAAAGACAGAATGTTTGATGAAATGGATACACTTAGAAATATTACAACACATCTAAATGAGGTAGGTTAATCGTTACCATAATTTATTATTCAATTTTTATTCCATTGTATGTAATTGAATCAATGCAGTGAATGTACATAATGGTAGAAAATTTTATTTACTAACAGGTACAGGTCTGCAACTCTGCAATATCTCTTTTTGAAAATTAATGTACTTTTTCAAGAAACCTAAGGGAATTAAATATCAGAGAAGCATGTAGTTAAATAGATGTGTTATTCAGGATAGCTAAACAAAATATTATGATTTTAAGGAGGCTCCATTTATTTGTGGAGCATATGAAGCCTCCTTAAAAATCAGGAAAAACATTTGTCCAATAGTCTTATGACAAATACTACTTGCTAGGAGAAGAGCATGAGATTGCCATAAGGCCGGTTGCTCCTGCAAGAAAACTGAAACATATAACATTGGCCAATCTCCTCTGCAAAAAATATAAAGGTAAATTGGATGCTGCTGGGCCCTCATTTTTAATTAATTGTGGGCCGAATCCTGAAAATTGTTTGGGTGGCTGGATTTGAAATAAGCCTCAACCTACGGGCTGTAACTGCTCTCCATGTGTCAGTCACTTCTGCTGCTCAGATTTAGGTTCCAGTGCCTGACTGAATAGTTAGCTTTGGAGCAGGACAAGGCTTAGAGAATCCTGAGGGACAGAGGAAGCCTTGAGAAGGCCTTTGGATTGCCAGATATGAAATAGGCCTTGGCCTACAGGGTATAACTGCCTTTCATGTGCTAATTGCTTCTGTTGGCTTAGGCCGGTGGAACTCTGTGGGCCAGGAGAGCAGAGCACTGGATGTCTCAGAGATGAGGATGTCTTAGGAGGCCAGAGAGGTTTGCACATTGCAGGAGTGTGGTAGGGTCTGGCCATGTGGTAGGCCTCCAAGGGACTTCCCCAACCCTGTGGCATCCCAAGTTCACTGTGTGCTTGATTAATGGATTTTTTTCTTAGAATGAACAAAGGTATTGCCAGAGAATATGACTAACAATTAAAAGGATTTGCCAGACTTATTTAATATAAATATTATTTTTGCTGAATCTTTATTTTCTTGCTAAAATCCAACAACTATCAATGCAGATTGAGAGTTATTATTTACTACTTGTTAAATGTATTTGCCACCTATCTTACCATGAGGCTATTCTACATGGCTTACAACAATAAAAGGAAGAAATGAAAAGAGTCTAAATAGAACAGAAATAAAATAACAGAACAATAAAGTAAACAATTAAAAATGAAATTGAAGAGAATGTTTGAGCAATGTACCTTATGATTACTATATTGAACTGTGGGTTCCAATTGAGGATGTAGCAAATAATTAGTAAGTAAATCATGTAATACAGTACTTGAATAATGCAATTATTCAGTTTAATGTACATTTTTCAGAATGTTTTATCTCTCTAATGTAAAGGCAGATCATAGCAGATGATACTATATAAAAAAGAGAAGGTTGGTTAAATGGATAGGAATTCTTTGAAAATCCCATAGTTGTAACTCAGGGGTATCAAACTCACATCGTCCCAGCAGCATCACTTGATATATTGGGACCTTTTTCTCCTTCACTAAACTGGGCATGGGTATGGCCGGGTGTGACACAGAGTTTGACTCTCCTATAAGTAATAAAATGAAATTCAATGGTGAAAAAAGTAAGGTTCTACAGTTAAGCAAGAAAAACAAAACGCACAGATACAGGATATGTGGCACATTGCTCAACAGTAGTAATTGTGAGAGGGATCTTGGAGTCCTAGTGGACAACCATTTAAATATGTGCAGCAGCTGCCAAAAAAGCCAACACAGTTCTAGGCTGCGTTAACAGACAGATAGAATCAAGATCACATGAAGTGTTAATACCATTTTATAAGGCCTTGGTAAGGCCACACTTGGAATACTGCATTCAGTTTTGGTCACAACAAAAAGGACATTGAGATTCTAGAAAAAGTGCAGAGAAGAGCGACAAAGATGATTAGGGGACTAGAGGCTAAAACATGAAGAACGGTTGCAGGAACTGGGCATGGCTAGTTTGATGAAGAGAAGGACCAAGGGACACATGAAGGAGTCAACCTATTCTTCAAAGCACTTGAGGGTAGAACAAGAAGCAATGGGTGGAAACTAAACAAAGAAAGAAGTAACTTAGAAATAAGGAGAAATTTCCTGACAGAACGATTGATCAGTGGAACAGCTTGCCTCCAGAAGTTAAGAATGCCCCGGCACTGGATGTTTTTAAGAAGATGTTAAACCATCTGTCTGAAGTAGTATAGGGTTTCCTGCCTAAGCAGGGGGTTAGACTAGAAGACCTCCATGGTCCCTTCCAACTCTATTGTTGTTGTTGTTGTTATTATGTGAACTGAGTAATTGAAAAAGGGATTTCAAAGAAGAAGAAGCATGGAGCTTGATTAGTGGAAGTAATGTGCCCGGTGCCTGGAGGCTGTTAGGGTCTGGATGGCTGTCAACAGACTCAAACTCAACCCTTATAAGACGGAGTGGCTGTGGGTTTTGCCTCCCAAGGATAATTTCATCCATTACCCCTCAGAGAGGGTCCGCAACTTGGGTGTCCTCCTTGATCCACAGCTTACATTGGAGAACCTTCTTTCAGCTGTGGCGAGGGGGGCGTTTGGCCAGGTTCGCCTGGTGCACCAGTTGCGGCCCTACTTGGACCGGGAGTCACTGCTCACAGTCACTCATGCCCTCATCACTTCGAGGCTCAACTACTGTAATGCTCTCTACATGGGTCTACCTTTGAAAAGTGTTCGGAAACTTCAGATCGTGCAGAATGCAGCTGTGAGAGCAATCATGGTCTTCCCTAGGAATGCCCATGTTTCACCAACACTCCGCAGTCTGCATTGGTTGCTGATCAGTTTCTGGTCACAATTCAAAGTGTTGGTTATGACCTATAAAGCCCTTCATGGCATCGGACCAGAATATCTCCGGGACCGCCTTCTGCCGCACGAATCCCAGCGATCAGTTAGGTCCCACAGAGTTGGCCTTCTCCGGGTCCCATCAACTAAACAATGTCGTCTGGCGGGACCCAGGGGAAGAGCCTTCTCTGGCGGCCCTGACCCTCTGGACCCAGCTCCCCCCGGAGATTAGGATTGCCCCCACCCTCCTTGCCTTTTGTAAACTTCTTAAGACCCACCCTTGCTGTCAGGCATGGAGGAATTGAGACATCTTCCCCCAGGCCTATATAATTGATATATGGTAAGTTTTGTGTATGTTTTTTAAATTATGGGTTTTTAGTTTTAAATATTAGATTTGTATTTTACATTGTGTTTACTATAGCTGTGAGCTGCCCCAAGTCTGCGGAGACGGGCGGCATACAAATTAATTAATTAATTAATTAATTGACGGACTAACTCACACAGTGACATCTAACCATCCCAAGTAGGCCACAGAAAAGGGGTTTTGTTGGTCTCATCTACAGAGTGTTATCTCAAAAAAAGGGTAAATGTGTTGTTTGTGAATGATATTGATAAATTAACTAAATTAACATGATACTGTTTTAATCTTTTGTTTATGTGATGGTTTCATTGTGGGTTTTTTAAAATATTGTTTATGTTTTAATTGTAAACTACCCAGAGTTACAAATGTAAAATTTGTGTATAAACTAAATAAATAAGTAAATGCTAAGTACCATTGGATCATTGTCAAGAAAATCTGATATGTACATTTTGTCAACAGTCATCAACCTTGAGTTAAGGCAGTCTTTTCCTTTGTAATACAGTGATCCCTCGATTTTCGCGATCTCGATTATCGTGAAACGCTATACCACGGTTTTCCAAAAAATATTAATTAAAAAATACTCCACGTTTTTTTTGCTATACTACGGTTTTTCCCACCCGATGACGTCATACGTCATCACCAAGAGTCACTTCTCTGTCTCTTTCTCTTTCTTTCCTGTCATTCTCTGCTTCAATCATTTTCTCATTTCTCTTTTTTTCTCCCCTTTTTTCTATCATTTCTCTCTCTCTTCCTTCCACTCTTCTCTCTCTCTCTTTCTTCCTCTCTCTCACTGTCTTCCTTCCTTTCTCATCTTTCTTTCTCTCTCTCTCTATCTTGCTTCTTCTTCTCTCACACTCTCTTCCTCCCTCTCTCATCTCTTTCTTTCCTTCTCTCTCTTTCTCTATCTCTCCCCCTCTTGCTCTTGAGCGGCAAACGGCGGCCGGGCGGGCGGGTGAACAAGCGAGCGGCAAACGGCGGCCGGGCGGGCGGGTGAACGGGCGAGCGAGCAGCCGGGCGGGCGAGCGGTGAACGGCGGGCGGGTGGGTGCTGGGGGAGCGGGGGCAGCCGGCATTCAAAGCAATCTGTCGGCTTCCGCACTGTCATCGCTCCCCGCCTCCACCATCTGCGCATGCGCGGCCATGGAAAAAAAAGGCGCGCATGCGCAGATGGTGTTTTTACTTCCGCACCACTATACTGCGCAAAATCGATTATCGCGAGAGGTCTTGGAACGTAACCCTCGCGATAATCGAGGGATCACTGTATTACAAGTTCTTAAAATTACAGGTTGTTGAACACAAATGCATAGAAGTTACAAAAACTAAAGGAAAAGAGAAGTCTATCTTAGATAAGACTTAATGATTTAGGTTTTTAACATTAGGAAAATAGGAAGCATTGCCAATAAGACATTAGAATATTATTTGGATTTTTTGCAGATTGTACAGACAATGGAAGGTGTCTATGTAAAGGAAGGTGAAGTTAAAGAAAGTAAAGAAGAGGAGGAGGGAGAAGAAGGACCTGTAAATAATATTACATACTGTTTAAATAGACCTCATTTTACCATGACTGATGTTAGACTAAACACATATTAATGAGCAGTAACAAAAGATGTAATACAGGTGTTTCTTGTTTAACTATCAAAATTGAGACCAGTAACTTGGTCATTAAGTGAAGTGGATGCTAAGTGAACAACATTTTTGCTTATGATGTTATTTGATATTTCCTTTGTTTTATCTGCAAAGGTTGTAAGTTAGAGGATTGGTGGCCAAAATTATTTTTTCATCAGTACAAAATGGTCACTATTAAATGGTCAATTGCTAAATGAGGACTAATAATAGTAATAGTTTTGAATTATTATGTTGTGAAATTATGCATGACTACTATTAATGTTAGATTCCTTGACTTCAACCACTTAACTATCTAAATTCTTGGCTCTATAGTGGACCTAAGTTGAAAACTACCCATGCCATCGACTTTATGTGAGGGTATTCTTCAAGACAATTCAGAAACTGTAACTGGTGTAGAATACAACAACCAGTTTTCTGACTGCTTTAACAGTATGATACTTGTTCTACAGGAACTGTATATGTTACCAGTCGAACTCTATTTCAAGCTTCAAGTGAATTCTTATAAAACTGGTTCCCTTTTATCAGCAGGATTGTTTTTATCATGTAGAATCTGTCTAATCTATATGTGCTAAGTGAGATGATTCTTTGTTAGCTGGTTTAAAAAAAATCAGGCGGTCTTGTGTCTAGAACTGTGGTTCATAACCTTGTTTGAGGTAGTTTCATATGTACATTCACCAAACCCTTCTTTAGTGATAAATCAAATATGATTTTTTCCAAATTCAAGACATAAGTATATGTTTTTTTACTGGTACACAAAATGAACCGTGCATGAACATCACCTTGATCAAAGAACAAAACCAACACAGTGCATGAACTCACAACAAATTACATACCTGCAAATCAGTGTGACTTCTGCTGTTGTTTTTGAGAGACCAGTTCAGATATGCATGGCTTCACCTTTGCAAGTGCTACTCTCATGTCATTTTCACAGCAAAGTCTGTTCCTTTTCTTTGTTTTTATGTCCAGCATCCTCGAAAAGGATTGTTCGCAGAGATATGTTGTAACAAATGGTATAAATATTGCAGGGCTTTCTCAGCAATAATTGGGTACTGGCCAATTAATGTAACGTGATCATCTGCAGTAAGTGATGGCCAAGCGTGTCATCATGAATTTACATAATGAGTCGGGTGTGTCTTGACCTCCGTGGCGGAGGCTCTGCTGAACCCCTGAGACCTACTCACCTAGGGTTCGATAGAACCCCAGTTAAGAACCACTGGTCTAGAATTAAATTCATCAGCCCTTATGAAGCAATTTCCCCCCTAAGTTTAATAATGTCTCTACTTTGATGATGTTCCAAAAAGTGATGAAAATAGTTTTTATTAAGGAATATTTTAACTTATACAGTATGATGACAGCTGTGCTTTTATTTAGTTTTTATACATTTTGTTTATTATATGGCTTTATAAATAGATTTTGATTTTTAAAATTGTTTTATCTGTTGTAAAACCCCTAGAATCAAAGGAATATACAACATATACATTTTAGTAAATAAACAGTGTCAGTTTGTTCACAAGAAACCACCATTTCAGTTTACATTGGGTTGTATCCTAGTTAATATTTTAATTCTTCATTTATATAAGTAAATGCTGTCATTACGTCATGTAAGTGATAAAACTTGTAAATTTATTTTGAAAATAAGAATTGTAATAAGATTATTACAAATCTCAGAAATAGTTTTTGCTATTCCCTTTATTTTAAAATAAAGATAGTTTTGTATATTTTTCTCATTAGAAGGAAGATTATGAAGATATGACTTCTTTCCTGATATGTTGTTCACAACTTAGGACACAATTGGAAAATGCACTTCGTGAAGAAAAGCAAGTATGTATAATGTTTATTATAGTGCATAAGCATAATAATTTATTTACTGTTAATATAGTGTATATAATAATTACCACTTTCTTTGGAAATTTAGAATAGATGTGGAAAGATGCTTCTCTGCCTTTATCAAAATCGTGACAGTTATATTGTTGCTAATTGTATGCTCTAAAATAAGCAGCCTTCTGTTTCAATAAAGTGGTAAGCACACGATAAATTCCCTCCTCCATTGCAAAAATACAAAGATCAACCTAGCAAAAAAAATTTAGTAAGAGAAAACTTTTCCTGCTCAAGCTGACATAAGGAGGCATGATTTGGAAACTTAAACATTTCTCACTTTATTATTTTGTTATATAATAAAATTGATGGTGATTTATAATATATATATTTTGTTTCTTAGATATTAGAGTCATTGCTTAAGGTAAGAAACTTTTGATATGTATCTTTAAAATGCTGATTTATCCTCTTTTTGAGTAGAGTCTCCATCATTTTAGCTTGACATCAGTTATAGTTAAAATGATGGAGACACTATTCAAAAAGAGGATAAATCAGCACCTAAAAAACAATAACTTATTGGACCCAAATCAGCATGGCTTTACTGAAGGCAAATCATGTCAGACTAATCTCATTGATTTCTTTGACTATGTTACAAAGGTGTTGGATGAAGGTGGTGCCGTAGATATTGCCTATCTGGACTTTAGCAAAGCCTTTGATACGGTTCCACATAAAGAGCTGATAGATAAATTAGTGAAGATTGGACTTAATCCCTGGATAGTTCAGTGGATTTGCAGCTGGCTGAAGCGTAGAAATCAGAGAGTTATTGTATTCTGAGCAGAGACAGGTTACAAATGGTGTGCCACAAGGGTCTGTTCTGGGTCCTATTCTTTTAATATGTTTGTGAGTGACATAGGGGAAGGTTTGGTAGGGAAGGTTTGCCTATTTGTTGATGACTCTAAAGTGTGCAATAGGGTTGATATTCCTGGAGGTGTCTGTAATATGGTAAATGATTTAGCTTTACTAGGTAAATGGTCAAAGCAATGGAAACTGCAGTTTAATGTTTCCAAATGTAAAATAATGCACTTGGGGAAAAGGAATCCTCAATCTGAGTATTGTATTGGCAGTTCTGTGTTAGCAAAAACTTCAGAAGAGAGAGAAGGATTTAGGATTTAGGGGTAGTGATTTCTGACAGTCTCAAAATGGGTGAGCAGTGTGGTCGGGCATTAGGAAAAGCAAGTAGGATGCTTGGCTGCATAGCTAGAGGTATAACAAGCAGGAAGAGGGAGATTGTGATCCCGCTATATAGAGTGCTGGTGAGACCACATTTGGAATACTGTGTTCAGTTCTGGAGACCTCACCTACAAAAAGATATTGACAAAATTGAACAGGTCCAAAGACGAGCTACAACAATGGTGGAAGGTTTTAAGCATAAAACGTATCAGGAAAGACTTAATGAACTCAATCTGTATAGTCTGGAGGACAGAAGGAAAAGGGGGGACATGATCGAAACATTTAAATATGTCAAAGGGTTAAATAAGGTTCAGGAGGGAAGTGTTTTTAATAGGAAAGTGAACATAAGAACAAGGGGACACAATCTGAAGTTAGTTGGGGGAAAGATCAAAAGCAACATGAGAAAATATTATTTTACTGAAAGAGTAGTAGATCCTTGGAACAAACTTCCAGCAGACGTGGTTGGTAAATCCACAGTAACTGAATTTAAACATGCCTGGGATAAACATAGATCCATCCTAAGATAAAATACAAAAAATAGTATAAGGGCAGACTAGATGGACCATGAGGTCTTTTTCTGCCGTCAGTCTTCTTTGTTTCTATGTTTCTAATAGCAATAGCAGCTGAAGTAGCCTGCAGTGCTCCACTCTAACCACTGCACCACTCAGCCCCCAAAATATGTTTTATTTTGTAAAAATGTAATTATTAATATCTAATTTTATTTTATTTTATGTTTTTCTCAAGTGGTTTGAAAAGGAGGTCCATGAGATGGAAGAGGTAAGATTGTTAAGGTCTAACACAAACTATTTAGAAATATGTGATAACCACGTGAATTGTTTATATAATCTCTGTTAATATACATCAAATTACAATAATATTTTGTTACTTAACTATATTTCAGATAGGTGAGGAACAAATTATCCCAGACTGGCAAATTCCTCTGGCAGACAAAAGCATAACAGATAATATCAATCAGTTACTGAATCGCATTCAAAGACTTGAAGAACTAAAAGGCCGTGTTCAAGAACTACCCAAACTTATTCAGTTTACTACACCAAAACAGTAAGAATACTGTGAAACAGAGTTATGTTTAATAAATTATGAAATCAATAATATAAAATATATTTATTATGAAGACAAAGTTATAAAAATTATTTAAAAATAAACATTATATAGAAAATACAATAATTTGTTTACTAGGCACAGCCACAGCATATTTCCTTCATAATTTAATTGTATAAATATATTAAATTTTCTCTAATAAATAAATGCCTAATATAAATTGTTTTGTTCATTGTTTCTCTGACTTCTACAAGTAGTAGGGAAATTAAAGGGAAGCACTGTTCTCTGCAAGAATGAAAAGACCAATGATGCATAGTTTGCAGGGATTTTTTTACTAGATGTTGCTGAGAACATATTTATTTATTTATTAAATTTTTATGCCACCCAAGTCCCAAAGCAATCTGGGCGTCTATGTAGAAGGCAATGATAGTAGTAATGTATTCTTTATATGGCCTGTCCAAGTACGCACACATGCACATGCATGCACACACGCACGCACACACACACACACACACACACACACACACACACACGTGAGTTGTAATTACTTTATTGAGACATTGCAAGCCTCTAACATTATTCCCCATGTCACATCATAAGTAACTGAATTTAAACATGCCTGCGATAAACATATATCCATTCTAAGATAAAATACAGGAAATAATATAAGAGCAGACTAGATGGACCATGAGGTCTTTTTCTACCATCAATGTTCTATGTTTCTATGTTTCTATAAGAAAGGTAAAGTCGGAGTAAGACTAACCAAGGGATTAAGTGAGAGGCAAATATAAAGTTCGAGGGAAGGCACAAGTCTGCAGGTTAACACACACAATCCAAAGTTCAGGCACAGTCCAAAGTCCAACTGCAATAACTAAAGCCATGGTCCAAATTCAGAATCCAAGTCAAATCCAAGGTTTAGTCACAAGGTCAACAAACAAGGAAGAATTAGATTAGATTAGATTTATTGGATTTATATGACGCCCCTCTCCGAAAACTCGGGGCGGCTCACAACAATAATAAAAAACAGTACACAATAACAAATCCAATGCCCACCAATCTAATTACAATTTAAAATTAGTAGCCCAAAATCATGAAAGCAGGAATCAAAACCTGGAGTACAGGCACTGCAGGAAACAGGTGGTTGTTTCCTACATTGATTTGCTCCACATACCAGTTAAGTAGCTCATTAGGAGGGGATGTGGCCACCTCTTTCTAAGTAGCCTTGCCAAACACTGCTATGCTTCCCTCCTTTTACACCCCCCCCCCCCCAATAGCTTGGGATCTGTGAAAGAGGCAGTTCCTCATCTCCACTAACCAACTGCAGCTGCATCCCTTTTCCGCATTGTGTTTCTTACTGGTCATGTGAGGTTCCAGGCTGCAGCTGCTTCTCTTCTCTCCTTTTCAGCCAGATGCATCTAATTGCCCCTCTGACAGCATTTTTGAAATTTCTGGCCTCTCTTCCTTCTCTTGTCCATCCACTCTTGTACAGAGCCCTTGCATCTTGCTGATTGTGCTGTCTGTCTGTCTCTCTCTCTCTCTCTCTCTCTTTCTCTCTCTCACACACACACGTAACCATAGTTTACAGGGTTTACACAAGCAGACAATGCTAGTCCACAGAGCAATGGGCATGAGTTCACAAGGCACCTGAAAGTTTTATATATACTTAAAGGTATTATATTAACAAAATAGACTTTTGTACTTTTAACATAAACTGTGACATGTAAAGTTATGTTTAGAACTTTGCTAAGTGGGCACTGAATTTGTAAATCTAGATTTAATACTACCGATACTGTGCATTTTGACAGGGAAAAGAAAAAAGTAGTAAGCCCAACACTTCCCACTACAAAAGATCCGAAAAATATAATTGAAGGTAAGAATACTGATTTATCATGGACATCAAAAATATTTTTGAAAAATCAGTTTGGCTAATGTGGACAAAAGTGAAAATGCTGGATAGTAAAGTTGGATAGGTCAAAATAAGAATTGACTGACTAGAGGATAGGAAAATAATGGATAATTTATAATAAAATATTTTTATTCTGATTTGAATCGTATATAAGTAATCCTTAAGTACTACAGTTAATTTAATGATTGTTCAAAATTATAACAGTGCCCCCCCCCCCCGAGCTATATATAATCCTGTTTCAGAGTTACGAGTTGTACAGAACTCCCCTGGTGATTTGCCCTTATGACCAACCACAGAAATGATTCAACGCATCTACCTATCTATTTCCCCCTTCCCCAAATCCTGCCATGCCAGGTCTTCAAAGGCACTGAATCTGCTTTTCCTCTGCCCCTGCCCCCACATTTCAAACAGTCTTTCTCTAACTTTCACAAAGCTTATTTACCTTTGAAGATCTTCAGAGCTCAGGACCTGGAGGAAAGGAAGGAATCTGTATGAGTGCTCCTTGCCCAGCTCTAGTGATGTCAGATTCTGAGGAGGATGAACCAGGCCCCTCTGGATACCCTGGTTGCCAGCTAATGCAGAGAGTGAGAGTGAGGGAGAAAATGACCTGGATGAATCTGAGGAACCACCAGAGAGGGCTGATATACCAATGGTGGAGTGATCCCAATCAGAGGATGAAGCAGACATTAGAGTGGATGACCCACTCTTAGATGCTAGATACAGGAGATTACTGAGAAGACAACAGAACTTGTATAGTAAAAGGAAATAAGCTTGTAGCTTTACCTCTTTGGGGTTTGATACCATTCCCAGCAAGTATAAAAGCAAAGGATTTTGGGAAATTCGAGGTAGGGTTTCCACGTTGCTTCATGGATGCTGTGTTGGGGTGCTTGAAAATGCCCCCTCCCGGAAACCTGATTTCTGCCTTGCTAAAAACTCTTCGCCAGATGTGCCGGACTGTTAGAAAATTGGTGAGCTGACTTTTCTCTTCTCTGATGCATTACCTTTCTTATCTCGCAGAAATGCAATTAGGCTGAAGTTGGCACCTTTCCCGGAACCTAATCTGATTATATTGCTGCAGAGAAAAAATGCTCCCTGAACAAAATTTGACAAACTGCTTTCTGCTTAATGCTGTGTTTCCTAATAAAGAGTGTGATTTTAAGATTAAAATAGTGGATTTTAGCTGGTGGTTTCACTCCAAAATCCCAGTAACAGAACAGAGACCAGGCCTGCCTTGAGAATTCCAGAAACATCTTTTTTCTTTTCCCTTTTTAAAAAAATGTTTTTTAATTTTTTATCAACAAAGATAAAATACAAAGAAAAGGAAAGGGAGAAAAAACCTAAGACGCATCCAACAGTAACAACAATAAAAATATGTATTTAAAAAAACCCCACCTCAAGTATGAATACATCTAATATTAAACTTTAGAAAAAATCCACCTTGACTAAAGGTTGAAAGATTTTGGAGTGAAACCACCAGCTAAAATGCACTATTTTAATCTTAAAATCACCCTCTTTATTAAGAAACACAGCATTAAGCAGATAGCAGTTTGTCTGATCTAATATACATTCCCTTTCTCTTACATAATGGGTATACAAATAGATATAAATTTTCCTGTCTGTATTTAATTAAAATGCTATATTACACACAAAAAAACCCCCTTTTTTCATCCTCAGGATATGTTTTTAAACCTTTGCTGTTATAATTCTGGGCAAGGGAGCTCTTCTCCCTCGCTCTACATCACTTCTTTACCTCTTAACTCTGTATTGTGGTCAGAGTCAGCTTAGATTTCAAAACACATACTTCCTGCTTTGCCATGTTATTTCACAAAATACGGACTTTCCTTCATCATGCTGTGGCTGGATGGAAAAAGCCTTTCAGATCACTTTTTGACACCTGAACTGCCTCTGCGGATACAGAGAACAAACTATACAGAGTTAAGATGTAAAGAGGTGATACAGAAGCAATAATATCTACATGTAAATCAGGGATGGATTATGGTTTCTCCCGCTGCCAGTTGGCTCAGGGATGCGCTGCAAATGTGCATGCATGTTGCGCACCATGCATGACTTTGCATGGGAGTGCATACACAGTACTGTACTTTAAAAAGCTGTGCATGTGCAGAAGCAAAAACCAAGATGGCGGCACCTATGGCATTGGCAAAAGAACTGGCTCAGGCATGGCAGGCCTTGATCATTGCCACTGTTCCCTCTAAACTGTGTGGCTGCGTGGCCACGCAGGTGACAAGAAACCTCCACGCAGCACTTTCCAAGTGTTGCGCAGTCGTGATGGGAAATCTGCTTCCCCCTTCACTACTTTTGCTTTTTCTCAGTTGCCCTAAAAGAATGGATAGTGGGTTCTAGCTGTTGGGACAGTCTGCTAAGTTGTAAGGAGTGGGTGTGAGGAGCGAGAGAGCAGCCTCGAAAAGCAAGGGGAGACAGTAGCAGCCCTTTTCTCACCCTCACCTCGTTCACTGATTACAGTGTTCCCTCGATTTTCGTGGGTTTGAACTTCGCGAATAGCCTATACCACGGTTTTTCAAAAATATTAATTAAAAAATACTTTGTTTTTTTAAAATATACCATGTTTTTTCTGCCTGATGACGTTGTACGTCATCACCAAACTAATATTTTTTGCAAATAAATAACAAAAATAATTATTGTTAATAAATAATTATGTTTATAAATATCAAGATCACTAAGTGTCTTATTCAATGGTGAGTACCAGTAATAATGGTGAGTAAATAGTTGTTAAGAGAATGGGAAATGGTAATTTAGGGATTTAAAGTGTTAAAGGAAGGCTTCTGAAACTGTCCATAGCCAAAAATTCTGTATCTCTACTTCGCGGAAATTCGACTTTCGTGGATGGTCTCGGAACGCATCCCTCGCAAAAATCGAGGCAACACTGTACCCCTGTCCAAGGTAACAAAAGTTGATACCCCCTCTCCCCAGGGCTAGAATTGCATAAGATAATTTAATCTAAGATAATTTGAGAGCGAGACTGAGGCACAAAACGAGCCATCCAGCAAGTGGCGGTAAGATGGGCCTTTGTGGGTACATAAAGGGGTTTGGTGTGTGCAGGAGGAGGAAGACAGCCTTGGGTCCTTCCTTCTCTCCCCCTCCTCGACTTAAGACTAGAATCATCAGCAAAAAAATATCCAGATGCTTTCTAGTCTGGCTGAGTTGGACATAGCATTCATTTTCTCGGCATCATGTCTCTGACTATGGCAGCCTAAGAACAGAACCACACTGCATCAATTTAACTGCTGCAAAACTCATCTGTTCAATTCTGCGATAGCCTGTTCTAAAATTCACGAAGGGGTTTTTCCTTAGTGGCCAGATGGAAGGGACCAACTATTTGTCTCTCTAATGCACAGGTCTTCAAACTTGGCAACTTTGAGACTTATGGAATTCAACTCCCAGAATTCTCTAGCTAGCAAACCTGGCTGGAGAATTCTGGGACTTGAAGTCCACAAGTCTTAAATTTGCCAAATGCAAGGACCACTGCCTTAAGCAAAGTACACATTTTTACAATTTTTTCATTCTTATTATTGAACAGTAAGAAGTGGAAATCCATACTAATCCTAGTGATTTGATAGTTCTTAAGGCATGGTTAATATTAAACATATGCAGGAATAATAGTAGTAATTCTTAATTTATGGTGAACATAATTTTACAAAATTTTATACAGCCGATTTAATGGGTCCTAGAAAGAGGTAATTATAACATTCCTTATTTTTCTCTCTGATCTTTGGAATGTTTCCATGCAGAATGTACAAGTCTATTAATTCTCTATGAAACTGATAATTCATTAACATACATTAGCTGAAACCACATTCCCTGTCTGTGCTAGCTCCTAGGTATGTACCTCCATTATTTGCCAGATCCTGAAATAGTTGTGCACAATTTATGTTTACATGAATTGCGAAACTAATATTCTGATTTTTCCCCAAATACTTCAAATGTGAAGTTATTTTACTGACTAACTATAATAGTATTTGTGCAGTCTTTAAAAGTAGGCCATTCCTGGATGTGAGAAACTGTAAGATGAGACAGACTTTCAGTGACTTACCACATATATTGCATAAACCCTTTACACTGACTTGCAGTATTATAAGTGATACTCCTATATAACATTTTTAATTAAGTGGGTACATTGCATAAACATAACTTTGAGTTTCAGATAACACTAATTTTGTTATTGTCTTGGGTGACATCTGTGAAAAAAATTCAAGTGCCAGGCATGAAAATGTGCCACTCAAGACACTATACTTATCCAATCACATTGAAAAAAAATAGAGGAAACATTGTTTACTGCTGGTTCTAGTGACCAGACTACCAAATTACTATTGGTTCTATAGAACCAATCCAAATCAGGAAGAATCCATCTTCGTCGTAGAGGGGCTGTATACAAATCTAATTAATAAAATAAATAAATAAATCTCTGATGTAAATGGATAAAATAGGTGAGGGTGGGCACCTGTATGGTATTCTAAAGACTACAAGTACTTTTAGTATCTTTCAGCGAATTGAACTTTCATATACAAAAATTATATGTAAGTTAGAACACTACTTAAAGCTAGTTACCTTTGCAAATAAAGAAACTACATTTGCTTTAACTGAACACCTTCAGTGGAGGGGTGGGTTCTACTTATCTTCATTAACGGTTTGGGGTTGCGACGGAAGTGCGTGTTTTGCCCCTGTCACTGCCTGGTTAAACACATCTGTGCATGTGCAGGAGGTTTTGCACATGGGCAGAGGGTTATTTTCATATAAATTGGGTCCGGTGGACAGATTTCAAGCTGGAAGACCAGTTTGGGTGTGTGTGTCCAGCCGGCCATTTTGCTGGTTTGGTGAGTGGGGGGAAATTCCAGCAACTGTTAATCAATCAATCAATCAATCAATCAATCAATTAATTAATTATATCCCGCCCAATCCCAAAGGACTCAGAGCGGCTAGTTCTGCAGAACTAGTCCCAGCCGACAGGAACCCCACCTCTGCTTCGATGTCACTGCAATAACAGAGAAAGATAGAATTTGTGCTTCCTTTTTTGTCAGGATATTATGTAAATAACTACCCATCCAGAGTATTCTGTATTGCAAAAGTTCAGAAATGATAATTCTATTATATAACTGAAATGCCTACAACAAAATTGGTTTATTTGTTCCTTTTCTTAGAAGTTCCTAGAATAAACAAAAAATTCCCAATACTAAGAAATATTTCAGTGCCGTTCCCAGTACTAGGAGATATTTCAATAGAGGCCTGGATTTTCTGATATTTCTAATATGAGTTGTTGCTCAGTTATTAGATTCATAACAACATATAAATAAAAAATATAAAATAATCAAATGTATTTGGAAGTTTTAATCAAAGTTAAAGAAAAAATACTTTTCATATTTTTAATGAATTAATTATATATATTTGACAAATAATTTAACTAAATAGTTATAATAAATTTTGTTTTAGAACTTGCTTCAAGACATTTCACTGAAGATGTGTTGAATATGGTAGAGGTTTTCCAAGAAGAACCAGGACAACCACGTAAGTGCTGTGAAATATAAAATATTGTTAAACATGGAAAAGTAAATGGGACATTGTAGGACAACTGTGTCAAATCAATTTCTTCTAAATTGCTAGGCTACAAGTTAGGTGACATGATTTTTAACTATCATAAATCTTTGTTTCTCGAAACTGGAAAATGCCAAATTAAGAAAGTATAAATTAGATCATCATGCAATCTACAGTAGTTAATTTTGATGTCTATAAATTTAACTTGGATTTAAATTAAGCTATGACATTTAAAAAAAAACTAAAATTGGGTTTTTTGAAAATTTAACATTATAAAACCCCAAGGTTAAATATACCAGACACATTATAGTAAATAAATTTGTGCTTCAAAAAACCAGGGATAACTGGTAAAAACAATATGAATAAGAACAAAGCAGTACAAACTTTAAAATAATAATACAGGCTACAGTACTCTAAGATTAACCATTTGTACAAGACACCATTTTGGTTTTCCTAGATGTAATAGTATAGGTTTATTTTGGATAGAGAAAGAAATACAGTAATACCTCATCTTACGAACTTAATTGGTTCCAGGACAAGGTTAATAAGGTGAAAAGTTCATAAGATGAAACAATGTTTCCCATAGGAATCAATGGAAAAGCCAATAATGCGTGCAAGCCCATTAGGAGAATCCAAAATATTAAGGCTTTGAAAAAAAAAGCGGTGGCCAGACAAAGCTGAGGGGAACGGAGTGGGGGGAGGGAGTCCCAACGAAAAGAGCCTCTCTTGAGCTCCATGAGTCCCTGCCTCCCGTTTTTCCCCACCCCACTCTGCTCATCTCCCCCACACCTTTCTTCTTCCTTGAGCTCCATGAGTCTTTTCTTCCCGTTTTTCCCACCCCACTCTGCTCATCTCCCCCACACCTTTCTCTTCCCTTGAGCTCCATGAGTCTTTCCCCCCCGTTTTTTCCCCCCCCACTCTCCTCATCTCCCCCACACCTTTCTCCTCCCTTGAGCTCCATGAGTCTTTTCTTCCCGTTTTTTCCTACCCCACTCTGCTCATCTCCCCCACACCTTTCTCCTTCCTTGAGCTCCATGAGTCTTTTCTTCCCGTTTTTCCCACCCCACTCTGCTCATCTCCTCCACACCTTTCTCCTCTCTTGAGCTCCATGAATCTTTTCTTCCCGTTTTTTCCCACCCCACTCTCCTCATCTCCCCCACAGCTTTCTCCTCCCTTGAGCTCCACGAGTCTTTTCTTCCTGTTTTTTCCCACCCCACTCTGCTCATCTCCCCCACACCTTTCTCCTCCCTTGAGCTCCATGAGTCTTTTCTTCCCGTTTTTTCCCACCCCACTCTCCTCATCTCCCCCACACCTTTCTCCTCCCTTGAGCTCCATGAGTCTTTTCTTCCCATTTTTTCCCACCCCACTCTGCTCATCTCCCCCACAGCTTTCTCCTCCCTTGAGCTCCATGAGTCTTTTCTTCCCGTTTTTCCCACCCCACTCTGCTCATCTCCTCCACACCTTTCTCCTCTCTTGAGCTCCATGAGTCTTTTCTTCCCGTTTTTTCCCACCCCACTCTCCTCATCTCCCCCACAGCTTTCTCCTCCCTTGAGCTCCACGAGTCTTTTCTTCCTGTTTTTGTCCCTCCAACTCTGCCCGTTTTTGCGATCCTGGGATTCCCCTCCTGGGATTTCCGTACAGCATCGCGTTTTTGCGGAAGTCAGGAAGTGGGGTTTCTCATGGAGGGGAGCCTCAGGGATCCCAGGATCGTAAAAACTGGGGCTTGGCTTGCAACGAAAGTCTGGAGGTGGGGCATCCCAGCGGCGGCGGCAGGTTCGTAAGGTAAAAAAAGTTCGTAAGATTTACGAACAGATTGTCCTGAGAAATGCAGAATGTAATACTGCCAGTAGAATCTTCAACACTGAGACTTAACTTTTATGCTGAATGGAATACCACAGCATTCAATATGAGTCCTTCTCGTGCTCATATATACATTTTTTCCTATTGGGTTCTGCGAATGTGGCAAAAGTAACTGAGTGGATATAGTCATCAGTGACATCGAGTTGGCTATGCTTGCTCAGTCACAGAACCCTCACCAAGCTATGCCCACAGAACCAGTAGGGAAAAATTTTGAATTTCACCCCCTTCCTAATTGACTAACTATGACAGTTGTGACCCTTTCTTAACATTATTAACATTGTAATAATAACTGCAGTATATATACCTCCTGATGCTAATACGACCATTGTCATGAGTTACCTGTTAACTGCAATTTAGAAACAGCAACAGGCCTACCTGAATGGAGTGCTGGTGCTTGCAGGTGATTTTAACCAAGCCAATTTAAAGACTGTCTTCCCTATGTTCTATCAGTACATAGACTGTCCTACTAGGGCAGTGATGGCGAACCTTTTTCTTCTCGGGTGCCGAAAGCGCATGTGGAGGTACTATTGTGCATGTGCGAGTGCTCACACCCAAAATTCAATGCCTGGGGATGGTGAAAATAGACTCCCCTGTCCCTCCAGAAGCTGCCTGGGGGCCTGAAACAGCCCATTTCCCAACCTCTCGTGGACCTGGCAGGCCTGTTTTTCATTCTCCCCAAGCTCCAGAGGCTTCTCCGTACTGAAAGAGCTGTTCCAGCAGTCATGTGGGTTGCTCACTGTCCAATCCACATAGGACCGAGCCTTGTCTTTAAAAAGATTGCTGGATCCGCCCCTTCCCCAGAATTTGCGAATCCATAGACTTAGGCTCGAAAAGTGGTGGCTCAAATGATACTCTACTCTCTTATTATGAAAAGACAGGTTAAAAGATATAACCATAGAAAGAAAGCTAGGAAGGGAAGTGACTGCTGTACCCGCTCAGCGTACGAGAAGAGGCGTTCAGGTAAGCAATCAATGCCTATTCGCCATACTGAAAGAGCGGGTTCAGCAGTCACGTGGGACATACTGCACATTTCTAGAATCACAATTTATAGTCCCAACTCAGGCATCTTTTGTAAACCTGAAAGCCTTCAGTGCATATAGAACAGTGCTGGGTTTTAACATACCTCACTTCTGGTTTGCTTCGTCCTGTGCTGCATGGCTGTGCTTCATGGGTGCGTGTATGTGTAGTGCCAAATAAATTTTTAAATATCCAACCCAAAAGTCAAAAACAAGATGGCAACACATGCGGATGGCCAGAAACTCAGCTTCTGGGCATGTGCAGAAGAAAAAAAATAGTGGCTATTTAAATGCAATTCAAGGTGTTGGTCATCACTTTTAAAGCTCTACATCAGGGGTGTCAAATTCAAAGTGTCACATGACTTATCCAGAGTTTTTTCCCTTTTGCTAAACTGGATGTGGCTAACGCGTGACACATCTAGCGCATGGGCCGGGAGTTTGACAGCCCTGCTCTACATAGTTCAATTCAATTCAATTTCAAAAAAGCGAACTACGAACTCATTGAAGCCCACTTCTCAACATTAAACTGGAAAACTCTATTCGCTGAATGCTACACTACTGATGACCTCTACAACACATTCCTACTCGAAATGAAAATTATCATCAGACTTCATGTACCTCTAACATGTACCACAAACAAACAAAAATAACCTCCCCATCTCAACAAGAAAATTACAGACAAGAAAAAAATCTCTCTGGAGGAAAAACAAAAAAGGACAAGTTTCCAACTTCAAAAGCCGATATAAAAGCATTTGCAATCAAATAAAAGCAGAATGCCTTAACTACTACAGCAAACAAAAGGAAAACCTCCTATGCACCAAATCTAATAGAGCTTTCTACAACTTTGTCTACAATAAACTCAAAGACTCTAGTAGTGTACTGGGACCAATGCTCTTAATTCTCTACATCAATGACCTTTGCGATCTCATTACAAGCAACTGTGTTCTTTTTGCAGATAATGTAAAACTCTTCAACACCACTGAAAACACAACTACTCTACAAAAAGACCTAGACTCAGTTTCTGACTGGTCCAATACATGGCAACTCCAAATCTCAACCAGCAAATGCTCTGTCCTACACATCGGCAAAAAGAATCAGAATTTCAAATACAAACTGAATAAACAAATTATCACAGATAATCCCCACTCAGTCAAGGACCTTGGAATACTAATAACTAAAGATCTAAGTGCCAAAGTCCACTGCAACAACATCTCCAAGAAGGCCTCAAGAGTTGTTAATCTAATCCTACGTAGCTTCTGCTCTGAAAATCTCACACTACTTAACAGAGCTTACAAAACTTTCGCCAGACCCATCCTAGAATACAGCTCATCTGTTTGGAATCCATACCACATTTCTGACAATAACACCCTCGAAAATGTCCAAAGATACTTCACCAGAAGAGCCCTTCACTCCTCTACCCGAAACAGAATTCCCTACGAAACTAGATTTACAATCCTGGGTCTTGAAAGCTTAGAACTACGACACCTTAAACATAATCTAAGTATTTCCCACAAGATCATATGCTGCAATGTCCTGCCTATCAAAGACTACTTCAGCTTCAACCACAACAACACAAGAGCACACAACAGATTCAAGCTTAATATTAATCGCTCCAAACTTGACTGTAAAAAATATGATTTTAGTAATCGAGTTGTTAAAGCGTGGAACTCATTACTGGACTCCGTAGTGTCATCCCCTAACCCCCAAAATTTTTCCCTTAGACTATCCATGGTTGACCTTTCCAGATTCCTAAGAGGTCAGTAAGGGGCGTACATAAGCGCACTAGAGTGCCTTCCGTCCCCTGTCCTATAGTCTCTCCTATATCTCATATTTTCTCTACTATATCCTTTATAACATTCATTGTGTATTATTGTGTATTGTGGACTAACTAACTAACTAACTAACTAACTAACTAACTAACTAACTAACTAACTAACTAACTAAATACATACATACATACATACATACATACATACATACATACATACATAAATAACTCTGTTCTTAATCCCAGCATATAGACCTCTTGTCAAGAGAAATAGAGAATTAGAGAAATATAAGTGTGGCCACCGCTCATAAAGCTTTTTATGTCTTTATGTTGGATAAAAAAACTCTACAGAGAATTATTAAAACTGTCCAGAATATCATTGGGCTCCAGCTATCTGCCCTGGATGGCATCTTCACATCTTGCTGTTCTAGGAAGTTGCATAACATTCTCAGAGACTCTTCTCATCCTGCTTGCAATCTTTTTGAACTGTTGACTTCTGGCAGAAGATACAGAACAATTAAAATACAGATTACATGTTTTCTGAATAGTTTTTATCCCAGAGCTATACTCGCACTTAACAATGAATTAAAGGTTCACTATCAGTGAGCTGTTGGATAGGTTTAGGGTGGGGAATTTGTGGTGGGTGGGGCATTTTTTTTAACATTTTATTTTATTTTATTATGTGTGTTTGGTCTATAATGTCATGTGACTTTCACTGTATGTGCATACACATACAATGGCAATAAAGTATTTATTTATTTATTACCTCTAGTATGTGTAATGTAATTTAGCAATAGTAATAATGTCATAGTAACAATGGCAATAGTAATAATGCTAAAGTGACAGTGGTAGTAGCAGTGACATTTTTGCCCAATCTTGTGCAATTGTTTGACTTCTATTTCTAGATCAAAATTTAGATATAAATCTAATAACTATTTTTATAATTGTTTAGAAACAATTGAGATGATGAACAATCGCATGATAGAAGTAATGAAAGTATTTGAAAGACAAACAAACAAATTACACAGGTAAATCCAACATAATGATGCAGATGGAAAAAGGAAAGTTTCATTTTATCCTATATATTTTATTTATTTTTTTATTTATTAGATTTGTATGGGTAGTTTATAGGACATGGCACAAATAGTGAAGAAATTCCTTGAAAGGAAACCTGCAAAATTTCACAGAGTAATGTGCAGAAGTACAGAAGTTACAGTGAATAATTATATTTGTCTGTCTTTCTGTCTGTCTGAATATTATATATTTTATATGAAAAATATTTAAAACACACACACAGTTTATAATTATAAAATAACTCCCCTGGCCAAATCTCACTGTCTCTCACTAAAGCATTGTGATTTATTTTAAATCATAGAAACATTAGACGATAGACTTGGTAATTAAAAAATTGTTATCTCTCTTTCCTGAAATTTCAGAGGAAAATATCAAGACATTATATTCCTTGAAAAGTACTAGTATATTTTAATTGCTTCAGAAAATACTACTTTATTTCAGGCAGTTCTTCAAAGTGTTTTAGATTTCAAAGGATTTCTTCAAATTAATTCAAAATTATCAAAAATAAATGAAAATTTTGATCAGACACAGCATTCTTTTTGGAACTGATGAGATAGAAGTTGAAAAGAATATATAGGCAGGTTTTATTGGGTCCTTATTCATCAGAAAGGAATTGATATAAGATTACAGTGGTGCTTAAAAGTTTGTGAATTTTTTTGAATTTTAAATATTTCTGCATAAATATGATCTGCTGCTCCCCACCTCCCCTGCCATGCCTGCAACTTTTATTGGGGTGCATTAGCCAGCAGGGAGAGACGGAGCTGGTCCAACAATCTTTGTATCCATGCGGCTGCAAAGTTTGCCAGGCTTGCTTCCTTGTCTCTGTTGGCCAGCGCCTCCTGATAAAAGTTTCAGGCGTGCCCCTCTCCTAGCCATGGCAAAAGCGAGGCTTCTTTGCCAACCTCCAGCCTCACCATAGCTGGGGGGGAGGGGCATACTGGAAAGAGCCTTGCTGCAACAACCACAGGAAAATAAACCCTTCTTGCCTCCGACAGGTCTTCTCTGCTGTTGTTATGCATGAGAGGTGAAAAAGGTTTATCCTCCTGGATGGTTGCAGCAACATGTGCTGGGGGCTTGGGCTGATTCCTTGCTGCAAGAAGCCTGAGATCTTTTACAATAAAAATGGAGGCTGCTTGTAGCAAGGAATTTGCAATTACCCACTCTGATTGGGGTGGGGTGGGTTGGAAAAGTGCCACGATCCCCTACCCGATTCCAAAAATGGAGACCAAACAGAGCATTGCACTGCATCAGCAGGGAGCTCTGCTTGCACGCCCCATTTTTGGAACCTGTCCCACATGGAAGTCTGGAGGGAGGGGGTGTTGGCTTGGAGAAGTCAGAACGCAGTTCTGCTTTCCTCCGTTGGCAATCCGGGTTCTTCTGTGTTGGGCAGGAAGCTCTCCCAGAATGGAAGCTGCCCAGCTAGTGTGACTAATTAATGTGGTGCATCCTGGCACAGCTGTTCCATCTTGTCTTGTGCTGCCTGGCCTGGCCATCCTTGATGTAGCTCTGGCTGCCTGGAGAGCGAGTGGAATGGCTGTGGGGGCAGGTGAGCGTTTGGGGAAGCCAGTCCTGGACACAGCTGGGCTGGTTGGCAAGGGAGGGGCAACACTGTTGGTTGAAACCGCAATTCATCCAATGGCCACCAACTTGTGAGTATTGCCTGCTGACTGGCGGGCCGGGTAGCTCATCTCCAGCCCTGCTCCTCTGGGCCTGGGGAGCGCGGGACGGGCACCAGAGATTCACACGTGCTCATCTCTGGCCTGGCAGGTTCCCAGCTGGGTTTGGAGAGAAGTACCTGGAGGCAGGTGGACTGGAGGGAAGGGCTGGAAAGGGGGCTTGAGGGGATCCCCAGACTGATTGCAATCTTGCTCAAGCCATTGCATCCCAACATGCAAATGTTTGGCCGCTTAACACTCTTAACCTGGATTTTGAGTTATCCCATTGTCACCCAAATAAATTGAATCATAAAATTCTCCAGAAGAAGAGCTTCTGTCCCATACACTGTGCCCAAAAAGTCAGTTAAAAGTATTACTAGTCAAATTTAACTAGTGTGAACACATTTATTGCATGGTGGGATTTCCTGAACAGCATTTTCTCTTAAATTTGGCAGAGTGGTTAATCTGCTTGTTTTGTCAGCCATTTGAAGTACTGGGTGTGGTGTTTAGCCAGTTCGGGATTCTGTCTCTTGCCTGGGTTCTACCTGTTGAACAGAAAACTCTATCACAGCAAATGTCCTTGCATTAAGTTGACCCCAGGCCCTTCCTTAGGTTGAGCAGTTGCGATTTGCAAGTGATAGTTTTCAGCATAGAACACTGCGCAAGCCTAGTTACAGGTAGTCCTCAATTTACAACCATTTGTTTAGCTACTGTTCAAAGTTACAATGGCACTGAAAAAAAGTGACTTATGACCATTTTTCACTCTGAGGACCATTGCAACATCCCCATGATCAAAATCCAGATGCTTGGCATCTGGGTCACTTTTATGACAGTTGCAGTGTCATGGAGTCATTTTGCGATTCAGTTTTCTCACCCAGTCACATGACCTTTAAGTGACTCTGTTACACAATCATCAAGCCACTCCCACCTGGTCACATGGCCAGCAATAGATTCCTACCCGGTCACATGGCCAGCAAGCCACACCCACAAAATAAACCATGCCCACAGCATGGTAGTAAAATTTTGGGAACACTAACTTAATCCCACTTCTAGAAAGGGCCAAACAGGAAAGGTTATTCTTCAGTTCAGTCTTTGTAAACAGCAATGGATCATGCCCACATTTTCTAATCATACCACAATCACAACAATCTAGTATATGTCAATTTCACCGAAGATGCCATTGAAAAGGCATCTAAAACTATGTCTATTGGCCCTGATGGATTATGTGCGTACTTCTTAAAAAAGCTTTCAACCACCATAGCAGAACTGCTTAGCATAATTTATGAAATATCTTTCAGAACCAGCTCCTTGCTTAACTTATGATCACTAGCCATGGTCATCCCTATCTTCAAAAAAATGACCCAAGCCTAGTTGAAAATTACAGACCAATCTCATGAAAGTAATGGAGTCAATCATAAACCAATCCATTACCCTCCACTTAGAGACAAGGAACCTACTTTCTAACAAGTAGTTTGGTTTCAGAAATTTCCTGCAATTTTCAACTCTTACACTGCAAAATCATATGGACTTCATAGCTCAACCAGGGTAAAGCAATAAACACAATTTATATAGAGTTCTGTAAAGTACTGCACTACAGACACCACAGACTACTTATAAAACTAAAATCTTACGACATTTCCGGATCCCTGGATAAGTGCGTAGATGTGTTCCTATCAAACAGTAGTCAAAATAGGGAATACCCTATCCAGTCAACAAAGCAGTGGAAGCGATGTGCCGGTGCCTGCAGGCTGTTGGGGCCTGGATGGGTGTCAACAAACTCAAACTCAACCCAGACAAGACGGAGTGGCTGTGGGTCTTGCCTCCCAAGGACAATTCCATCTGTCCGTCCATTACCCTGGGGGGAGAATCATTGAACCCCTCAGAGAGGGTTCGCAAGTTGGGCGTCCTCCTCGATCCACAGCTCACATTAGAGAAACACCTTTCAGCTGTGGCGAGGGGGGTGTTCGCCCAGGTTCGCCTGGTGCACCAGTTGCGGCCCTACTTGGACCGGGAGTCACTGCTCACAGTCACTCATGCCCTCATCACCTCGAGGCTCGACTACTGTAACGCTCTCTACATGGGGCTACCTTTGAAAAGTGTTCGGAAGCTTCAGATCGTGCAGAGTGCAGCTGCGAGAGCAATCATGGGCTTTCCCAAATATGCCCATGTCACACCAACACTCCGCAGTCTGCATTGGTTGCCGATCAGTTTCCGGTCACAATTCAAAGTGTTGGTTGTGACCTATAAAGACCTTCATGGCACTGGGCCAGATTATCTCAAGGACCGCCTTCTGCTGCACGAATCCCAGTGACCAGTTAGGTCCCATAGAGCGGGTCTTCTCCAGGTCCTGTCGACTAAACAATGCCGCTTGGCGGGACCCAGGGGAAGAGCCTTCTCTGTGGCGGCCCCGGCCCTCTGGAACCAACTCCCCCCAGAGATTAGAATTTCCCCCACCCTCCTTGCTTTTCGTAAGCTACTTAAAACCCACCTCTGCCGCCAGGCATGGGGGAATTGAGATGCTCTTTCCCCCTAGGCCTTTACAATTTTATGTATGGTATGTCTGTATGTATGTTTGGTTTTTTATATTAATGGGTTTTTAATCATTTTTAGTATTGGATTATTACTGTACAGTGTTTTATTATTGCTGTTAGCCGCCCCGAGTCTCCAGAGAGGGGCGGCATACAAATCCAATTAATAATAATAATAATAATAATAATAATAATAATAATAATAATAATAATAATAATAATAAACCCTGCACTTTAACAGTGGTGTTCTCCCAAGGAAGTGTTTTAGGACCCACACTCTTTATACTTTACATAAACAATCATATTTTGTCATAATCATATTTTGCTTGTAGATTTTCTATTTTTTTTAATTCACATGAAATAGATCTAGGTTTAAAATGTGTCCATAAATTGCAATGGGTAAAAAATTCAAGAGCTAGACTGCTGATTGTTATACAACACAGTGTTTCTATTATGGCTATACTGAAAGATCTGCTGGGTTACCAGTTATTTGCTGCCTGCAATCTAAGATGCTAGTGATGACATTTCAAGTTTTTAGTAGCTTTGATTCTGATTAACGGCAGGAGAACTCTCCTTCTATACCTAATAAATCTGGTGAGTTGTCCCTCTGAGATCTGAGGATGCCCACATTGATATTAGGGGACATTGGAATATGACCTCCTCCCATTTGGTTTCCACATTCCCAGACTATGAAAGGTGTTCCCAAAGGAGATTCATTTGATTCCCACTTTCCTAACATTTAGGAAGGTGGTAAAAACAGTCCATTTTTCTAAGCATTTAGCAATTAGCTCTCTTAATGGTTACTTTTAATTTGGATTTTAATTAATTTTAATTTGTACTCTCTATCTTATTTTAAGACAGTTAGAGCATGGTGCTAATAGAAAAGTAGAATATAAATTCTCTAAATAAATGTTCAATTTATCTAGAAATTACTGAAAGCTTAAAAAGAAAAGAAATCAATACAATATTTATATTTTTTAGAGTTGTAAATGAACAGGATGTGCTGGAATCTGTAAGTAATAATTTTTACTCTTTTATTTCTTAAATTAATAATTGAACAAAATTCCACAGTTTGGAACTACCTCATTTAGTGACCATTCACAAACATAACAGTAATGAAGAGTAATTAAAAAATCACCTTCTGATCAATGCATGCATTTATGACTAAATTTCATATGCTTGACAACAAAAATATCAGTGTTACTGATTAAGATGTGATCTGTTTATTTTAATAAAGCAGCCGGCTAGCTGGCTGATCAACTAATAAAGGGAATAGTTGAGTTTAATTTGTAGTTACATATTTTGAGAAATGTTGCTCTGTGGAGAAAAAGCAGCTTAGGAAGCAATCATTCCCTCCCTCCCAAGCAAAAGAAAAGGAAGGAAGGAAGGAAGGGATGAATGAAGGAAGAGAAAGAAAGAGAGAGAGAGAGAGAAAGGAAGGAAGGAAGAAAGAAAGAAAAGAAAGAAAGAAAGAGCAAGGGGTGGAGGGAACAGATCAGGCAGAAGACATTTAGGAGATAATTTTATCTGAATGAGATGGCAGCAATAAGTGATTTTTGCAGTGTCTCTCCCTTAGTCAATGTGTTCATTTAATAACCACTATGCTTACTGACCAAGTCACTGGAACAGAATGTACAGTGGTACCTCAAGATACGAACCCCTCGTCTTATGAACAACTCAAGATACGAACCCGGGGTTCAGAAAAAATTTGCCTCTTCTTACGAACTTTTTTTGTGTTACGAACGCCAAACCCGAACTTCCGGGTTTGGCGTTCGGAAGGCTGCTGGGAAGCCCCCCGGCTGTTTTAAAAGGTGACAGCCGGGCTGCGGGGCTTCCCAGCAGCCTCCGAACGCCAAACCCGGAAGTTCGGGTTTGGCGTTCGTAACACGAAAAAAGTTCGTAAGAAGAGGCAATTTTTTTCGGAACCGTTCGGAGGCTGCTGGGAAGCCACGCGGCTGTTTTAAAAGGTGGCAGCCGGGCTGGGGGGCTTCCCAGCAGCCTCCGAATGCCGAACGCGGAAGTTCGGGTTTGGCGTTCAGCTTCGGGAGGCTGCTGGGAAGCCCCCCAGGTTCGTAACACGAAACATTGTTTCCCATAGGAAACAATGTAAAGTCAATTAATCCGTGCAACCAAACCCCCCCCCCCCCCGCAAAAAAACGCTGCCGCCCGGCTGTCACCTTCTAAAACAGCCTAGGGGCTTTTCAGCGACCTCCCGAACGCCGAACGCCAAACCCGAACTTCCGGGTTCGGCATTCGGGAGGCCGCCGAGAAGCCCACAGGCTGTTTCAAAAGGTGACAGCCAGGCGGCGGGGCTTCCCAGCAGCCTCCGAATGCCGAACGCGGAAGTTCGGGTTTGGCGTTTGGCTTCGGGAGGCTGCTGGAAAGCCGCGCGGCTGTTTTAAAAGGTGACAGCCAGGCTGAGGGGCTTCCCAGCAACCTCCCGAACCCCGAACTTTTGCCAAACTTCCGGGTTCGGGGGGTTGCTGGGAAGCCCCCCAGTCCGGCTGTCACCTTAACAGCCACGCGGCTTCCCAGCAGCCTCCGAACGCCGAACGCGGAAGTTCGGGTTTGGCGTTCGGCTTCGGGAGGCTGCTGGAAAGCGGCGCGGCTGTTTTAAAAGGTGACAGCCGGGCTGGGGGGCTTCCCAGCAACCCCCCGAACCCGGAAGTTGCCACCTATGCCACCTATAGAACATTTTATATAAAATTTCTTTATAAGATGTCGCTTTTGTAAGTTTATAATTACAGGTCCAAATTTTCTCTCATTGGCCCAAATTTATACTGTATCCAAAATTCCTTCCCCAGCTGATCATACATTCCTTGACAATTTCTACTTCCATTTTATAATTTAATAAATATTTATATATTCTAGTTATGGATTTTCTTCCTGGTTCCAATAGTATCTTATCCAATTCCGTTCTTTTTTTCACAATTCCTTCTTTCTTTTTATCTTCACTGGATTTGATCTGATAGTACGTCCACCAGTCTAGGGTTATGCCTTTTTGTTTTATGGTTTCCAAATATTTTAAGTTACCCTGAGCATCCAATATTTCTTTATACCTTAGTATTCTCTGTAGGTTTATTACCTTTCGATATATGAGGTCCTCCATACAATGTTCCCTCTAATTTTTTTCCGATGTGAGCGGGAAAGTATAATATCTGAGTGGCACATTTTCATGCCTGGGCGTGGATCGGTTAGAAACCCAGTCATTAAGTGAATCTGGCTTCTCCCCCCCTCCCCTATTGTCTTTGCTTGTGAGACAGTTGCAAAAAGGGGTCACGTGACTTTAGGAAACAGCAACGGTCATAAATTTGAAACGGTGGCCAAGTTTTGATCACACAATCATGGGGCTCCTGAAAAAGTTGTAACGTGAGATTACAGAAAGGAAGGAAAGAAAGACAAGGGAGGGAGTAAAATAAATAAATAAGAAAGAAAGAAAGAAAGAAGAAGTGAAGGAAGGAAGGAAAGAAAAAGGAGGGAGGGAGGAAAAGAAAAAGAAGGATGGAATAAAGAGGAAGGAAGGAGAAAGGAGGAAGAAAGGGAGGAAAAGAAAGAGAGAAGGAAGGAGAAGGGAGGAAGGAAAAGAAAGAGAAGGAAGAAAGGAAGAAAGGAAGGAAGGGAGGAAGAGGGAGGAAGAGAAAGAGAGAGAAGGAAAGAAGGAGAAGGGAGGGAGGAAAAGTAAAAGGAAAGGAATAAAGAGGAAGGAAGGGAGGGAGGGAGGAATGAAAGGAAAGAGAGAGGAATGGAGGGAGGGAGGAAGAAAGGAGAAGGAAGGGAGAGAGGGAGGAAGAGAGAGAAGGAAGGAGAAGGGAGGGAGGAAAAGAAAGATAGAGAAAGAAAGAAAGGAAGGAAAGAGGGAGGGAGGGAAGGAAGGAAGAAAGGAGGGAAAGGAGAGAGACGGGCTGGACGTATACAAGGAAACTGAATCTCATCAGCAGCAGGATGGGGTTCAAAATAAAAAATTCAAACGGCCTTATTTTTATTTTTATGCCTTCATTCCCTCACACCTTCGAATGGCCTCCGGTGCAAAACTTCAATCTTATCCAGAGCAAGGCAAACTTTCAGCAGATTAATTTCAAACAAAACCAACCAAAATAACACAAACAAGAAGAAGCTTTGAAGAGAAATGATCTGAAGGCGTCACTTTTGCATGGTCACAAATTTCGTGAGATACACTTGGAGGTGGGGGGGGGTGTATCTCCACTTGCCTCTCCCCCCTTACCGGCCCCTCCCCTCTGTCCCAAAATAAGACCCGCTGGCCTGATTCTCCAGCAAAGCTTGCCTTCCCAGCTCCGGCTCGAGCTCTGCTCCGCCTCCGTTCTTGCTCGGGGCTAATGACCTGTGTCTCCCCTGTTAGTGTTTTGCATTGTTAAGTCTTTGTTTATCTTAGTGGCTGCTCCGCTTTGCTCTCCTGGCTTCGGCTGTGGAAGGAGGCAGACTTTAGGGTGAATCTGGTGAAGCTCTGCCCTTTTGGTTTAATATTAACAACACTACCACAAAGAGATAAATATTAATATTAAACTGAATGGGCAGAACTGCCCTCCTGGTAATCGCAGAGAGTGAGCATAGCCGGGCACCCCGGAAGGAGAAAGCAGGCTGCTTTTCCCTACCTCACTCTCAGCTGGCTGGCCTGCTCCTTCCGATCTGTAGCGGCAGCATCCATCCCCCCCCCACTTGCCGAGTGCTGTCGCTGTCACCGTCGCTGCTGGACTCAGCGAAGCCAGCCGAAAGAGGGGCGGAAGTGCCTGATGGGTGCCGCCATCTTGCTTGGGACGGCAACCATGCGGGGCCAAACTTCCTCTTTGGCAGATCTTAGCCAAGAAGAAGTGAGCGGTCCGGGACTGCGCAGCTTTTTGCCGCTTCAAATGTTTCTGCACGGGGAGATCCTAATGGCTGTGTGGGCACCCGCCTGCGCAGCTTAGAGGGAACATTGCCTCCATACTGGAGATCCATACAGGTATTTCTTTATAATGGTGGGATTTAATTTTTAACCAGATTTTATGAAGGGATTCTCTAATTTTATGGTTATAGATGTATGAATGTACTTTGTGTTTCCCATACTATAAAAGGCTGTGGCAACCTAGGTTCCCTCTAAGGTGTGCACGTGCGCATGCACGCACGGAAAAATAACCCACTGCACAGCCTTTTCCAAGGTTGCCCAGCCGAGCCGGGCATCGGAGTTGGGGGCGGGGAGCAACATGGTTTTTCTTCACAGCCGCTTCGCTGACAGACAGAGAAAGAGAGAGAGCAACAGACAAAGCGAGATAGAAAGCAAGAGAGAGGGAGAGAGAAAGTGAGAAAAAGAGAGAGAGAGAAAGAGGGGGAGAGAGAAAGAGAGAGAACAAGAGAGGGAAAGAAAGCAAGAGAGGGAGAGAAAGAAAATGAGAGAGTGAGAGAGAGAGAAAGTGAGAGTGAGAGAAGAGAGGAAGGGAGAGAGAGAAAGCAAGAGAGAGAAGAGAGGAAGGGAGAGAGAGAGGAAGAAAGCAAGAGAGAGAGAAGAGAGAGGAAAGAAGAGAGAGAGAGAAATGATAGAAAAAAGGGGAGAAAAAAGAGAAATGTTTAGTTTTAATAGTAATAGATTTTGGTTTTGTTTTATTAGTAATTTCTTTTAATAAAAAGGGGATTTTCCCATCTATCTATCTATCTATCTATCTATCTATCTATCTATCTATCTATCTATCTATCTATCTATCTATCTATCTATCTATCTATCTATCTATTCTTCTATGCCGCCCAGTCCCGAAGGGACTGCCACTCAGACACTATACTTTTCCGCCCACACCGAAGTTAATAGTCTGACGTTTTTTAATGTTATCCACTCAGTGATCCACTGTAATCCTGCTGCTTGATAGTATAATTCTATGTTTGGCACTCTGAATCCTTGCCGTCTATTATCTTGCAAGTCTTATAATCTTACCCTCGCTTTTTTCTTTACCCAGATGAACCTCATTATCATTTTATTTAAATCTTGGAAATATTTTTGGTCTAATTTGATTGGAATGCATTGAAATAAATACAATATTTTGGGAAGTATGGACATTTTAATAGCTGAAATTCTTCCCAGTAATGAAATCGGGAGTTCAATTCTCTAATTTCTTAGCTATTTGTTTGCTTAGTGTCATGTAGTTATCCTTTTTTAATGTTGTACATTTTGCAGATATGACAATGCCCAAGTATTTAGTCTTTTAACCACTTGTATTGCCAAATTTCTTTCTAATTCTTGATTTTGTTGATTACTCATATTTTTAGTTATTATCTTGGTTTTATTTTTGTTTATTTTCATACCTGTTACTTCCCCAAATTCGTTTATTTATTTAAAGAGGTATTCTGCGGATTCAAGTGGGTTTTCCAATACACAGACTATATCGTCTGCAAATGCTTGGAGTTTATATTCTTGTTCTTTAATTTTGAGGCCTTGTATGTGAACATTTTGTCTAATTTGTTGTAATAGTGTTTCTAACGTAAATATAAAAAGAAAGGGGGACATTGTTCTGTCTATTCTCATGCATGCTTTACTTCTAACATATATTAAGGCTTTCACATTAGCAACTGTTTTTACTCTATTTTTTTTAAAAAAACTTTCTATAACATTCTATACTATACTTCACATAAATTTGTAACAATTTATCATATGACAATTATTTCCAGAGAAGAGACAAGATTTCTTTTGAGGTTTTAAAATATTTGGAGGAAGTGCCTAGCCTTCTTGACTCTCGCTTTTTATATATTAGAAATTACAGAAAATTCAGCAAGAGTTTCAGAAGCTATCAGACGAAAAAGAAATAATGGAGGATGAACTTCAAAAAATGAAAACTGCAGAGGTATTTATGAGTTAAATTCAATTTGATTAGTAGAATTGAAACTTCAGTTATTATAATACATTTAAGATCAACAAATTTTATTTAACATAAAGAGTTTTATTTCTAAGAATGTGTGTAGAATAAGAGTTGTACTATGGACCTTATTAAGGCAGATAAACAGTTTGGTGCTGATACCTTCTTCTAATCTAGTGATGGCAAACCTATGGCATGTGTTCTGGGAGTCACACGCAGAGCTATTTCTCTGGGGATGCGGAGCTGTCGCCCCTTGCTCTTCTGAGTTCCGGTGTGTGGGCCAGCTGGTTTTCATATACATGGACGTGCCAGAAACCAGAAAAATAGCCGCCCATTGCACAAGGGTGCTCCAGGAAGATGATCTTCCTGTTTCCAGAGTGTACATGTGCACTGGCCAGCTGGTTTGGTTTCTGGCACTCATGTCATGCAAAGATCAGCAACAGGCACATGTGCCAAAAGACGTGGAGAGGGGATCCCAGCGGTTGTTTCCTAAGGGAGCAGAGCAAGGTAAGCCAGATTTCCTTTCCTCCCTGTCCGTGCGAGCTTCTTGTGCGGCCCAAGGCAGGCCAGAGTACTGGTAGACAAGCAGCCAGTGAGGCTGGGGTGGTGATCTACCTGTGCAGATGACCATGAGGCCTGGGCTCCTCCCCACTGGGAGCCACTGTTTCCCACCGACAGCTCTCTCTGCCCCCACCCCACCCCAGCAGCACCATGCACCAGCGGGAGAAGCTCTGGATGCCATGCCTTGCCTGGGCTCCTGCCTGCTGGGAGCCACTGGCCAGTGGCAGCTCTCTCTGTCCCCTTCCACCTTGACAGTGCCGTATGCCAGCTGAAGAAGCTCTGAATGTGTGGCCTTGCTTGGGCTTCTCCCTGCTGGCAGCCACTGTTTCCTGGCCAGCGGTAGCGCTCTGTGTTTCCAGCCTTGACAGCTGCCGTCCAGTGAATGGTGGCTCCCAGCAGGGAGAAGCCCAGGCAAGGCCACACATTTGGAACTTCTCCACTGGCAGTCCACCAGCAAATGCTGCCCCAAGCATTCTCAGTTCAAGCGACAGCTAAATGAAAACAAAAAGTGTAAGGAAGGCAAACAAATTGAGTGGGTTCAATACAAGAGAGAGAAAAAGAAGAGTTGGGAATCCTTGTGCACCTGGCAGATGCCTCTTCTTTACCATCCCTCCCCTCTCTGCCTAATTTGGCACAAGTCTGAAGCAATGTTCCCTCTAATTTTTTTTCGGTGTGGGCAGAAAAGTATAATGTCTGAGCAGCCTGGGCGTGGATCGGTTAGAAAGAAAAGGAGACCTCAGGACACACAGCAATGGTCATAAATATGAAACGGCAGCAAAGTTTTGATCCTGCGATCATCAGGCTGCTGCGAAGATCCTAAGTGTAAAACAGATGCATAAGTCACTTTTTTCAGGGCCATTGCGACTTTGAATGGTCAGTAAATGAACCATTGTAAGTCGAGGACAACCTGCCTTCCCCCCTAGATGTTTTCTGTGGAGCTTCAAAATGGACTCCTGATCTGCTGATCTGCTTCTAAAAGAGTGCACTGGTCAGACAGATAATTCTCGATTTCTGTTCTGACCCCAATGGAGGCCAACTTTTCTATCTCTTGAGTAAGATGGTTATTCAGTGAGTTATGCCTCACTTTACAACCTTTCTTGCCACAGTGAGTCCCTGCAGTTGCTTGTCAGAAGATCCCAAAAGATGCTCACATAATCCTGGAACATTGCCACCATCATAACTACGTTGTCAAGTGTCCAAAGTTTGATCCAATAACTCCTTTATAAATCATAAATATATGAATAAACAAAATTACCTTAGAATTACAATAAAATATTAGTTATAACGATAGAATATATACAGGCAGTGGGGTAGGTGGAAACTACTATTAGTCAATCAAACCCTCTGATGGGAAATTCCTCCACTGTGGCCACAAATGAACAGGAAGAGGCTTCAGGCTCTTGTGGATGGTCCAGGAAGAGGGCAGTCAATCTCACCTCCGAAGGTAAGATGTTCCAAAGGGTTGAAGCCATGTCTTTTCCTGGACCATGCTAGCTGGAATACTAAACCCAGGTGACAGTAGTTTTTTTAGTGGTTTTTTGTGTTCAATGGAAGTTCTCATGATCCTGCTGCCTGTTTCTTCTTAGAGTTCACAAAGTGTGAAGTTGGTTTACACCAACTTGGACCTGCCTTTCCATTTCCCAAAATTGTGAATAAAAATATTATCTAATTTAAATAACCACCTTGGAGATATTATCAAGGGAAAAGTGAGATCTTCTGATTTTGACAATAGTGTTAGGAATAATAATACTCTGGGTGAGATCATCCAAATACATGGGGTGAGGTATCATCAGTACGCCGATGATACCCAGCTGTACATCTCCACCCCATGTCCAGTCAATGAAGCAGTGGAAGTGATGTGCCGGTGTCTGGAGGCTGTTGGGGTCTGGATGGGTGTCAACAGACTCAAACTCAACCCTGATAAGATGGAGTGGCTGTGGGTTTTGCCTCTCAAGGACAATTCTATCTGTTTGTCCATCACCCTGGGGGGGGGAATTACTGACCCCTTCAGAGAGGGTCCGCAACTTGGGCGTCCTTCTCGATCCACAGCTTACATTAGAGAAACATCTTTCAGCTGTGGCGAACCTGTTCACCTGGTGCACCAGTTGCGGCCCTACTTGGACCGGGAGTCACTGCTCACAGTCACTTATGCCCTCATCACCTCGAGGTTCGACTACTGTAATGCTCTCTACATGGGGCTACCTTTGAAGAGTGTTCGGAAACTTCAGATTGTGCAGAATGCAGCTGCAAGAGCAATCATGGGCTTCCCTAGGTATGCCCATGTTACACCAACACTCTGCAGTGTGCATTGGTTGCCGATCAGTTTCCGGTCACAATTCAAAGTGTTGGTTATGACCTATAAAGCCCTTCATGGCACCGGACCAGAATATCTGCGAGACCGCCTTCTGCTACATGAGTCCCAGCGGCCGGTTAGGTCCCACAGAGTTGGCCTTCTCCGGGTTCCGTCGACTAAACAATGTCGGATGGCGGGACCCAGGGGAAGAGCCTTCTCTGTGGTGGCCCCGACCCTCTGGAACCAGCTCCCCCCAGAGATTAGGATTGCCCCCACCATCCTTGCCTTTCGTAAACTTCTTAAAACCCATCTCTGCTGTCAGGCATGGGGGAACTGAGACATCTCCCTTTGCCTATGTAGTTTTATGTATGGTATGCTTGTTTGTATACTTTTTAAAATAATGGGGTTTTTAGGCTTTTAATGTTAAATTGTTATTTAGACTTTTAATATTAGATTTGTTATTCTATATTGTTTTATTACTGTTGTGAGCTGCCCCAAGTCTTCGGAGAGGGACTGCATACAAATCTAATAGTAATAATAATAATAATAATAATTATTATTATTTGACAATGCAATATCAAATATAGCTGTACAAGAAACTGTAAAAATACACAACTTTTGCTTCACTTTCTTGAATGTTTATTGACAGAAAACTAAAGCAGTAGCAGACACAAGAAAAAAATTGTTACCAAAACTGGAGAAGATGAAAATGGAAGAAAAACAACAAGTACTTTCAGAAAAGACTCAGGTGTAAGTACAAACAAATACATATAGTTAATTTTATAAAAAATTTGTTAGAGTGTTCAGGACGCTAATGGAATTTGTATGTTTATTAATTTAAAATAACTATTATATCTTAACTATTGGCATTACTGTATATATTTACTTGCTACTTTATTTGAAATTATCTGAAAACTAGGTGCTATTGTTAATATTATAGAAGCTATGATTAATAGAAATTCAGTACCTTACAGCTCATGTTGTCATCAAGTGAAGTTTGGAAGCATTCTGACAAGTAGCAGATTTTAGTGGTAGATCATAAATCTCTTAGATTTAGCGAAAGATTATCGTCTTTAGACATTAGGATCAGAATATGCAAAAATGTAAACTGAAAACTGACACTTTGTATTGGGTTTGGAATGAATCAGTAACTAATAAAAATGTCTAAAACTGGAATGTTGTTGTTGTTGAAGCTGTGTTCGACACATTCATCCAGGCATTCCTGTCCTCTACCATCCTCTGGAGTCCGTTTAAGCTCATGCCTACTGCTCTAATTACTCCATCCAGCCATTTCATTCTTTGTCATCCCCTTCTTTTGTCTTCAATCGTTCTCAGCTTTAGGCTCTTCTCTTATGAATCCTTCCTTCTCATTAGGTGGCCAAAATATTTGAGTTTTATCTTCAGGATCTGGCCTTCTAAAGAGCAGTCAGGATTGATCTCCTCTAGGACTGACCAGTTTTATCGCTTTGTAGTCCAAGGGACTCGCAGGAATTTTCTCCAGCATCATATTTCAAAGGCCTCATTCTTTGTCACTTGGCCTTTCTTATTGTCCAGCTTTCACAGCCATCCTGTCAGATTCCGGTAAGCAGTGCTTCTCAAATAGTGGGACACCCCCACGGGGGGCAGGGAGCAGTGCCAGGAGGGGCGTGTGTGACCCCGAGAACATCTGTGGTCCCTCTCAATCAATTCCCCCGAATGGGGAGTGTTTTACTAATTGCACGCTGCTCTAAGCCTGGAAGAGAAGGTGGCCAGGTGGGGCAGAGTAGTGCATAGGTTCTTGTTGCTTTTAGTCGGCGCCGTGGCAGCCATGAACAGTTTGGTGAGCCTGCTGTTGGACAAAGAGAAGGTGGGTGAAAGCTTCGAACGGCACTCTAAAGCCTTTTTCCACGCCATTTTCTGTGAGTGCTTGGCAGAGGCACTTATGGGCCAGCCCGGCAACCCCAAACCATTGGCTTGATTAAACTGGCTTGGCCCCATGTCAAAACACCTAAATTCCATTGGGCCCCAGATCGGAATCTTGTGGGGGCACAAAATGTTTACTTCTCCCTGGGGGTAGGACGTAACAGAAAATAATTGAGAAGCACTGCGGTAGAGAAAGAAAGATGCTAAGCAAAATCCTAGTTTGCAAGCTTGAATTTAATCCTCATGTACTCACTGACAATCACATTGATAATGCAAAGTGAAGTCCAGTGAAGGGCTGCACTTTTTTTTTTACTATCAAACTGTGGGCATGGCTTATCTTGTGAGAGTGGCTTGCTGGCCATGTAACCAGGTGGGAGTGGTTTGATGATCATGTCACCAGAGGGTGGTTTAAAGGCCATATGATTGCCATGTTTGCTGCCACACGATGGCAGCAAACATGCTTTGGGGGTTTGGCTGGGGGGGAGGGAGTTAGGAAGGTCCTACTTCTTCTCCCCCCCAGCCAAATCCCCAAAGCATGTTTGCTGCCACACGATTTAGCGGCGAAGGGACGTGAAGGGATGGAAAGCTGAAACAGCCCGGTTTCAGCTTTCCATCCATCCACGTCACTTTGCCGCTAAATCGTGTGGCAGCAAACATGCTTTGGGGGTTTGGCTGGGGGGGAGGGAGTTAGGAAGGTCCTACTTCTCCCCCCCAGCCAAAACCCCAAAGCATGTTTGCTGCCACACGATTTAGTGGCGAAGTGACGTGAAGGGATGGAAAGCTGAAACCGCCCGGTTTCAGCTCCCCATTCCTCCACGTCACTTCACTCCTGTCCTGGCTAAATCGTGTGGCAGCAAACAGGCTTTGGGGTTTTGGCTGGGGGGGAGAAGTAGGACTTTCCAGCAGCCTCCGAACGCAGAACGCGGAAGTTCGGGTTTGTTCAGCTTCGGGAGGCTGCTGGAAAGACGCCCGGCTGTTTTAAAAGGTGACCGCCGGGCTGGGGGGCTTCCCAGAAACCTCCCGAACCCCGAACTTTTGCCGAACTTCCGGGTTGGGGTTCGGGGGATTGCTGGGAAGCCCCCCAGCCCGGCGGTCACCTTTTAAAACAGCCGGGGGGCTTCCCAGCAGCCTCCCGAACGCAGAACCCGGAAGTTCGGTTTTGGCATTCGTAACTCGAAAAAAGTTCGTAAGAAGAGGCAAATTTTTTTCTGAACCCCGGGTTCGTATCACGAGTTGTTCGTAAGACGAGGGGTTCGTATCTTGAGGTACCACTGTATTATCAGAGCATTGATTACTTACCCTTTTCAGAAAAAGTAGATGTCAAGTCAATGCAGACGTTGGTGATAAATTAATGGCTTACCACACTATCTATAGAAGGCCTGATGTTTCTGGGAACTTGGGAGGGGTGATTTTCATAAGGAACAGATGTAGCCACAAAGCATTATTTTGAGTGGTTCAATGACATCCTATGCCCACTCACCTGGGCAGAAGCGGAGGAAGGACTTGCCATGCTGGCACAATCTGAGTGGGCAATGTGACAAGTTGGCGGGTGGGGGACAAGGGTTGTGAACTTTCAGTTGGGCGGGAAACTCAGATTCAGGTTTCCCAGTATAGGTGCCAGTATGGCTCCGGCAATAAATTGGAACTTTGAGGAGTACTTTGACTTGAACTCTGATTTAGTTTGGATGCTACCTGGAACCTTGACAGTAAATATACCAGTTGAAAAAATTAAAAAAGGTATTTAATGCTACAAAAATGTCTTATGTATTCTTATGCTAAATCAGAATGCTAAATAGTAGACCTCTGATATTGTAAATGTTGTTTTGTATTATATAACCTTTTCTTTCTGTTTCTTGAATGTAAATATATGAAGACACAACTGTACTTGACTATTTCTGAGTTTACTATGTTAACAAGGGACACTAGCTTTTGGCTATTTTGAACTAGTTATACTGAACATTTTAAAAATCCATTACTAAATATATTCTATATTTTGAAAAGTTTTCACACTGTACAATACACACAGATTGAGTTTTACATTTGCGGAGCCATATCACATTAGTCATAACTGTAATAATTGATTGTAATGCCTGGCTTCAAATGACAGGCTAAATTCAAACTATATAAGGTACATTCTAGATTACCATAATATATAGACCTTTTTGTACTTGTTATGAAAATTGAGAAATTACCATGTGAGAATTTCTTTCTGATCTTTCAACAGTCTACTTGCTATATTATGGTGCTCTAATCATTAATTTGTGTTATATTTTCTTATTACAGAACACAGAAACCAGACTCTGGTGTTACAAAGGAAAAAGACAATACACAAATGAAAGATGATTTAAGCAAAGCTCAGGTGAGGGACAAATATGTCAATATATTTTGTAGACATACTGTCTCATTTAAAATCTATGTAAAAGTATGATGTTAAATTTTATAAAATTATTTTGTTATTTTTCTACAAATAAGATTTTTTCCAAGCCATTTAAGAAAATGCAAACAAACCGGGTAGATGGCTGTCCTATAAAATAAAAAAAGACAAGGAGAAAAAAGTGATACAGCAACTTGAGGATCAGAATTAAAAAATATACCACCAAATGGAAAAGAAGAAAGAAATCATATTAAATTATTTTAGAGATTTATATGCAAAGGATGAAATTAAGATAGAAGAAGTAACAAAATACTTGCAAGACAAGAACCTAAATACAATAGAAAAAGGTGTCAGTGATATGTTGAATAATATAATAACTAAAGAGGAACTATTATTTGCAGTGTCGAAGCAGAAAAATAATAAAACACATGGACCGGATGGTTTTCCTGGTGAATTTTATAAGGCTACAATTGATATGATAGGAGATTTGATGTTGGAAGTTTATAATGAAATCCTACAAACAGCAATCTGCCCAATATCCTGGGAAGAACCCTACATCACATTAATTCATAAAAACGATACAGACCCAAATCAAATTAAAAATTATAGACCAATTTCACTATTAAATGTGGATTACAAAATGTTTACAACAATTATTGCAGAAAGGATAAAAAAAATCTTAAACAAAACTATTCATTCCGATCAAAATGGATTTCTACCCACACGACAAATCAGAAACAATACTAGAATAGTTCTAAACATGTCAGAATTTTATGAAGGTAACAGTGATAAACAATTGGCCGTGCTTTTTCTAGATGCACAAAAAGCCTTCGATAACTTAAATTGGGACTTTTTAAAACAGCAAATTAAAATTATGAAATTGGGTCCTAAATTTGAAAAAATGATCAATGCCATGTATACTAATCAAAGGGCAAGGGTGAGGGTAAATGGTGACTTGACTGACGAACTTGAAATTTGTAAAGGCATAAGACAAGGCTGCCCCTTATCACCCCTATTATTTATATTATCACTTGAAGTATTACTTAATCAAATTAGAAACAACCCGAATATTAAAGGCACCAAAATTAATAAATAAATTTACAAAACCCAAGCTTTTGCAGATGACTTGGTATTCTTCCTTAAAGAACCAAAATAATCAATAACCAATCTGTTAAAGGAATTAAAACTATTTGGGAAGGCCGCAGGTTTAAAAATTAACAAAGATAAAACCAAATTCCTACCCAAAAATTGCACTCAAGCACAGATAAAGGAACTAGTAAAAATTTCAGGATTGCAAGCAATAAAGAGAATTAAATACTTAGGCATATGGCTCACAGCTAGATATTCATCATTAAAAGAAGATAATTATACAAAACTACATCGCAACACAAAAGAAGACCTAGAAAAATGGGGTTATATACAATTATCGCTTCTTGGCAGAATCGCAATTATAAAATCAAATATTCTTCCCCGATGACTTAATTTAATTTAATTTAATTTAATTCAATTCAATTCAATTTAATTTAATTTAATTTAATTTAATTTAATTTAATTTAATTTAATTTAATTTAATTTAATTTAATTTAATTGTTTATTTATTTATTTTATTTTATTTATTTTTTTATTTATTTATTTATTTATTTAATTTTTATGCCGCCCTTCTCCTTAGACTCAGGGCGGCTGACAACATGTTAGCAATAGCACTTTTTAACAGAGCCAGCATATTGCCCCCACAATCCGGGTCCTCATTTTATCCACCTCGGAAGGATGGAAGGCTGAGTCAACCTTGAGCCAGTGATGAGATTTGAACCGCTGACCTACAGATCTACAGTCAGCTTCAGTGGCCTGCAGTACAGCACCCTACCTGCTACACCACCCCGGCTTCTTTACCTATTTCAAATGGCTCCAATTAAATTAGAAAAAAAATTCTTCAAAGAAATTAATAGAGTTATATCAAAGTTCATATGGGCAGGGAGAAAGCCAAGAATTAAATATAAAAATCTGGTTGACAAACGAGAGGCGGAGGGCTTCAGCCTACCTAATCTTGAAAGTTACTACTATTCAGTCAGCCTCTTATGGATTAAGGATTGGATCACACTCAATAATCAAAGAATTCTCAAATTAGAAGGTTCTAATCTACAAGAAGTATAGCATGCCCACCTTTGGGAAAAAAGAATATCAAACACACACAATTCCAAGAACACACAATAAGAGGTACCTTACTATTCATTTGGAGGAAAATCAAAAATAAACACTTTATAGAAATACCAAGGTGGTTACCCGAATGTCCTAGGAAATACTAAACTGAGAACATATGATGAACTGTTAGATGAGGATGGTAAGCTTAAATTAGACAAACTTTAGAAGCTTAAAGGAAACATATAGATTGGTTTCCATATATACAACTTCAAAATAGATATAAAATTGATTCTGAAGAATATGGAATAAGCCCTAAATTAAATATAATAGACAAAATTTTATTAGGCCCACCCACAAAATTCATAACGAAAATGTATAATCATTTAATAAAATTTGATAACTTAGAAGAAACAGTAAAAGACAGCATGTTGGCATGGATGAAGAATTTTGGGTATCCAATTCACTTAGAAGAATGGACAAAACTGTGGAAAGAAAACTATAAATTAACATTATCGGTACCGTATAAGGAAAACCTCTATAAGATGTTTTACTGATGGCATTATGCTCCCGCCAGGTTGGCTAAGATCTATCCTAATATAGATCCAATATGCTGGAAATGTAAAAAAGATTTTGGAACTTACTATCACCTGTGGTGGCTACGCCCCCAGGCACGTAATTATTTGCTGAAAATTAAAGGATGGATAAAAGATATACTGCAATTCGATTTAGAATTAAAACCAGAGACCTATCTTATTGTTAGAGGGCAATACGTAAAATCAAAATACTACCTGATCATATAATAACTGCAGCGAGATTAGCCTATGTACAAATGTGGAAAGATAATAACCTCCCAAAGCTAATATGATTATAAAGAAACTTATGGATTGCGCTGAAATGTCCAGGCTCACTTTTGAACTACAAAATAAACAAGAGAAAGACTTTTACACAATTTGGGAAAATCTTTATGAATGGCTTGAAGCCAGAAGAAATAACTAATAAACAAGTAAATAACGTATGGATATAATTGATAACTATAAATAACACAATAAAATGTAAACAATTGATATATGGATTAGATAAAGCAACAAGGAGATATATAGAGTTTGCTTTTTGATTCACCAGGAATGCAAACAAAATGGAAATGATGTACAATGTAACCATTTTCCTTTCTTTTTCTATTTTCTTTTTATTCTATTTTCTTTTCTCTCTTTTTCTCTCTCTGTCCATCTTTCTTGTTTCTCTTTCTTCTCTTTTGCTAGGTTTTTTCCTTCTTTTTCTTCTCCCTACCCTTTCTTTTCTTTCTCTTAATTGCATGTTTGTAATAGTCATTTACTATTCTTTTTGAATTGTATTGTTTTTATATTTGTGAATAAAAACTTATTTAAAAAAAAAAGGAAAAGAAAAAGTGTAAGAATCCAGGATAAGAAAGATGGACACAAAATACAAGATCTTGCTAGAAATTGCTTAAGAAAGATGGGTTACATATTATATTGCTAAAAGCACAGAAGGAGGGCTTACTCATTCAATCAACTTTTTAAAATTTTATAGCGGATAAATAAGATTTTAAAAATTAAGCAAGCAATGAATGATTGATAACCAGCTGAATTATATTCTCTGGGATGTATTAGGAAAAGTGAATGAACTGTGTGTGATTGTTTTTGTAAATCTTTACAATAGGGAAGGGTGAGCAAATTTGCAATCTGAATGTAAATAAAACAACTAAATGTAAATCTAAATTTATATTGACATTGTAGGAAGACATTCAGTCCCTTCAGGAAGAAAAGAGAATGCTTGAAGAGAAGCTACAGAAAGCTTTAGAGGTATTTTGGAGGATAAATTTCTGACCCCTTTTGGGAGAAATGTTTTCACATGTTTACTTCTTGCATATATAGTTAAATTGTGACTTGAAAAATACATGAAATTCTGCTCTGACTATTTCCCAGCTACTTCAAGGCCTTACTTGAATCTTATGACTGATTACAAAGACACAGTATAGGAACTGGCTAAGCTCAGTTTTCACCTTGCTCCAGGATAATATTCCACAGTTTCAGCTGGAACAGTCTCTTCAGAGTTACATAGATTTAGTTATCCTGAAAGTGCATGAGTTCAAAGAATTGGCGACTGAGTTTATAGTCATAAAGATTCAAATTGTTCCCAAACAACAGGAAATATGCCCAGAATTTCACAAAACTAGTGTCCAACTCAGAATGAATATAAACAACTGTCTAACACAGTGTTTTTCAACCAGTGTGCCGTGGCACACTAGTGTGCCGCGAGACATGGTCAGGTGTGCCGCGAAGCTCAGAGAGAAAGAAAGCAAGAGAGAGAGAAAGAAAGAGAGAAAGAAAGAGAGAAAGAAAGAAAGAAAGAAAGAGAAAGAGCGCGAGAGAAAGAGAACAAGAGAGAGAAAGAGAGAAAGAGAGAGAGAGCAAGAGAGAGAAAGAAAACAAGAGAGAGAGAAAGAGAGGGAGGGAAGGAGGGAGAGAGAAAGATATAGAGGGAGGTAGGGAGGGAGAGAGAAAGAGCAAAATAGAGAGGAAGGAAGATAAAGAAAGAGGGATGGAGAGAGAGAGAAAGAGGAAGGAAGGGAAAGAGGGAGAAAGAAACAGCAAAGGGGAGGAAGAGAGAGATAATTTTTTTGCCCAAATTTTTTTTAGCCCCCCTCCCCTCCCCCGCTCAATGTGCCCTAGGGTTTCATAAATGTAAAAAATGTGCCGCGGCTCAAAAAAGGTTGAAAATCACTGGTCTAACAGATACTGAGCAAATTCTTCTGTATAGCATAATAATAATAACAGAGTTGGAAGGGATCTTGGAGTTCTTCTAGTCCAACCCCCTGCTTAGGCAGGAAACCTTACACTATTTCAGACAAATGGTTATCCAACATCTTCTTAAAAACTTCTAGTGTTGGAGCATTCACAACTTCTGGAGGCAAGCTGTTCCACTTATTAATTGTTCTAACTGTCATGAAATTTTTCCTTAGTTTTAAGTTACTTCTCTCCTTGTTTAATTTCTACCCATTGCTTCTTGTTCTACCCTCAGATGTTTTGGAGAATGTGTTGACTCCTTCTTTATGGCAATCCCTGAGCAATGTTTCCTCTAACATGCGTGGGCGTGCGGGGTGCTCACGCAAAAACCAAATGCCACACAGGGTTTTCAAACCCCGTGCGGTGGAGCCGGCGCTATTTCTCCCCGCCCAACAGCTGATCTGCCCCTCCCAAGCTGTCGGCCAGGGAGAACCCCCCGTGGACTCTGAGCCACGCCCGGCCTCTCCAACTCTGTCTGGGGCTGCCGTCGCACGCTGCTGTTGTGCAGCTGTTGCCACCGCGCCCACCTCACCTGCGACCTCCCAAAGTCACCCCCGAAGGGAGAAGATTGGGGTTGGGGCTGATGGAGCTGAGCCTCCTGACCCAAACAAGGCCACCCCGCCGACTTTCTTCAGCATCTGGATACACAGAGTGCCAAGGGATGCACGCCTGCTTTTCCTCAGCTGCCGTTGTACCTCCTGTATCACTTTCCCAGCGGAGGGCTTCTCGTGGGGTCCCTGCTGGTACCCCCCCAGTTTGGATGGGGGCAGTTAGAAACTCCAATTTCTTTAATCTGAGCAAAACTTTGAACCAAACCCTTTTATTTTTTATTTTTTGTATCCCCTTTTAATCTCCTTTTCTATTTTATTCTTTCTATTCTTCCTTCTAGGAAGGAAGGACTTTGTTAGAAAAATGTTATTGGATCAAACTTTGGACACTTGACAAGTTAGTTATGATGGCCCATGGTTATGTGAACATCTTTTGGAATCTTCTGACAAGCAACTGCAGGGATTCACTTAACAACTGGGCAAGAAAGGTGGTAAAAAGAGGCAGAACTCACTTAATAACCGTCTTACTCAGGAGATAGAAACGTTGGCCTCCTTTGGGGTCAGAGCAGAAGTTGAAGATTATCTGTCTGACCAGTGCACTCTTTTAGAAGCAGATCAGGAGTCCATTTTGAAGCTCCACAGAAAACATCTAAGGGAGAAGGCAGGTTGTCCTTGACTTACAATGGTTCATTTACTGACCGTTCAAAGTCGCAACGGCCCTGAAAAAAGTGACTTATGCCCCCTTTTCACACTTACGACCTTCGCAGCAGCCCCAAAATTGTGTGATCAAAACTTGGCCGCCATTTCATATTTATGACCGTTGCTGTGTCTTGAGGTCAGGTGACCCCCTTTTGCGACCATCTCAAAAGCAAAGACAATGAGGGAGGGAGGGGAGAAACCAGATTCACTTAATGACTGGGTTTCTAACCGATCCACGCCCAGGCATGAAAATGTGCCGCTCAGACATTATACTTTTCCGCCCACACTGAAAAAAAATTAGAGGGAACATTGCCCCTGAGATAGTGGAACACTGCTATTATGTCTCCCCTGGTCTTCTTTTCATTAAACTAGCCATGCCCAGTTCTTGCAAACATTCTTCATATGTTTTAGTGTCTAATCGCCTAATCATCTTTGTCGCTCTTCTCTGCACTTTTTCTAGAGTCTCAACATCCATTTTGCATTGTGGCAACCAAAACTGAAACGGCCTGGGGGAGTTATATGGTTATTATTGCCACACGATGCCTTTTCATCTCAGCTGTGGGCAGAGTGAGGGCTTTGAAAGGGGAAAGACCACAGCCCGGACCGCTTTGGCGTGGCTTGGCTCAGCTCTCCTTTTCCCCCCTGCTGCTGCACGCTCATTGCTTTTTTCTTCTTTCATCCTTCTTGGCCTCAGGAGGTGGCGTGTGAGGCTGGAGGGGAGCTGGGCAGGAGAGAGGGAAGCTCATCCGAGGCCAGGAAGGAAGAAAGAGGAAAAAAGTGAGGAGCGCAGACACAGCAGCAGGGATAAAGAGGAAAGCCCAGCCAAAACCAGTAATCCTGGAAATGACAGCCGACGCTCATTAATACCAATGGTTTTAACACTTCACGTGATCTTGATTCTATCCCTTTGTTAATGCAGCCTAGAACTGTGTTGGCTTTTTTGGCAGCTGCTGCACACTACTGGATCATATTTAAATGATTGTACACTAGGACTCCAAGATCCCTCTCACAGATACTGCTGTTGAACAATGTACCACATATACTGTACCTGTGCATTTTGTTTTTCTTGCCTAAATATAGAACCTTACTTTTTCCACCATTGAATTTCATTTTGTTAGATAGCGCCCATTGTTCAAGTTTGTCAAGGTCCTTTTGTATTTTGCACCTCTCTTCTGGAATGTTGGCTATTCCTACCAGTTTGGTGTCATCTGCAAATTTGATAAGTTCTCCATCTATCCCCTCGTCCAAGTCATTGATGGAGATGTTGAAGAGTACTGGGCCTAAAATAGAGCCTTGGGATAATCCACTGCATACATCCCTCCATGTAGATGTAGTTCCAATGAGCACTACACATTGAGTGTGGTTGGTTGGCCAGTTTTGAATCCATCTGGTGGTGTTGCTATCTATCCCACATTTTTTACTTTATTTAGTAGTAGGTTATTCTCCTGTAATGTGATCTCCCTCATTCAAGAGGTTAAGTATCTCATAAATCAAGACCAATGGATGGCTATCTGCAGATGTATTAAGTCAGGGAAATATTGTCCCTTTCTTGTCTTTACTGCCATTAGGTATTCAGTTGTTCTAATCCATAATAGATTGAGCTCATCCTTCAATGCTGGTGATCTTTAGAGATTTCTCTGGCTGTATCACTGCTGAAGTCTACTACAGTATATTTTTGCTTGAAATCCAAATAGTCATAAAATTATATGTACCATTAATATTTACCAAAACTACAAAAAATAAATTACCCATAAAAATAAGAAAGGTACAATCCAAAAAAGAATTGTTTGGTGTAAAAATAAAACAGGCTATGTTGCAAACTTTAAAAGCTGCTATAAAAATTTGTGTCATCAAATAAAGACTGAAAGTACCAAATATCTCATTAATCAAGAAGAAAACCTTCTACGTACGAAGTCCACTCGTGCCTTCTATAATTTTGTAAACAATAAATTCAAAGATCAGTGGTTCCCAACCTTTTTTGGGCCATGCCCGACCTAAGAAACTCTAAAACCCTGAGGCCTCCCCACCCCCCCGTGACATATAATTCTTATTATTCAAAAAGTGAAGCCTAAAAGCCCATTAACTTGGTTTAAACAAGGTTCCAATTGCCCCCATTAAAAATCAACTTGCCCCCCTGTGAGACGTGGGCCCCACATTGGGAACCAGGGCTCCAGTTCAATCCCAATCCTAAAAGGACCAAACGATAAAGATTATAATGATGAAACAATTAAAGCTAACCTCTTTAACACTTTCTTCAGCTCTGTCTTTGTTAACAGCAATGGCTCATGCCCAACATTTCCTAGTTGTGCTACAATTAACTTAAACAATCTAACACAAATTTATTTTACTGAAGAAAATGTAAGAAAGACATTACACAATCTAAAACCATCTCTATCTATTAGATCTGATGGACTATGCACATATTTCTTAAAAAAGCTCTCCTCAACCTTGGCTGAACCCCTAAGCATAATTTTCAATATATCTTTTAGAACTACAGTACCTCCTTACCTAAACTTTGGTCTCTAGCCACAGTCATCCCTATCTTCAAAAAAGGAGATCCAAGCAATGTTGAAAATTATGGACCAATCTCTTTGAGTTGTGTCACTTGCAAAGTCATTGAATTGATCATAAACCAATCCATTACATTCCACCTTGAAACTAAAACTTACTTTCCAACAAACAATTTGTTTCAGAAAAAAAATTATCCTGCAATTTGCAACTCTTAATTAGGGTAAATCAATAGATGCAGTCTACATAGATTTTTGTAAAGCCTTTGATGCAGTAGTTCATGACAAACTTCTGAAACTAAAATCCTATGGCATCTCCGGACCATTATACGATTGTGTAACAGCATTCCAGTCAAACAGACAACAAGTACTCAAAATATGAAGTGCCATATCTAATCCTGCTCCTGTCATCAGTGGTGTCCCTCAATGCAGTGTTTTAGGACCAACACTCTTCACACTCTTCATAAACGATCTCTGTGACCATATTATCAGCAACTATGTTCTATTTGCCAATGATGTTAAACTATTTAATATCACCGACAACACTGCTACTCTTCAGAGGGACCTTGACGGTGTAGGTGAATAGTTTTATCTACTGGCAACTTCAAATCTCAACCAACAAATACTTTGTCTTACACATTGGGAAAAAGAATCAGAACATCAGATACAAACTGGAAATAAACTTGTAGACAACCCTCACTCTGTCAAAGACTTTGGAATACTCATATCCAATGACCTAATTGCCAGTGCCCACTGTAACAACATTGCCAAAAAGGCATTGAGTTCTTAATCTAATCTTATGTAGTATCTTGTCCAAAAACATTGAACTTCTAACCAGAGCTTACAAAACTTTTGTCAGACCAATTCTAGAGTACAGGTCACCTGTATAAAACCTGCATTGTATGTCAGACATAAATACAATCGAGAGTCCAGAAATATTTCACAAGAAAAGTCCTACACTCCTCTCACAACAAAACACCTTACTCCACCAGACTTGAAATACTGTGATTAGACAATTTATAACTACGTCGCCTCCGATCTGATCTAACAGTAGTTCATAAAATCATACACCAAAATGTCCTTCCTGTTAGTGACAGATTCAACAGTAAGAGATTCAAACTTAATGTGAACCGCTCCAAACTACATTGCAGAAAATATGATTTCAGCAACAGTGATCAATGCCTGGTTGTTTTTTTCCCCAAACCCCAAAATCTTTAACCTCAGATTGTCTACAGTTGACTTCTTCCCTTTTCTAAGAAGTGTGTAAGGGGTGTGCATAAGCGCACCAAAGTGCCTATCATTCCTGTCCTACTGTCCTAATTTCTTCTTTTATCATTACTTTCTACTTATGTTATGCTTATATAAACTACAATCATATACTTGTTTGACAAATAAAATAAATAAATAAATAAATAAAATGTCTTCTTTTCCATCTCCCTTAATTATTCTGTAAAAGATAGAGTGGCGGAAGAAGGAAAAAATCACATACAGTAGTTGTGATCTGATCTTGGTGAGCGTCTTCTTTCCAGTGGCAATTGAGGCTTCAGGCAGACCATTCAGCAGACCAGCAGGAACAGCCCCCAGTTCTCTCTGAAACCCATTAGGATCCATTTATCACTGAGGGATGATCAATCTAAATCCTACCTGCTTGCAGTGGACAGTGCTGAAAGGAAAACCAGATAAATAAGGTGTTGGAATTTGGATGACTGAGAATAGTCCCATGCCTGACATCATAGACATGAACTCCTGAATGGCATCAGATGTCATCTTTAGAAAAGTGCTGTTGAAGACCCTCAATACTATATGTCTGGGAAACTCCAGCATTGTTGTGACTGGAGAATGTCCATTTTATTCTCTCCGTGTTGCAATGACTTAAGAGATTTTCAGCAATTCTGGAGTTTTTCTCCTTGATATCCAAAAAAACCGGTGGCAAAACCTGTGAACTTTGGACAGAGAGGATTTTGGTGCATAATACTAAGTGGTCACAGTCACCTAGGATGCGGCTCTTCATTTTCCCTCTGGGTAGAAGGTGCAGAGATAGTGATAGTCGTTAACAATTCAATCAAAATAAATCTGGTAACAAAATCCCAGCAGGAAATTTGAGGCAAAAGGCAAAATATTTTTTAAAGGAATCAATGATTTAGCACGAGGAGAAGATTGTATGTCGGTCATTACCTTCACAATTATGGGATGTTGTGTCGAAAATTTCAGGTTTAAAAATTATGAAATCTGATGACTTTGTTATGTATTTTAACTTTTCCTTTTACAAAAAATACAGGAAGTTGAAAAAGCAAAGACCCACCTTGCTGAAGTACCTCCAACTATTCCAGACTGGCAGTTCTCTTTATCAGCAGCTGTGGAAGACCTACCAAAGAAAGGCAAGAAAGCATCAAAAGGGAAAGCTAAAGGAGATGATTTTAAAGAGGTACATATTAGTCCCTCTAAAATACAAAAAACCGACACCGGAAAAACAAGTGAACTGCTTCCACAAAAAAGCCAGGAACTTTCTAAACAAAAAGGATCAGTTGGTGTTACAGAAAAGCTTTTAAAACAAGCTCCCCAACCTGAAGATACTGATAAAAAAAAGGAAGAATCTAAAAAAATAAAATCTGAGATGGTAAGCTATGTTGTTGCTATTGTTATTAGGATTATTTTTAAATGAATGAAGACCATATAAAATAGTTTCTACAGTACTGAAATAATGTAAAATGCACTTTTATTTTATATTAATAAAGAACACAGCATTACCATTAAATATCAGTAATTACAACCAAATATTACTGTGCATGACAAGTCATGTGTAATTTTCCTATAATAATTATTTGTATTGGTAACCTTATCAAAATAATAGATTTCTATGCTTCAGACAAATACTTTCTTTTCAGTATTTCTTTGCAATGACTAAATTTTTGGAAAAATCCAAACAGCTTAATCTTCTTTTATAGTTTTCCTTGTTATCATTTTATGTAATTATAGTTTCTGCATTATTATTATTTGTATTATTTATCGTCTCCTATCTACAAACAGTGCATGGCCTTCCAAAAAGTCAGTTCTATATTATTTGCAGTAGGCATTCCCTGTGCTTTTTTAGTCTGAGAAAGGAGTCTATTTTTTGTATTTGATTAAATTGTTAGGCATTAAGCTTGGTTTGATCTATGGATGGTCAAGAGAGAATGGAATATTGAGATGTTATTCTTTATACCAAATGAATGTGAACTAGCAAAATACAGATATTTCTTGACTTACTTACAACCATTTGTTTGGTGAGTGTTTGAAGTTACAAGGGCACTGAAAAAAGTGACTTATGACCATTTTTCCTACTTACAATTTGTAGCATTCCCATAGTTACATGATCAAAATTCAGATACTTGGCAACTGATTCATACTTTATGATGGTTGCAGTTCCTTGTGATCACATTTTATGACCTTTTGACAAGCATAGTCAGTGGGGAAGCCAGATTCACTTAACATGTTAATATTAATTTATTAGATTTGTATGCCGCCCCTCTCCGAAGAGTTAATAACTTAACTGCGGTGATTCACTTAACAACTATGGTAAGAAAGGTTACCAAAAATTGGGCACTATATCACTTAATATCACCTGGGCTCAATTATGGTCATGTGTTGAGGACTACGTCTACAAAAAATATATAACTTTGTTCTGTTTAGGACTCCTTCATTCTAGCTTTAGGACATATTAGTTATTAGGTATCAAATATGAGTGCTTGGATTCCATTTTAGAGGATGATGTTTAAACAAAGTTTCAATTGTTGTGTGATGTCATGTTAATCAAGAGATGATACAAGTTAACTAACGGGGGGGTGTTTCAGTTGAGAAGATAAAGCTTAGATGGTAACTTCTTTTAGTTTATTAATCAGAGAATAAGACCAATCTATTAATGATCTACTTTTCAGATTAATAGATTGTGCAATTGTTATACAAGGAGATAAGTTTCCCCCCAAATATATAATAAAATTGCTTAGATTTATTTATTAGTTTGTTTGTTTGTTTATTTTGTCCAATACACATTATAGGTTATAGAGAATATACATGTAGTAAAATATATCAAAGAAAGAATAGAGGAGAAGATATAAGAATAAAAATAAAATAAAATAAGTCAATGAGGAATAGAGGGAAAGATATAGGTATGGAAGAAAAGATAAATGAGATAAGGAGAGACAATTGGACAGGGAATGGGAGGCACACTAGTGTGCTTATGCATGCCCCTTACTGGTCTCTTAGATACCTGGAGAAGTCAATCGTGGATAGTCTAAGGGTAAAACGTTGGGGGTTAGGGGTTGACACTACGGAGCCAGGTAATGAGTCAAATTTTTTACAGTCAAGCTTGGAGCAGTTAATATTAAGTTTGAATCTGTTGTGTGCTCTTGTGTTGTGGTGGTTGAAGCTGAAGTAGTTGTTAATAGGTAGGACGTTGCAGCATAGGATCTTGTGGGCAATACTTAAATAATGTTTAAGGCGTTGTAGTTCTAAGCTTTCAAGACCTAGGACTGCAAGTCTAGTTTCGTAGGGTATTCTGTTTCGAGTGGAGGAGTGAAGGGCTCTTCTGGTGAAGTAACTTTGGACATTTTCGAGGGTGTTGATGTCTGAGATGCGGTATGGGTTCCAGACAGATGAGCTGTATTCGAGAATGGGTCGGGTAAAAGTTTTGTAAGCTCTGGTGAATAATGTGAGGTTGCCGGAGCAGAAGCTACATAGGATCAGGTTAACAACTCTAGAAACCTTTTTGGCGATATTGTTGCAGTGGGCTTTGGCACTTAGGTCATTTGATATTACTATTCCAGGGTCTTTTACTGAGTGGGGGTTGGCTGTGAGATTTTGTTCATTCAGTTCATATATGAGGTTCAGATTCTTTTTGCCAATGTGGAGGACAGAGCATTTGTTGGTTGATATTTGAAGTTGCCAGGTGTTAGACCAATTTGAAACTGAGTCAAGGTCTTTTTGGAGAATAGCTGTGTTGTCAGTGGTGTTGAAGAGTTTTACATCGTCGGTGAAAAGAACGCAGTTGCTTGTGATATGATCGCAGAGATTGTTGATGTAGAGAATGAATAGAGTAGGTCCTAGTACGCTGTCTTGGGGAACACCACTTTTAACAGGGACGGGAGTGGATATGGCGCTTCCTATTTTGACAACTTGTTGCCAGGAATGCTGTAATCCAGCTGTGGAGGAATCCTGAGATGCCATAGGATTTGAGTTTTAGGAGTAGTTTGTCATGGACTACTGAATCAAAGGCTTTGGGATTTTCCTTGATCTAGGTGGGTAGTCCATATGTTTTTGCAGTGAAATAGTTGGAGGTTGCAGAATAATTTCCTTTTGAATCCAAATTGTTTGTTAGAGTGTATGTTATTAGATTCTAAGTGAAGACTAATTGATTGTTTTATAATTGATTCCATGACTTTGCATGAGACGCAGCATAGTGATATTGGTCTGTAGTTATCAACGAGAGAAGGATCTCCTTTTTTGAAGATGGGGATGACTACTGCTTTGGACCATAGCTTGGGGAGTGTGCTGGTCCTGAAGGAATTTTGAAAGATGATGCTCAATGGTTCAGCTATAGCAGAAGAAAGTTTTTTTAGGAAGTATGCACAAAGACCGTCTGGTCCGACTGATAGAGAAGGTTTGAGGTCTCGGATTACTTTATCGACACAGTCTCCAGTGAAGTCTACTTGGGTAAGGTCGTTGAGAGAGTTTGAGCTGCGATTTGTGAAGATGGGGGATGAGCCATTACTATTAACGAAGACAGAGCCAAAGAAAGAGTTGAAGAGGTTAGCTTTGGATGGATCATCATGGTATTCTTTGTTGTTGGGTCCAACGAGAGGTGGAATAGGTCTAGAGTGTTTGAGTTTGTTGTTGACAAAGTTGTGGAAGTTCATAGTTGGCTTTCCTAAAATTGTATTTAGGTGACACGTTATTCAGGTGAATTTTATCCTGGTGTAGATTGAGACTGAAATTAATCATACTATGATCACTGTTGGAAAAGGGTTCTTTTACATGCAGACCATAGATTGCATTTTTGCTATTACAGAAAATGAGGTCAAGACAGCTGTTCAGTCTAGCATTGTTTGATACTAATTGGTCCCAAGCTAGTGACGGCATTGTATAAGGTAGTGTGAATTGGTTCCGTGCTGCATTAATTTAGGGTCTAGTTGATGTGAAGATAATGGGGTAAGGGCAGGAGGTTGCCCGTGTTAGTAGAGAGGTTAATTTGGTTGCATGAGTGATGTCGTAGTCAGGAGCTCTGTAGCATAGTAGGAAGCGAAGTGTGGTATTGAGAGAAAGATCACATATAATGGTTTCCGGGAGGATAAGATCATGTGCAACTTGGATGTTTTTTAGATTGAGTGATTTTTTATAGAATATAGCTACACTGGCTCCTCTGCGGGATTCTCGGTCAGACCGAAGGACAAGGTAGTTACTTGATGTGATGATGGAGTCAGGATAGAATGTATTTAGCCATGTTTCACAGACAAAGATTATGTCAAATAAGTTGGTGTCGAGAAGGAGGAGGAATTCAGACAACTTGTTAATTATACGTCTTGCATTGATTAGTTTACATTTGAGATTGAGTTTGGGTTCTGGATTAAAGTTGGACTGAGTTGAGTTGAATTTGGATTGGAATGGATTTAGATTGGATTGAACTGAGGAAGTAAGGGGTGCACTTTCCTATTCTTGGTTGGAGATACTAGGGATGTCTATTTGTTGATGAGTGATGATAGGTTAGGGATGGTATGCTGGAAGATGAAGAGAGGGTTATAGGTCTTGGTTTTGAGCCATTCAGATCCCAAAGGCTACTTGTGAATTTTCCAAATTGGTAATGTACTTAGGTGAAAGTGGCAAAGACTTTATACAAAATTTCACCTAAATGTTCTCTTGGTTTTCTGATTCAGAGGGCTTGTTTTGCTTACTGAGAAGTTCTATAGAATGAACCAAGGGACACCTATAGGGTATCAGCATAAAAAAGAAGCAGTTCTGACTAGTTGTATTATAACTTAAGTTTGAGTCTATACAATGATGTTAAAAGTGGTGAAACACCAGTATTAATTTGTTCTTACTGCAAGAACAATCTTGCCGTCACTACTGGCGCACTGCTGGTGACCAGCACGGGGAGCATGTCTGCTGTGTGTGTACACATGCTGGTGCAATATTTGGCTTCTGCGCATGTGCAGGAAGCAAAATCACGCATGAGATTTCACTGATTTTTGGTGATTTCCTTAGTTTCGTGCATGCGAGGAAGCAAAAAAATGCCCCAGACCAGCAAAATCTTTTGCATGCGAGCATCCTTGCACAAGATTTCATTTCTTGCGCATGTGCAGTAGCCAAATCTTGCACCAGCATGTGGGTGTGTGCATGCCTGTAATGCGCAGCTGCGTGCGCATCGCAATTTTCGCTACCACACTACAGTGTGGCCCCTACCATATGCAGCCCACTACTGATCTTAACACATTACATGTGACCTTATTGGGACAGATGGTCGGCCATTTAAAGACTGCCATGAAAAATTTTCTAAGAATCTGGAAATTGAAACTGCTTAGTTCCATTCATTGGAACATTAAATAGGGGAGAAAGCTCACTTCTTAACAGCATACAAATAAAGGCTTTTTATATTAATTTGTTCATAAACAATATTATTATAGGAATCTTGGAGATTTTCTAGTCTTAGTCCCTTTCCAAGGCAGAAGAATTGATATCATTCCGGACTAATCATATCAAATTGTCGAATATTTACTTGAATGAGTGTTGACGATTGTTCATAAGTTAATATGATACATGAAGATAAAGGAACTTTTCCAAACTTCTTGTATGCAAAGATGCAGGAATTGATTATATTTTTTTTCAAAGGTTGATTCCAAAGATGTGCCAAAAGCCAAGGATTCTTCTGAAATGAAGAAGCGACGTCTGAAGGGGTAAATATTAAATTCTGATAATGTGATAAAATAATGTCATGGTATCATGTCTTTCAGTAATAACAATGCTTTATAATCATTTTCAGCTTTTGCCTCATGTCTATGAAATATATAATTTAGTAACTGCAATATACATGTTTAGTTCTCACTTTCAATAATAATAGCACTTTTTGCTATTGAAATGTTTTTCATCAGGATCTGCCAAAGATATTTTGATATCGGAGGCAAAGAAGTATTTAAATTCCTATAGTATTTATTTTGAACAACAAATCAAACTTTGACCCTACAAGTGTCATGTTGGTCAACTTTTCCATTATTTCTATTAAAAAAGTCAATTTATAGACTGAAACTACAAATATTCCTTTAAACCAGAATTTTATCCCTGAGGTTATATATTTTTTCAAATTGCACATTTCTATAAATTGTTAGTTTCTCATAAATTGACAAGTTTTTCAATAATACTGTAGTTAAACAATACATTCATATCTTTAAATATAAATTCCCTTTTCAGTACATGATAAAAATATAAATATTAAGTTAAACTGGCACAAAGTTATTTCAAATTTATTACATTCAAATATTTAAAAAATGACAATTCTTAAAAACTGTTGGAGTGTCGGATAATGTAAAAATGTTTTTGATGAATTTATTTAGATTACATACTGTATTAAAACTTTTTATTCCATGGTTGTAAATTGTCAATCCTAAACAATATTCTTCAGTTGCTTAAATAGCAGACATGGATTTTGCAAAAAACGCTAATCCTAATCCTAACCCTAAAAATGACCAATAATTTAAGAGTTTTAGATGCTGTCTATGTACTAGATCAACACTGAGATTAATAAACAAAAACGTCCCTTAAATATATTACACTCAAATTAAAAAAAGTTTACAAATATTTTGATAATGGCTTAAAATGTTAAAATATTTAATCGCCCTGCTAATTTTTTATTAAAAGTATAGTTCCATAATATTTTAGATTTTGGTGCATTATATATAATATATATATAGTATAAATTTAATATTTTATGTTGGGGATTTTAATAATTTTTATACAGTCTTGCTATTTTATTTAATTTGAAAATTCAGTAATAGCAACTTTTATTTTATTTGAAAATAGTAGTTACCAAGTTCTTTATAGATCTGAACTTTGTATATTGCTCTCAGTCTCTTGACAAAGATTTATTCAAGATTGTTTGTAATACAGTTTAGAATAAATGAATTGTAAAACATTTTTTCTTATAATACAATGGTTCTGAAAATTACTGCCTTTTCCATTATGCAGTTTAGGGTTTTTTTGTTTAGTTTAAGTTTTTAGCTAGAGTTTTTCTTTAAAATGAATACTGTTCAGGATTTTTTATGAACTTAGAACAATTCTGATAGAAAAGAATAGAATAGAATTCTTTATTGGAATTTGTCATTGGTGCATATGCTCTCAGTATACATAAAAGAAAAGATACGTTTGTCAAGAATCAAGAGATACAACACTTAATGATTGTCATAGGGTACAAATAAGCAATCAGGAAACAATCAAGATTACTATGAATCATAAGGATACAAGCAACAAGTTACTGTCATACAGTCATAAATGGGAGGAGATGAGTGATAGGAACAATAAGATGACTAATAGTAATGCAGCCTCAGTGAATAGTTTGACAGTGGTGAGGGATTCATTCATTCATTCATTCATTTATTTATCTATTTATTGTATTTATATGCTGCTTACTCTAACGGACTGAGAGCGGCTAACAGCAATCACAAATACAACAACAATAAAAAGCAATAAAAGTATAACAATAAAATCAACAACGCAATAAAAACAATAATATCATAAAAAAACATGCATACTTGCAGTCAATCCTAATTTGAAGCATGCTGGAAAAGTCAGGTCTTAACAGCTTTCTGGAAGATCGGTAGGGTGGAGATAGTGTGGATCTCTGGAGGAAGTTGATTCCAAAGGGTCGAAGCTGCCACAGAGAAGGCTCTTCCCCAAGGCCCCACCAACTGACATTGTTTGGCGGATGGACCTGGAGAATGCCCATTCTGTGGGCCCTTACTAGCTGCAGCAAGATATGAGGGAGGAGGCGGTCCCATAAGTAATCTGGCACTGAGCCATTTAGAGCTTTAAAGGTAATAACCAACACCTTGCATTGTGTTCGGAGACTGTCTGGCAACCAATGCAGCTCATGTAAGGTTGAATTAATATGGGCATACTTTGGTACACCCATGATTGCATGTGCTGCTACATTTTGCACTAGCTGAAGTCTCTGAACGCTCTTCAAGGCTAGGCCCATGTAGGGCGCATTGCAATAGTCGAGAGGTGATGAGGGCGTGAGTGACTGTGCAGAGCACCTCCTGGTCAAGATAGGGCCACAGCTGGTAGACAAGAGGAACTTGTGCAAAAGCCCCCCTAGCCACATCTGAGAGATTTTGCTCTAGCCTTAGCTGTGGATCTAGGGGGATATCCAAGTTACGAACCCTATTCGAGGGGGAAATTGTTTCAACCCCAGCACCAAGGACGGCCAGATAAGATTGTCTTTAGGAGGAAGGACCCACAGACACTCTGTCTTGTCAGAGTTGAATTTTAACCTATTAACTCCCATCCAAACCCTTACAGCTTCAAGATACTGGCACATCACTTCCATGCTTCACTGAACTGACACGGGGTGGAGATATATAGCTGAGTATTGTCAGTTTATTGTTGGTAATTCACCTCATGTTTTCGGATGATCTCACCCAGCAGTTTCATGTAGATATTGAATAAGAGAGAAGAGAGGACCAACCCCTGAGGAACCCCACAAAGGAGGGGCTTAGGAGTCGACATCTGTTTTCCCACTAACACCGACTGAGATTGGCCAGAGAGGTAGGAGGAGAATCACCATGAAACGGTGCCTCCCACTCCTAACTCCTCTAGCAGTCGCAGAAGGATGTTATGGTTGATGGTATCGAAAGCTTCTGAGAGGTCAAGAAGCACCAAGATAAATGAGTGACCCCTATCCTGGGCCTGCCAGAGATCATCCATCAGTGCACCCAAAGTGATTTCCGTGCTGTAACTGTCTGAAGCAAGATTGGAATGGGTCTAGGTAATCTGTTTCTTCCAAGGTCCGCAGGAGTTGGAGCGCCACCACTTTCTCAACAACCTTCCCTACAATGGGAAGGTTGGAGACTGGGTGATAGTTATTCAGTGAGGCTGGGTCCAGGGAAGGCTTCTTGAGGAGGGGCCTTACAACCGCTTCCTTCAAAGGTTGCGGAAAGAACCCCTCACTCAAAGAAGCGTTGACTAACACCTGTAGCCAACCTGAAACCAGCCAGGAGGGACACAGGTACAACAAGTGGAGGCACTCATCCCTCTTATGGTCTTGTCCACTTCATCACAAATCACAGGGTCAAATCATCCCACACAACGGGACTAAGACTAACCCCAATCACCTTGCTTGACATTGCCCAATTGGAATCCAAGTCTATCTGAATCTGAGCCATTTTGTCCATCAGAATCTTAAAATCAAGCTTCGCCAGGAAATGATCTGACCATGACAAGGGAAAAGTATTTATACTCCTTAAAATCAGATCATGTATCCACTGCCCTGAGAGAAAAACCAGGTCGAGTGTGTGTTCCCCATCATGAGTTGGACCAACTGTTAGCCAAACTGCTCAGAAAGTTAGCTACCGGTTCTGCTGAACCGGTGCAAATTGGCTGAATCCCATAAGCTTTTATGTTGGATAGAGGTAATTCCTTATGAACGTTGTAATTTATTTAGAAAACATTTGTTAATAGCATTGCCTATATCTGCAATCTGGCAATAGCCAGATTCAAGATTAAGATGTTGGGAGAGGTGTTGATTTCTTGGTGAAGTTTGAAAACCCCCCAATGTCTGTAGTATCTTTTGATGGATGAATGTGAATGAGAGAAATTAAACATTCTTCAGTATGGCATTATTTTTTTATACATAGGGTAATATTCTACTATTACTTTCTGGTCATTTTAAGCTCCCCCCCCCATACAAAATTGTACCTACAATCCTATGCCTCTCTTTGGAAATGAAAACTCTCTGCTAAAAAATCAGGTAGCATTTTTGCATTCTTACAAAATTTTCCAGAAATATAGAAGTACAATTAAATTAAATTAATTTTAAAAGAAAATAAAGTCTGAAGTTATAGCTTCTGGAAGATATTGACTGAAAGAAATAAAACATTAAAGAGAATAAGAAAATTAAATTAAATTGCCAGATCTTATTTGACAACTAATATTATTCTAAAAGGGAAAAGACTTGATAAAATATCTGCTTTGTGACTTCGTGTTTTTTCTCTTCTACCATATAAAGAAGCTATATGATGTCCAAAAGCCAACGATGTAATTATTGGAGTTAGAAATTATGAGTGTATACATTTTAGTCCTGCCTGGGACATAAAGCCAGCTAGATTATTTTGATCCAGTTGCACTCTCTCAGCCTTAGGAAGAAGGCAACTGCAAATCACTTCTGAAATTTATTTATTTATTTATTTATTCATTTGTCCAATACACAAATACATAGGAAGAAAAATAGACATGTAGTAATATATATAAGGGTAAAGTGAATTTAGAGGAGAGGATATATGAAAGAAAGAAAATATATATGATAAGTCAGAGAAAGGAAAGACGATTGGACAGGGGACGAAAGGCACACCAGTGCACTTATGTACGCCCCTTACTGGCCTCTTAGGAACCTGGAGAGGTCAATCGTGGAGAGTCTAAGGGAGAAATGTTGGGTGTTAGGGGTTGACACAATTGAGTCCGGCAATGAGTTCCACGCTTCGATAACTCGTTTGTTGAAATCATATTTTTTACAGTCAAGTTTGGAGAGGTTCGTATTAAGTTTGAATCTGTTGCGTGCTCTTGTGTTGTTGCGGTTGAAGCTGAAGTAGTCATTGACCAGTAGGGCGTTGCAGCATATGATCTTGTGGGCAATACTCAAATCGTGTTTTAGGCACCGTAGTTCTAGGCTTTCTAGGCCCAGGATTGTTAGTCTATTTTCGTAGGATATTCTGTTTCGAGTGGAGGAGTGAAGGGCTCTTCTGGTGAAATATCTTTGGACATTTTCAAGGGTGTTGATGTCTGAGATGTGGTATGGGTTCCAGACAGATGAGCAGTAGTCTAGGATGGGTCTGGCAAAAGTTTTGTAGGCTCTTGTGAGTAATGTGAGATTGCCTGAGCAGAAGCTGCATAGGATCAGGTTAATAACTCTAGAAGCTTTTTTGGCGATATTGTTGCAGTGGGCTTTAGCACTTAGGTCATTCGATATTAGTATTCCAAGGTCTTTTACTGAGTGTGGGTTAGCAGTGAGAGATTGTTTATTCAGTTCGTAGGTGCGGTTTGGATTCTTTTTGCCGATGTGGAGGGTAGAGCATTTGTTGGTTGATATTTGAAGTTGCCAGGGGTTAGACCAGTCTGAGACAAAGTCCAGGTCTTTTTGGAGAGTGAGTGTGTTGCCAGTGGTGTTGAAAAGTTTCACATCTTCAGCAAAAAGATACACTATGTTGCCAAGAACAAGAATAAAAATTGGCTTAAGTGCACCTTCATGCCTACCCTCCCTGTCCTACTATCTTTTATCCTTTATATCTCTACTTTATATTTATGTTATGTTAATACACACTACAATATTATACTTGTATGACAAAATAAATAGATAAACAAACAAACAAACAAATAAATATAAAGCTATCTTTACTTTCAGGCCCCAATAAAATATAATAATAAAAACTCTATTCAAAATATTCTGAGGCAAGATCTTGAGAGGCTGGAAAAACATTCTCTTGATTCTTTTTTTACCAAGTAAACTTGTATAACCTTATGAGCTTCTATTTCAGTCTGGGAATATTATGTAATCTTTACTGTGGGATTTTAGTTGACATTTCTCCATTAAAGTATCCCTAATACAAATGTCTTATCAATCAAAACATTGGAAATATTTTATGATAAATCCCACTATAACAAAAAAATGATACATTTTTTCTATAAACAGTATTTCTTGAAAAATATTCCATCCCAATTTGTTTAAGCACAATTATAATTGTTAATAACACATCAGTATACTCTATTAAAATTAATCCCGGATTGCTCTTTAGGTCCTAAAAGAATACCAGAAAAATCTATGAAGAATGATTCCCAAACTTCCACGAGGAGTGAAATAAAACCAATACAAGGATGCCGGGTCTTGCTGATGAATAAATAAGAATTTTTGTGCTCCAATATGTTCTGCAGTTTTATTAGACACCACTAAAGCACCACTAGAAAAGTTATATGTTAGATTGTTTCAATTTTTTTTAGGCTTTATTCATTCATAACACTTTTAAATGTATATTGGCCGCTTTGGTTAAAATTGCATTTTCAAAATGGCTCATGAAAATAAAACAAAATCTGATATAAAATACTTAAAACTGTAGTGAAGACCATCTAAAACTAGCATGCTGCTTTGGCAGAGCAGTCCTAATATTACTCATAGGGGCATGATTATGGAATAGGTATATATCAACATCAAATTGACAGGGCAGAATCGGTCCTCCTTGTATGCATTGTTTCTGTTTAGAAGGAAAAATAATGCTCCATAGTAAGGATTGGAACAATTAAATTTAGATTATATCTGAGCTCATTTAAGTGTTTTAAATATTATTGGTCATGGAAATGGACCAAACATACTTGGGATGTAGTAGCAGCCTCAGAGGACAGCAAAGACTCTGTTAGGGCAGCCTGGTCTCTGGTTTTCTTCTCTTAAATTGATATTACTTTAGTCCCAAAAGGGAACAATTAATATATGCTATAGTTCCTGAAGGCCAATTAAAAATATGTCCTAAAAGATTATTTAAAAGCAGATCTAAAAAGTAGTTCACTTTTGCCTTATAAAATTTTACTTATTTAGTACAAATACATCATTAGTTTTAAGAAGGGTGATTAGAGCTTTAACTGATATGAGTAAGTTATTTCCCATTCCGCCCTATTTTTGTTAATAATTTGAAATTATTATTGTTATAACTATTGTTATCCAATTGTGTTCTTTAAAATCTGATGAACATGATTGGCCTAATCCAGCCAAAATTAAGAATGTTGGGCACACATACTGTAGATACATAATAAAGAATTAAATATTTAGTCTAGAATTTTTAGAGGATTGACTAATTTCCTTTTTCTCACATCAGTTATATATAGAGAAATGTTTGTTTGTTTGTTTGTTTGTCTATCTGTCTGTTTGTTTGTTTAATCAGCTAGCCAGCCCGCCAGCTATTCAGCCAGTCAGTCAGTCAGTCAATCAATTCCTATAGTCCACCAATTCAACCAAGTTACTCTGGGTAGTTTACTTTTCAAAAAAAATTCTAAAATTATGCAATACCAAGTTATTCTGCCTGTTACATAGACCTTCTTTCTTTACCTTTCTTTACCTTTGTTTGATTATGGCAGTAAATGAGAAATTGATTTTATTTATTTAGGATATAATATAAAGTTCCAAATACAACATTATTTTTGGAAAATGATTGCAGAAAATAAGATAAGTTTTTTTAAAGCTAAACTTTATTTTTTTTATTTTATTTATTTGTCAAACATGTATAGGTTAGCAGTGGTTTGTGAAAATGTAACATACTGTAGTGTTGTGGTTCAGCCTGAGGTTGCTCAGGGACCGGCTGTGTCTCTGCTGGCTCCATGCCCGGAGGAGTATGACAGCGAAGAGGAGGGGGCTGAACAGTCGGACGGGGGAGAGGAAAGTCAGGAATGGGACGAAGGAGAACAGCATGAGAGCCCCGGGGGGGGGGGGGGGGCTCTCCCCAGCCAGTAGCTTGGAGTCATTAGGTGATGAAGCACAAGCCGTCATTGACATGCGACAGAGACGGTCAGATCAATGAAAGGAGCAATTAAAGAAGTATTATCAGCACTGAATTAGGAACAGCTGGGCTTGAGTGTGGTCCTCCTTAGCAGGGTTTAAAAGGCAGGCAAGCCCTTGAAGTCATGTGGAGTTTTATCAGTTGGAGTTACGGTGACCTGCTTTGTTCTCGGCGTCTCTGTTCCTGGCTTGTGGCCCAGCAGTTTGGAAGACCCGTGGGAGGTGTAGGTCTGCTATCTACAGCCTCGTCTTGGCAGCAAGAATCCTGTATTGCTGCATGGACTTTTGCCTTCGTGGATATATTTGAAGATACAGCGTTTTCCTGTTTGTAAGGACATTTTCTGTTACCTGTGTTTTTCTTGAATTTTATAAACTGCCTTTGCCTTTTACCCGTGTGTCTGGCTTCTGTTTTTGGGTTGGTCTTGGCTTCCGGAGTGACCAAGACAGAACACGTAGGTAAAAGGTAACAATAAAAAAGGACAATAGAACAGTAGGACAGGGACGGTAGGCACAGATGTATGTTTATGCATGCCCCTTACAGACTTCTTAGAAACGGGGAGAGGTCAACTGTAGACAATCTAAGGTTAATGTTTTTGGGGTTTGGGGAAGAAACTACAGAGTCAGGTAGTGCATTCCAGGCATTGATCACTCTATTGGTGAAGTCATATTTTCTGCAGTCGAGTTTGGAGCAGTTTACATTTAGTTGGAAATCTATTACATGCTCTTGTATTGCTACAGTTGAAGGTGAAGTAGTCATTCACAGGAAGGACATTTTGGTATATGATTTTATGAACTACATTTAGATCAGATGTAGAACTTGTAAATAAACTATGGATCAATTCAAATAAAGCATTTAAAAATCAGGAAAAAACTTCCCATACGTTTTATACACAGAGAGAGACAGAGAGACAGAGACAGTCAGACAGAAACACACACACACACACAGATAACTATGCATATACATTCTATCTGCCTTCCTGCCTGCCTGCTTGCTTGTCCATCCATCCACCCATCCATCCATCCATCCGGTAGGGAAAGCAAGTAGGAAAAGCAAGTAGGATGCTTGGCTGCATAGCTAGAGGTATAACAAGCAGGAAGAGGGAGATTATGATCCCGCTATATAGAGTGCTGGTGAGACCACATTTGGAATACTGTGTTCAGTTCTGCAGACCTCACCTACAAAAAGATATTGACAAAATTGAACGGGTCCAAAGACGGGCTACAAGAATGGAGGAAGGTCTTAAGCATAAAACGTATCAGGAAAGACTTAATGAACTCAATCTGTATAGTCTGGAGGACAGAAGGAAAAGGGGGGACATGATCAAAACATTTAAATATCTTAAAGGGTTAAATAAGGTCCAGGAGGGAAGTGTTTTTAATAGGAAAGTAAACACAAGAACAAGGGGACACAAACTGAAATTAGTTGGGGGAAAGATCAAAAGCAACATGATAAAATATTATTTTACTGAAAGAGTAGTAGATCCTTGGAACAAACTTCCAGCAGACTTGGTAGATAAATCCACAGTAACTGAATTTAAACATGCCTGGGATAAACATGTATCCATCCTAAGATAAAATACAGAAAATAGTATAAGAAACTAGATGGACCAGGAGGTCTTTTTTTGCCATCAGACTTCTATGTTTCTATGTTTCTATCCATCTATCCATCCATTCATCTATCAATCAAATTTATATATATATATATATAACATAAATACGAGGAGTAAATGGAGATAATTATGTTACATTCAGATTTTATTTTTAAATATAGAATAAAGCTTTTCATATTATTCCTTTCAGGTTTGTTTTTGTATTTGTATATGAACTCATTAAATTCATAATCATAGTTATAGTCAGTCACAGTCACAGTGACATTCTCTCTGCCCCTACCTCTCATAAAGAAGGAAATATTTTTACATATTAGTGACAAATAAAACACTGTAGAATGTTTTCATTCAGTTAACACAATATTAATATGTGCAGTAATATGAGACAATTTTGTAAAATAATTTCATTAATTAAGAATTTTAGCATGCTGTTTGCCTAATGAACAGTCTTTACCACCTTCTCATTATTGATTGCTGGAGGGGCCTGTGATCTTTTGGAAGAGGTTTCTTGCACCTGAGAGGAGCATTGGCAACTGAATAAGATTGTACTACTGATAATGTTCTCCTGCATTCACTGAGAACTCCACATGCAAAAAGTAACAAAACTTGTGGTAATAAAATGAAGGATTCCAAATGTCATGTTATGTGCAGATGCTTGTATCCGTTTTGTTAAATCAAAACTACTTCAGCTTTAGTCTTCTCATGGGAAACTTCACTTTCCTCCATTGCTTCCATTGCTTTCAAATTGATAAAATCTATCAGAAAAAAACCCCTCCCTTTCCTTGCTACTACCAAGGCTAATTTCCCATCTTTGTGGCAGAAAGTAGTAGGGCTTTGGAAGTGATAAAATATCTGTTGAGGAGTCCTTTTTGACACTTTGCCCTCTGCAACTGTGTAAGAACTTTGGGAACTAACTGAAGGAATTCAAGAATGCTGCTTATAATCTTTCCTAAGAAATAATTGCTGTTTATTATACTTAAAGCGCAGGGAAAGATATATCAATAGAAGAACAGCAGCAATTGCCCGATACTGCAAAAGATGAGGAAAAAATATTGCCAGTGATTTTAGATAAACATGTAAAAATCCTTCCATCAGACTCAAAAAGCCTGAGAGAAGAAATTATTGTATCTCTTCATGAACATGTGCCAAGTACTAAACAGGAAACTTTGGGAATTACTCCAGAATTCAAAATGAAGGACACAGCTGAAATTAAGGTAATTATTGGAGACTTTGAAAGAAAAAAGACTTTCAGTTGTCATATTACTAAAATGTAACCTTATAAGGATCAGTGCCGCTGTCTCCATAATAGATTTGTACATGTATTACTGAAGCATAGCAAAGTATTGGTGAAAGATTAGGAATTACAGTAATACCTTGTCTTATGAACTTAATTGGTTCCCGGAGGAGGTTCGTAAGGCGAAAAGTTCATAAGATGAAACAATGTAAGATCAATTAATGCATGCAAGAAACCCCACCCCCCAAAAAATGGCACTCCGCTAGGTGCTGCTGGCTGGCTGTCACATTTTGAAACAGCCGGGCGCTTCTCAGCGTTCTCCCGAATGCCGAACCCGGAAGTTCAGGTTTGGGTGGCCGCCGAGAAACCCCGCCGCCCAGTTGTTGCCTTTTGAAAGAGCCGGGGGGGCTTCTCAGCATTCTCCCGAACACTGAACCCGGAGGTTCGGCAAAAGTTCGGGTTCGGCGTTCGGGTTCGGGAGGACGACAAGAAGCCCCGCCGCCTGGCTGTCAGCTTTGCAAAAGAGCCGCGGAGCTGTCGACCAGTCGGAAGGCTCAAATGGAGGTGGGGAATCCCAATAGGGAATTCCATGGGGGGAGCTTTGATGTCACAGAGACGTCCTTCCTGGTCGGCCGAAATGTGGACTCCAGGAAGGACGTCTTCATGATATCAAAGCTCCGTGTCACCTTCCTGCTGGCCGAAACCAGCCATGAGGGACACAGATCCAGCAAACAGGTGGCAGAACTCACACCTCCAATGGCCTTGTCCACTTCATCAGGTGTCACCAGATCGAACTCTTCCCAGACAGATGGACAAAGACAGGCCCCAGTCACCTCGACTGACTTGTCAGTCAACTATGTTATCCAATTATATCAGGGCTGTCAAACTCATGACCTATGGGCTGGATATGTCACATGCTAGGTATGCTTGTGCCCAATTTAGCAGTGGGAAAAATGTCTTGACACATCACATAATGCCACCTGATGCCGTGAGTTTGACACTCCTGCTTTACATTGTTCTCTGTCTAAACGTTTAGATTAGTTAGACCTCAAGCCAGAAGCTGGTATGTTCAGGGGTCACAGATCAGTGAAGCATGGCTGTATTGTGGCTATACTTTAAAATAAAGGCAAGTGAGAAAAGAATATAATATACAAGTTCTATATTTTAGTCTATATTATGGAAAATTACAATTATATTTATTACTTTGTTGGGTTAAACTTATTTAACTGTTTATGCTTCTATTTTGACAATAATAACTTTAAACCATACCCTACATACATAACAGTGACAATCTGTCTGCATAATCTATGTAAGTATTTTCTGGAGTACTAAATACTTTTTGGGGCATGAAACAAACATAAACACTATTAACATGCATATTTCTGCATTAACCTTAATATCTGGGTACATCTCAGTAAATCCTTGTTCCATTATTTTTCCTTAATGAAGTACTTTTCTTCAATTTTTAAAATTTAATCTACATTTTCCATATGTTAATATACATATTATTACATTGTATATGAAGAATAATAACATTAAAAGTGTCCTTTAGAAAGGGTCTCCATCCTTGGCCACTTCAAGACTTGTGTTCAACTCCCAGAATTCTGGGAGTTGAAGTCTACAAGTTTTCAAATTACTTATTACGTGTAGAAAAAGATTATCAGCAATCATAGCAATCTCTTCTCTCATGGCTTTATCACATTGTACAATTTTATTTTCTTTTATCACATTTCTAACTACCATTTTTTATGTAAGTGAATCCTTATTGTTACTTCATCACAAAGAGTTCCTCCTTAACCTTTACTTTTCTTGAGATCAGAGATAGCAAACTCAATTTCATTGAAGGCCACACCAGCATTGTGGCTACCCTCGGGGAGCCGGGTGAGCATGGCCTTGTGATTGTGACCCAGTGGGTGGCCATGGCCAGTTGAGCATGGCCAGCTGGACATATATCGTGTTGGGCGCTGTGGGGAAATCAAGCAGGGCTGGAAGAAGGGGGCAGGACCAGGGCAGGTGTCAGTGCCTGATCTACCGAAGGAAGGAAGGAAGGAAGGAAGACAGAAGGGTTTCTGCAAGGCAGCCAGCTGATCACTATCATTGCCATACTGTGACCCCTGCACACACTGTCCCACCATTGAATCTTGTCCTTCAGCAAGCCTGCCATCTACTTACTCGCAAAGGCCCGGGTGAATGGGAAAGGTGGGAGCTATGATCCCCAAGAAGCAGCTGGAGACTGCAGCTTCAACTTCTGCAACTTCTGGACTAATGCCCCAAGAAGCAGACAGGCGCCCGATCAGGCCTGGGAAGGGAGAGAAGCAGGTTTGCTGGAAGATAAATTTTGAAGGAGCACGCTGAGTGCACGGGTTGCAGCATGGCAATGACTGCCTGAGCTGCTTCACCAGAACCTCACAATCTGTCTTTTCCTGCAGCCGCCATGGCTGGGACAGAACAGGCGGCTACACATCTGGCAGGCTACATGGTCAAGCAGGGATCTACAGGCCTGATCGGGTGCCTCCGCCTTTTATTTATTTATTTTTTATTTATTTATTTTGTCCAATACATAATACACATTGAAGAGAAAGATATGTAATAATATAAGTAAAGAAAAGAATAGAAGAAAAGATATAAAAGTATAGGTGAACATATTTGAAAGGAAGAAAAGATAAATGAGATAAGGAGAGACAATTGGACAGAGGACGGAAGGCACACTAGTGCACTTATGCACGCCCCTTACTGACCTCTAAGGAATCTGGAGAGGTCAATCGTGGATCAGGTCAATCGAGCATCATTCCGGCGGTTGCAGACTTAGACTCAATGTGTTGTGGAGCTGTGGACTCCCAGCTGCCTTGTGGCTGGGGCTCCCTGCCTTTTCCATTCATCAGGGCTTTTGTGAGTGGGGTGATGGGTAGAAGACTCATTTCATATGTGCAGCGGAGGTAGAAGATAAAGTTGGACTGCTACATCCCTCCCACCACTGCCTATCTGCACATTGTGACAACAGCAACCACAGTAAGTGAAGGTAGAGGCATAGGGGCAGGCACATAATCCAGCTTGCCTGATGCGCTGGGTGGCTGCCCAACCATTTGCCCGATCCCAGCTATAATGATTGCGAGCAAGCAAAGGCAGACAGTGGGACAAAGCATGTGGGCAGGTGGGCTGCTTCACAGTACTTCCAATAGGCCAGATTCTGTGCCTCTTGCCCCATGCTTCTGCCTGCTGCTTAGTGCCATCCTGACAGTTGCACTGTTGCTTCATAGCCTGTTAATCAACACCATCAACCCTCACTGCTTCCTGTGCATGCTCTGGGGGTGTCCTGCAGTGGCGGCCAACCCCTCACTGTCTTTGGGGTGGCCCTGCAGGCCAAATCTCGACCTTGTGTTTGTTATGTCTGGTTTAAGGCTTCATTCCTGCCCTTCCTGAGCAAGCAGTGAACCCGGGCCATGGATGTGTTGTTTCCAGTGCTTGTCTTTAGATCCGACCTACAGGGCTGCCCTGCCACCTTGGTCCCACCCCCTGGGCTTGTACAGAGATGGCAAGCATGTGAGCACTGGAGTTCTGGATGAAAATGAAGTGCTCAGACTGTAGTTAGCATGCAGGACAACATGGTCTCTAAGGATGCCAGGCCCAATGTGCGCTCACCACCTCCTGTGCATGCACTCAAGGGACAGGGCTGGGACAGCCCCTTGTGGGCTTCAGGGCAGCCCCAAGGATCTAAAACTGTCCACGTTCTGACCCAAATGGCTGCCAGCAAGTTGTTCATCGGCACCCAGTCGGCCTGGGCCGAGATGTGACACCGTGGGCTGGTCCTTCTCTACTTCCAAGGCAGCCCTGTAGGCCAGATCTAACCATCTCATGAGCCAGGCCCGCAGCTCCACGAGCCTTGAGTTTGACACCCCCGCTTTAGATAAATCTTTAATACTGTATATTATTTGTCCCTCTTAAAAAATTTCTGTGGGAACAAGCTTTGTGGTCATACCTCTGATTATCAGGTGATACCCACTATCTTGAAAGATACGTTGCTGTAATTTTACAGTTAAGGTGGTAGTAGTACTCATCGTTTGCCTCCGAAGTCTAGACTATCATGAAGGGCTGACATCAGACAGATTCAGTTGCAACTTTAGTTGGGTTTTTTTCTAAACTTGTGATTCTTCCTCAAAGAGTCATGGCTAGAAGAGCCTTTGTTTTGTGTTGTGTGCCAGTTGCATTATTTCCTGAATCAAAAGGCCCTGCACTTAGTCACTAAAACTCTGGTCATCTATTGTGCATTGGACAAAATAAATATATATATAATATATATAAATTAATATAAATAAATAAATCTTGTTCTTGGACTATTTCAACATGCACTACAGGGGGTTACCTTTGAAGAATATTTGGAAGTTATAGCTGGTATAGAATAGAATAAAATAGAATAGAATAGAATTTTATTAGCTGTTGTGATTCAGTCTGAGGCTCCTCAGGGAACGGCTGGAACTCTGCCGGTTCCATGCTCAGAGGGGGAGGACGAGGAACAGGAGGAGGAGGACCAGGCAGACGGGGAAGAGGAATGTCAGGACGAGGAGGAGGGGGAACAGCCTGAGACCCCCAGGGGGGAGCTCTCCCCAGCGAGTAGCCTGGAGTCATTGGATGAGAACGCACAAGCCATCATAGATATGAGGCACAGAAGGGCAGCACAACGAAGGGGACAATTATCCAGGTATTTCCATCCCTAATAGGCAACAGCTGGGTTTGGGTGTGGTTCTCCTCAGAAAGGTTAAAAAGGCAGGCCCGCCCTTCCTGTATTGTGGAGAGTTATCTTTTGGGAGTCCTGTGACCGTGGGTTTTATTATCTACAGTGGGTTATTATCTACAGAGGCGTGGGTTTTTATCTACAGAGGCGTGGGTTTTATTATCTACAGTGGTGTGTGTGCCAGCAAGAAGCCTGTTGTATTGTCTGGCCATCGTGACTCTTCTGTGAAGCTTCACAGCATTCCAGTTTGTAAGAACAGTTTTTGTTATCTGTGTTTGTTTTCAAAGATATAAAAGGACTTTGCTTTTTACCAGCGTGTCTGGCTACTCTTTTTAGTTGGTGTTGGTGTCTGGGGGAACCCAGACAGAACATTAGCCAAGTGTAATTGGACAACCAAGGGATTTGTTTTTGGTGCATATGCTTTCAGTGTATGCAAAAGATACATTTGTCAAGAATCATGAGGTACAACACTTAATGATTGTCATAGAGTACAAATAGGCAATCGGAACAATCAAGATTAATATAAATCATAAGGATACAAGCAACAAGTTACAGTCATGCAGTCATAAGTGAGAGGAGATGGGTGATAGTAGTACGTAATGCAGCCTTAGGATAAAGCTACGCAAACAATTCTGGGCCTTCTAGAGTGGCCCACATGAGTTATGCTGGTTGCCAATTATTTTATTTTATTTATTTATTATTTGGATTTGTATGCCGCCCCTCTCCGAAAACTCGGGGCGGCTCACAACAAGTGAAAAGACAATCCAATACATAATCCAATTTAATTAAAATATTATAAATTTAAGAAAAACCCCTATACTAACATACACACACACAAGCATACCATATATAAATTCAACGTGCCCAGGGGAAGATGTTTAGTTTCCCCATGCCTGACGGCAAAGGTGGGTTTTGAGGAGTTTACGGAAGGCAGGAAGAGTAGGGGCAGTTAGCTTCCAGGTTCACCTTTTTGATTTCTACTTTTTGGCTGGTGAGGTGTACGCTTGCAGAAATGGTTACACTGTCTCCTTCACAAAGATAGTGTGAAGTTACGATACCGCAGTACGTTCAAAAAATTGTTTTTGAATTTCATATTAATCCATATATTTTATATCTTGTACTCAAATTAATATACAGAAGCTTTGTTCATATTTTATTCCATTTCATAAAGAATAGACAGAAATCAAGAAAATAATCATGAAATTGTGTACAGTAGATGAAAATACCAACAGATTTAATGTATATTACAAAAAAGCCCACAATATTCTATTTACTATTTTTTAAAATTATTTTCAATAGCCTTTAACATTGGAAAAAGAAATTTCAAGACTTGACATAGACTCAATAGGACTTCTAAAAGGTAATTGTTGTTCTCATTTTGTTATTTTACTCTTAAAAATTATAAAACATGCATAATATCCTAGATAATGTTCCTGGAAAACGGAAATCTTACATTACAATGCTAGTATAATCCCCAAATATATTTTTAAAACTGTAATTTAGTTATGGATAAATCATAAAGGTGATTTTGAAGGTGTACATTTTAAACCTATATGATCCTCAGCCCCATTAAGTAAAATATTTCTTTGACTGTATGGATAAAAAAATTCTCCAATCCCAATCCAAAAGTAAATCCCATAAAGATGGGAAATATGATGTTTATGCTATACTTTTGTCCATGTATTTCCTGTTCTGATAGACTACTCTTAAACTGAGATTCTTCAGGTGTGTATGACTGCCAAGTAACATGATTTCATACAGACATTTGTGGGCAGGTTTTTGCACATATAAACACAATTTATGCAAGCACAAGAAATTAAAATGGGTATTAAATATAACAATGCTTAAATATTTCTTACCACATAAATAGCATGGTTTTAGTGATTTTTATGCCTTGTGTTATAATATGTTAAAAAGTATTTTGATTTTATAGAAGAGGAAAGTTACCACTTGATCAGTGAAAGCATGCTTCAGTTAAAAGATAATTTGATTAAACTAAAAGGAATGCCTGAAGCTGAAGCTTTAGCAAAACTCTTGCTCGAGTCTGGCAAAGGTAAGCATTGGTGAAATATGACAGCAGAACATAGTGCATTCTTTGCTGATCATATTTTTATTTATTAATTATTTATTCATTTGTCATATTTAACAGATTTAAGTATGTAAGTATAAATATGATTATGAATACAGGAAATGGATACAAATAAATGGTGCCAGTAGGACGTGGGTGGTAAGCACATTGGTGTACTTATGCACGTTCCTTATAGATCTCTTAGGAATGGAGTAAAGTCAACAGTAGACAGTCTAAGGTTAAAGTTACGCGGGTTTGGGGATGAAGCCACAGTCAGGTATTACATTTCAAGCATTGATCTCTCTGTTGCTAAAATCATATTTTCTGCAATTGAGTTTGGAGCAGTTTACCTTAAGTTTGTGTCCCTGTGTGCTTGTGTGTCACTGCGGTTGAAGCTGAAGAAGTTATTGACAGGTAGGGCATTGTAGTAGATAATTTGCTTAGATCAGACCGAAAGAGGTGTAGTTCTAAGATGTCTAAGCACAAAATTTCCAGCTAAGGTATTCTGTTGCGAGCAGAGGAGTGGAAAACATTCTATATAGGTATGAAGTTTCAATGAAATATGCTAAAAATGAAATCAGAAATAGTTAAGAACGATAACCCCTATGATTTACAAAAGGGATGCTAGGGTTTTTATTAGTTATTTTTAACTTGGTTAATTTAAATTGTTTTTTTTTGTCATAATGTAATCAAAGTGTGTGTATGTGTAATATTATATTTTGCGCACTCACACAATTTCACATACATACATACATACATACTATATTTTTCAAAATATAAGATATATCTCCTCCACCCAAAAAGCTGAAAATTTGGGTGTGTCTAATACTTCATATGTAGCTTTACAAAGCTTTCCCCCCCCAGCTCTAACAAGCTGCTAATGATTTTCAGAGCTCTTCCCGGCTTGCAGGCTTGTTTTCATTGCTACTCCCTCCAAAAAAGTTTTTTTCAGCCCTAATGAGATGCTAACGATCTTCCTTTCTTTCCAGCCCTGAGTCTTTGCAGGCTTATTTTCATTGCTCTAAAAAAGGTTTATTTCAACCCTAACCAGGAGATAAAATAATGTGCTGAAGTTGACCAGACTAAGAAGGCTAGCCAGATGAATACTGTTTGGTAGATCCCCCCCCCCCCCCATTTTGCTCCCCCAAACTAAGGTGTGTCTTATATTCTGGTGTGTCTTATATCCTGAAAAATATAGTACATACATAAATACCAGAGATGAGTTTCTCCCAGTTCAGACCGGTTCAGCCAAATTGGTAACAAGCTGCTGGTGACATCCCAATGACATCATAGAAACGGTTCTGTTGGTGGCAGGCCATGGACGCTGACATCTTGTTTGGGGAATTTGCTTGGATTTATTTTTTTTTAAAAAAATTTTTTGGATTTTTTTCTCATTTTTTTTTCTTTTACACATGCACAGAAGCCAAGTTTCCAACACTGCATATATGTCTCCATCTTGTTTTTGGTTTTTTGGTGTGTGTGTGTGTTTTATTTTTCAGCACTGCAGATGCGTATGATTGCAAAGCATGTATGTAGACACACAAGGTGCGACCACACAGCGTGGGAGGAAGTGAACCATTCATTCATTCATTCATTCATTCATTCATTCATTCATTCATTCATTCATTCATTCATTTATATTTGTATGCCGCCCCTCTCTGTAGACTCGGGACATATATACATTATATATATATACACACATACATACATACAGATATATATAATGTATACACATACACATGCGCACGCGCGCGCACACACACACACATGTCCATTGTTTTTAGACTAGGCCAAAAACCCAATTACTTTCAGAAGTGGTGCTATAGATATTAATAGCTCATGTATTATTTAATTTATTACAAGTGTAGCATAAATATTTTTTTCATATACATATTTCACACTCACACTCACAGATAAATATATATATATTGCATGTACTGTATATGTTTAGTAGTATTTATGCTATACTTGTAATAAATTAAATAATACCTGAGCTATCAAAATACAGTATCTATAGCATCAATTCTAACTAAAAGGGGCGGCATACAAATCTAATAAATAATAATAATAAAAATCAATAGTGATGTATATTATGCAAATGTAGGAATATATTGCATTTTATATGAGGAGATACTGTTATTTATTTATAGGGGTAATAATGTAAATAGAAAATTGCAACATATTTTCCATAGAATAGTTGATTTATCTATTTATCAAGATAGATCTATTTTTTATTTAGAAAAAAACTATGCAGGCATTTGAATCACCAACGCGACGGACCTACAAGTCCAAAGGAGGATGGGCGTCTTGTGCCCACCCCACCTACCAAATTGCACCCCACCATGAGAGGTGTCCTACCTGACACTTGTAGCTTTGTCACGTTCATCGGTGTTGTGTCCAGAGAAGGCCACTGTAAAAAAAAATTCTCACAAGTTAAAGAAGTTTGATTGAATTCGCGAGAAGTTTCTTTTCTTCTCTGGACACAACCTGAGGAACATGGGCTACAAGAGTCAGGTAGGACACGTGTCTAGTGACCCAACACATCCAACCTGCCAGAAATGAGTCTGTGTAACTTGACACGCCATCTCTGCTGCCTTGTACAGCAGGAGTCTGCCAGGCTTGTCCTGTTGCATGCACAAATGGCAGCAGGACTCCAGCTGTGTTGCATGATGAAGCTTGCGGCAGTCCTGCAGTTCATGCATGCAATGGCACAACAAGCCTGCTCTGTGAGGTGGTGGCAGCGGGCCAGCTGTTTGGCCGGCACCAAGAACAGGGTGGGAAGGCGGGTGGCGATGGGACACCCCAAAATAATAAGCTCCTCCCCTGATAATAAAACCAAGGCCATATTTCAGAGTTCAAAAAAAAAAGGGCCCTGGCTTATTTTCAGGGAAACATGGTGTTCGGAAACTTCAGATCGTGCAAAATGCAGCTGCGAGAGCAGTCATGGGCTTACCTAGGTATGCCCATGTTTCTCCATCACTCCGCAGTCTGCATTGGCTGCCGATCAATTTCCGGTCACAATTCAAAGTGTTGGTTATGACCTTTAAAGCCCTTCATGGCACTGGACCAGAATATCTCCGAGACCGCCTACTGCCGCACGAATCCCAGCGACCGATTAGGTCCCACAGAGTGGGCCTTCTCCGGGTCCCGTCAACTAAACAATGTCGGTTGGCGGGCCCCAGGGGAAGAGCCTTCTCTGTGGCGGCACCGGCCCTATGGAATCAACTCCCCCCGGAGATTAGGATTGCCCCTACTCTTCCTGCCTTCCGTAAACTCCTTAAAACCCACCTTTGTCGTCAGGCATGGGGAATTGAAACATCTCCCCCTGGGCATGTTTAATTTATATATGGTATGCGTGTGTGTATGTCTGTTAGTATATGGGGTCTTTTAAATCTTTAAACATTTTAAAAACTGTTGGATTATTTATGATTTGTTGTTACATGTTGTGAGCCGCCCCGAGTCTTCGGAGAGGGGCGGCATACAAATCGAATAAATAATAATAATAATAATAATAATAATAATAATAATAATAATAATAATAATAGTAATGCAGCCTTAGTGAATAGTTTGACAATATTGCTAATCAAGAGAATATTTTCCCATATTTTTATATCAAATTAAATTTTACTGTGCTTGGACTTTGTTGTTCTAAAGAATATTTGTGATTATAGTACAAAATATTAGCTAAAAAGAATGTATAAATATGATTTTGAAAGAAAGTATAATTGTAAAGGAATATAAGCACCTTGCTCTGAACCTTTTGCTTAAAAAAAAAGCAAAAAGGTTTTTTTAAAGCACATTTTGCTTTAAAAAAATCCATACTTTTATTACCAGTATACCAGACAACTATCCTGAATAGAAATATAGGAGCAAGCACAAGGATGGGTTAAGAGTGGCTTTCTTATCTCAAAATATATTTTGTTTTTTTTATATTATTAGTCTAGGATCTAAATGACCAAACATGGATTCCATAAATTATACTCATAACAAAACTCTAACTTGTATTTTTTCAAAGGGATAGGAAAATTACCAGAGACACAGAAACTTCAGTTACTTCAAATGATAAATCAGATGCTAACCCCAGATGAAACACAGCAAGCTGGTAAGTGATAAATAAAAATGATGGTATGTAATTATCACCGATCAAAATATTTCATATCTATATCTTTATATTCACATTTTAACTAAACTACGTCTTGGGATTATATATCCTTGGTTCACCTGTGTTGGAGATATACAGGTAGGTATCATCAGTGTATTGATGATATTGCAATCCATGCCTTTGGATGATATATTTCAGAGGTGTCATGTAAGGAACAAAAGATATGAGCACTGAGTGCCCCATATTGAAGGGCAGTGATGGCGAACCTATGGCATGGGTGCCACAGGTGGCACACGGAGCCATATCTGCTGGCACATGAGCTGTTGCCCTAACTCAGCTCCAACATGCATGTGCATCCCATTCAATTGATTTTGGCTCACATGGAGGCTATGGGAGGCGTTTTCAGCTTACAGAGGACTTCCAGGGGAAGGAGGGGGGGCATTTTGCCCTCTCTAAGCTCTGGGGAAGCTTCTAGAGCCTGGGGATGGTGAAAAATGGACCTACTGGGCCCACCAGAAGTTGGGAAATGGGCCATTTCTGGCCTCCAGAGGGTCTCCAGGGGAAGGGGAGGCCATTTTCCGAGTCCTCAGAATAATTTTCACACTCCCAGACATTGAATTATGGGTATGGGCATTCGTGCAAGCACAGTAGTGCACGCCCACGCACTTTTGGCACCCATGGGGTAAAAGGTTTGCCATCACTAGCTAGGGCTTGACTTGTCATCCCCCAGTAATTTTAACTAGAACCTGCCACAGAGTAAGGAAAATCAATATAGTACAGTGTCTCCATTCCTACTCTTGAAAGTCAACCTAGAAGGGAGGCCATTGTTGGGGATATTGAATGCTTTTGAGAGATCTGAGAGGCTGTAACACTACCTGAAATCTGACTGAAAAGTTCATATAGATATACAGTGATCCCCCGATCATTGCGAGGGTTCCATTCCAGGACCCCTAGCAATGATCGGGTTTTCGCGAAGTAGCGCTGCGGAAGTAAAAACACCATCTGCGCATGCGCAGATGGTGTTTTTACTTCCGCAGCGCTAGCGAGGAGCCGAAGATTGGGGTTCCTGGGAAGGAGACTCAGCTGGGAAGCGGCGCTGGGGTTTCCCCACCGCCCATGCAAACTCCTCACTGCCGCTCGCCCGCCCACGCCGCTCGCTCGCGCCGCTTCCCAGCTGAGTCCTGAAGCGAATTGGCTTCAGGACTCAGCTGGGAAGCGGCGCGAGCGAACGGCATGGGCGGGCGAAGGGCGGGCGGGCGCGCGGGCAGGCAGGCGGCGGACAAGCCGTTCGCTCGTGCCGCTCGCTCGCGCCGCTTCCCAGCTGAGTCCTGAAGCCAATTCGCTTCAGGACTCAGCTGGGAAGCGGCGCGAGCGAACGGCGTGGGTGGGCGAAGGGCGGGCGAGCGGCAGCAAGGAGTTTGCGTGGGCAGTGGGGAAACTCCTCGCTGATGCCCGCCGCTCACCCTCCCGCCAGCAAGAGGGGGAAGACCCAGGGAAGCCGCCCAGCAGCTGATCTGCCCGGCGCCATCTACGCATGCGTGCCCATAGAAAAAAAGGGCGCGCATGCGCAGATGGTGTTTTGACTTCCGGGTTGAAAAATCGCGATTTAGCCCGTTCGCAATGATCGGGATCGTGATACCCGGGGGATCACTGTAATCTATTTTATCTAGGGACTTAGAGTATCTACTATCCATAACAACCTTATGTAACAAGAGGAAGGATGGAGACTGGACAAAGTTGTCTAATATGGTTGAATCTAAGGATAGCCTCTAAGAAGGGGATACAGTGCTCCCTCGATTTTTGCGGGGAATGCATTCCGAGACCGCCCGTGAAAGTCGAATTTCCACGAAGTAGAGATGTGGAAGTAAATACACCATTTTTGGTTATGGACAGTATCACAAGCCATCCCTTAACACTTTAAACCCCTAAATTACCATTTCCCATTCCCTTAACAACCATTTACTCACCATTATTACTGGTACTCACCACTGAATAAGACACTTAGTGATCCTGATATTTATAAACATAATTATTTATTAACAATAATTATTTTTTTTGTTATTTATTTGCAAAAATTATTATTTTGGCGATGATATATGACGTCATCGGGTGGGAAAAACCTTGGTATAGGAAAAAAACCACCAAGTATTTTTTAATTAATATTTTTTGAAAAACCGTGGTATAGGCTATTCGCGAAGTTCGAACCCGCAAAAATCGAGGGAACACTGTATATCAAACACCTTCAAGGGAGGTGTCCCAATATTTTATGCAAAAAGTCATTAATCACCATTTTAGTCTATGCAATCTCGCAAGAGCTTTAACCAACCTGAAAGCAGTTGGGTCTAGCAGAGCTCATGGCTCCAAGAATCCTGTATACTTCCTTGGGAGCAACTGGCTCAAATTCTTTCCAGATAATAAAGCAAGACCAACTTCAGTTCCATAGGACCTGCCTACCACTATCCTGTTATTCAACACATGTCAAGAATATTACCCACACAGACATAACAAGGGCTTTTCTGGTCTCTTCTTAATCCAGAAGTGACCTTCATTTAAATAGGGCTGCTCACAGATCTGCAGATGCAATGAGAGTCAAGAAATAAGTAGAATGCATCACTAATACTGCCATAATCTTAATGAAGGCTCCCACCAGGGATGGGCCAGGCCCTGGAACGGCAGTACCGCCGTTCCGTTAGTGGAAACGGAACGCGTAGTGCAACCCCATTACTGCTGGGCGTGCATGCACTGTGCCCATGCTATTCGAGCAATTCTGGTAATAATTACAGAGAGCGGAAGAAGGGGTGGGGTCAAATGGCTGCGGCAGCACGGAGCTCTCTCGCTCTCTTTTTTAAAATAAAATAATCTTTATTGAGTTTTACAAAAATAGAAAAAGAAAAGGTAAGACAGCGTAATGCAACAATAATTAGATCGTATCTCATAACATTTGTAATCTATGAAATAAACATCAGGTATTGTTTGAGGAATTTTCGATAGTAAGGAAAGAAGTAGAGAAGGGTTGGGGGGAAAAAGAGTAAAGAATAGACAGAAGAGAAAAAGATATTGAGGGGGATTAGAGTTAAGGAAGGGGATATAGAGAGTAAGAGAGGGCTTCGAATCCCCACCGTTTGGGGTTCTAGTTCTGAACCGGACCTGATCTTCCCTGGAGGGGTGTGTGTGACGCAGGGGACACTACGAGCGCTGTGCTTCCAAAGAGATTTATTTGTTTATTTATTTATTTATTGGATTTGTATGCCGCCCCTCTCCGGAGACTCGGGGCGGCTAACAGCGACAATAAAACAGTGTACAATAGTAATTTGGTATTAGAAATGATTAAAAATCCATTAATATAAAAACCAAACATACATACATACATACCATGCATAGAATTGTAAAGGCCTAGGGGGAAAAGAGGATCTCAATTCCCCCATGCCTGGCGGCAGAGGTGGGTTTTAAGTTGTTTACGAAAGGCAAGGAGGGTGGGGGCAGTTCTAATCTCTGGGGGGAGTTGGTTCCAGAGGGCCGGGGCCGCCACAGAGAAGGCTTTTTGCCTGTGGCATGGGAGAGAACACAGCAGGCTGCATGGCTGGAGCCTGTGCTGCATGCCATCTTCTAAGTGCGGCAAGGGAGAAGCCGTTGCGCAAACATCGGAGCGAAAGGCGGTGGGTGGAGGAGCAGCTGGCTACTCACGGCGGAGCCGCCACACATGGCAGGGCAGGTGGCAGGTGGGCAAATGGGCCAGACAGGCGGTGGGCATAACTTACCAGATTTTCACTGTTTTTGGCTTTTTTGCTTCTGCACATTGATTTCTGCACATGCACAGAAGCTGAATCCTGCATTGTGGTGGTGCCAGGAATGGTGGCCCGTTGCTGGCTCCCACGTACACATGGTTGGCTTTATCCCTTTGCCTTTTGCAATTGATATTCTAGGCATTTCCTAAGATTTAAGCTCTTCAGGGGCCACATTTCCATATAGACATGATACAGTTTAGACCCCATATTATATGTTCATTCCAAGCTGCCCCGAAACCCAGAGCTTTGAGGGACAAAAAGCATGCACCATGTCTGGTAAAATAGGCTGCACCTCCTGCAATGCAGCTTTGGCCCAGTGAATTCTAGGACCAACAGAAAATTACTTAATAAGCTTCTTTCATAGATCATCTAGTGGGAAAGGGGGAAATACCCTATTTTGTATTAATTATATCTCATTTTTTTCAATGCATATAGGTGACAAAGAGGAAGATGAAAAAAAAAGAACTTTGCTTGCAAATTTGGTATCGGTTGTTGAACTTTTATTGCAACAGCAGCCTCCTAAAGCTGATCTTTCAGGTAGAAACTAAGATAAATATTAAAATAAGATCCTTAATATAGAGTATCCTATTGTTATAACAATGTTCCTTAGCATCATTTGTTAGATTATAGAGCAACCGTTCTAATGCCGCGACCCCTTAATATAGTTCTTCATGTTGTGGTGACCCCCCAACCATAAGTCTAGCGCCAGTTCCCCCAACAGAGCTTTAAGCTGATTAGCAGGAAGGTCAGAGGGACGCCCCCACTGTAAACACCTGATCGGATTTTAAAAATATGTTCCAAGGCACCAAAATAGAAGCTTTAGTTCCTAACACTATGGAAAATTTGTCTTTTTCCATGGTCTTTCCCTGTGAAAAGGTCATTCGACCCCCAAAGAGGTCCCGACCCCCAGGTTGAGAACCACTGTTATAGAGCCTCGGTGGTACAGTGGTTAGAATGCTGTACTGCAAGCTACTTCTGCTAAACACTGGCTGCCAGCTGTCTAGCATTGAACTCTCAAACTTCCAAGTAGGAGACAAATGTCTTATCCTAATTTCCATGTTCAGCAAATGAACCTATTTTCTGAGATGATTTTATAGATATTTCTCTTGATAAGTAGCCATTTTTACATAAACAATACTGCAGTAGAAAGAATACATACTAAGAGCCTTGGTGGTGCTGTGGTTAGAGTGCAGTAACTGCAAACTACTTCTGCTGATCGCTGGCTGCCAGCAGTTTGGCAGATTGAATCTCAGTAGGCTCAAGGTTGACTCAGCCATTCATCCTTCTAAGGTCAGTAAAATAAGGACCCAGATTGTTGGAGGCAATATGCTTACTATCTGTAAACCTCTTAGAAAGGGCTATAAAACACTGTGGAACGGTATATAAGTCTAAATACTATTGCTATTAAATAAGTTTCTTTTTTTTAAAACAGAGGAAGAAAGAAATGATCTGGCAGAAGAAAGAAATGTCTTGCTTTCAATCTTAGACTCACACTTAAACGATTATCAACAAGTTAGAAAAATTGAAAATATTGGTGGGTATCAAATCATGTAGATATAGTTATATAGTATTTAAATCATTATTAACATAAATGCTATTTATATTTAATTTATATAGAGATGTTCTATTCAGACTCTGACCCTGGCAGTGTGCAGCATAAACACAATAAATAAACAAGAATTAAAAGTAAGAAAACGTTGATAGTATAAAAAATGTGTATAAAAAGAAAAAATATATGGTACATTACAGCAGTGTTTCCCAACCTTTTTGGAGCCACGGCACATTTTTCATATTTTCAAAATCCTGGGGAACATTTTTTTTTGGGGGGGGGGGCGCTAAAAAAAGTTTGGACAAAAAAAATCTCTCTTCCTCCCTTTCGCTCTATTTCTCTCTCCCTCCCTCTTTCTCTCTCTTCCTTCCTTTCTCTCTCCATCCCTCTTTCTTTCTCCCTTCCTTCCTCTCTTTCTGTCTCCTCCTTCCTCTCTCATCTCTTTCCTTCCTCTCCCTCCCTTTCTCTCTTTCCTTTCTCTCTCTTTCTGTCTATCCTTTCTATCTCTCACCCCTTCTCCCTCTTTCATTCCCTTTCTCTCCCTCCCTTTCTCTCTCATTCCTTTCTCTCCCTCTTTCCTTTCTATCTCTTTCTTTTTCTCCCTCCTTCATATCTTCTTTCTCTCCCCCCTCCCTCCCTCTTTCCTTTCTCCCCCTCCCTTTCTCTTCCTTTTTCTCTATCCTTTCTACTTCTTACTCTTTCTTTCTCTCCCTCCTTCATTCAATTTTCTCTCCCTCCCTTTCTCTCTCTTTCCTTTCTCTCCCTCCCTTGTTCTCCTCTGGGGCTGCCTGTGCCTGCCCTGCACCACCCAACATGGACGGACAGCCCCCGGTCGTCGGTTCGTTGCCCCCCCCACACGGAGGGAGATCAGCCACTGGAGGGAAATCGGGCTGGCGGGGGCGGCGAATCCACCTCCCCACCCGGGTGGAGGGAGATCGGGATGGCGAGGGCGGTGGATCCGCGTCCCCAGCCGCGCGGAGGGAAATCGGGCAGGCGGGCGGGCGGCCGCGGCTCCCTGCGCGCCCCTGGAAAAGGGTGCGTGGGGGGGCATTTTGGGGTGTGTTGGCGTGCGCAGCCTACAGGGAACGGTGCCCGGGGCCGCTGCAGCCGGCAGCCTGTTTCCGCTGCCAGTGCCCTCCCGCCTGGCCCCAAAGGACACTTGCCGCCAACGCCAGGGAAGGCGGGAAAAAGGCGTGAAGAATGAAGCTCTCCTTCTTCCTGCCTTCCTTCTTTGGGGCGCAGCAGGAGAGCGCCAGAAACCGCGGCATCGGGCAGGAGCCGGGAGGTCGGAGGCACCGGCAGCGCCCCGCCCAGCTGGAGCTGTCGCGGCACACCTGGCCGTGTCTCGCGGCACACTAGTGTGCCGCGGCACACCGGTTGGGAAACGCTGCATTACAGCTATACAGAATAAGATAAAAACATTAATACCACAAACATAGTGCTTCAGAAATTAAGAGAGTTCTGATTCATCAGTAGAGGATGTATTTTGTATATAAAATAATTGGCATTTTTGGCAGGATAGGAAGTTTTATAGGCAGTTCTATTTCATGTTTATTTTTAGAAACAGAAATTAGGAAGCTTTCAGAAGAAAGAATCCAGCTACGTGCAAATGTGGAATTAAATATGAAAGATTTGGAACAGGCCCGGGCACTTGCATCTTTCCAGCCATCAGAAATTAATGGTAAGTGCCAAAAAGACTTTTTGGATAAATGGGAAATGGTCTAAATTATTTTTCACAGAAACGTAGTGGATATACCTTGACTTGTCTTCTAATCTTAATCATGCTTTGTTTTCTAGGTCCATCTGGCAGCGTAGACTAAATTTGAAACAATATTGAGTTGTTTCGGGAAGTCAATAGTCAATGATATTTAGGGAAATCAAAAGTTTCTAATTAAAATCTTAAGAAAATGTTTCATTATTAAGATGAGGTTGGGTAATCCTGGGTATATCAGAGATAATAGAAAACATAGAAGATTGACAGCAGAAAAAGACCTCATGGTCCATCTAGTTTGCCCTTATACAGTTTCCTGTATTTTATCTTAGGATGGATATATGTTTATCCCAGGCATGTTTAAATTCAGTTACTGTGGATTTACCAAACACGTCTGCTGAAAGTTTGTTCCAAGCATCTACTACTATTTCAGTAAAATAATATTTTTTCATGTTACTTCTTATCTTTCCCCCAACTAACCTCAGATTGTGCCCCCTTGTTCTTGTGTTCACTTTCCTATTAAAAACACTTCTCTTCTCAACCTTATTTAACCCTTTAATATATTTAAATGCTTGGATCATGTCCCCCCTTTCCCTTCTGTCCTCCAGACTATACAGATTGAGTACATTAAGTCTTTCCTGATACGTTTTATGCTTAAGACCTTCCACCATTCTTGTAGCCCGTCTTTGGACCTGTTCGATTTTATCAATAACTTTTTGTAGGTGAGGCCTCCAGAACTGAACACACTATTCCAAATGTGGTCTCACCCGCGCTCTATATAGCAGAATCACAATCTCCATCTTCCTGCTTGTTATACCTCTAGCTATGCAGCCAAGCATTCTACTTGCTTTCCCTACTGCCTGTGCTGATTTATCCATCATTTTAACTATAACTGATGTCAAGCTAATTGGCCTGTAGTTATTAGCTTCTTCTCTACTGCCCTTCTTGTGGATAGGCACAACACTGGCCATTCTCCAATCACCAGGAATATCTCCTGTTAAAAGGGATTGGTTAAACAAATCAGTCAGAGGGGTAGCAATCACATATCCCAAGAACTCTGGGGTGGTGCTGGACTCATTGCCATAATGATTGGTGATAAAGATTTATGGGAAGCCTTTGGAAAAAATGCTCTTCAACTTATAGGTTTTAATAGAAAACTTTAATTACAAAATTGATGGGTCTGCAATGGCTTTGAATAAATCCCAGGTTGGCAGTCAAAGGCCAAGAATAACAGTTGGACTCAATTTGCGGTCTGTAGATTTGGTGCTGCCAGCTGTAAAGTAAAAAGAGCCTGGTTTGAGAATTGAAGGCTTGGTGGGAAAAAGTTGAAAGAGGCACAAACACAAGAAACTAATATATGATGAAATTGATGAGTGACTGTAGACATTGTTTATAGAAATATGGTACTCAATTTAATGTTTTTTACTTAATTTTCATATTAAAAGCTTCACAACATTTAATTATTTAATCTATGTTTTTTTCTTTTTATAGAGAACAGAGTAAAAGAACTGGAAAAACAAAGGGCACTATTAGTTGATAATCTGGAGGCAAATCAACAAGAACTTGAAAGTGCTAGATTCTTTGAAGGTACTTCAGCACAAGAAAATAAGTGATAAATAAAAAAAATAAATTGTGATAGGTTCTTACAGGCAAACTTTTAACAGGAATCTGTTGTGATCTAATACACCAGCTCTTTTTGCAAATAAAGCAGTGAGGAAAAGAAATGGACTAGAAAAGAATTAATATGGTCCCCAAGTTCCAAAAAAGGTGGGGAAAGAATAAAAGAAGGAAATAATAATCAGCCTAATTACAAAATCTGGATAGATCAAAAAAATACAGTGTCTCTTTTTCTCTTTTCTTTTATTTATTCAATTTATTTATTCAATTTTTATGTCGCCCATCTCCTTAGACTTAGGGTGCTTACAATATGTTAGCAATAGCACTTTTTAACAGAGCCAGCATATTGCCCCCACAATCTGGATCCTCATTTTACCCACCTTGGAAGGAAGGAAGGTGAGTCAACCTTGAGCCAGTGATGAGATTTGAACTGCTGACCTACAGATCTACAGTCAACTTCAGTGGTCTGCAGTACAGCACTCTACCTGCTGCACCACCCCGGCTCGCTCTCATTATTATTTTCAGTAATAATGTTATTTTTAAAACAGATGATTAGTAGCATAGAATTAAACAGTAACATATTACATTTTCCTCTTCAGACTTTTAAAGTACAGTATTTCTCATTTTGCAGAAAAGAAGATTAATAAACTGGCAAAACAGAACCTATCTTTCCTTACAGTTTTGAAATCAAATTTAAAGGAGTTAGAAGCAGTTGAGGCTCTTGCAGCTACCCAACCAAACATTATTACTGGTAAGTACAGTATAAGAATAATTATAAATGTAAGACCAGTAGAAATGAAAACCAGGATATGAAGTGCAAATTATAGATGAAGTGATGTCAGCATGGCTGCTTCCCCCCTGGTGAGACCAGTCTGTTAAGATAGTCTGGTCCACCCAAATATGGGATGGAACATACTGCTTTCGCTTTCGCATTCCGCCCCCAATCCGAGAGCCTTTGCAGGCAATCACTTTTGTGACAAACTATTTTTCTGTTGAATTTATATTTACCAACAAAGAAGCAAAAGGAATAAGTGTGCTCCATCCCATATTTGGATGGACCAGATTAACCCGATAGAATGGTCTCACCAGGGAAAGAAGCAATCTCTCACCTGGTATAGCTGGCAAAGCTGGCAAAGTCCATGGCTTAGAGAGGTTACTATATCTACCCAATATGTAAGTAGATCAGTTTCGAATCCCAAAGGGAATGGCTAGCTCACAAGAACTAAATAGATCTATATTAGTCTCCCGTCATTTCTTTGTTGCTAAATATAAATTTAACATTTTATTCTTAGTGTTTTCCATTAATTCCATAGCAAGCACTCAAGTACAGTGATACCTTGTCTTACAAACTTAATTGGTTCCGGGATGAGGTTCTTAAGGTGAAAAGTTTGTAAGATGAAACAATGTTTCCCATAGCAATCAATGGAAAAGCGATTAATGCGTGTAAGCCCAAAATTTACCCCTTTTGCCAGCCGAAGCGCCCGTTTTTGCACTGCTGGGATTTCTCTGAGGTTCCCCTCCATAGGAAACCCCACCTCCGGACTTCTGTGTTTTTGTGATGCTGGGAATCCCAGCAGGGGAATCCCAGCATCGCAAAAACAAGCACTTCACTGGCAACGGAAATCCGGAGGTGGGGTTTCCCAAGTGAAGGGAGCATCAGTGAAATATCAGCATCGCAAAAACACCGAAGTCCTCGAAACCCCACTTCCGGACCTCTGTGTTTTTGCAATGCTGCGATTTCACTGAGGCTCCCTTTGCGGGGAAACCCCACCTCCGGACTTCCGTTGCCAGCGAAGCACCTGTTTTTGCACTGCTGGGATTCCCCTGCTGGGATTCCCCTGCAGCATCATAAAAACACGGAAATCCAGAGGCGGGGTTTCCCATGGAGGGGAGCCTCAGGGGAATCCCAGCAGTGCAAAAACAGGTGCTTCGCTGGCAATGGAAGTCCGGAGGCGGGGCATCCCAGCGGCGGCGGTGGGTTTGTAAGGTGAAAATAGTTTGTAAGAAGAGGCAAAAAAATTTTAAACCCCAGGTTTGTATCTCAAAAAGTTTGTAAGATGAGGCGTTTGTAAGATGGGGTATCACTGTATAATCAGAAGTACTAAGGCTGATTCCACCACCCCTGACCCCCTTTGTGAGATAGATCATATTCTTTCCAGCATGCCAAATATTTGAGAAGTTTGGAAGAGACCAATGAAAGTTCATTTTGCCATCACAGATTCAAGCAGGGAAAGTATAATCCAGCTGTACTGCAGAGAAAAGGGAGGGAATATTCAGACATCATGAATAGTGGCCAATGGTTGTAAGTGACAAATGAGATGCAGGCATAACCATTTTAATGCTGAGAATATTAGGATTGTATATGCAAAATTCAAATACTATGTTGTTGTTTCTGTTTGATGAGGTCACTAGGATTACTAGAATTAATTGAATATCTTATTTTCATGGCTCCAGGTGTTTGTGACACTGCAACTACCATAAATAAGATAATCATAATTATGAGGATGAAAAATGAGGTATTCAACACATAGTGAGGAATTGAGATTTTATTGATTTTCTTGCTGCAACAAATGAATTAAAATTATTTTTGCAACTTAGGTATATGACTGTATATCCTTTTTACTGAAATATGATGTGAGTATGTCATACGATAAACAAATAAAGGAGAGATTGTTTATAGAAGGCAATTACTTATTTTCTGGCAGAGAGATTGCAGTGAAAGTAATTTCAAGAGAGTACCAGAAACCTTTTGTGTAAAATACCTGTAGTTCCTAGCCCTGGATGCCACTGCAACATGACTTTATTGCTTTATATATATATATATACAAAATAAGAAGCTGTCAAAAGCAGGGATCACCAACCTTTTGGACCTCAGGGATCACTAAAGCCATAATTTTAAATCCTGTGGACCATTAATATGAATCTAGCATGTTTTCTCTCTTCCTCTTTCTCTGTCTCATCTCTATCTCTCCCTCTTTCTGTCTCTCCCCTCCCTCTGTTTCTCTTTCTCTCCCTCCCTCTCCTTCATATCTCTCCTTCACCCTTCTCCTCTCTTTCACTCTCTCTCACGCACAAACACACACACCTTTTCTTTCTCTCTCTGTCCTTTCCTCTCTCTCTCTCTCTTTATCTCTGTCTCATTTTCCTCTGTCTCATCTCTCTCTGTCCCTTTCTCTCCCTCTCATCTCTCTTTGTCTCTGTCTCATTTTTTCTCTCTGCGTATCTCTCTTTTTTTCTCCCTCTCTCTCTCAGGTGCTCTCTGGATCTCACCGGTGGTGCTTTGGCCTTTGTAGATGATGGACGCATGTCATTCACTTGGGGAGACGCATGACCTGCTCTCCATCCCGAGACATTCTCCCAACTTGGCCACAGCTGATGCTTCATGTTGTAGTGGACTCCAGGAGGAGGAGGAGATATCGTCTCCCCTCTTGTGAAGTGCGCTAAATTTAACTCTGCTGTGCAAGGTGCTGTGAGAGCAGTGGGCAGGCCATGGAAGCGCCAACAGCAGCAGCAGAGATAAATGTCTGCTGTCTTAGGGTGGAGAGGAAGTCACACATCTTCCTGAATGACTGAGGTGCATGCAGCGCCATAAAGGGCCAGAAGAAGCATCTGTGAGACCAAGCAAGAGATGAAGCAAATGCAGGGGTACTTCTCTCCCGCTTTGAAACATGGAGTGAGTCTCCCATCGCCCACCTTTATTTTCTCTGGCCAGGTGAGGAGTCACTGGAAAGGGAGGGCAAAGGGCTGGGCCACCCACTGGTGGGTTCAGCCCACAGGGAGCCACAGCAGGTGGACAAAAGAGCCATGGGTTACTGACACCCTTTGTTTTGGCCCACCTGCTCTGCTGCCCTCCTTTCTGCAACAGCATCATTATTTCATTCTAGCTGGCAAGGTTCAGGCTGCACTACTCCTTGCATATTACACCACCTGCAAAGTTACATGTTGCACACATACCAACGTCTATGGTGGAGATTTTATTGATTGATTGATTGATTTTGTCCAATACACAATGAACTAAGACGCCTTAAACAAGATCTAAGTATTGCCCACCAGATCATATGGCGCAACGTCCTGCCTGTCGGCGACTACTTCAGCTTCAATCACAACAACACAAGAGCACACAACAGATTTAAACTTAATATTAACCTCTCCAAACTTGACTGTAAAAAATATGACTTCAGTAACCGAGTTGTCGAAGCGTGGAACTCATTACAGGACTCCATAGTGTCATCCCCAAACCCCCCAACACTTTACCCTTGGATTATCCACTGTTGACCTATCCAGATTCCTCAGTAAGGGGCGAGTACAAGTGCACTAGAGTGCCTTCCGTCCCCTGTCCTATTGCTCTCCTATATCTCCTATACATTTCTTCTATTCCTATATCTCTTCTACTATTCTTTCATTGATATGTTCTATTCCTATAACTTCTCTTCTATTCTTTCTTAGATATATTTTATAACCTCGAGTCTGCGGAGAGGGGTGGCATACAAATCTAATAAATGAAATGAAACGAAATTTTACTATGTGTATACCCACTAAAACCCTCATTGTGTATTGGACAAAATCAAAATTTTCAGCCTCACTACAAGATGCCTGGTCAGTCCCATATTCCAGAGTTGTAGTCACAGGACTGACCCATTGGTTTATCCCGGAGCAGTTCCTCCATCCGGGTGCATTGTGGATCACCAAAATGTTCTCATGGACCACTGGTTGGTGATGACTGTTCTAAAGGGGGGAGAAATTAGGATGCAAAGAAAAAATGAAACTATGGAACTGAGGTACCTTGTCTCTTCCAAGCCAGAGAGTACAGTTGTAATCATGTGATTTGCCTCATAACGACTGCTTCACTTAGTGGCAGAATTGCCAGTGTTAATTAAGATCCAGCTGTATCTTTATTTTATAGCATTCGGGTAATGTATCTTTAAACAAATGACAATTCTATTGTTATCTAATTCAAAATTAATATTTTCCAACACAATGAACGCAAAATGTAGAAGAAAGTATCTGTTTTCACAGATTTAAAAATAAAAGAATTAACTGAATTAAGAAATGATGTGGCTGAGCATCTAGAGCAAAATCTGCAGAGTATCCAAAGAGCATGGTCTTACGCTCCAGGACTTACAATTGAAAGCAGATTTGAAGGTGAGTGTAGCACATATACACGAACAGATTTTGCCATTAGATTTCTTGCTGAGGACAATGAAAAATTCACAAATATACCTTTAAAATTGTATTTTCAAAAATTAATATATTCATGGAAATAAATATATTCAACTACCGGTAATTTACATTTTCTTAATTAGAAATCCTTTCAAGTTTGAAAATAGAAATTTTCATAGTGCTCAACTGTACAACAAAGGTTTATGCCATATTTGGAATGATGATAGTTTGGATACTTTGGAACTGCAACTTCTGCACATTTAACCAAAGAAATTGCCCTCTTCTCTTAAAAATACTTTTAAAAAACATTTTGAATGTGCTATAGACAGATCCTAAGATTGCTATAATCAGTTGTTCTGATTTGGAATGTACTTATTCTACTTGAGTTGTCACAGTTTGCACTTAATGTATTTCAGTGCCACTTTACTTTTCTTGCTACCCTTTTAAAACCAAAATTAACCCTTCATACAGTTGAATTAGGATTAAAGGAATACTAATCTTCAAAATATCAAATTAAATCAACTAGATTCTAAAACCCTGCATACTTTTGGGTTGCGCTGATGCTCAATTCTATATTTTGGAATTGTATTTTGCTATCTTGAATCTCTGGATATATTCAATTATTTTTTTGTTTAAAAATTGATAGTTTTATTGGGAATATATTTACATAACTAGAAATAATTTTGTTGTAGTGACATTTTTTATGTTAATATTTGATTGCCATTTTTGAAAACAACGATCATAACTATCAACTCAAATAAATATTGATATTGGCATTCTAGTGAACCATTTTAAAAATTCCTCACAGTCTGTAAACTACAAGTAATATTTACAGTTTAAAAAGGAATCACTGTCGCAAATATATTTTTTCATTAAAAATATGGTGGTATTTGATAACTTACTTTTCTACCATGCAAATGCAGAGATTAAAAAAACCATTTGTCTGAAATTATGTAAGATTTACTGCTTGAGCAGGGGTTGGACAATAAAACCACCACAGTCCCTTCCAACTCTGTTATTCTGTTATATTTCGGGATAGTCCCTCACCAGAAAAATGTAAGCAGGGCTGTTTACTTTGATAGATAAACTTTAATTTGGTAGACAGTCATTCTGATGCTTTAGGCAGTCTCTGTTTACTGAGAGATCAAGTTATAAGATGATCTGCCTTTAAGAACAAGCTTCAGTTACTATTTTTTTACGATACAATCAATCAATCAATCAATCAATCAATCAATCCTTAATTGTTGAATTTGATGGTTCAGCAGTTAAATACACTGAGCTAGTCAACTGACAGCCCGGGTTTGAGACACGAGCACTATGCAATGGAGTTGGTTCTCATTCTTGCCCTAGCTTCTGCTCATCTAGCACTTTGAAAGCATGCAAATGTGAGTAGATTAATAGATACCATTTTGGTGGGAAGGTAACACCTTTAGCTTATAACCATGCTGGCCACATGAGCACAGATAATGAGTTTCGACAATACTTGCTCCCTTGGCTAAGAAAGAGAAATGCACACCATGTCGTAGAGTCAGATTGAACAGGAAAACACTTCCTTTGTTTTCCTTTGCTGTGCAATATTTATTTTTAAACTGTTGATTTCAGTCCTGCCTAGTACCAGCAAAATACTTATTTATATTTTAGCTTTAGTTCACAGAGAAATGGAAAAGAACTTGTGTGATCATTTTTTCAAAATATAAATCTGAGAAGAAAGTAATTTTTTTTCTTTCCTACACATTTGGAGGGGAAAAAGGGGTAGGGAAAAACAATTATATTAAATCCGAAAATCATTGCGGCAAGGCCAGAATCTTAAAATAAATGTCCTAGTACAGTACTTCTTATTAAAGCCAGTTCTGCTGTTTGCAGAAAAGGAATTAGAGGAATTGCATGAATTATCCGAACTGAAGCAACAATTACTGGAATCACTGGAAGCTAATCAGAAAGAGCTACAAGAAATTCAAGAACTTGCAGCTGCCGACTCTAGCAGTGTGAATGGTATGTGTGCTATGTGTTTTTAAAAATACTTAAATACAAATATATATTTGGAATCAATTATACTGGCATTCTTAGTATGCCACTTTTAAAATCCTTTAATAAAATGAGTTACATCCCTGAGAATATAGGTAGAAACCCCATTCTGCCAAAACCATTTAATAAAGTTAATATCCATTCTCTACTATAGGAAATGTTCTTTTTAATCTTGTGAACTGGTGAGATGTGAATTTATTCCAGTTGGAAGTGACATCAAAAATTCTGGACACAAACTAATAATGGAGACAGTATTAAAGATAATATGTGCAACATATCACGATTATTTTTATGTTAAGTAATATTTTATTATGGATTTTTTATAGAGGATAGGATACAGGAATTAATTGAGCAAAGAAATCATTTGACGATAGATCTGGGGGCAACACTACATGGCATACAAGATATATGTCATCGACCTGCAGAAAGAACTACATTTATACAACCTTCTGGTAGGTAGAGAAGTAAAATTTTTAGAAATAGTCAAGCCATTTCTGCATCATAAGTGCCTTAGATACTCAAATTAAGCATATTCATCTTAAAATGGCCTTCTCATATTCATAGTAAGCATAGACAAGGAGTTTTCTTTGTTTTTACAAGCAGTTTAAGAGAAATAAGAAAATAATACTCAAAATTATGTTAAGAAAATTTCTCTTTTCAGAAAAAGAATTGTACGATTTACATAAACTATCAGAAAAGAAAGGACAGTTACTTCAAACGTTGGAGTCTAACTGGAGAGAGCTAGAAGAAGTTCAGGAACTTGCAACTATTCAACCCGTTGATATCACTGGTATTTAAGCTATGGAATAATATATTTAATGAAAGATGGGTTTAATGCTTTATCAGGAAACATTTTCAACTTCAAAATAGTGATTATATTGGCATCATAGAAATCTGAGTTTGGATCAGGGAATTTTTCATTTGAATTCAAATCTGAACTTTACAGCTTTATTTCTGGTGTATGTATTATATTAAGGTGAGGGGAAAGATGCATAGGGAGATATCCTCAGTTCTGCTGGCATTCTCAGTATAACAGCATTATGATCCCATAATCAAGTTGGATTATAATCCTGATATTATGGGTAGAAGCAATATCCTTCCAAAATCTTAAAAATTTTAATATTCAGTTTGAGATGTATGAAAATGTTTAATCATCTGTGAGTGGATGGAGGTTTTGGGAAGAAAAGATTCATTCCACTTGGGAAGTGACACCAGCGACCGATTAGGTCCCACAGGGTGGGCCTTCTCCGGGTCCCGTCAACTAAACAATGTCGGTTGGCGGGCCCCAGGGGAAGAGCCTTCTCTGTGGCGGCCCCGACTCTCTGGAACCAACTCCCCCCGGAGATTAGAACTGCCCCTACTCTCCCTGCCTTCCGTAAAGTTCTTAAAACCCACCTTTGTCGTCAGGCATGGGGGAACTGAAACATCTCCCCCGGGCACGTACAATTTATGTATGGTATGTTTCTGTGTGTGCTTGTTAGTATATCGGGGTTCTTTTAAAAACTTTTTTAAATATTTAAATTTATTTGAATCTATTTGGATTTGTACGATTTGTTTATGCCTGTTGTGAGCCGCCCCGAGTTCACGGAGAGGGGTGGCATACAAATCTAAATAATTAATAAATAAATAAATAAATATGAGATACAAGTTAATTATGTTTTTGAAATCTAGATAATAATAATATTGATTATTTTGGTACATATATATTGTTGTTGTTGGCTCTGGCCCAGCTCCTGCCCCAGAGAATGTGGAGGTGGAGGCCAGGGAAACGTCAACGTGTCCTAGGCCTGTTTTGTTGCCGGCAGAGTCAGGGAGTGCAGTGTCCTTGGACGAAGAAGAAGGTGGGGGTGACTTGGAAGAGGGGGGCTTGGCACAGAGCCCAGGAAGCCAATCACCATTATCTTTGGTCGATTCAGATGACGAAGTGTTAGACCCACGCAGGCGCAGACCTATGCATCAAAGAGACCAATTGAGGAAATATTACAGTAGATAAGAGAGGCCACCTGTGTTTGGGTGGGTCTCCAGTAATTAGAGTTGCTGCTATAAATAGCAGTGTGATAGTTTGGCTGTTGTGGAAGATTATCTGATCGCAGTTCTTCAGGATCATACCTCGCTGTTTCTGAACATTGTGGATTTTTCGCGCCTTTGACACCAAAGCAGAGTAAAGTGTGTGTGTGTTTCACTTCGTGGGAAGAAGGAGGGTTGTGACGTTTCTTCACAGCTACTAGCTAAGTACTTAAGGACTGATTAAGGGACTTGTACAGCCTACAAGGTTGTTTTGGGGAAGAGTGCTCTTTGTAATACAAAAAGGATGCTTTGTTTCTTTTGAATTTTGTGATAAAGGACATTGTTTTGAATTTTCAAATGTGTGTGTGTCTGAAATTTGTACCCGTGAATTTTCAGGAGGCTTCTACCAGAGAGCCCGGCAGAACATATATATAGCTAGCTAAATACCCCAACTCCAAAATGGATTCTGGATGGCGTACATAATAAAACCATAATAACAATAAAACCCCATTCACTAAAAAAAGTATTCATCAGTTCTAGGCCAGAGCAGGGTACTGTGGCTCAATGGCCCCAGGCCTTCTGACAAAGTCATGTTTTTAAGGCCTTTCGGGAGTCCAGGAAAGTGGGGACTGTGCGGAAGTCCAGGGGAAGCTGATTCTAATAAGCCAGAGCCACCACAGAGAAGGATCTCCCCCATGGCCCCACCAGTCATCATTGTCTGGCCAACGGCATTTGGAGAAGGCCACCCATGTGGGTTCTGATTGGCCGCTGGGAAATATCGGGCAGAAAACAAAGATAATCTGGTGTTAGGCCATGTAGGGCTTTATAAGTGATAACCAAATTTTAAATTGTATCGGGAGACCAATAGGAATCCAGTGCAGCTCATGGAGAGTTGGAGTTATGTGAGTATCCTTTGGCACACCCATAATAGCTCGCACGGCTTCATTCTGGATCAATTGTAATCTCCGAACGCTCTTTAAGGGTAGCCTCATGTAGACCGGATTGCAATATTTGAGTCGTGAGGTGACAAGGCATGAGTGACTGTGAGGAGATAATCCCTATTCAGATAGGGCTTTATAGAAGTCTGGAATGATATAAAAAAGATCATTTTTTAGTTTTTCCAGAATGGATATCCCCGATTGAAGCTATAAGTCCCCCAAACTTAATACAAGAAGATAAAATATGGAAATATAGGGAGGATAATCAGTGGAATTTAAAAACAAACCAGGAACTGTCGGAAGCAGGTATTGTTATAAATTGGTGGCAATATGCACAGATTAAGTCCAGGTTCCACAAAGATAAAACAACATATATACTTAGAAAAGCTAATAATATTTTAGGTAGGCTATTAACAACAAACCAAGGAAAATTGATTGGGGAAACATATAAATTTTTAATTAACTGTAAAAATATAGAATGGATACTAAAAGACAATATGATTAGCTGGTGCAGAAACTTAAACAAAGAGATAGATTTAAATACTTGGGAGAGGGTATGGACATATAACATGCCACCAAATAGAATTTCAAAAATGTTTCAAACTAAGTCACCTAACTGTTGGAAGTGCAAAACAGAAATAGGTACTTATTATCACACTTGGTGGACATGCTCAAAAGCAAAAGAATACTGGAATTTAATAGAAAAATACTGGAATTTAATAGAAAAATGGTTAAGAGAAATAACACAGCAAGAAATCAAGAAAACACCAGAATTTCTTTTATTAGGTATATCAAATAACAAATATAAAAAAGACATATATTTACTTAATAGTTCATATATTAGTAGCAGCTAGGATAGTTTTTGCTCAAAAATGGAAAGAAACGGAGACTCCAAAAGAAGCAGAAATACTTCAGAAAGTCTTAGAATGCGCCGAGCTCGATATAATGATGAGACGGTTAAATAATCAAGAAGACTCAGAATTTTATGATATCTGGCAGAAGGTATATACTTGGTGGGATAAAAAGAAAAAGAGATAAGCTTGTTGTTATATTACTTTGAAAATTTGAACTTAATAGTAAAAGCGTATTAGATTGTGACTCTCTATAATATAAATGTAATTTCTTTTTCTCTTATCTTCTTTATCTTAGTTTGATTTAATATACAAATTAAGAATTTTTATATATATCCTTATAAACTTTTAGATGTGTTTTTATGTAGTGTCTTATAATAGATGTTTTTTGTAGACGATGTTAAACAACAATAAGATCTTCTTTTTATATAATGAAGACTTCTATTTTGAGCGGAGCGACTGTAGCTCCACTAAATGTTATATGTTGTGTTTGTTATGTTTGTTTGAGAAAAATAATAACAAATATTTTTAAAAAAGAAGAAGCCAAGAGCAATATATGTACCAAATTTCAAGTTTGTAGGCTATACGATTCTGGGAATTTCATGATCATAGTGTGAATGGTTTTCATTTATATATATATATATATATTATATGTATATATATTATTGACTTTTTTAGAACATAAGCTGCAGGACTTAACTGAGCAAAGAAAACAGGTGACCACAGAACTGGAAGCAACCCTAGATGGTATTGAAAATATATTTCGTCATACTTTAGAAGTCAGTACATTTGTACCACCATCTGGTAAATAAAATATATTACTAAGAATTTTAGAAAAAGTAGCAATGATTATATATATATATATTATTTTCATAATTTAAATCTAATAATCAATGGAATCAGTGAACTATAAGAGTGAGGACAGTTGGAATTCTTTCCATTCCATTCAGATACATTTGACAATTGCAGGGTACAAAAATCATTATTTTTTTAATTATTAAATTTTATTTAAAAAAATATTCACTGTCATTTATATTTATGAGTATTTTGAGCAGAACTTGTGTCAGTACTGGACCCCATGGAACCTCTCTTTGGTTTTTAGTAGAATAAAATATTTAATCTGACCCTTTATTTTATAATGGTCATTGTTTTTGATAACCATTTCGTTTCTGACTCTGAAATAAATTAAATATGTGCTTTTATTGATCAGTGTTCCATTCCATCGTTTCCAATAAGAAAGGAGAAAATGTTCTGCATATTGTGTGTCTTTTGGTGACTATGTGAAGAAATACTTAATATATCAGCTTGTTTTCTGAAATATTCAAATTAAGTACAGTGATACCTCGTCTTACAAACGCCTCATCATACAAACTTTTCGAGATACAAACCCAGGGTTTAAGATTTTTTTGCCTCTTCTTACAAACTATTTTCACCTTACAAACCCACCGCCGACGCTGGGATGCCCCACCTCCAGACTTCCATTGCCAGTGAAGCACCCGTTTTTGTGCTGCTGGGATTCTCCTGAGGCTCCCCTCCATGGGAAGCCCCACCTCCGGACTTCCATGTTTTTGTGATGCTGCAGGGGAATCCCAGCAGTGAAAAAACGTGTGCTTCGCTGGCAACGGAATTCTGGAGGTGGGGTTTCCCAGCGAGGGGAGCCTCAGTGAAATCACAGCATCGCAAAAACACAGAGGTCCAGAGGTGGGGTTTCCCATGGAGGGGAGCCTCAGGGGAATCCCAGCAACACAAAAATGGGCACTTTGGCTGGCAAAAGGGGTGAATTTTGGGCTTGCACGCATTAATCACTTTTCCATTGATTCCTATGGGAAACATTGTTTCGTCTTACAAAATTTTCACCTTAAGAACCTCATCCCGGAACCAATTAAGTTTGTAAGACAAGGTATCACTGTATTTGTACCTAAATGTCTTTTAGGTAATCAGTTTTGGCACTATGAAAATTGTATATGTGTGTGTGTGTATACATACACACACATATGCACATACAAAGCAAAAGTGAGCAGCTTAAAAATATTACTGAAGAAGTTGTTTATAAAGTTTCTAATTTCAGAAAAAGAGATGCATGAGTTGCATGAACTCTCTGAGAAGAAGCAGCACTTACTGGAAGCACTAGAATATAATCAGAAAGAGCTATATGAAATTTATGACCTTGAGGCCACCCAACCAGGTACCATCAATGGTATGTTTGTTGTGGTCATATTAAGCTTCCAAATTTAGAAGTCACCACTGTATGGCAGTAAATGTTTTGATGTATTCTTTAATGTTTGCTCTTTCTATTGCTGAGAATGGCTGCCAGAAAGAATTGAATTGCTAATTACAAACAAAGATCTACAGTTCTGTCTCTGAATTTTTGACTGCTGAAGAAGTCATTATTATGACTCAGAAATCATAAATCTATTACCATGTAATATTGTCGCAAAGTTTCACTGCTTTGGAAAAAAAAGAAAGAAAAAAGAAAACCAACTTAAAGCAAGAAAACGTACAGTTGGTTTTTATGGGACACCATGTTGAGGAGAGAATCCTTTTGAGTCCCGCTTCTTTCAAGCTGAGAGAAAATGGGGACAAATAAGATGTGAAGCATTTTATTTGCTTTAGGGAAGAAGGTCCATTTATTTCTCAATAGCCAGTTTGTTCTTGGGGATAGCTAGCAAATAAATGGTGATCTGGTCAAATTTGTATTCGATTTTTTGAGTCATTTATTTATTTAGTTAGTTCCACTAGTATGCCGCCCAACTCCTTAAGGTCTCTGGGCGTCTCATTAAACATAGATTATTAATATTAAAATATCTAAAAAGAAAAACAATTTAAAAACCATTAAAAACCCACAATAAGACCATACATATCATTATGGCTGGATGTCAATGGTCCTTTAATCAATGGCCCCAGGCCTGCTGGAAAAGCCAGGTTTTAACAGCTTTCTGGAAGGCCAGTAGGGTGGGAGGAGTATGGATCTCAGGAGGTAGCTGGTTTCAGAGAGCTGGAGCCACCACAGAGAAGGCTCTACCCCGCAGCCCACCCAGCTGACATTGTTTAACTGACGGGTCCCAGAAAACACCAAACCTGTGGTCCCTTATCGGTTGCTGGGAGCTAGAAGGCGATCCCGAAGATAGTCTGGCCTTAAGCCATGTAGGGGTTAATGACCTAAATTTCCTTTCCAACAACTGTTAGAAGGGAAATGTATAAGTTACAAGCTTTTGTGGACAACCTGATTTTTTTCTTAGAAGATCCCCAGGAATCAGAAATACATTTGATTAAAGAATTGGAAAATTATTTATTTGTTTGTTGGTTGGTTGGTTTGTTTATGTATGTATGTATGTATGTATGTATGTATGTATGTATGTATGTATGTATGTATTTATTAATTAATTAATTAATTAATTAATTAATTAATGTGAAGATGTCCTTAATGGATTTTCCTCCTGCAAAACAAAAATCAGTTGTATTTAGAACTTGCCAAGTAATTATTCCTAGACAGTTTTCTTATTTGAGAATAGGTTTCTAGGTGTATACCTATTAAGTCCAATAGACAGACTTAATAGGCATACACCTAGAAACATAGAAGCATAGAAGACTGATGGCAGAAAAAGACCTCATGATCCATCTAGTCTGCCCTTATACTATTTCCTGTATTTTTATCTTAGGATGGATATATGTTTATCCCAGGCATGTTTAAATTCAGTTACTGTGGATTTGCCAACCACTGAATTTAAACATGCCTGGGATAAATGTATATCCATCCTAAGATAAAAATACAGGAAATAGTATAAGGGCAGACTAGATGGATCATGAGGTCTTTTTCTGCCGTCAGTCTTCTATGTTTCTAGGTGTATGCCTATTAAGTCTGTCTATTGGACTAACTACAGAGTAAAAGATTCAAGATGAGTTTTGACACTCCTCCTTTTAATAAATATGTTGCCTGATAGAGTTTGCATAGGAGGGTCTTTAATTCCCTACTGGCCCTCTCCACTCCCATGTCCCAAGATTGGGGCTGATAAAGAATATGAAGATTTTGTATTATCCGTAATGCTTGCAATATGCAATTAACATTTTGAAATCTAGATAATAACAATAAGGATCAAATTTATGAACTTAACTGTTTTTATGTACAATAATATGAATTTTAACTCAAGAGCAACATATCTGTTTACGTTGGAGTGATTCCAATTTATTCCTTGTAGCTTGGTCTTGGATTCTACTCACCATATATATATGGTGAGTAGAATCCAAGACCAAGCTACAAGGAATATATATATTTTCATAGATTTTCACAGGTACAGGTATGACGGTCTTGGTATATTCGGGTTTCTTCCCGTGTAGGATTTAGAAATTTCTGGCAACGTTTCGACGAAGTCCCACTCGTCATCTTCAGACTGGTGCTTCTGTCCTTGTTCGCCCTAGAACATATTTTTGTGTCGAATCACCCTGGTGTATTGAAGGAACATCACAGCTCCTTATTTGCCTCTCAGCCCAACCCAGGGCCATTTCCAAGGCAGTTAATTTTATTGATAGCTGACAATTCTATCTATATATGTCACATGTTTTTTTGCTGAATTTGAAAATTAAGGGAGACTAGGATAGATCTATTTCGGCCTTATTTTGGTCTCATCAGCTAGCCATACCCACTGGGACTTGAACCTGCAACCTTTGCCTTGTAAGGCAGAGAATTATCCTCTAGGCTACAGTATCCAATCCCTTCAGCTCTGCACCAGGGAAGGGTTACATATTTTTGTGTCGAATATATATGTTCTTGAGTTAAAATGGTATATACAAGAAACACCCCCGATTTGGTGGTGGGGTGTGAATGCTTGTCTGGTGGTGGGCACTACTCACAGAGCACCTGTTTTATAGTGTATTCATATACACTCCGGAGAGGGGCGGCATACAAATCCAATAAATAAATATTATTTAAAAAATCATTAAAAATATTAAATATAAAAAATACAATAATATGAATTTTTGCAGAACATAAACTGCAAGAATTAACCGAACAAAAAAGATTTTTGACAACAATTTTGGAGGAAACCTTGGAAAATATAGAAGATGTATGTCGTCATAATTCAGGAAGAATTACATTTATCAAACCTTCTGGTAAGTAGAAAAAAATTACTAAGAATTTAAGAAAACGTGACACTAATTATGCAGTGTAATCAGTGAGATTATCAGAAAAAACAGGCAGACTCCTTTCCATCCTGTCTAGATTTAAAATATATTATATTGTATTACTATGTTAAGCATGCCTTAGTAAATCAGTATTGGACACAGAAGCCCAAATTATTCAGTTTTTACAATTATGAAATATTTATTTGACCAAACATTTCTCATAGTGGTCTCTCTTTCTGGTTCTGCTTGCTGAAGATATATTGCAGGAATTAGGGTTACTGTAATAACAGCTCTGATATAACATTACATGTGTTGTTATGAATAATCTTGATTTGGTTTTATTTATATTCTGAATTCAAAACATATCTATAAAAACCCTAACTATGCTGTATTTTGTAAACAGACTTTCAGGTTTCTATTTGGGTCAACTTTATATGTTGCTGAATTTGTTTTTTAAGTTAGTTTGATAAATGTATAGATTGATTGAATATATTTTCTTTAGTTTGGTGGATAAAATATAGATCTCCATGGAGAAATACTTGCTATTTCCACATCTAGCTATTATACTGTAGTTCTTTCAAAGACAGGTAATATTCAATAATTGAAAGAAGGTCTTCCAAAATTTGGAGGAAATTTCCAATCAGCAATGTGAATTCATATATTGGAACAGGGTTCTACATCTAAAATCTTTTTAAAAGTTGTGTTGTTTTCTGATCTGTAAGGGACATTGCAAGGAATTACATGGGCCAAGCCTTTAAACAAAGCCACCAGTATCAGAATGATGATGTAACTCTGTTTCAGGGAGAGATCAACAATAAAATCCAGTCATATTTTGTCCCGAAGTTATAAATGTGATCTGACAGGTTGCAGCAAGGCAACTTGTTTTCCAGGAACAGATTTTGCTAGTTGGCACACATATCAAAATAAAACACAAATCCTGATTCCTGCATTTACCCTCAATCATTAGTAGTTTTTAATGCTGACTATTAAATGCCTTCCCAGCAAATGGACTAGTTCCTTAGAACCTTTATGGATAAGGACACAGAAGAATGTTCAAGTGTCCGCCGCCTGCAGCGAGATTGTAGCACAGTGGTACCTCAAGATACGAACCCCTCGTCTTACGAACAACTCGTGATACGAACCCGGGGTTCAGAAAAAATTTGCCTCTTCTTACGAACTTTTTTCGAGTTACGAACTGGCGTTCGGAGACAGCTGGGAAGCCGCGCGGCTGTTTTAAAAGGTGACAGTCGGGCGGCGGGGCTTCCCAGCAGCCTCCCGAACGCCGGTTCGTAACTCGAAAAAAGTTTGTAAGAAGAGACAAAATTTTTCTGAACCCTGGGTTTGGTTCGGGAGGTTGCTGGAAAGCCCCCCAGCCTGGCTGTGACCTTTTAAAACAGCCGCGCGGCTTCCCAGCTGTCTCCGAACGCCAAACGCGGAAGTTCGGCTTTGGCATTCGGCTTCGGGAGACAGCTGGGAAGCCGCGCGGCTGTTTTAAAAGGTCACAGCCGCGCTGGGGGGCTTCCCAGCACCCCCCCGAGCCCCGAACTTTTGCCGAACTTCCGGGTTTGGGGTTCGGGGGGGTGCTGGGAAGCCCCCCAGCCCGGCTGTGACCTTTTAAAACAGCCGCACGGCTTCCCAGCACCCCCCCAACCCCGAACCCGGAAGTTCGGCAAAAGTTCGGGGTGGGGGTGGGGTGCTGGGAAGCCCCGCCGCCCGGCTGTCACCTTTTAAAACAAGGTGACAGCCGGGCGGCAGCGGTTTTTTTGCGGGGGGTTTTTTTGGTTGCACGGATTAATTGACTATGGGAAACAATGTTTCGTCTTATGAACCTTTCGTCTTACCAACCTCCCCCTGGAACCAATTAGGCTCGTAAGACGAGGTTTGACTGTATAATGGTTTTCCATGGGTTTAATATATGATATAATGATGGGATTAGCAGTCTTGCTCATAATCATAGAATGCACAAAGTTTGTAAACTTCACCTTCTATTCACCTTTAGAAATAATACATTAACTAAGTTGTTAAAAAAATTGGAGGACAAGTTTAAAAATAAGTAATTTCTTTATATATTTTCTCTTTATTATATTCTTACCGTCTTTTTCTCTTCTTATTAAACACACTCATAAATACACAAACGCACAGACACACACGTGATTTTTGTTGTGTTGTTGCTCAGAATAAACTGCCTTGAGTCTGTTTGCTTGCAGAAAAAGAATTACGTGAATTGAATGAATTGTCTGACAAAAAGCATCAGTTATTGCAAACATTGGAATCTAATCAGAAAGTGCTTCAAGAAATTCAGGAATCTGCATCAATCAAACCAGACAGTGTTAGTGGTATGTGATGTTGTTTATACTACATAAACAAACTTTTATATTATATAAATATAGCATATATATTTGGAATAAAATAGTTAAGCATAGGTGCACTATTTGGGATGAAGATATGATCAACAATTGCCTTTGGTATTGTAATCCAATCACTTGATGATGTTTGTCCATCATGTTCGAAGAGGACATTGACAGGTTGTGGGCTGTTTATGATGTGTCCGCAGGTTGCTGGTAAGGTCTATATAGACATAAAATGTTCTGCCACATGTTGGGTAGACATATGGGCACCATTGTTGCATTTGCAGCAATGGCTTTGCGGAGTGCTCGCTTCTCTTCTGCTATAGCTGTTCCTCTGTCCTCAGATATCTGGCAGCGTTGGTGGATCAACATGCGTCATGTTGATCGATCTTGTGCCAGGGTTCACCAGGAGGTGGCGTCGATATCGAGGGACTTGAAGGAGGCTTTCAATGTGTCTTTGTATCATTTCCTTTGCTCACCATCAATAACCACAGAGTCAGACATTGATCACTCTGATGCTGAAATCGTATTTTCTGTAAGTGAGTTTGAAATGATTTACATTACATTTGAAATGATTATATGCTCGTATATTGTTGCAGTTGAAGCTGAAGAAATCATTGAAAGGTGGGATATTGTAGTAAATGATTTTGTGAATTTCATTTAGGTCAGATCAAAGGCAAAAAAATTCTAAGCCCAAAATTTCAAGTCTGCGAGCAGAGGAGTGGAGAACTCTTCTTGTGAAATATTTTTGAACTTTCTCAATTGTATTGATATCTGATATGCAGTGCGGGTTCCAGATAGGTGAGCTGTATTCAATAATTAGTCTAGCAAATGTTTTGTATGTCTAGTTAGTAGATTGATATTGCCAAAGAAGAAGCTACACAAGATTAGATTAATAACTCTTAGTGCCTTTTTGACAATGTTGTTATAGTGGGCATAGGCACTTAAGTTATTAGACATGAGTACTCCAAAGTCCTTGACAGAATGAGGATCATCTATAAGGTCGTGCCCTCCAGGTTTTTATTTGTGTTCTGATTCTTTTTTCCAATGTGTAAGACAGAGCATTTATATGTAGATTGTCCTGTGCAACTTTGAAGATTTTTAGGTTCAGCAATTTTTTGTAGAATATAGCTACTCCACCTCTTCTGCAGGACTCACGGTCTGAGCGGAAAACATAGTAGTTTTTTGATGTGATAATGGAGTCTGGGTAGGAAGCATTTAGCCATGTTTCACATATAAAAATTATATCGAAGTTGGAGGTGTCAAGTAGAAGGAGGAATTCAGACATCTTATTGACTAAACTTCTAGCATTTAATAGTTTACATTTGAGATTGGTCTTGTGTTGGGGATTGGTTTTGGGGTGGTTAGAGGAAGTAAGGGGCACGCTTTTCTATTCTTTGTTTGAGGTGGTAGGGATGTCCATTTGTTGTTGTGGGATGGTGGTCTGGCAGGTGTCAGTTTGATGTTGTGAGATGGATAATCAGAACTGTAGAAAAAACAATTAATGTCAACCTGCCTTCCATTGCAGATCCGTATACTGCATGAGTCAAAAAGAGGGCTATGAAAATATTTGCTGACCCCTCGCATCCTGGACATAAACTGTTGCTACAGAGCACTACACACCAAGACAACTAGACACAAATACATTTTTTCCGAATGCCATCACTCTTTTAAAGAAATAATTCCCTCAACACTGTCAAACTATTTACTAAGTCTGCACTACTATTATTACTAGTTTTTTCTCATCATTCCTATCACCCATTTTCTCCTATTAATAACTGTATGACTGTAACTTGTTGCATGTATCCCCTTAACATTTTTAAAATATTGTTTCCTCATTGCTTATTTGACTCCTATAAACATTAAGTGTTGTACCTCATGATTCTTGACAGATGTATCTTTTCTTTTATGTACACTGAAAGCATATGCACCAAGACAAATCACACTTGGCCAATAAAGATTTCAATTCCAAAAACTGTTTCAGGAAACTCTGCTCCAGTTTCATCTGGAAGTTATCAAAAATACTGTCATTGTCAGTTACCATGTGTATTGCTGATGTACTCATTTCTAATTGTAAAGATGTTAGCTTTGAAAGGCCAAATTGACTAAACTACAAGCATAGAAACATAGAAACATAGAAGTCTGACGGCAGAAAAAGACCTCATGGTCCATCTAGTCTGCCCTTATACTATTTTCTGTATTTTATCTTAGGATGGATATATGTTTATCCCAGGCATGTTTAAATTCAGTTACTGTGGATTTATCTACCACGTCTGCTGGAAGTTTGTTCCAAGGATCTACTACTCTTTCAGTAAAATAATATTTTCTCATGTTGCTTTTGATCTTTCCCCCAACTAACTTCAGATTGTGTCCCCTTGTTCTTGTGTTCACTTTCCTATTAAAAACACTTCCCTCCTGAACCTTATTTAACCCTTTAATATATTTAAATGTTTCGATCATGTCCCCCCTTTTCCTTCTGTCCTCCAGACTATACAGATTGAGTTCATTAAGTCTTTCCTGATACGTTTTATGCTTAAGACCTTCCACAATTCTTGTAGCCCGTCTTTGGACCCGTTCAATTTTGTCAATATCTTTTTGTAGGTGAGGTCTCCAGAACTGAACACAGCATTCCAAATGTGGTCTCACCAGCATTCTATATAGCGGGATCATAATCTCCCTCTTCCTGCTTGTTATACCTCTAGCTATGCAGCCAAGCATCCTACTTGATTTCCCTACCGCCTGACTGCACTGTTCACCCATTTTGAGACTGTCAGAAATCACTACCCCTAAATCCTTTTCTTTTGAAGTATTTGCTAACACAGAACTGCCAATACAATACTCAGACTGAGGATTCCTTTTCCCCAAGTGCATTATTTTACATTTGGAAACATTAAACTGCAGTTTCCATTGCTTTGAAGCAGAAGTAGCATTTCTAATAAATTAGAAATCTAATATATTATTATTATTATTATTATTATTATTATTATTTCCTTGTTGCAATTAATACTATTTATTAATGCATCAGAAAATCTGTTCAACTGCAAAATAGACAATTTGGAACTGTAGAATTCAGAGAGGTATGTCAGGAAAATTTCCCTTAAACTCACATTGTAGGTTGATTTCAAGTCATATGCTTGTTTAAAGGTAATGTTATATAAGAAACATTTATAGGAACATTTTCTCAACTCTGGTGGTATTTTCAGCACATCATCTTTCCTGAGAATATTTTAGCTGAATATATTCACTGAAAACCATTTCTAGTGTATCTAATGGTTTACATTTAATCATCAATGAATAAGTGGGGGATTTAGAGAGGCAATAATTCATTCTATTATCTAGATATATATTAATCATTAATGTTTTTAATTATAGATCACACTAAAATCAATTTAATGAATTCATCTATTTTTATGCATAATAATATTATATAATGATTTTTTATAGAGCATAAGTTGCAGGAATTAAATGAGCAAAGAAGAAGATTGACCATAGAGTTGGAGGCAACGCTAGATGGTATGCAAAATGTATGTCGTCGTGTTTCAGAAAATACTACATTTGTACAACCTACTGGTAAGGAAATAGTAACTGAGAGTTTTGTCCACAACAGCATTGATTGGGCATATTATTTTAGTATTGTAAATCTATCAAAGAGTGACGATAACTATATGCTTTTTCATCTATCTGTAGTGATTCCTCAGAATAATATGGACTAGGAGGTTTTCTGTCATATCTGTTCAATTTGACTTTGGGGAAATGTATGTATGTTTTTATAAGACTTGCATGACCGCCAATCTTATCAACCATTTGGTGACTCACAGCAGCAGTTAAAAAATAAAATAAAATCTCCCATTCATACTTTTTTGTATGCTTAACAACAGTTTGGAATACATAGAAAACACAATGCTGCCCCGAGTCTACGGAGAGGGGCGGCATACAAATCTAATAAATACAATAAATACAGTACAATCATTGGGTTCCAGTCTCATCTTAATCCAACCGTTTAAGTTCTTCCCAAAAGCTAGAGAGGAGGAGAGAGATCCTATACTGACCAAATCTCCAAATTTAGGCTGTTATACTTAGACAAGATGATTAAGAAAGTATATTTTGAAAGCCGTGCTAAAATGGGAAGCTTGAAAATATTTTTGAAACAATCATTTACAATACTTTTGCTTGCAGAAAAAGAATTACATGAGCTGCATGAACTATCTGAAAAGAAACATAAGTTACTGACAACACTGGGCTCTAATCGGAAAGAACTACAAGGAATTCAGGAACTTGTAGCTACCCAGCCAGGCGGTGTCAATGGTACGTGGGTTTTTTAAAAAAATATTTAAAACACACATTTCTCCCCCCCTCTCCACCTTCCATCACTCCTCCTTCCCTCTCCCCTCTCTCTTTGAATCAGATAAACACAGGTACCTATGGTGAAGTAGCTACCCAACTTAGCATGGGATTTTTAAAAAAAATTTTTTTAAACACATACACATATACACTTTGAATCAAATATTTACAGGTACTTATGGGGAAAATGCATGATTGTTAATAGCCTTTGTTACTGGTAGTCACGTTATGCTAAGTGAAAAATTCATGGAAGCCTTTCTTAATCTGGAAACCATCTGCTAGAAAAAAGCTGTCCTCTTCAGTGACCATGCTACTAGTATGTTTATTCTTAGATGTAAAGAATTAAATTTTGGTAGATCATATATATAGAGCCATAAGTAGGCATTCCATTTGTCTATTGCAATTAAGAATAATATATATTAATGTGTTTAAAAAATGACCTTACTGCAAAAATAGCAATTAGCTTCATCTTGTAGAGTCCTGGACTTGAGCATATTCATCTAAGATGATATTTGAACCTCAGGTTAATTTCAAGCATATGTGCCTGTTCAAAGATAATGCCGATACCTATTAATCACTGTGATTTTCTATTTAGCATTTTATATAGTAATATTTTATTTTTGATTTTTTTTGTCATAGAACGTAAGTTGCAGAAGTTAAATAAACAAAGAAGAGATTTGACCTCAGATCTTGAAAAAGCTGTACATAGTATACAAAATATATGTCATCATGCTTCAGAAAGAACTTCATTTGTACAGTCTACTGGTAAATAAGAAAATAATTACTAAGAATTTTAGAAAAAGTGGCACTTATAATTCATATTGTTTTGGAAACTAAAATCATTGGAGTAATTGAGTCTATTGGAATCCTCATCTTTTGGTTCCTATTTCTAAATCTCTGAATCTTGAAAATTTTCACCTCCAAAGTGATGCCTGGCAGCTACCGTAGTTTGTATTACCAAAAAACAGGTTGGAAATCTTATGTTGGCCGAGAAACTTTGGAGATTGGTGGAGAAAGAAAACTACAACATAAGGGGTAAAATGCTATGTACCCAAATTTTAGTACATCAGCAAAAGCAATGCTGGCAGAGAGACCAGTAAACAAGAATGAGCTGGAATTTACTAGGCAATACTTAATCAGAGGTGTACCAGGTTCTGAAAAAGATCATATTGGTGGCAGTGTGGATTATGAAGAATAACATACTGAACTGAAAATGGCTGGCATATTAAGACAGCGAATAGTGGTTGAATTTGTAACTCGTGCATTTTGGTAGGGGAGATTTATTCTGTATTTTTTTCAAGCGTAGGCAAAGGGTGGGATCATCCCTACAGCAAGTTGTAAACCACTAATATGGACAAAAATTTTACTGTAGTAAAAAATAGTGTTATTGCCATGCTACCTTCTCTGCTTTCTTTGTGATAAGCTGGAAAATAAAAGACTTTGAGCTGCTGTGATCTTTTCCAGCATGTAGTTATTGTGTTTGTAAAGTTTGGAGATTGATAAAATTTGAAGTTGCTTCTTCCATCTTTTTGCCCTGGATATCTGATAGATCTATTCTGCTTCTGGAGGTTGCTTGAATGTTTCCTTAAATGTCTGGTGGAATGTCTCTAGGAGATTGTTGTCACTTTCTAGAGCAAGGATGCTAGGTGGCCATGGATAAGAATTGCTCTTGAGTAGTGTATCTCTGTTTATTTATTCTGATGGAACAGTTAATCTTTACCATGAGCTTCCAGGAGGTTTTCAGAATAATATAATTAAGAGAGACCAAATGAAAATTTATATGAGCCTACATTATGGCCATAAGAGTGGGAAAATTAAATTATAAGTTTCCCCTCCCTAAACCTTTGGCCTTTGTGCTTTGCTGGCCATTTGTATACTTCCATGCACTCTCCTCAAGCTTTGCTATTTCCCCACCACTTGTCTGTTCTTCCTTCCTGAGCTTTGTCATGCCTTCTGTCATCCTTGTGCACCCCCTTGCATCCTCACAGTGCCTGTTCTGACCTGGGCTTCACAAAAATCACAAAACGGACTCCTTGTTCCCCCCTAGCCCCCCTCCCCTTTTTATTTGGTGTGAATTAATAGCATTCACATACAGAAAAATGTTGGCAATAAGCTTTTCAAGAGTGTATTGCAACAACAGACCTTATAAGTCCTTGGATAGTTGCCAGACCAATAGCTTCCAGGTGCAACACTACCATGAAATGTTTAGCAAGGAATTTCTGTGAAGGATGGACTCAGATGAGCAAATCTTCATACTAATTGTCTCCTGCAAATACCATTCTCCCTTTGCTCCTATTTGTTCCTTACATAAGGCTCCAGTTGTTCTGCCCTATTTATCTCCAACTCCAAAGATAGTTGATAACTGTCGGATGGCCATGGACCCATCTCTGCCTTCAAAAAGCAGAGCTCTCACCAGAGCCTTCCCCAGACTCCAGGACTGGCCCATGTTCCTCCCCAACCTCCTCACTGTCAAAATTTGCTGCCAGCTCTGTTGTCAGGCCCCAACAGTGCCTTCTATGTGTCTAATATATCTTCCTTAAGCTTTGTTGGATTTTCCTTGCACTTTTGCATAGTTTATTGTGTCCCACCACAACTCCTGTGTAGCACCTCTCACATCCTCATCCACCCTCTCTTTTACAAGCAGAAATTTCAGTCCTAACCACCAACATAATTTGAGGACCGGCTATACAGAATAAAACTGTTTACAATAGATACTTAAAACACAACCCTAGCTGTTGCCCATCATCAGGTTTACTCTTAAATCTTGTATCAAGTACTTGGCTCAATAGTGAGAGGAAACTTGGAGTCCTAGTTGACAATCAATATGAGTCAGCAGTATGCTATAGCTGCTAAAAAAAAGCCAATGCAGTCCAAGGCTGTATTAACAGATGGATGGAATCAAGATCACAAAGTGTTAATATCACTTTATAATACCTTGGTAAGATCACACTTGGAATACTGCATCCAGTTTTGTTTGCCACAATATAAAAAAGAGCACAAAGAAGAGCAACAAAGATGATTAGGTGATTTGAGGCTAAAACAAAAAATGGTTGATGGAATTCGGTATGTTTACTTTAATGAAAATAAGGACTAAGGGGTGACATTATAGCAATGTTCCAATATCCCAGGAATTGGTATAAAGAAAAGGGAGTCAAACTATTCTTCAAAACACCTGAAGGCAGGACTAGAAGCAAAGGATGGAAATTAATCAAGGAAAGAAGCAACCTAGAATTAAGGATAAATTTCCTGACTGTTAGAATAATTAATCAGTGGAATGACTGGCCTCCAGATGTTGTAGGTGCTCTAACACTGGAAGTTCTTAAGAAGAGATTGGATGATTTGTCTGAAATAGTATAGGGTTTCCTGCCTGAGCAAGAGGTTGGACTAGAAGACCTGCAAGGTCCCTTCCATCTCTCTTATTCTGTTAAATCAGAATCCATCAATTTAGAGGACCAACTAAGTGTGGGGTTGCTTTCCTCCTTTTTTATTTTTCTAGCAAACTATTAAAAAAACAAAAGAGCTATCATGCGTTTTGCCTTTATCTTCCTGATATTTAATTGGCATTTATAACATTTGTTTTAATTTGATAAAACAAAAATTTATTTGTCTTTTTTTTCACCTAATACTTTATTCTCTGCTGTTGAAAGACTCTAACATACAAGGTAGTGAGATTCTGAATTCAGAATTTCTTCATCAGGCAAGTTGATAAATATAATAAATGTAGAGGAATTTTGAAAAAAATAAGAGATACTAAGCCAAATCTGCACTTTAGGGGAGGTTGGTTTTAGAAATTCAAATTAGGTTATATTGTGATTTTTTTTGGTTATAAATGTAATACAATGGTGATGAGCTGGATCATATTTCTGAAAACCTCAAATATATATAACTTCACTGTGGTCATTAACCAACATAAATTATTGCCAATTGAAACTTTGAAGAGATCATTCTGAAAGTTTTTGTTTGCAGAAAAAGAATTACATGAGTTGCAAGAACTAACTAACAAGAAACAACAGTTACTAGAAACACTGGAATCTAATTGGAAAGAGCTACAAGAAATTCAAGAACTTGCAACTATACAACCAGACAGCATCAATGGTATGTGTGATATTCCCTTTATTTTAAAAATCTTAGTATACGTATACCTAGACATATTTGGAATCTTATAGTTGAACATAGGGTATATGGAACAAAGGGTCTTGACTGCGAATAAACTGTTGCTAATGTTGTTACATTTGGGGAGAGGGCATACTCCAAAATTTACATGCCGGTTGCTGATTGGATCTGGCGTGAGCAGCAAATTTAAATAGCTGTCAAGCCGTGTCTCCAGGCAGGGTGTTTTATAAGTGCCCCGCCTGGGCGCACGGCTCAAGTATATGAACTACGCTACAGCTTGATCTAATAAAATTAGAAACAGCAGCTAAGGCGTCCAGCCACTTCTTTTCCGATCTAATACTGGTGACGAAGGAAAAAAGAACGAACCTCATGGCATCGGCCACCTTGACCAAGTCTCCTGGACAACCAGGGCAGACAAGCAGAACAGAATGAGCTCCCAAGTTGCCCATGTTATTCTTTTATTTTATACTACAATATGCTAAAACTATTTCAGTGGAGCTTGAAAAGTAATCACAGTCTGGAAGTCATCAGGTTAAAAGATTTAATTAGGTTTGAGGTTTAACTAGATTTTAGGTTTAACTAGGTTTTAGCCGTTGATGGTCCAAAGCTGTAATAACCACAAACACACTTCATTAAATGGTTTAGATGAAGTAAAATGTATCGCAAGATTATGTATTTTAATTAAATGTATTAGAAAATATTCTATAATAATCTTCAAATGTTATGCCTTGTTAGGAAACCTGCTTAATTGCAAAAAGCAGCAAAGCTTGTCCAGAGAGAGTAAGTCAAGAAATTTTCACTAGGCTCAGATGTGAATAATTTAGGTATTGCTGTCAGAAGGAGATGTATAGGAACTTATTCTAAATTCTACTATTTGCAGCAGAGTATGTTGCATTGCATATTCTAGCTAGGTTACATTCCTGAGAATATAGCACAAGCAAAGTCCCTTACATGACAAAATCAATTAATGGTTTTAACATCAACTCCACAGAATGAAAATGCTTACAATTTAATTTGTTGTGAATTAATGGAACATATAATAAAATACATGTTGATCATTAAAATTTTGAAATGTAGATAATATTAAGGTTGACTTTAATGAATGTTACTATTTTTATATTGTATAGAATATAAACTGCAGGAATTAACTGAGCAAAGAAGACATTTGACCATTGACTTGGAAACTACTTTAGATGATATACAAAATGTATGTCACCATTATTCAGAAAGAACTACATTTTTACAACCTTCTGGTAAGTATAAATAAATATTCTAGGGGGAAAATGGTATTGAATGTACATGTTTTGTTACTGTAAACCTAGTAAACCTGTGAACCAGTCAGACAGAGAAGGACAATTAGAGCTCCTCCTTTCTGCTTGGATTCAAAGTAACTGGATAATTCCAGTGTATCTGCATTAAAAAAAATTCTTTTCATGGCATTTATATTTTTGATACCTTAACCATGCCTTGTGTCAATGTGTTCTGAAGACCATATAGGTAGTCCTTGTTAAATGACCATTCTTTCAGTCGCTGTTACATCAGCAATGAATAAAGGGAGAATATAACAAATGTAGAATAACAGAGTTGGAAGGAACCTTGGAGGTCTTCTAGTCCAACCTCCTGCTTAGGCAGGAAACCCTATACCACTTCAGACAAATGATTATCCAACATCTTCTTAAAAACTTCCAGTGTTGGAACTTTCACAACTTCTGGTGGCAAATTGTTCCCGTGATTAATTGTTCTAATTGTCAGGAAATTTCTCCTTAGTTCTAAGTTACTTCTCTCCTTGACTAGTTTCCACTCATTGCTTCAGATGGCATTAGAAATCCTTTTAATCCCATTCATTCAGCTAGATTTTCTCCCTCCCATTTCTTTCACGCTTATCAAGCATAATGACTTTTCTGATCCATCATCAGCTTGCATGGCATGAGCAAAAGATGTGAGTTTGTGCTGACTGGTCCTTTCCTTTAAGTAGAGGGTAATCAATCTCAAGTAATCATGAGTTACTGATTTCTACTTTTAGTAATAATTTCCAGTTCCATGTTTGAGTGACCACCTTTCACAGACATCCATTACTAGTATAATGATTTTCATTTTGATTAGCAGAGCTGATCATCCTTCATAATTTTGTTAGCTAAAGAAGGTTATTTCTGTAAGAGATCTATGTCATTGCCTTATTACCTCATATATTTATTTACTTAATACAATTTTACGGCTACCCTTTCAGTGACTCCAGGCAGCTTACAAAGATTTTAAAAATCCAATATAAAAACAATAAAAAGTAATAACCCCTGCCTCCCTGGCAACAATAATCGGTCAATCAAATAAGTTACTTGATGGACTCCATCTAGGGTTCCTTAGGCCTGTTGGCAAAACCAGGTCTTCAGGACACTGGGGGGATGTTCCAAAAGGAGGAAGCCACCAGAGAGAAGTCCCTCTTCCTGAACCTGTTAGATGTAGCTCTTCAGGTGAAGAAACCCATAACATTCCCTGTCCATCCATTCTGGTAGATATCTGTGACTGGGAAAAGAAATGTCCTTCAAACATGGTTCCAAGCCATGTACAGACCGTCCTTAATTTATAACCATTTGTTTAGTGACCATACAAAGCCATTGAAATGGTGATTTATGACTGATTTTCACAATTTTGCCTGTTGCAGTTTCCCCATGGTCACATGTTTAAAATTAGGATGCTTTGCAACTGGCATGTATTTATGACAGTTGCAGAGTCCCAGTGTCATATGTTCATCTTTTGTGACCTTCTGTCAGGTAAAGTCAATGGGGAAGTTGGATTCACTTAACAACTGCGTTACTGACTTAACAATTGCAGTGATTAATTTAGCAACTGTGGCAAAAAATGTTGTAAAATGGGCAAAAATTGCTTCATAATTGTCTCTCTTAGCAACAAAACGTATGAGCTCAATTGTGTTCATATATTGAGGACTACCTATAGGTTTTAAAAAGTGATAATCAGCACCTTGAATTGGACCCAGAAGCAAATCAAAAACCTGTGCAGCTCTTGTAGGAGAATGACATTTAATTAATTTAGATAATGTTATTTTCGTACCTCAAATGTTAGTGATGGGAAAGTTTGAAGTGATGGCAATTCTCTAAATCATCTTTGAGAACTTTTATTATTCACGTTTTTCTTTGAACCATAACATTCTGATTATAATCTCAGTGCTCACATTAAACAAATCTGGAATCACTCTGTATCCTTCTCACTCCATTTCTTATTCTAATTCTTATTCTTTGTTTTCCAAGATTTTATTTTTATAATAATTTATTCCCTCTAATGTTTTCTCAGAAAAATAGTCGTTATAGCATGCTTATGAACTCCATTCATATTTTGCACTGTTTTCAAAATTAAAGGCCATGTTTATTAGAGTTATATTGAGCTTTGAATATAAAGTATAAATAATTTTATGTTCATAATTCCTAATATCAACATTTCAAATTACAATTAATGTCAATTTTTTTATCTTTAAGGGTTTTAAGTTATCTAAACACCGCAACAATCAATCTTCAATTGATCCTGTCAATACCAGTTTTTCTAACTGATATATGTATTATGTATTTCTTATAATAATGTAACAATTTTTAAAGAAAACCAAATCAAATCAATAATTAAGCACTTTGATGCATTGTGCGCAGTTTTAAGACTTACTAACTATTCCACTATATGTGAATTCGTCTAAATAAAATAATTATGATATGAATCTACCTTGCTGGTTTTTAAGAAGGTTTGTATGTTTCTTTTTAAATAATATTTTATTAGTTTTTAAATGTTACACACACAAACTGCACATCATACAACATGAAACAGTGCCTTGTGAGGGTGCGCCCACCACCTAACAACATACATACCCCACCACCAATAGGGGGGGTCTGTACAAACATCTTTAACATTCTTCTAAGCTAGGATCTGCATTTTATTTACATATCAAAGAGTGATTATAATTTATTCTTTATGGCTGGATCACAAATTCTACTTGTCATATAACCTCTCACCATGTCCCATCGTTCCATCAGTTTCTTCCATTTATTTTCATTGTACATATTCATCCTTACCTCCATAATTTCAAAGTGAATGTGGTCCACCATGTACCGATACCAATTCTGTACGTTTTGCTGCTTCTTTCCAACCCAATACAAGTACTGCTTGAGCGCTTTCCAATGCTGCTACTTTTATTTCTCTAAATTCTCTTAAATCTCTCTTTTTTACTAGTACTGCCATTTCTTTTGTGATTGTCCAGTTAATATTTAACATTCTGTTCATTTCATCTTGCACTTCTTTCCAAAATTTCTGTACTACTGAACACTCCCAGAAAATATGCATAAAAACTCCTCTCTCTTGGCATCCATGCCAATAGGTGCCCTTCCCCTTCTTCTGAAAATATGCAAGTTGGTGTATAGCACCACTTATGTAAAATTTTCCTTCTCATTTCTCTAACTCTTGTATTCTTTATTTTCTGTATATTTTCAACTATATCCTTCATCTCTCTTTCGTCTATTTGTAATTCATTTTGCCACCATCTGGTTAATCCTTTTATCACACCCTCTTCCGCCTGTGATAACATTCTGTATATATTACTTGCTTGTGCCTTTACTGTATATCATCCCTTTTTTCTTTTAATATTTTCTCTAAGTGAGTTTCTTCTCTTAATAATGCTTCTTTATTCTCCCTTTCATTCAAATATTTACTTATTGCGTTTATCTGCAACCATCTCTGTTGTATGTTTCTATGTTATAATGTTCATGTTTATTTTATTTTTAATAATAATTCACACTTTAAAATATTTAAAATAATATTTAAAATAATACATAAATTCATAACTTCTAAAATGTTTCTCAAGAGATGAGTGAAAAAGCATTTCTGCCTGCAGAAATAGAATTACATAAGTTATTGATGAAGGAGCAACAGTTACTAGAAAACGTGGAATCAAAAGAAAAAGAGCTACAGGATGCCAAGGTTCTTGCAATTTCCAAGCCAGGCAGCGTCAGTGGTATGTATCTGGGCTTTTGTATTATGTGAACAACAATCTCAAACATTTAGGAATATAGGAACATAGGAATATCTACCAGTGATACATCTGCTTATTTATCTCAGTAATACAGATATTGGCTGTAATGGTATAATTCCAGGAGGCTGTTTTGTTTTGTTTTGTTTTTGTTCATGGAAATACAGGAAACTCAACAAAGGCACTTCACAATAGAGTTTTATTGTCTTCATTTGGTAACTGGAGATGAGAAATTGTGAGTTGAGAGGTACAAAGAGTTATACTGAGGAGGAAAATAGTGGGCTTTATAAGTCTGCTTATGTAAAGACAACATTTGTACCTCACTGCATTTCAGCATTCAGGCAATATGCAAACAAAAATCAATGTGGATAATGGTAAAGTTTCTAAGTACCTTAACTGATGATTTTAATGTTCCAAAGGTGCTTTTTCAGGAAGCAACTGAACTTTCGGGTTTCTTACCCCCCAAAAAATGTCACTTTTTTTTTTGACATTTCTCATCCAAGACTCTTCTTCAGTTCTCTTCAACAGAAAGTCCAGTTGCCTCTTGAAAAAGCATCTATGAGATAACCATGATTTGGATGACTGAGAATCTCTATAGACATAACTTTTTTAATGGCTAAAGAAACAGGTTCCCCCTTTTACTTGCTATGTTGCCACATTAAGTATGGGGGAACGGTAGGGGATTGCTCCTGAGAGAGATGAATGAGAAAGTCAGGAATTTTTAGTAGAGATATCCTTACTGGGATTTGAACCTGTAGCATGCTGCAAGGTGGAATATTAACCTCTTTGATGTCAAAGAGTGTCGAATCACTCTTGTATATCCAAATATGGGAGGGAACATACCAGTTTCTTTTTTAATGTACACACACACACACACACACATTCCCAGCAGCGTTATCCAAAATGGGAAAGTTATCCCAGCTGCTCAGTTAATGCAAGTACACCTATATTAGGCTGCAGAGATACAGGAAGATGCCATAGGCAGATCATAACTTTGGTGACAGAAACAAAGGCATTAATTCAATGTACACAAGAGAAGACCACCTCTGTATTTTTATTTTAAAAAACCCGCATGAATAAAAAATATAAAATGATTGATAACATAATGCCAGATGGTAGGTCTTTCTGATTTGATTGCATTCAACATGCTACTGAGGAAGATATGAGGCTCTTTCAGAGAACTAATGTTGTTTAGAATGAGGATATTAAAACTTTTGGACATCTAGTTGTTGTTGATGTTGCTATATAAGAAAGAAAATCCAAAACTGCAAGGACAGAATAATAATAGAAATATGGAACAAAGGAAGCATGAATGCAGGAAAGCTCAACATAGTTGAGAAAGATGAAATGAAATTACCAACCCCCTACCCCATCCTGTTGTGCTTCCTCATTGTGGCAGAGTCACTAATTTAACAGAGAAAAATGTTTTTCTTCAAAATTAATACAGAATCATTTAGAAAAAGATTGAATAAAGGAGAGTCTTGAGACACAATGCTGTTTAATATATTTTCCTATTTGGAATGACATCTATCAGATGACCTGTTGGGAAGAACCTAAATTGCATTTCAGCATTTCTGGCTACATCAAAGCACTGAAAATGTGGTCACGTGTGATACCTACAGTGAAAGAAAGGCTTTGCAAGGACATGCAGATTCAGATATATACACTGATTGCATGGAACTTGAGAAGGATGATCCCAAGGAAAAACAGAAATTGTAGGAGCAGTAATTAACATTCCTAAATTGGGATATTCAAATTTATCCAGACAGAAAGAGTCACGACATCTAGTTTACAATGTAATAAATTTTCAGGGGGAATTTTTTTAAAAATAGAGTAGGAATGATAATTAAAAAAATTAAATTAAATTTAGTTATAACCAAAATATGAAATCATCACCTGCAACATCTAAACTAGAAGACATCCAGAAAATATAAATTATGCAAGTCTATGCACCTATTGCAGATTTAGAGAAAAAATATTGAAGAATTAATTAGTAAAAGACAAAAGTACTTAGATGCAACAGTAGGGTGAAAAATAATACTATTAATTGGGGCTTAAATGCAAAAGAGATTGTCTGGTGTAGTTGGATTGAGTCTGGGAAAATACAGATTAACAGCCACTTTAATGATAGAATTGACTGAGTAATTGTGAACCAGTTACTTTGTCTCAGCCCATATATCACAGGCTATAAAGTTGGTATGGAGAAAGTTGAATAAGTTAATATTATGCTCACTGTGGTAATTTCATAGAGGAAAGGTGGGATATAAATAAACACATAAATAAAACCTGGAGGAGTTAATAAACTTTGAATTGGATAAGTGAATGTTGAGAGATAGGATTTGCAAAGAAAATCCTATATTTACAGTATAAAGAGATTTAAAAAACCTTACAGATGAAGTCAGAATAATTGTCAATGAACTACATTTAAGGAACAGATGTAGTAAATGAAAGTTACATACAAATAAACATGAACCATGTAATGAAAATTAAAGCAGGAAAAGTATATCCAAAATTTCAAAAAGGAAAAGATTCAAGCAGTTCAAGATTCTAAGCAACGTATTATATTGGGCAGTAAAAAACAAACAATATGAAAGGTTTGGGCAACTAAGAAGCATGTTGACTGAATGCCAACTGCCATAATGAAACAAGAAAGGCCAAGGCCAGAATGATAAAAATGCACTTTTTATGATGCCTGGAAAAATTATAAGAAAATGCATTATTAAGATAGGATTGTTCAATCGTTCAAAAAATTTGAAGGAAGATTGAAAAACTATGTTGAAAACCTTTACAAATGAAATTCTTGAATGGCAAACATTTAGAAAGAAAAATATTTAGGAACTAACCTCACTTGTAAGAAAGAATAGCTCAAACAGAAAAGCATCCATCAAGATGAAATAACTATGAAACAAAAATAAATATCGTTTACATGTGATATTTGATAGAAATTGTGATAGATGTTAATAGACTGATTTCAAAATATATGATTTTTATGAAATTATATATAATATTTCTAGATTATAAACTACAGGAACTAGCCAAGCAAAGAAGATCTCTCGTTGAAAGTCTAGAGACAATTATGCATGAAATACAAGCAGAATTTACATCTGAAGGTGTTTCTCTTGTGCATCCTGATGGTAAGTAGAAAATAAATTATATTGTGAATTTTACAAGCATTTATTTAGTATATAGGGCTTCTGAATTTAAACTGATCATTTGCGAATAACATGCACACCATCTGGACTATGGAAATGGAAAATCAAGTAACATAATTATTCTTCCTTCTCCTGATGAAACCTCACTGATTTAATTCCTTGACCATATTCAAGATCATTTTACCTTTTCTCATTAATAAAACAAATAGTTATTGGAAACCTTACTCACTCTTTCACCTCAATATTTAACTTACTTCTAAAGGTAATTCTTCCGAAGGTAGGGCTATTAGACTAATAATAGTCTATCCTGTTCCTTCACTGCCTATTTTTAAATTTATATTACTGTATTTTCATTATTTATTTTCATTATTTATTTTCATTGTTTTATTTCTTAGTATTGTTATAGTTAAAATTCTTTCAGTTTTATGTTGTACTGCTATAAGCTGCTTAAAATAGTCCCACGACAAGATGGTGGAAAATAAATTTTAAACGAACAAACAGATATTTGCATTTTTAAAAGGTTATTGTTTACCTTCCCACTATTCTCTGCTTTTGCTTTTACTCTGTTTAATAATGGCAGAAACTGAGAAGTAAACAGGAAACAAGCTTAACAAGTCTGTAAGATATTGAAATAATAATATAATTAAAAGTTATTGACTCAGAGATCTATGTGACCTCCTCTACTGGGGCTTTTCCCAGTGTGCAGTGTGAAGAATTTGAATATATATGTATATATATTCATATATTTATCCGTGCACACACACATTTATTTTCCTCCACATCATAAAATACAAAAAACAATATATCTTCTCTTGTGTTACAATAAAATAGTTTTGGATTAGTAAATCTTATATAACCAAATTATACATTTTTAAATCCCATCTATTTAATTTCAGTTATCATCACATCCCCCTTATTCCATTCTTTCTAATTTCGTCATCCAGATAAATCTCCATTAATGTTTAATTAAGTCCATCATTAATATTCTTTAAACTATTGGTAAAATCAATATCTTTCACATTTTATAATCTTAATATCATTGCCGTAGTGACTTCTTCCTTCTTAGTACAAATCTCAAAACAGACTAAAAACCCTTATACCTAGTTTTATCAGTATAAAAATTATATTCTTATACTTTATCAGTTTAAAAAATGAACAAATACAAACATTTAAATTCATTACTTATTATTATGCCTTTATTATATTTCATCAAACCCCTCTTGATACAGTAAAATTAAGCAGTAAAAACAAATACTTTGATTTTCAAATCTGTAAACCCCATTTAACACACTAATCTGAATTGAAAAAACCTTAGAAGTCTAAATTAAACTTACGTAAGTTATCTTAATATATTTCATTTACTTATTTACTTATAAATTTTATTAAAATTCATAAATCTACTACTACTAAATAAAAAAAACTACTAAAATTAAAAAACTGTTATAAAGTATTATAAAATATTATAAATACAATCAACCATTTTTCTTGTCTATATTTTATACCTGTCAACTGCTACAGTCAGTATTTAAGAGAAATAAAACTCAAGAGTCCTTTTTAAGGTTCAAAAGTGAATTTATCAAAAGTCAGAACTGAAAGCAATCAAGGTTAAAGCAAAGACTGGAGAAAAAGGTGTGATACACGCGTATATCAAGTCCCTTTTAAACCCCCCTTGTGGAGAATGGCCAATCCCTATTGTCCATGACCATCAGGTGGACGCATCTTTACCCCACGTCACATTTATGGAATGTAACTTCCAATGGTCATCTGACTTCAAGGAAAACGAAACGTATCCCACTTCACAGGGCCTCCTGTTCTCTTCCCCCCCTCAATCCCCAGGACCCATCCTGTTACTATTGGCAACCAAGCTTAGAGATAGGCAGAAACATAGCGAAGGTTGACATTATCTGTCTCTCCCATCTTTTTATATCGCTTCTTTTTATTTTTTTATTTTCATTTTCCTCTTCTTCTGCTTCCTCCCTATCTCTTCTTTAAATAAAAAGTCCCCTTTAAAAATCCCCTCTTTGCAAATTCCCACTTTTTCATTCCCATTCCTTTTGAAATTGGCAAAATCTGATAACCTTGCTTATATCTTCCTTTAACAGTCCTTAACTTAATATACTCATCATTTAAGACATGGGCATTGATATCTTCATCCAGCAAACCTTTTTCAGAAGTTTCTATAATTTTAGCCCCAGATTTCTCTTGTTCCACCTCAGCATGTAACCATACACCATCAAAAGAATATGTAATACTGTATATCCCCCAATTAATTCATCCTTAATCCAACAATTATTTTTATTTCAACATTCAGTAATTGTCTCTTTATATGTTTCAAATCCATCTTGTTCTGGTACAAACCTTCCCCCCCCCAGTAACCTCCCCCCACTCCCCCAAAATTCCAAACAAAAGATGGTGGTGTCCACAGACGGGCACCAGCAGAACCGTTTCTGTGATGCAAGTGTGACATCAGCAGCGACTTGCTACCAGTTCGGGTGAACCAGTCCAAAACGGGAGAAACCCATCTCTGATGCAATTAAAAAGTAAGAATATATTTGATGTGGTTTTTAAAATATTAATGTGTTACAGAAAGAGAATTGTATGAGTTATCTGAAAAAAGAGAAGAAATACTGTCAAAGCTTGAATCTGTTCAGAAACAACTAGATGAAGCTTCAGCTTCTGCAGCTGCGTATCCTGGCAGGGTCAGTGGTATGTATTAATCAATTTCAATTTTTAAAAAAACAAACAAACTCCATAGCTCTTTTATTTTAATTATTTACCACTATTGAATATATTTTGATACAAAACAATATTTAGAGAAGGCAGTAATAACTGAGGCTGTGTTCCAAAGTCAATGAGCTAAGTTTCAATAAGTATCAATAAAAGAGAATATATGTAGATAATTAGATCAAGATCCCCCTGACTTCTAATTGTGATGTATGAATGTGATTGAATTGGCTGACTGATTTTATTATATTGGGTTTTTAGCTTGTAGTTTTTAATTAGATTTGTTTATATGCACTGTTTTATATTATGTCTTGTGAGCCGCCCTGAGTCTTCGGAGAAGGGCGGCATACAAATCTAATTAATAATAATAATAATAATAATAATAATAATAATAATAATATAGCTCAGGGTTGAAATGGGGGGTTGAATAGAAATGATGATTTTATTTACTTTGGGAAATGAATATCTGGAAGGAAACAACCAAGAAATATAAGTACAGTATAGGATCATTTTTAAGCAATGGGAGATTTGGAAGGTTAAATCAAGAATTGTATACTGCACAATAAAAAAGCAGGTTCAGTATATCTGCCATATGAGGAAAGGTCATAATATTTGGCATGTTTAGTTCTATAAGCAAAATATAAAGCAGAAAATAATAATAATAATAATAATAATAACAACAACAACAATAATAATAACAACAACAACAATTATTATTTCGCAAGGCAAGGAGAATGACGTGGTATGAATCTCTGGGGGGGAGTTGGTTCCAGAGGCAACAGAGAAAGCTCTCCCCCCTGGATCTGCCAATTGGCATTGTTTGGTTGATGGGACTTGGAGGGGGCCGACTGTGCGACCTAATTGGTCACTGGGTCATGTGAGGTAAAAGACGGTCCTGTAAATAATCTGGGTAATAAGTAATGCCTTGAGTTGTATTCAGAGACCGATCAGCAACCAGTGCAACTCACAGTACTGGACTAATTTGGGACTACATAGGTACGCCCAACACGGCTCTTACAGCTGCATGCTGGACTAGTTGAAGTCTCTGAACATTCTTCAAGGGTAGCCTCAAATAGAGTGCATTGCAGTAATCAAGTTTAGAGGGAATGAAGGCATGAGTGACTTTGAGAAGAGATTCCCTGTCCAAATAGGATATTGTGAGGCGTGGAAACAAACAACTCATATACTAAACACTAATAATGTTTGTGTGTATGTTTGGTTTTATTATAAGGGTTTTTAGTTGTTTTATTAATTGGATTTCTACATGCTGTTTTTATCATTGTTGTTAGCCGCCCCGAGTCTGCGGAGAGGGGCGGCATACAAATCCAATAAATAATAATAATAATAATAATAATAATAATAATAATAATAATAATAATAATAATACAGAAAAACAGCAGCAACAACAACTTTAGTCCCAAATATAATTCCACTTCATTTTTCGAACACAAGCCCCATTTTTTTAAATAAAAGTAGGAAACCCAGCACTGATTTGATACAAGGGGACCAGCTACTTTGAAAATGATGAATCACACTGCACTCCCTCTCTTATTTGCATCTATTCTCTTATTTTTCATTTTGTCTTATATTGGTGTCTGTTCCTCCTACATATATTGGCGTCTGTTCCTCCCACATATCTTTTTCCTTTAATGTTAGCATGTGGTAAATTGGAGTGTGTAGGACAAACCACAAAATAATATCTGGGACTGTTTTTTAAATCAAGAGTCCCCAAACTTTTAAGCTTCAGGGACTACCAAGGTCATAATTTTAAATTCTGTGACCACCAAATTCATAATTTAAAATCCCACGGACCCTAACTCATAATTTTAAGACCTGCAGACCACTAATATGATTTTTTAAAGAAATATAAAATACATTTGTAAAATAATGATTAGAGAACTTTCTTTTTATTAACAAGAAATGCACCTATTCAAGATAACAAAATTATAAATGCTTATTTAATTATAACAAAATCTTTAAAGGTTGTTTTAACCATAACAAGATTATTAAAGTTACTGTAATTATTACAAAAAAATTGAAGCTTATTTCACAATGTTGAGAAAATCAGTCCAATACTCCAGAGCTAATAGCTGCAGTCCCTCCCCTCCCCCTCTCCTCTCCTTTCCTCCCCTCCCTTCCACTTTTCCTTTCCATTCCTTCTTTCCTTTCCTTTCCTTTCCATTTCCTGCACTCGGGTGGAGGAGCTGATTTGGGATGACCAAAGGGCCAATCCTGTGACCACCACAGCTCTGGATGCAGGCTGCTTTGTGCCATTGGGTGGTGCAAATATACCAATGCAGAATGCTGATCCCACACAAATGCCACACTACAGCAGAGAGAAGCAGCCGGCAGGTGTTTTCTCTTGGGCTTCCCACCCAGAGGTCTCGCAGAAGGAGAGATGTAGGCCACAAAGGTGGCTAAACCTCCCCATCTCCAAGCAGCTATTTGGCTGAGCACGGTGTGTTCTTGGTCTTATCTTCCTGTTCCAGCTTGTGTGGCTCCCACCACTATACTCAAGGTGAGCTTTGTGCTCCGCCTTATGAGTGGGGTCTGGCATGTGGGCTGGGCGATGTTGGGTGGTGCAGCCTTGTTCTCCCGCGGGTGGGCTGGATTAATTGCTCTCGGCAATATCCTGCCCAGTGGCCAAGATTTCTCCATGGATGACAAAACTTTTCTCGCAGACCACCAGTGGATATTGAATATTGATTATGACTGACAGGAGGGTCGTGGTCACTGCTGCTGCGAGACGGTGTTCCTCCCGCTCCTGCCTCTGGACCTCCGTGTTTTTGCGATGCTTCGATTTTGCTGAGGCTTTCCTCGCTGGAAAACCCCACCTCCGGACTTCCATTGCCAGCGAAGCGCCTGTTTTTGCGATGCTTGGATTTCCCTGCAGCATCACAAAAACACAGAAGTCTAGAGGTGGGGTTTCCCAGCGAGGGGATACTCAGGGGAATCCTAGCAGCGCAAAATGGGCGCTTCGCTGGCAACCGAAGTCTGGAGGTGGGGTTTCCCAGCGAGGGGAGCCTTCAGCTGGCAACAGAAGTCCGGAGGCAGGCATCCTAGCAGTGGCGGCTTGGGTTCGTATGGTAAAAATAGTTTGGAAGTGTTGTGGTTCAGTCTGGGACCCCTCCGGGAATGGCTGACCTTCTGTCGGTTTCCAGCTCAGAGGGAGAGGCTGAGGAACAGGAGGTGCAGACTGACGAGGAAGAGGAATCCCAGGCTGGAGAAGAAGGACAGCCAGAGTCCCACCAGGGGGAGCTCTCCCCAGCAAGCAGCCTGGATTCCTTAGGGGAAAATGCTCAAGACATCATAGACATGCGACAAAGGAGAGCTAATCAGAGACGGACTCAATTGGCTAAGTATTTCCAGCATTAGAGGTCACAGCTGGGTTTGGGTGTGGTGCTCTTGGGAAAGGATAAAAGGCGGACCCACCCTTCCTGGCTTGTGGAGTTTTATCTTGGAGATTCGTGAGACCTGTCTGTGAACTTTGGTGGCTTACAATCCTGGTTTGTGCCTTGGACTATTGAAACCTTGGGGGGGGGGGTGCCAGCAAGAAGCTTGTGGTATTGACTGGACATCAGGACCCTGCTGTAACGTATTATAGCCTGTCTGTTGTGAAGACAGGTTTTTCTTTGTGCTTATTTTTCCCAGCTATAAAATACTTTTGGCTTTTACCAGAGTGTCTGGCTGTTTTTTCAGTTGGTGTTGAGGTCTGGGAAAACCCAGACAGAACAGGAAGAAGAGGCAAAAAAATCTTAAACCCCGGGTTCTTATCTCGAAAGGTTCATATGACGAGGGGTTCGTAAGACAAGGTGTCACTGTATATTATAAATATACAAATGCTAATATGTAAGTTTTACTTGATTGAGTTTGATGGCTTGAGAAATTTAATGAATGAATGAATGAATGAGTGAATGAATGTAGTAGAGTAGTCAACTATAGCATTGTGTATAGCACAGCTTTTTCAACATAAATGTTATTTATCTGATTTTTATAGAGAATACATTAAATAAACTTTCTGAGGAAAAAAGACATTTGATTGAAGAACTAGGGCACACTACCATTAATCTACTAAAAGCAGAGAGTGTTGCTTCACAAAGAGATATAATTGGAAAATCTATGGGTAAGTACAGATTAAATGAATCTATTTTTAAAGTAAACATTAACTTTAGGTATTTCTTCACTTTCACATATTGTGCCATATGTTCTGATCATGAAAATCTCTCTCATCCGTTTAAGAACCACTGATTGAAACTCTCCAGGGCAAAAGAGTTGTAATAAAACTTTTTTCTTTGGAGAACAATAAGCTTCTTTTGTGGGAATTTATTAGGGGTGGGTTCCTCCTGATTCAGACCAGTTTGCCTGAACTGGTAGCAACCTGCTGGTGATGTCACGATGATGTCATCAAACTGGATCAGTTGGTGTCTGTCCATGCGCACCACCTTCTTTTTTTTGGAGTTTCTTGCTTTTTTTTCTGTGTATGCACAGAAGTCAAGCACCCAGCACTGCACATGCACCGCCATCTAGTTTTTGGCTTTAAAAAAAAAAAATTAAATGAATGTTTGGCACTGCACCTGTGCCTTCAGCAATGCTGGGCCTCCCTAGAAGTAAAACTGCCTCTCCCAATCTGGAAGCCAGAGCCATTCTTCTCAGCAAGCACACGAGGAAAGAAAATATGAGAGAGAAAAATGGCAAATGGAGGAGAGCCAGAAGCCGGATGGTAGGTGCCTCAAAAGCCAGCTCCCTTTTTATCATGCTTACTTTTTTATTTTTAATGATGCCAATTAAAGGGAACAAAAGTTTCCTTAATTGTATAAACAAGATAACAACTAAATTTATTTGGCAAGGGAAAAGAGAGAGGATAAGTTTAAAACTTTTACCAGATGTAAGAATAAGAGGTGGATTTGAACTTCCAAATTGGGAATTTTATTACCAGGTGGCAGCAATGACATGGATCAAAGAATGGATTATGCTCAGAAATCAAAGACTTATGATTCTAAAAGGGCACGAGTTACAGATAGGCTGGCATGCATATGTATGGTATGGAAAACAAAAAATACATAGGTACTTTCAGAATCATAGTATAAGAAGTTTGTTATTTGTAATTTGGGGAAAAAATTAAAAATAAGCATTATATAAAAGTACTTTATTGGATTTCACCAATAGAAGTTTTGATTCATCCAGCAGAATAGATTGGAATAACAATCCAAGATACAGAGTTATAATACTGCAATCAAAGAAGTTAAAAACAATAGTAGAACTAAAAAAAATCAAGGTATACAGATAGATTGGTATATGAATATGCAATTGCAGGCAAGATATAAGAAAGATACTAAAGAGGAAATCATTAACTTTGAAAAAACAAAATTGGATGAAATCCCCCCACCCCCCCAAAAAAGCCACTTCCCCACATGGAATTTCTAACATTTCCACAGGCAGATGTAGTTGTGATGAGACATCGTCGAGGCTCTCTTCCACCCCACCCTGGACAAATCTTCAAGTGCAAAGCGAGCTAGAATATGTTTATTCTGAAATAAACACTGTGCTTAAAATATTTCAGAGGCCAGCAGGTTAGCCTTGTTTCCAAGCATGTTGGCAACAGGGGATTCCAATGGCCGCTGGGAAGTTTCTTGCTGTGATGGTGAATGACCTGCTGCCATGGAGTTAACATGTTTGTGAAAAATAAGTGGTTTCCTTTAGCCTCCGGGAAGTCTGAGTAGCTGTGAAGCTTGCCAGGGTTGGCTTCCCTCTGCCTGCCAGACAGCACCTCCCTAAAAGTACCTCTGCTGATGGACAGAGGGCTAGTGATGCCATGCTCCCAGCCACATCCAGTGATTCCTCTTCTGACCTAGGAGATGCTACGGGAGGCACTGGCTGGCAGGGAGAGAGGGAGCCAGTCCAGCAATCTTCAAAGTTTGCCAGGCCGGCTTCCCTCTCTCTGTCGATCAGGTCCTCCCGATAAAAATACAGGCATGTTGGGGAAGTGGGAGGCACCTTGGCAAGCTTTGCAGCTGCATGGCTACAAAAGTTGTCAGCTAGCTCCCCCTCTCCCTGCTGGTCAACACCTTCCGAAGTATCTCCTGAGCTGGCATAGGCACTGCAGGATGCAGTTGGGAGCATGCTAAAATTGTTCTACCCAGGCATCACCCACTCACCTCCCATCAGCAGAGGCACTCTCTGGGAAGGATGGAAGAGGCCAGCTACTGGTCTGCACCCCTCCAGCAGAGCAGCTTTGCATGGTGTGAGTGTCAGACTTGCTGTTGCCTCCGCCCCTGCCTGACTCGCCCCTGGCTGCCTCCCAAGCTAGGAGGCAGCAGCCAGTTCATGCTGCTCTCTAGATTGCCAGGAGGATGAGTGTGGCTCTCTAGGAGCTTAGCAACAACGTGACCTGGTTTTCGTCTTCCTCTCTGAGCTTTTGTCCCCGCCCCATTTTTACCTGGCTTGGCAAAGCAGAAGGATCGCCCCCCCTCTCAGCTGTGGCTCTGCCCAGAAGGCAGGGCAACCAAGCTGGGTGGGCTGAGTGGAGGCAGGAAGAATGGGAAGGGGATCTGAAACTTCTACTTTGTAGTGGGATGCTGAGCTGAGCCGGGCTGCCCCCACCTTCTTAAACTGCCTACTTCACTTTAAGAAAGTGGGGGCAACCCAGCTCCGCTCAGCATCCCACTACAAAGTTTCAGATCCCCTTCCTGTTCTTCCTGTCCTGTTGCCAGATTGGCGTTGCCCTGGAAAAGGCTGCGGAGCTTTTCCTGTTTGAAAATTACCCCAGCGTGATCTTCCCAGACTCCTGTGGCTCTCTAGGCAGGCACGGCTGTTGCTGCTGGCTGGGCAGCGAAATTTGGCTTCTGCACATGCGCAGAAGCGAAATGTCACATGCAGGGCCGACCGGGATGGACCTGTGCATGCAAGTCCATTTCCGCTGGTGGAAAGGCCTAGACATTGTCTCAGCCCGACCTTCGCCTGCCCTTAGAATCCCGGGCAACTTTCCCAACCTAGCACCTGAGTCTTTTCACCCCCTACCCTCCATCCTGCTGGGAGAGCACAGCTGTTTAGTCTCTTGGCATTTCCTTGCGCAGAAGCAAGGAAATTCAGGTTTTGCACAGGAAGCTGAAGGGTGCGCATATGCACGCCCATCCCCCCACCAGGCACACGCACGTACCCCTCCCACACCAGAGTGTTCCAGTAGGGACGCGATTGGCTGCCCTTTGCTCATTAAGGGACCAGAAACAAAAAAATATACTGAATTAGAAACTAGATTTAGTAGTTATAAATAGATGAATTTCTGAGATTTGATACATACAATGATTTTTTACTTATTGAATGTAATCTGCGTGGGTTTTTTTTTAACTATAAAATTACATATGTGAAGGATAAACATAAATTGTATTTCGACTAAGCAATCTAAAACAACATAATGAACATAATATATTAATGAACAATGTAGTAATGAATTTTGAAAGATTATGGGACTGAGATGATTAAACAGGGTTTGAAAAAGATTTCTTAAAAGGATGTTTAAATGGAAAATATATATAAAAATATTTTATTAAATTGATTTGGGATGAATGTATAAAATTTATCGGAAGTAATTACAAATGCTGAAATGTGTAATGATTTTTAATATAAGATTGGCACATCTAAATATATAGGGGCATGCAGCTATAAGATAAGAAACAAACATTGAGAAACAGAGACTGAGAAAGAGGAGAGAGCAATAGGCCTTATGATAAAAAAGAACAAGAAATCATAAGTTATTGGAAATTAAATAGAATAGAATAGAATAGAATTTTTATTGGCCAAGTGTGATTGGACACACAAGGAATTTGTCTTGGTGCATGTGCTCTCAGCATACATAAAATAAAATATACATTTGTCAAGAATCATGTGGTACAACACTTAATGATTGTCATAGGGGTCAAATAAGCAATGAAGAAGCAATATTAATAAAAATCTTAGGATATAAGCTACAAGTTACAGTCATACAGTCAACATGGGATGAAATAGGTGAAAGGAATGATGAGAAAAACTAGTAGAATAGAAGTGCAGATTTAGTAGAAAGTCTGACAGTGTTGAGGGAATTACAGTCATACCTCGTCTTACGAACCTAATTGGTTCCAGGGGGAGGTTCGTAAGACGAAAGGTTTGTAAGACGAAACATTGTTTCCCATAGGAAACAATGTAAAGTCAATTAATCCGTGCAACAAAAAAAAACCCCCGCAAAAACCCGCTGCCGCCCGGCTGTGACCTTTTAAAACAGCCGCGCGGCTTCCCAGCCGTCTCCCGAAGCCGAACGCCAAACCCAAACTTCCGCGTTCGGCGTTCGGAGGCTGCTGGGATGCCCCGCCGCCCGGCTGTCACCTTTTAAAACAGCCGCGCGGCTTCCCAGCAGCCTCCGAACGGTTCAGAAAAAATTTGCCTCTTACGAACTTTTTTCGTGTTATGAACGCCAAACCCGAACTTTCGGGTTTGGCGTTCGGAGGCTGCTGGGAAGCCGCGCGGCTGTTTTAAAAGGTGATAGCCGGGCTGGGGGGCTTCCCAGCAGCCTCCCGAAGCCGAACGCCGTAAGACGAAAAAAGTTCGTAAGAAGAGGCAAATTTTTTCTGAACCCCGGGTTCGTATCTTGAGTTGTTCGTAAGACGAGGGGTTCGTATCTTGAGGTACCACTGTATTTGTTTAGTAGAGTGATGGCGTTCGGAAAAAAACTGTTCTTGTGTCTAGTTGTCTTGGTGTGCAGTGCTCTGTAGCGACGTTTTGAGGGTAGGAGTTGAAACAATTTGTGTCCAGGATGTGAGTGGTCAGTAAATATTTTCCCCGCCCTCTTTTTGACTCGTGCAGTATACAGGTCCTCACTGGAAGGCAAGTTGCCAGCAATTGTTTTTTCTGCAGTTCTGATTATCCTCTGAAGTCTATGTCGGTCCTGTTGGGTTGCAGCACCAAACCAGACAGTTATAGAGGTGCAGATGAGGACAAATATTAAAGTGGGAGCTAAAAGTGGAGGTTAATTAGATAGAAAATCTGGATGACAAAATGATTATTATTTTTTAGGGGAGGAAAAGGAATTTGGCATCATGTACCTAAAACAAAAGGCTTTATTTGGAGTTATAAGCAACAAAAAAAAATAGTGATTGGAACTGTCTTTAAAGTGGATTTTACAGCAACGGTTTGCTAATAACAGGTTGGGACACTCAGGAAAGATACTAGAGGAATGAAGAGGAAGTAGAAAGGAAGGGAGAGAAGGAATGAGTGGTGAAGAGAGAGAGAGAGAGAGACAAAAGAGAGAAGAGGTCTAGGAGGAGTGAAGGGAAAGTAGGTAGGAGGAGGTAAGAAAGAAGGAGGATGGGTACAAGAAAGGATAATTAAAGGAGCAGATTGCTGTTGTTTAACCATTTTAAAAAATTAAATAGGGGACTATGAATGAAGGGCAAAATATACAATTATGAACTTTGTATGATGTGTGTAGACATGTTGAATCTGTATTTATGAAGGTAAGAAAAATAAAAAAACCTTTGGGGGGGAAAAGAAATAGTGACACTGAAATTAATTTATCTGAAAATATTAGATATCTTCATTACAGTGTCACTATTTCTTGTCTTGCATATGTATGTATGTATGTATGTATGTATGTATGTATGTATGTATGTATGCCACTTTAATGAAATGATCTATGTATGATTTTTAATGATGTGGGAAATAATTGTAATTTAAACTGTTTTCATGGAATAATTTTAAAAACATTTTTATCTGAAGAAAAGGAATTAAATGATCAATTAAAGAAGAAGAAAGAATTGCAAGAAAAGTTGCGGTCCAATGAGAAGGAAATAGAGGAAGCTCAGACTCTTGCATCCATCCACCCAGGCATTGTCAATGGTAAGGCTGCTATACTGCCTCATGATTTAAAGAAATGTAGAAGATTGACGGCAGAAAAAGACCTCATGGTCCATCTAGTCTGCCCTTATACTATTTCCTGTATTTTATCTTAGGATGGATATATGTTTATCCCAGGCATGTTTAAATTCAGGTACTGTGGATTTACCAACCACGTCTGCTGGAAGTTTGTTCCAAGGATCTACTATTCTTTCAGTAAAATAATATTTTCTCACGTTGCTTCTGATATTTCCCCCAACTAACCTCAGATAGTGACCCCTTGTTCTTGTGTTCACTTTCCTATTAAAAACACTTCCTCCTGAACCTTATTTAACCCTTTAACATATTTAAATGTTTTGATCATGTCCCCTCTTTCCCTTCTGTTCTCCAGACTATACAGCTTGAGTTAATTAAGTCTTTCCTGATAGGTTTTATGCTTAAGACCTTCCATCATTTTTATAGCCCGTCTTTAGACCCGTTCAGACAGAAAATTGAGTATAACAGAAAGTAGAAAGGCTTTCACAAATGTCTCCAGGGTCCTCCCCCCACCATCTGTTTTGGGCATTTTAGCTATTTTCCCATTGCTGTACCATAGAACCTCTGGTCATGAATATCACAACCAAATCAGATTACCACCAAAAAATTCACATTTTTTTAAATGGCCAATTTCACATTCTGCACCTTTTTTTTTGTACCTGCTAAATTTCCAAAATTAGGTTTGGGTCATGTCGTTTCAGAGTAATTACTCAAGTAGGAGCTCTTGAAAACTCTAGGCTTGAGATATGGCTTGAGATACAAACTGTTAAAATGGTCAATTAAAGTCAAAAAGTGTAAAAGATAATTGGTCAATTAAAGAAAAATAGGAAATAAATGAAAGAAGAACTAAAAAAATGAAAATTAAAAAAACAGAAAAAAACCCCTCATTTGGATATTCCTAATATCATATTGATATTTTAGTCCTTCCTACATTGAGAATCTAAACAAAGTCAGTCCTGGAAATGGGTTCCATCAGGCTGTTTCAAGTTTGTAAGCTAAATTGAGAAATTGAAAAATATACCCTGAAACAAGGGAGTCACAAATCATTTCTGTACTGCAGCTAAGAAAGTTACATGGATGTAAAGTCACCAGAAGGTTCAGTTTGAAGATTACATTTTTATTTGTTTGTTTGTTTTGTCCAGTACGTATTGGTGGTATAAAAAGATATAATAATATTTGTATACATGATACCAGTAAAAGAGAAACATTAGGACAGGGGACGGAAGGCTGACCTCTTAGGACCTCTTAGGAATCTGGAGAGGTCAACAGTGGATAGTCTAAGGGTAAAGTTTTGGGAGTTAGGTGATGATACTATAGAGTCTAGTAGTGAGTTCCATGTATCGACTACTCGGCTACTAAAATCATAGTTCCTGCAGTCGAGTTTAGAGCGGTTTACTTTAAGATTGTATCTTATTATTTTTAAACTTAGAGTTTGCACAGATCCAAAAAAACAGATAAAAGCAGATAAATAGGGAATATTGCTTGTTTTTTTCATAACAGTTTTAATGTTTTCATGGCTTTCTGGATACTTTTTTCTCAGAAGGCTTGTGTGTGTTAACTGTATAGGCATAGGTATTGAAAGTATGTATTTATGTCTATTTATGTGTGGGGGGGTATGTATGTATATGTGTGTGTGTGTATGTGTGTGTATCATGGTGGCTCAGTGGCTAAGATGCTGAGCTTGTCGATCAGAAAGGTTGTTAGTTTGGCTGTTCAAATCCCTAGCGCCACATAACGGAATGAGCTCCTGTTACTTGCCCCAGCTTCTGCCAACCTAGCAGTTCAAAAGCATGTAAAAATGCAAGTAGAAAAATAGGGACCAGCTTGCTGGGAAAGTAACAATGTTCTGTGCATTTTCCGCATTTAATCAGGCCAGCCACATGACCACGGAATCATCATCAGACAGTGCTGGCTCTTTGGCTTAGAAATGGAGATGAGCACCATCCCTTTGAATCAGGAACGACTAGCACATATGTGCGAGGGGATTTTTACCTTATATATTTAATAATGTTTATATTCTTCAGTGTCATTTTAATAATATTTATTGTTTTAATAACAATCTACTAAAATTATTTAGGCCCCAGAATAAATTGCATAAATAAATTAAGGTTATATGTATTGACATGAAATTATTTTACAGAAGATGCACTTCAAGCATTGGTTGAGACAAAAAGACGCTTGACTATAGAGTTAAAGGAAGCTGTTCATGATATTGAGAAGATAGAACATGCTTTAGAAATGGCTCAACTTGAACGACCTAGTGGTATGACTTAAATTTTTTAAACAATTATTTTACAAGAATACTGCTTCATCACCATCTTTATTACAATATTAATGTTAGAAGAGGTGTAAATCAAGCACCTTTGTCAGTTCTTGGATCAATGGTTTATAGCCATTTGGAATAATGGCTTAAGGTATACTGTTTAAGGATTTATTAGAATGATTTAAATTTGTGTTAGAAAAGATCATTTATTAGGCAATACTTGGGGTTGGTTTTTTTTTACAATTGATTTCTGTCATTCCCCCTTCTTTATCTTTTCAAAAGTTTAGATAATTATTATAACCAATGAAGTGGGTTCATTTTAGATTCTAGTATCCTCTTCCTCACATCTCTGTTTATAATGTTTACTTGTAAAAAAGATTACACATTCCCAGCTTACTGTAAAGTTAATTCTCAATTTACAACAGTTCATTTAGTAATTGTTTGAAGTTACAACAGCACTGAAAAAGTGGCTTATAAGTATTTTTCACACTTACAAATGTTGCAACATCTGCATTTTCATGCTTGGCAACTGATTCATATTTATGATGGTTGTCCTGGGAATATGGGATCACTTTTGTGACCTTTTGATAAACAAATTCAGTGTTGAAGTCTAATTCACTTAACCATGTTACTTTCTATAATTGCATTCACTTAACTGCGGCAAGTAAAATGGGACAAAATTCAGTTAACAAATACCTCACTTTTGGACTCAATTGTAAGTCATATGTTGAGGAGTACCTGTATTATTATACTTTGTAGGGTTTTTAAAATATATGTTGAAGTGTTTGGAAGTCTTTAAAAATTAAAATATTAATAATAAAGAACTTTACTTTACAATCATCAAGCTCATCTTGCTGCAATCATGACTAAACGTTATGGATGGCCTATACAGTATACTGTATTATCCTCCTGTTCAGAAATATCTTACCGGTGCATTTAAATTCCTAGTTCTAAAGCACTTCAAGCTGTTAACTTATCTTCTAATATTTTTTGAATTTATAATTTATTTTATTTTGAAATTGGAGGCTTCATTTGACTGCCATAGAAAATTTATATTTTAAAATTGTTTAACACTGCAATGTCTATTTAATATGATGAGAAATATGCAATTTTTCAAAAGGAAATTTTGACAACCAATCTGAGTCCCCATTCTTAATATAAAATGAAATTTTACAAATGTCATGATTTATTTCATTTTAAAGAATATCAACTCTTATATTTTTACAAGCATGTTTCAATTCCCAATCTTCCTTTAGAAATATACTAAAAACTGCATTTCTAGCACAAAATGAATGGTTGGAATAATTAATATAAATATAAATAATAAGAGGGAGCCAGAAGCATGGTTCACTCTCTCTACTATTCACTGCTCTTTCTGTTTTGTCTATGTGACTATGCTGAGATGGGAACTGTGTGTTCAAATGATTCATTTGTTTCATTTAGTTTGTTTTGTTTTATTGAATAGGATCTACAATAATATTAGCAACATTTGAAACAACCCAGTTTATGAAAATAATTGTTCATGTTATATGATTTTATAAATAATGAGAATATTTTCTAATATTTTAAAGAAATAATTAAAAAAGGGAGATCACTGAATCATCTACTTAAAAAGAAAAAGTTACTACAGAAACGTTTAAATTCCAACTGGGCAGAATTAGAAGATGCTCATGCTCTTATGGCTGCCAAACCCGGATATATAAATGGTAAGTAAACTGTAATTCTGATATTTGTAATACAGTACTAGATATAGCAACAGCAATAGCACTTGGACTTATATAACACTTCACAGTGCTTTACAACCCTCTCTAAGCAGTTTACAGGTCACTACATTGCCCCCAACAATCTGAGCCTTCATTTTACCTACCTTGGAAGAATGGAAAACTGACTCAATCTTGAGATTTGAACAACCTTGAGATGTGAATTGTAGTCAGCCGGCAGTCAGTAGAAATAGCCTGCAGTACTGCACTCTAACCACTGTCCCACAGTGCCTCATATTCTGCTTAGCTGAATTTATAGTTAAGATAAAATGATATTTGCTGAGCTGTAAGTAAGACTTCTCAAATTTTCTGTCCCTCATAAAGAGGAAGGAGCAATAAAAATGTTTACTTTAGATTTTATTCATAGTCACCGGTACAACCAGGCTGAGGCTTACATTTTTACAGCTCTTCTGTGACTTGGTTAATTTGAAGTACTTAAACTTCATTCCAATTTTAAACTGTAACAGCTTGTTGTACTGTTAAAATAGTGTTTAATAATACATATGATAAGTAAAAGAAGCTAATGTTAATTCATATTTAATAAAGAATCAATAGTTTTATCAACTTTAGTTAAAATTATCAGCAGGTTATGATATCAAACCACTGCAGAAGTTGGTGATAAATTCATGGCTTGCAAAACCTGATTTATGTGGGAGCTTGGGAGTGGTGAATTCCAGGAGGGAGCAGATCAACTACAAAGCATTATTTTAAAAAAAATATATTAATTTTTAAAATATAAGACAGGACAAGACATACAACATTTAACACAAAAAGGAGCTACAATTGCTCCACTCAGTATATAAGTCTTCTTAATAGGGAAAAAAACCCCCTAATTCTAGTTTAGATCGATACAGAAACGTCAACTTATCAATAAAATATCTCTATATAATATATGCTGACATAAAAATCTTAACTTTTCAGTACTTTCCAGTTATGTAATTATAATTAAAATAATTAAAATCCATTTGAGATAAAATAAAATTATCTATCAAATATTGCTATGTAATATATTCAATCTAGTAAATTTAACTATTCAATACTTTGTTTTGATATCTTTATAAATCTTTTTTTGTGTTCCACCAGTTGTAAACCTTCTGCCAATTTTTATAAAATTCTGTTTCAGCTTGATTATTTAACCGTCTCGTCATTATATCTAATTCTGCACATTCCATAATCTTCCTAAAAACCTCTTCATCTTTTGGAATTTCCTTTTCTTTCCATTTTTGTGCAGAAGCGATCCTTGCAGCAATAAAATATGGATTATTAAGTAATATGTTTATTTTTTATACCTGGTATCTGTGATACCTAATAAGAAAAATTATGGGGTCTTCCAAATTTCTTTGTTTGTGATTTCCTTTAGCCATTTTTCTACCTTATTCCAATAAATCTTTGTTTTTGGACATGTTCACCATGTATGAAATTATGTACCAATTTCTTTTTTACATTTCCAACAAATAGGTGAAGTACTTGGAAACATCTTTGAAATCCTATTGGGTGGCAAGTGCCATCTATAAAACATCTTGATTTGGTTTTCTTTAAAAGAAACTGATTTAGTTATTTTCCAGTTATATATCCAAACCTTTTCTCATGTATCTAGGTCTATTTCTTTTCCTAGGTTTTTACACTAACTGATCATATTATTTTTTAATATCCAGCCTATTGTCTTGTAGTTTATTAAATTTTATACACCTTTCCAATCAGTTTTCCTTGATTTTGGATTAATAATTTCCCCAATATATTATTATCTTTCTTAAATATAAATATTTTTACATCTTTTTGAAATCTGGAATTGATCTGGGCGTATTGCCACCAATCCATTTCTACACCCACCTCCTGTAATTCTTGTTTTGTTTTCAGTTTTAGTTGATTATCAAGTAAATCTCTATATTTCCACATTTTACTTTCTTTTAATAAATTAGGGGGGGGATATAGCTTCTATTGGCGAAATCCATTCTGGTATTACCAGGAAATGATTTTTTTTATCTCATTCCAAACATCTAATAATGCCTTTCTGATTGTGTGTCTTTTTACCTGAATGGTCCCTTTGACTGTTAGAGATTGCATTAAAGTCACATACTATTATCATATTTTCTATTGATAATTCAATTATTTTGTCATGTAATTTCTTGTAAAGATGAAGAGGTTTTTAGGAAGATCATGGAATGTGCAGAATTAGATATAATGACGAGACGGTTAAATAACCAAGCTGAAACAAAATTTTATAAAACCAAAATTAGGAAATATCTATACAAGCTTAGCTGATTAAAAAAAGAGGTGTAGCAATGTATATTGATGAAGCAATAGATTCAAAAGAAATATATAGTGATCAAGAAGGTAGAATTTTAATTGTACAATTAGATTTAGAAGCAAAACCTCTCATTATTATATCTATATATGCACCGAATGTACAATTTATGGCTCCCAAGCCTGCCGGCAAAGCCAGTTTTTCATAGACTTTCAGAAGGCCAGCAGGTTGGGAGCAGTATGGATATTGGGGGAGAGTTGGTTCCATAGAGCCAGGGCGGCCACAGAGAAGGCTCTCTCCTGTGGACCTGCTGAACTGCAACCCTTAGTTGATGGGACCCGGAGAAGGCACACTCTGTGCAATCTTATTGGTTTCTGGGAAGTATACCGCAGGAGACAGTCCCGTAAATAGTCTGGCCCTAAGCCATGTAGGGTTTTATAGGTAATAACCAACACCTTGAATTGTGACTGGAGACTAATCGGTAGCCAGTGCAGCTCACAGAGAATAGGTGTTATACGGGTATAAGCTGTTGAGCATATATGATATGCTCAACAGCTTAATTTTTAATCAGAGTCTTATTGATGTCCATTCCCTTAAAATTAAATGATGACTAAATACAGCTATAGGTTTGACTTTTTTTAAAAAAAATATTTATTTAATATCTATTTATTTATTTATTTTATTTATATAACTCATAAGCAAATAACTCTGGGAAACGGGCAACAAAACTAAAATGACAAATATCTGAAACTATTATTACCAAATATGAAAAACATGAAAAACTATAAATGTCACAGCTAAAAATTTGTGTTGTACTGCACACAATAGTATAGTATGGTGTGGTGTGGTGTAGAGTAGAATAGAATAGAATAGAATAGAATAGAAATGAATGGAATTGAATTGAATTGAATTTTATTGGTCAAGTATGATTGGATACACAAGGATTTGTCTTAGTTTGTCAAGAATCATAAGGTACAACATTTGTACCTTCAATAATGCTATTGAATGCTGAACTAAAGTCTACAAAGAGGACCCTTGTGTAAGTCTTTGGAGATTCAAGGTTGAAGGATGTAATGCAGAGCCATATTCGGATAGGGGCGGCATACAAAGCCAATTAAAAAATATAAATAATAAATTAATAACACCATCTGTTGTTCTTTGTGTAGGTTGCAACTTGCATACAGATAGGGTTGTCCTTGTTCAAGCACATCAAAGGCTGAGTCTGCAAATCAAATTGCAGCTCCATCCGCTACCTTGGCCTTGCTTCCCAGCTTAGACTCAGTCCTCAATGAGGTTTGACATGGTTTTTAGAGCTTTTTCTGACTGCTAGCTTCAATTGGACTTTATTTTACATACATAATTATCAAATTACCACCAACTATTATCACCATTACTGTTAGTAATCTTTCTGCCTAATGTGACACCGGAAGGCAGAGAGATAGAGGAGTTGATTTAAATGGAGTGGGGTTTTCTGGCAGTGGATCCGTGAGTGTCCCCAAGTGGGACAGTATTAGCCTTTCAAAGATTTTTATAACTACAGATGTTAAGGCAACTGGTCTGTGGTCGTTCAGTTCATTGATGGTTGGCTTCTTCGCTATTGGATGATAGTAGAGCGTTTGAAACATGAAGGAACATAGCACATCTCTTGGATGTGTATATTGTTAATAGGGCAAATATATCAGCGTTTTTTAAGTGAACTGACCTAATTATTTTTACAGAGCATAAACTACAAGTGTTATCTGATGAAAGAAGCAAATTGTCTAAAGAGCTAAAAGACGTTTTTCAGGAAATATTAGCATTGCAACAAGGTGCTCCAGGTAAACAATTTGGAGGTAAGTTAACAAAAAGGAGAAAAAAATAATAAAATATTTTTCTAAGTAAAAGAGTTATAAATTCCATCTGATTGGTATTCTTTATTGAAAATGGAATAAACTCAATTACAGTAAAGTCTTGATTATCCATCCTTCAGTCATCTGACATTCTGGATTATCTGATGTCGTGGCTGCTTGGGTGCATGACTGTAGGCATTTCTGCACCCCCAGACGTGCCCCCAAACATGGCAGCCACGATGGAGAAGCAGTCCCCAAGGACTGACTTTTCTCTGCAAAACCTTAATTGGGGGGAAAGAGGCGGGGAGTTGGAGATGTCAGGAAGGAAGGAGAGCCTCTTCTCACCTCTCCTCCACACACAGCTCCCCTGCAGGCACTGGCTGCCCACCCAGGAGAAATGCACTACCTAACCCTCCCAATGCCTCGTTCCCTGGCCACCTTACCACCCCTTCCCGCCCTGCCTCTTCTCCGGGCCTATCTGCCCATCGGCCTACCTAAAGCGCCCAATGCCCCATTTCCAGGCACACCAACCAGGTCGCCCAGCGCCATCTTCCAGGCAAGAGGGTGGCGCCAAGAGAAGTTGGGGTGGGGAGGCGCAGGCTGCTGTAGTGCCCAGGCGAGTGGGCGGGTGAGCGAGCTGGGAGGAGCAAAGCAGAGGGCTGTGGGGACCCCACTGGCAGAAAATGTTCATGCCGGCAGCGGCGGTGGCTTGAGGCAAGCGGAGCAGGGAAGGAAGGTGAGCAAGTTTAGAGAGGGGCGGACGAAATACCCATTGGCTTTTAGCAGTTAGCAGTAATTACTACTTGGAAATAAGCAGTCTCTGAAAATACATGTCATAAGCGTGCAGAGTTGAATTCGTCTTTAGTTTATATCTCCTGAATTGCTTTATCTCAGGACTACTGGAGACCTATTTATTTTTCTCCTGCCTTGATTTTGAGTCAGGTCAAGGTCACATACAGTAGAGTCTTGATTATCCAACATTTTCGGCTATTCGACTATCACCCCACCCATTTATGTCAGATAATTGAGACTCTACTATATGTCTGAAAAAGTAATTTTAATTTTTGTCATAAAAATAAAATGCTATAATCAATTAATTTACATGATAAAAATATTATAAAGCTTTCTCAAGTATTTCTCAAACATTTATTTTGAAATATTATGGTAATATATATATATACAGTGATACCTCTACTTATGAACGCCTCTACTTATGAACTTTTCGAGATACAAACCATGCGTTCAAGATTTTTTTGCCTCTACTCACGAACCATTTTCTACTTATGAACCCTCACTCCTCTCTCGGCTGCTGCTGCTGCTGCTGCGAGCACCAAAAAAGCGCACATCGGAGGAGCTCTCTGCAGCTGCTTCATATCCCTGCCACTTTCCCCTCTAGCCCTCCGCTTCCTCCGCTCACCGCAGCCATCCCATCCCACTGCCAAAATCCCCCCTAGCCTACCGCTTCCTTCACCCCATCTCACTGCCAAAATCACCCCTCCAGACACTTCCTATGCCCTCCAAAATCACTCCTCCAAAAGCTTCCTATGCCGCCCCAAATCGCTCCCAAAATCACCCCTCCAGATGCTTCCTACGCTGCCCCAAATCACCTCCAAAATCACCCCTCCAGATGCTTCCTAATATACCAAGACCTTCACACACCGCGCGCACACACACACACGCACACACACACACATATATATATATGATGGTGAATGTGATTTCACTGAAATGTCATGTAGACACTCAAAATATTACACAGAGTAAAACCCGAACTCAGAACAATCTACGTATATATAAAATGTAACATTTTAAATTTTACTGTTTATTTCATACTGATGAAGAGATCAGAATGAATGCTGGTTTTTGTACCACGTCAAACAATTTCAGGAAAGTTTTCACCAGTTCTTGTGGGAATTTAATTCAAATTTCACAGAAAATTTTAAAGGCTTTGTGACATATTTCTTCTCATACTTTGTTTCTTTGCACTAAGAATTAACGGTATTGATATATAAATTTTAATACATTATATAAACTTATCCATATTAAAATGTTTTTTCTTTTGAATTTTCTGAGTAATAAAAGGATCTTTCAACAAATTTGAAAAGATAATTTAAAACCTTTCTCTTTTTTTGCATAAAAAGAATTGTATATACTATCTGAGAAGAAACAACTGTTATTAGAAAATTTAAAAAGGTTACAAGAAGCTCAAGCTCTTGCAGCGGTCCATCCTGGCGGTATGGATGGTATGTTTGTGTTTATTTTTCATTCTTTTAGCTATAATATTAATTGTGAGTACCTTGAATTAAAGTGCTTCATTTGTTAGGGAAACTGAAAACTGATATAGAAAATTAATCCTGTTTTAATACTTATATAAATAGGATAAGAAGCAAACTGTTAGACTTTGGAGTTTCCAGTGAAATCAGTTGCAAAAGAAGCTTAAACACTGATAATATATCATTTCTTCTTAATAAGATACAGTGTTCCCTCGATTTTCGCTGGGGATGCGTTCCGAGACTGCCCGCGAAAGTCAAATTTCTGTGAAGTAGAGATGCGGAAGTAAATACACCATTTTTGGCTATTGACAGTATCACAAGCCATCCCTTAACACTTTAAACCCCTAAATTACCATTTCCCATTCCCTTAACAACCATTTACTCACCATTATTACTGGTACTCACCATTGAATAAGACACTTAGTGATCCTGATATTTATAAACATAATTATTTACTAACAATAATTATTTGTTTTGTTATTTATTTGCCTATACTCTGACAGATTTTGAATTTAAATCGATTGTAACCCCCCTCCCCCAAAGGAAGACACACAAATGGGCATGCAGACACACAGAATAGCAGTAGCAATAGTACTTAGACTTCTATACTGTACCAATTCACAGTGCTTTACAACTCTCTCTAAGTGATTTAGAGTCAGCATCAACAATATGCTGACTCTAAACCTCATTTTACCCACCTCAGAAGGATGGAAGGCTGAGTCAACCTTGTGCCTTGTGAGATCTGAATTGCCAAACTACTGGCAGTCAGTGATCAGTAGCCTTCAGTATTGCTTTCTATCCACAGCACTACCACAGCTCTTAATTCAGACAAAAGTTTGGCGATGTCGTATGATGTCATCGGGCGGGAAAAACCATGGTATAGAAAAAATCCGCAAAGTATTTTTTAATTAATATTTTTTGAAAAACCGTGGTATAGGCTATTCACGAAGTTCAAACCCGCGAAAATCGAGGGAACACTGTACCGTACTTTCTCTGGATACTAACATTACTTTTTAAAAAATTACTACTTACTGCAGATATTTTTATATGATTCTTTAGTTGTCTAGTGATACTTTTTTCAACAGACACTCACCTGAATGTAATGAAAAGATTATATATAATTTCATTTCATATATAAAATGGTGACATTTTCTTCCAAAACTTTGAATACAGTGCCATCCAGAATTTAAATAGCTTAGAGAAAAATAGAATTTGGAGAGATTCCATCATAGAAATGTTAGCTACTAAAGCATTTAACCCCCAGATTAAATTCCTGAAACTTACATTCCAATTTACTACAATGCCTCCAGTTATTACTGTAATGACTTTGGCCTTAAAAATCCATAACTGAAATCAGGAATGTCAATGGATTGCACATAAATTTTCTCTTGAAATAGGGCATAAATCAGTCTTAACACATGTTTAAAATATATTTAGAACATATGAACTTTTATACCTAAAAGGTTCATTGAAGAGTAGACAGGACCTTGAAAAGGAAGGAAAAGGAATGGATTGGTTATTGTATTATCAGATACAAAGTAGATATAACAAGGATTTAATAGAATTCAGAATTGGTAAGGAATCAAATGTAATAGACAAAATACTAACAGGACCAAATAAAAGATTTATTACTAGAATGTATAAATATTTATTAAATTTCAAAAATATAGACGAACCTCTAAAGCCAAATATGGATGACCAACTTTGGGTATAACATACAATTAGGGGATTGGGAAAAACTATGGAAAATAAACCTTAAATTGACAATATCTATACCATATAAAGAAAATGTGTACAAGATGTTCTACTGGTGGCACTAAGTCCCGGCAAGATCAGTGCAGAAGCTCTCAATGTACACACCCTGTTTCCCCGAAAATAAGACAGCATCTTATATTAATTTTTGCTTCGAAAGATGTGCTACGTCTTATTTTCAGGCGATGTCTTATTTTTTTTCAATGAAGAAGAATTCACATTTATTGCGGAACAAAAAAAATGAACTGTTGCGTGCGCAGCCACATAGGTGTTGTCTATGGTTATTTGGAATAGGATATTAGAGGGAATGCTGTAAAACGAAACGTCTCCTACATCTTACTTTCGGAGGATGCCTTATATTAGGCAATTCTATGAAAATTCTCCTATGTCTTACTTTCAGAGATGACTTATTTTCGGGGAAACAGGGTACAAACAACAAAGTAATGTAATCATAAGATACCAAAAAGAGAATAGAAAAAATGAGAAAGATAATGGTAAAACAGCCATACCACATGAGTATTGCATAGCATATTAGTTTGTATTTGGTTGTACAAACGTTTTGATGCATTTTCTTTGTTAAATTATTCTTTCAAAATATGATTAAGATCCTAGTTTCCAACCTTTAATTTGCTTAATAGTGCCAATTTGTATATTAAGACAAAGAACACTGATTATACAGTTTAACTTAGTTAATTAAAAAAGTTTTGTGTAATGCTCATTAAAATGTAAACAATTGAGATTACAGTGATAACTCGTCTTACAAACCCCTCATCATAGGAACTTTTTGAGATACGAACCCGGGGTTTAAGATTTCTTTGCCTTGTCTTAAGAACCATTTCGGGCTTACGAAGCCGAGCCCGGGTCCGTGGGCTCTCTGACTGCGCGTGCGCTCTCGTACTGCGCATGCACTCTCTGACTGCCGCAGGGATTTCCATGGGATTTCCCAGTTGATTACAGTCCCTGCCAGGATTCTTTGGGGGGGGGACAGAGTCGCACCTGAACATGGAGCCTGCTTAGGAGCCGCTGCCTGCTTGGAGGAGGAGAAGCTGCAGCTGCTACCGCTGCTGCAGCCGCCACCGCTGCGGGAGGAGCCGCGCCAGGCTCCAAAGTTTGCAAAGGTTTCTGCGGCCAGGAGGCTCAGTGGAGAAAGAGGCCATGTTCGGGCGTGGGAGTTCAGGCCCCTTCGCCTGCCTCCGACCTCCTTGCACCCCTGACCTCCTGCCCTCTTGCCGCCCTTTTGCTGACAGCGCTCCTAGTGAAGGAGCTGCGAGAGGGGTGGGGCAGGCATTCCCGAAGCGCTTGGTGAAAGCGCTCCCAGCGAAGGGGCTGTGAGAGGGCTTTCTCTGAGCACTTCGGGAATGCCTGCCCCACCCGTCTCGCAGCCCCTTTGCTGGGAACGCTTTTGTCCTGGGCTGTCAGGGAAGGGGCTGCAGGAGAGGTGGGCAGCCGTTCCAGAAGCACTTGGAGAAAGCGCTCTTGCAGCCACTTTGTTGGTAGTGCTTTTGCCAAGCACTTCAGCAACGCTGCCCCCCCGCAGCCGCTTCGCTGGGAGCGCTTTCGTCACGGGCTGTCAACGAAGGGGCTGCGAGAGGGACAGGGCAGGCACTTCCGAAACGCACGGAAAAAACCCTCTCACAGCCCCTTCGCTGGGAGCACTTTCGCTGAGCCAGCCCCTTCGCAGCCGCCCCTCTGCTCCAGCCCCGCCCTCCCAAAGTGTGGAGCTGCCACGTCCTGGCAGATTCCATCGCTCTGGCCAGGACAAGAGGATAGTGGCGGCTGCGGTGGTTTCCCTTGGAGAAGCAGCAGCAATGCCGGGGAATGTCACGTCCACCCCCCTACCCCCCGCCCCCAAACAAGGACCTGAATGCTGGCAGTAATGGACAAAAGGGGTGAGTTTTGGCCTTGCACGCATTATTCGCTTTTCCATTGATTCCTATGGGAAACATTGTTTCATCTTACAAACTTTTCACCTTACGAACCTTGTCCCGGAACCAATTAAACTCGTAAGACGAGGTATTACTGTATATTGAATACTGATTAGAAAATTATACAGCAGTTTTATTCATTTAATAGTTTGTTATGAATTGATCTCAAATGTTTTTATAGAACATAAACAAAAGCAGCTAACTGAGCAAAGGAAACATTTAACTTCAGAGTTAGAGACAATAGTAAAGAATATTCGAAGAGTGGAACATATTACTTCAGAAATATCTCTAGATATAGAAGCCAGCGGTAAGCAAATTAAATTTATCTGTCTATCTATCTATCTATCTATCTATCTATCTATCTATCTATCTATCTATCTATCTATCTATCTATCTATCTATCTAGACAAGTACGCATTGGTAGTATACAAAGATGTAACAATATTTATATACATGATATTAGTAAGAGAGAAACATTAGGACAGGGGACGAAAGACATGCTGGCGCCCTTTACTGACCTCTTAGGAATCTGGAGACACCAACAGTGGATAGCAAAGCACTGTCTTCATGTCCTTCTAAAGGATTTGCAATGCATTTATAAATCATACTGAGTGGAAGCATGAGGGATTGATACTCTGCTGTCATAATCAAAACTTTACTGAGTAATACAGTGATCCCTCGATTTTCGCGGGGGTTACGTTCCAAGACCTCCCGCGAAAGTCGATTTTCCGTGAAGTAGCGGTGCGGAAGTAAAAACACCATTTTTGGCTATGGACAGCCAAAAACTACCCCTCTCACCGGCTTTCTTCGGACACGGGTCCTCCTGCAGCAGCGCTGGCGGCCACCGTTTCCCGTAGGCACCCGCCCGCCCGCCGTTCGCCGTTCACCCGCCCGCCCGCCGTTCACCCGCCCGCCCGCCGTTCGCCCCGCCCGCCCGCCCGCCGCTCGCCTGCCCGCCCACCGCTCGCCCGTTCGCCCGCCGCTCGCCCGTTCGCCCGCCGCTCGCCCGTTCGCCCGCCGCTCGCCCGCTCGCCCGTTCGCCCGCCGCTCGCCCGCTCGCCCATTCGCCCGCCGCTCGCTCGCTCGCCCGCCCGCTCGCCGCCCGCTCGCCGCCCGCTCCACCTCTCTTTCTCCTCTGCTGCAAGAGAGGCGGGACAGGCATTCTCCGGAAGCTGGTGGGTGCACGGGCCGGCGCGTGAGAGAGAAAGAGGGGGGAGAGCAAGAGATAGCAAGAGAGAGAGAAAGAGTGAGAGAAAGAAAACAAAAGAGGGAAAGTGAGAAAAAGAGAGAGAGCAAGAGGGGGAGAGATAGAGAAAGAGAGAGAATGACAGGAAAGAAAGAGAAAGAGACAGAGAAGTGATTCTTGGTGATGACGTATGACGTCATCGGGTGGGAAAAACCGTGGTATAGAAAAAAAACCGTGGAGTATTTTTTAATTAATATTTTTTGAAAAACCGTGGTATAGCGTTTCGCGAAAATCGAGACCGCGAAAATCGAGGGATCACTGTACCAGAAAGAATCTTGCCGCTGTAAATGGTGCTTCTAGGGCAGTGAATAATTAAAATTTGTCTGAAGCCAGTAAAGCAATCATTATCATTTTTAGGATTCAGAATGCCTCTTTAGACTGTGCACAGGGGTGGGCTACTGCCTGGATCGGGGAACACAGTGGGGTAACAAAAATGGAGCTCCACCCCAGAGCACCGAATTTGCACCGAAAAATGTTGAAAGAAAATGCAGGGTGTACTCTTTGGGCAGCTTCTGCATTCTTCTTGAAAGCATTTAAAACCCCCAAAGCCGGCGATTTTGTTACAAACAAAAGTGTTTAGGAAAAGTATAAGGAGATAAGATCTGGAATTAATTCTATGTGATCTGGGTTTCTGCCTCACCCTCCTTTCCAAACGAATATAGTATTCTATAGAACAGAGGTCTTCATAGCTGGCTGGAGAATTCTGGGAGTTGAAATTCACAAGTCTTAAAGTTGCCAAATTTGGGGTAATCTGCAGGAAGGAGGGTTAAGACTATTATGTGAAATGAAGCATTTTGGGATGTTCATTTATTTAGGCTGTGAAAGTAGCAACGAACACTTTAGATTGTAAATGATTACTTTGTGAGTGGCCATTTTAATTATGAAGGTACCTTTATGACAATTCTCAAAATGTGCTTTTAAATATTCTAAGTGAGATGTTTTTTGTCATTTTGCTGTTCTACAGCTGCTCACTTTCTAGGATGTAGGTGAATTTGATGACCTGCTTATTTTGAGTCCATTTATATGGGTATTGTTTTGAGGTTTTTGGAAAATCCTTGGTCAAATCACATGATTGTCAAGTCACTTGCACCGGGTCAAATGGCTGGTAAGCCACTCCTGCCCAGTCACATGACCATCAAGCCACACCCACAAAATAAGCCATGCCCACTGTGTGATAGTAAAAAATTAAGTAGCCCTTCACTGGCTGTGCAGTATTATCTATGGCAGTGATTCCCAACCTTGGCATCTTGAAGATATCTGGACTTCAACTCCCAGAATTCCCCAGCCAGCATTCGCTGCCTGGGGAATTCTGGGAGTTAAAGTCCAAATATTTTCAAGTTGCCAAGGTTGGGAAACACTGATCTATGGGAATTGAATAATATGTTGCACATTGACTAATACTGGAGACCCTGTGAAAACATCCAGAATATGTTTACAAATACTGTAAGAGGTACTGATACTCCTTTACATACAATCTAAAGAAACTGCAGTAGCAAGCAATTAATTTCTTGTTATAATTTGGATCAGTTAAATTATTGCTATTGCCTAGAATTTATTGTTCAGGTTCTGTATTGTTCATTTATTTATTGTTTATTGTACTGAACATTTATTGTTCAGTAATCATGGTTGTATTTCTGATTAGAACATTCTATTAATATTTTTCTTATGAACTCAAAAACTGCATTTCTCTGTTTTGTAGGCTAATCAGTATTTTTGTTTTAGGAAATTCCTGTTTATTTGATTTTTTAAATCTTTCCTTCATATTTTCTATTGCCATCATTTTTTTTAATAACGCAAAATGCATTTGCATTAAAATAATGTAAAAGAATTTTAGTTTATTATATATTCATTTGTCTGTTAATTATTTTACTTTGTAATGTGGCATTTGAAATTTCCATTAAGTAATTTTTTAATAAGTCTTATCTTTTTTTGTGAACAGTGACTTCTTATTTAAAATCCCTTAATTTTGCAGAGAAAGATCTACATGAATTATTAGAAAAGAAGTTTGAATTACTGGAGAATCTGGCATTCAATCAAAAAGAAATGCAGGAGCTTCAGGTTTTTGCAGCTGCCCACCGAGATAGTATCAATGGTGTGTTTTCTAATTCCTCCCCCACATCCGTGATAACAATAATCTGTCCACAGGATTGATACCAGAAAACTTGTGTAGATTTTTGTTGCATTTTTAGTTAGCTTTCTTACATTAAACCACATCAAGATTAATTGTTTATATTCAAATAATGCTGATTTTAAATTGTTCATTTGTTCAAAATAGAAGCAATAGTTATGAATAAATAATTGTAAGTAAAAATCAACAGTTTGTGAAAAATAAACAGAAAATTGGAGATGTGAAAAAATTAATTACAACAAAAAACCTATTAGTAATAAAAAAATTAAAATTAGCAAACTGATCAGTGAAAGTGGTACATTGAAATTACAGCTTCAGGGTGACAAGGAGAATTAGTGGGTAAGCCAATATCATTGCAAAAATATTTATTTAATAATAAAATGAAAGATTCCTGAACAGAGATTAAAAATGAAAATTAGGAACAAAAATACAATGACAGTCACAAATATGAGCTAGTAGTGTGCTGCAACTGCAAAAAAGAAAAAAAAGGAAAATCCTAGGCTGCATTAACAGAGGGATAGAATTAAAATCATGTGAAGTGTGAGTATCACTTTATAATGCCTTAGTAAGACTACACTTGAAATACTACATCCAATTTTGGTCCCACAATGTAAAAAAAAAGTTGAGATTCTAGAAAGGGTGCAGAGAAGAATAACAATGATGATTACTGGATTGGAGACTAAAACATATGAAGGATTGATTGTAGGAATATGTCTAGTTTAATGAAAAGAAAGGATTGATATGATAGCAGTGTTCCAATATTGTAGAAGTGGCCACAAAAGCGAGGGGATCAATCTATTTTCCAAAGCACCTGAAGATAGGACAAGAAACAATGAATAAAAACTAATCAAGAAAAAAAGCAATCCAGAACTAAGGATAAATTTCTTGACAGCACAATTAATCAGTGGCATGACTTGCCTCCAGAAGTTGTGGATGCTCTAGTACTGAAATTTTTAAGAAGAAATTGGACTGAGATAGTGTAGGGTTTCCTGCTTGGTCAGAAGTTAAACTCTGTGTTTCTGGGGTGTTTTTCCCTGCTGGCATTATTTTTAGCATTAGAGATTTGTTGTGTCTGTTGTAATTTTATCGGTTTGATTTAAACTCTTTTTTCTATTCATGGTCATTTCTATGAGAGGGTAACCATATACATCATTTAAATAAATAAATAAATAGAGATTGGCTCCGGATAATACAAAATTTACTATAGTAGTCTAAGAATTAGTGGAGCAGAAAAGATACGATATGATACAATACAACACGATACAATACAATACGATACGATACCATATGATACGATACGATGTGATACGATATGATATGATACCATACCATACCATACCATACCTCACAATACAATATCTATCTATCTATCTATCTATCTATCTATCTATCTATCTATCTATCTATCTATCTATCTATCTATCTATCTATCTATCTATCTATCTATCTACCTACCTACCTACCTACCTACCTACCTACCTACCTACCTATCTATCTATCTATCTATCTATCTATCTATATATATATATATATATCTATCTATATAGATCTATCTATCTATCTATCTATCTATATATCTATATATCTATATATCTATCATCATGATTTCTGGAATTTTTTAAAAGTTCCCTGTTAACATTCTCAGAGTATAAAACCACCATTGGAGTAATGGAGTAATTTTATGTAATGCTGATCAAGTCATTGCATGCATAATAAGCCCACACCCTTGTCTCTCTCCTATAATTAACTTCTTTCCCCATTGTGTATTGCCTCTTTCCCTCCTCAAGTTTAAGTTTAAGTTTAATTGGATTTGTATGCTGCACCTCTCGGAGGAATCACAGCATATATAAAAGACATAATAATAAAATTGATCCAATTAATATAATTAAAAATCTTTTAAAATTCTAACTTTAAAACTTTCATAAGAGTGGGATGTGTGGGTAATGCAGAACTATCAGGCATTGCTCCCTCCCCTTCATTGCTACTCCTCTCCCTTTCAAGCACTTACTCAAAAATCATCTGTTTTGCCCTGTTTTATAATAATGCAATAAGAAGTTTTTCTCCATATTTCAATTGTGCTAGTTTTTAATTTTAATTATGCTTGAAGACCTTGGAAAAAAATTGTGATGCTACTGATGCTACTTTGCCGTGCTCTGTTGTACTCGGTCAGGATTTGTCATACCTGCATTGGGCCAATCTCTATGCCTAAAAGGGGGAGATTATAAATTGCTGCTAACAAAAGATTGTATAACAATTTTTTTTAAGTTCTGGAGATTATGATATCTATCATTTCTTCTATAACTACACCTGGAATTCACACTTTTAGGACAATTCTTAACACACACACACACACACACACACACACACACACAGACAGTCAGACACATATGTATATACAGTGATCCCCCGGTTATTGCGTTCCCGACCATTGCGAACAGGCTAATTTGCGATTTTTGAACCCGGAAGTCAAAACACCATCTGCGCATGCGTGCCCTTTTTTTCTATGGGCACGCATGCGTAGATGGCGCCGGGCAGATCAGCTGCTGGGCGGCTTCCCTAGGTCTTCCCCCTCTTGGGCATCAGCGAGGAGTTTCCCCACCGCCCACGCAAACTCCTCGCTGCTGCCGCTTCGCTCGGGCCGCTTCTCAGCTGAGTACTCAGCTGGGAAGCGGCCCGAGCGAACGGCTTGTCCGCAGCCTGCCTGCCCGCGCGCCCGCGGCTCGCCCGCCCTTCTCCCGCCCACGCCGTTCGCTCGGGCCGCTTCCCAGCTGAGTACTCAGCTGGGAAGCGGCCCGAGCGAACGGCTTGTCCGCAGCCTGCCCACGCCGTTCGCTCCCCCTCTTGCTGGCGGGAGGGCGAGAAGCCCTCCCCAGCACCCGCTCGCCCGCCCTTCGCCGCTCGCCCGCCCTTCGCCCGGCCACCCGCCGTTCGCTCGCTGCTCACCCGGGTTCGGGGGGGGGGTGCTGGCAAGCCGCCCATGCCGGCGGCGACGTTTTAAAACAGCCGCGCGGTTTTCCAATGAGTCCCGAAGACAAACGCGGAAGTTTGACGTTTGTCTTCGGGACTCATTGGAAAGCCGCGCGGCTGTTTTAAAACGTCGCCGCCGGCATGGGCGGCTTCCTAGCAGCCCCCCAAACCCGGGTTGGGGGTCCGGGGGGGTGCTGGCAAGCCACCCATGCCGTCGGCGACGTTTTAAAACAGCCGCGCGGCTTTCCAATGAGTCCCGAAGACAAACGCGGAAGTTTGACGTTTGTCTTCGGGACTCATTGGAAAGCCGCGCGGCTGTTTTAAAACATCGCCGCCGGCATGGGCGGCTTCCTAGCAGCCCCCCAAACCAGGGTTGGGGGTCCGGGGGGGTGCTGGCAAGCCGCCCATGCCGGCGGCGACGTTTTAAAACAGGAACCCCAATCTTCGGCTCCTCGCTAGCGCTGCGGGAGTAAAAACACCATCTGCGCATGCGCAGATGGTGTTTTTACTTCCGCAGCGCTACTTCGCGAAAACCCGCTCATTGCTAGGGGTCCTGGAACGGAACCCTCGCAATGATCGGGGGATCACTGTATATGTAAGCATGTATGTATGTATGTAACATATTTTTCAGATAAGTGAAAAGGAAGGGGCTATATATATAGTCTACCAACATGGACTATTTAATTAGTGCAAGTAAAAGGCTAGAGCCAAACACTCAGTACGATATGAACTTAATATAGACTATTGTATGAATTATTACTTTATTGTATGAAACAATATAAATGAAATAGTCTAAAATTCAATCATATGCACATATAGTATAAACATATAACTTATATGTATAAAATAGATTATCCACAGTGTAAATGAACTGCAGTATTTTATTTAACATAATAGTTAAACATAACTATTTTAGTAATATTAAAAATTTTGGTATTAAAGTTCAGTATATAAATTGTCTTGTATTTATTTTGTAGATTATAAATTGCAAGATCTTACTGAAAAAAATAGGCATTTGACCGAAGATCTAGAAGCAACTCTACGAGATATACAAGAAATATATGAAATACCAAAAAGCACTTCAGAAACAATAATTATTAGAAGATACAGTGGCAAGTAGAGAACAGATTATTTAAATTTTGTAAGAAACATGTTCAGTTTAATAAGTAAAATGTTTACTAAAGGTAATGTAAAGGAATGGAAAAAATTAAGAAGTACAAATGCTAGTTGAAAGATGGTGAGTAATATACTTTGTTAGTTTTAATTATATAGTTATGTCCTACTCTTGATGATTTTATAGGCAAGTGTTCCCCATGCTACCCTTTGAAACACAGCTTCTTTCAGTAGTTGTATATATCATCTTAGTATCAGGTTTGATGTTATCAATCCAGAATGTCATTTCTTTTTTGTCCACTAAGCCCGCGGTAGGAAAAGATGGCTTTTCTATGACTTGTGGACTTTAACTCCCAGAATTCCTGAGCCAATCATGCTAGCTCAGGAATTCTGGGAGCTGAAGTCCACATGTCATAAAAGAGCCAACTTTGCCCTACTCCTGTGCTAAGCATTCCTAACATCATTGCCTTCTCCAATGAACTTGTACACATAATATGGCCAAAGTAAATCAGATGCAGTTTTATAATTTTAGTTTCCAATGATGTGTCTGGTTTTATATGATTTAACATCTTCTCTTTTATTTAATCTGGCTGTAATTATATATGTAAAATTTGGATGTATGATATATATATATAAAATATGGGTATAGGGATGGCAAACCTATGGCATGCATGATAGAGGTGGTGCACAGAGCCCTCTCTGTGGGTACACGCCCATTACCAGCTGCTCTTCTGGTTTCTGCCACGTGCATGCATTCTGGTCAGCCAAAGAGCAGTTAGCCAGTTCTCATACACATGCTGATTGAAATAAACCCAGAGGCAGGGTTAGGTGAGAACGGTACCTTTATTCAGCTCAGAAAAGGTAAGTGACTTTCAGCTAGTACCGTCTGCTCTGCCTGGGAGAAACCGCTCCTTTTATACATTTGCGGTTCCCGCCAAAGCAAGAGCAGCCGCGTCTGAGCCAATCAGGAGCGATTTCCTGATTCTAGCTCAGACAGCGCTTTAACAAGGAACAAACTATTTACAGAGATACAAGGTAGCCATTACAGGATACAACACTGATCACATGGTCTTTGGATTTCCAATGCTCCAGCATGTGCAAAGACCAGTTGGCCAGCACATATGTGCATGCCAGAAACCCAAACGCCAGGTGGCCAGCGTGCACATGCGCATTGGCCAGCTGGTCTTCAGGTTTCCAGCACTCTGGTACTTGTGCATGTATGCTTTCTGGTTTGGGGACTTAGTGCCTAAAAGGTTTGATGTCATTGGTATAGGGTAAACAATTCAGTAAAGTGTGTTTATACCCACTTTATTTATATGGAAGACATTCCTGACATATTTATGTAGAAATATATTAAATAGCAAAGGAGATATTGCATATCCTTGTCTTAATCCCTGTTCAAAGTAGAACCATTTATTAATTACTCTAAGAGCCAATTTGGACTCATAATTATCTGGCTAAAAAGTAGGAAATTGTGAGTTCTCATCCTGTTGAAAGACATGAAAGCTGGATCAGAGACTTTGAGTCAATCTCTTCTCAGCCCAACCTATCTCTCAGGGTTATTATTGTGGGGAAAATAAGAGAAGAGAAAAGTATTCAATATGTTTGCAATCTTGATTTATTGATAAAAATAATAAAATGGGATATAAGTAAGTGAATGAGTAAGTAAATTAATTAATAAGCCTTTCTTTGAAATTATACCTCTCTTACTGAATTGTCTTCAGTTACAAACTTTTACAAAGATTTCATAATTTTTCATTTTCTCATATGCTTCCTTAAATCAATAAATGTACAATATGCTTTCGTACATTCATACATTCAGCCTTGTTGATACAGCTTATATTGAGCAGAAACTCATATTGTACTCAAATTTTGCATTTCTATTAAACATCTTTCCAAACACATTTAACAATTTTTGTAACCCTTTGCAAACTGCATACATAATCAGATGAAGTGATATTGATGATGTTAACAATGACGTTGCTATTGTTATTGTCTCACTGTTTCCTTCTATTGGAAGGAGGCATAATTTGTAATGGATTTTCAAGAGTTTACTACATCCAAAGATATCTTCATATCTACATTAATTTAACAAGTTATTATCTGTTAAAGATTGACTTTGAAATCTAATCATCTTATTTAATCATCTTTCAAAAATGATGACTTTAACATTTCTGTGAATGATAAAGTGAAATTCTATATTAAGAATTATCTTCTTATAATTTTTCCCAAAGATAAGTTACTCTAGGTATGACTATTGAGAATGTACTATCTTTCCCAAAGATAAGTTACTCTAGGCTGTCCATTGAGAATATATTTATCATATTCTTTTTTGCTCTTCTTTATCCCATCAGTGCTGCTTTAACACATGCCAATAAGTATAGGTTTACATGAAGTAGCAAGAGCAATATATATACAGTATTGCTTCATTGTGCTTTACAGCTGTAAAGTCAGCTGTAAGATGACCAATGGTAGAACACTATGATGACCAGTGGTGAAACACTGAAAAATATCAGGTAACAAAACAAAAGAGCAATCCTAAAGAGCATACTTTAGGGAAACTACTCATTAATTTGTCTTCAAAAGTAAACATGTTTGACTTAAATATGCATGAAACTAGAAAATGCTTTATGAAGGCTTCATTCATTCATTCATTCATTCATTCATTCATTCATTCATTCATTAGATTTGTAGGCCGCCCCTCTCCGCAGACTCGGAGCGGCATACATTCCATTTGAAAGGTCACCTACATTTATTTCAAAAGTGTAACTATAAATCAGAACTCGAAAAAAGGTGAATTTGGAAAAAAACTACTGAGTTTTAAATCTAGCCAACTGGGTGTTTCATGAAAATTGAATGACAAAATATGATTAATCTAAGAATGCAGTACAGTTGTGGCTGTTCTTGAGGAGAAATGCCTCCTGTTCCATTTTATTATTATTATTATTTATTATTATTTATTAGATTTGTATTCTGCCCCTCTCCGAGGATTTGGAGCGGCTCACAACTTTCTTTTCATGCTGCATACTTTCCACTACCAAATCAGTTTTATTTGATATTGATAACATTAGAACAATGATGCCATAACAATGTCATAATTCTATAAAATAATTTCAAAACTATGAGCAGGTACAATTTTAATAAATCAGGTTCTGTTTTTTAAGAACTATAGATTATTTGGTTACCAGAATGCTAATTCTGGTACTATGTAGTTATAAAGACATACAGATTATGTCTTTTCTGTTCTCTTTTTTTGAATAGTTATATTATTATTTGCTTCCCATGATACATACATTGATAAAATAATACATAATTTCTTGTGGATCTTGGTAGGTAATGACATTTCACATTTTATGGTTTGCTTTTTTAATTATTATTTCTTTAAGTAGAAAAATCAAACTTGTTTGTTTTATTGTGATACAATGCCATAAACAATGAGGATATTTTGAACTATTTTTTTCAGTTGCTCATTATAAAAATGTTTTTTTCAGAAGAAGAATTATGTGCACTATCTGAGAAGAAAGAACACCTGCTAGAAAATCTGGAATGTAAGGAGAAAGAATTAAAAGAAGCTGAAACTCTTGAATTTATACAACCTGGCACTGTCCCTGGTATGTATGTAGTGTTTTTCACACTTTCATGGAAAAAAAAGAAATGTTTGTTGGATATATTGCATTGTGTCTTTTTGCAGTAAACTTCTTAGAGTCAGGAGGATTAAATCAGTATGAATAATAGTAATAATAATAATAATAATAATAATAATAATAATAATAATAATAATACAAATTAAAGCCATGAAAGCAAAGATACAAAAAGCCATTAACAGTCTAAACTGCTGACTTTAGAATGACGAAATTCAAACTGTTTCACATTTAATATGTGAATGCAGCAAAATTGCACAAACTGATTATAAAACTTGACATGACCCAATTGCTAAATTAATCCACTAACATAATCACTGTGTAAAAAAATATGACTTACCTGTATCCCAAAAATCATGGCAACGTAAAGTGGAAAAAATTATTAAAAATGAGAAGATGAATATATTGTGGGACTTTCGAATACAGACAGATCGTCATTGGAACACAACATGCTAGATATCACAGTTGTTGAAAACTGAAATGTGCAGTTTATTAATAACACAGTCCAGGAGATGCCAGACTCGAAGAAAAAAACTGGAAAAAAATCACAAAATATTGCAATCTAGCCATCGAAACTACATGATTATGAATGAAACCTGTAATAGTGATAACCATTGTCATTGGGGCACTTGGTATCATGTCCCAAAAGTTTACAAAATACATCAATAAATTGTACCTTCCTGCAATAAAACCAGCAGAACTGCAAAACATCTTATATCGTACATCTTAAAATTACTTGATTGATACCTAGGATGGTGGCAGCAACCATTATCAACCATTAGCATCAGTCAATGGTATTTGTGATGCATTTTTGAATGTTCAGTTGACTGATTTTCATGTTTAATGAATAAAATAAACAACAACAACCATCAGTAATAACAAAAAGAAGTCAACAAAATTCCACATTGGGTTGATTGTTGTCCGGGTCAACATGGACTGTGTCAGATGGTATAGCTCCTGGACATCTGTCGAAAAAGGGGCTACAGGGTTCAGTTGTTACAGCCAGGAAACCAAAGTGTGCAATTGCACAGCGACTGGAACCAAAGTGCAAAATTTGGACAACTGAAGAATATCATCAAATATTACTAGCAGGCAGAATCAACAGCCAGGGGATTTCAAAAAAGAGTGATGCAACTTTCGAAGGAAGAACACCCGGAAAGTGATGTAACTGAACAAAGTTTAACAGATCAAAGATACTTCATCATCCGTAATAAAGTTTCCACAGATATGAAAATTGAAGATCTAGAAATATTGGCTAAAAAGAAAACGGCAAGTAATGATGAACAAGCTGAAGAAACTGCTCCACTATATGAACTGATCAACCAGTGGAAGAAACCAACATACAGGATGAAGATCCTTCCGTGGAATAATTTGAAAATGTGGAGCTAATGATCTAGCAAAAATGCTGAAAGAAAAGATTGAAAACCATATCAAAGAAATCATAGAAAGAAAAAGACTACCTACCATTCGTGAAATACATAGCAAACAAGTGAAGATCTGTTAACCACCATGAAACATTTTTAAAGAATACTGGCCAACTCAGTATTCGCCCCGAGTCTTCGGAGAGGGGCGGCATACAAATCTAAGTAATAAAATAATAAATAAAATAAATTCAATCATCTGATGGAAAACCATTTGAATCCAGTATTGATTACAAGAAGACATTTGACTCTACCCCACAGCTGGATTATTTTATTTATTTATTTATTTATTTATTTATTTATTTATTTATTTATTTATTTATTTATTTAGTTAGTTAGTTAGTTAGTTAGTTAGTCCAATACACAACGAGGGTTTTAGTGAGTATATATCAATATACACATAGTAAAATACATGATGAAGGTTATAGAGGAGATGCTCATAGTAAAATATATCTAAGAAATAATAGAAAATAAGATATAGGAATAGAATATATCAATGAAAGAATAGAAGAAGAGAAATAGGAGATATAGGAGAGTAATAGGACAGGGGACGGAAGGCACTCTAGTGCACTTGTACTCGCCCCTTACTGACCTCTTAGGAATCTGGATAGGTCAACCGTAGATAATCTAAGGGTAAAGTGTTGGGGGTTTGGGGATGACACTATGGAGTCCGGTAATGAGTTCCACGCTTCGACAACTCGGTTACTGAAGTCATATTTTTTACAGTCAAGTTTGGAACGGTTAATATTAAGTTTAAATCTGTTGTGTGCTCTTGTGTTGTTGTGGTTGAAGCTGAAGTAGTCACCGACAGGCAGGACGTTGCAGCATATGATCTTGTGGGCAATACTTAGATCTTGTTTAAGGCATCTTAGTTCTAAACTTTCTAGGCCCAGGATTGAAAGTCTAGTCTCATAGGGTATTCTATTTCGAGTGGATTAACAGCTGTCTGGAAAACATTGGAACCAGCAAAAATATCTGTACATTTTTGAAAGCAAATATGCAAAAATGGAAAACAGTTCTAACAGCAAATGGGGAAAACAATGGTAAAGTCAACATCAGACGAGGAATCTTCCAGGGGGACTAACTTTCACCATTGCTGTTCAACTTCACATTAATTTCACTGACAATAATCCCAAAACTGGGATATCAAATCTCAAGCCAACATGACAAAAAACATCTATTCTACGTGGATGACATAAAAATGTATGCAAAAAGACCCACTGAACTTAAACCAGTACTTAGTACAGTTCATCTGTTCATTAGTGACATCAAAATGAATTTTGGAATTTATAAATGTGCTATATTATCCATGCAGTGAAGAAAAGTGAAAAAATATATAGAAGAAATAGAACTGGGAAATGGAAGCATAATAAAAGCATTAGCAAAGGATGATGGCTACAAATACTTAGGCATATTGAAAGCAGATAACATCTTGAATGGAAAAATCAAAGAGTCAACACAAAAGGAATACATCAGGAAGGTCCACAAATTCATAGGCAATACCAGTGATACGCTACTCAGCTGGAATCATCAACTGGACTTTTGCTGATCTAGAAAATGTGGAAAATATATCTAAGAAATAATAGAAAAGAAGATATAGGAATAGAATATATCAATGAAAGAATAGAAGAAGAGATATAGGAATAGAGGAAAGGTATAGGAGATATAGGACAGCAATAGGACAGGGGACGGAAGGCACTCTAGTGCACTTGTACTCACCCCTTACTGACCTCTTAGGAATCTGGATAGGTCAACCATAGATAATCTAAGGGTAAAGTGTTGGGGGTTTGGGGATGACACTATGGAGTCCGGTAATGAGTTCCACGCTTCGACAACTCGGTTACTGAAGTCATATTTTTTACAGTCAAGTTTGGAACGGTTAATATTAAGTTTAAATCTGTTGTGTGCTCTTGTGTTGTTGTGGTTGAAGCTGAAGTAGTCGCCGACAGGCAGGACGTTGCAGCATATGATCTTGTGGGCAATACTTAGATCTTGTTTAAGGCGTCTTAGTTCTAAACTTTCTAGGACCAGGATTGAAAGTCTAGTCTCATAGGGTATTCTATTTCGAGTGGAGGAGTGAAGGGCTCTTCTGGTGAAGTATCTTTGGACATTTTCAAGGGTGTTAATGTCTGAGATGCGATATGAGTTCCAAACAGATGAGCTGTATTCGAGGATGGGTCTGGCAAAAGTTTTGTAAGCTCTGGTAAGTAGTGTGAGATTGCCAGAGCAGAAGCTACGTAGGATTAGGTTTACAACTCTTGAAGCCTTCTTGGCTATGTTGTTGCAGTGGGCTTTGGCACTTAAATCTTTTGTTATTAGTATACCGAGGTCTTTAACCGAGTGGGGATTATCTGTGATATTTTGATTATTCAGTTTGTATTTGGAGTTCAGATTCTTCTTCCCAATGTGTAGGACAGAGCATTTGCTAGTTGAGATTTGGAGTTGCCATGTGTTAGACCACTCAGAAACAGCTTAGTTTAGTTGGATATCATATTTTTTAAATGATAAAGCTATCTATAACGGAACATATTGCCGTAGTCATCTGTGAGGGATACTGTCAGAGTAGATTATATCATTTCCATAAGATTGCAACCCTTGAATTCTATCATTCCAATTATTGCGGAATAATAAAATCAGCACTTCATTTCTTTAAAATGCAAGAAATTCCTTATTAATTGCAGTATTAAACTATTAAGTGCAAATGAAACAAAATGATAATTTTAAGATAAGTGTACTAAAATATCAACAGGATTACTGTACAGTGATCCCTCGAGTTTCACGATCTCGATCTTCGCGAAACGCTATATCGCAATTTTTTAAAAAATATTAATTAAAAAAAAAACCACTTCCGCGTTTGGCTTTGGGAGTCAGCTGGGAAGTGGTGCGGCTGTTTTAAAAGGTCGCAGCCGGCCTGGGGGGCTTCCCAGCACCCCCCCGAACCCCCAACCCGGGTTCGGGGGGGTGCTGGGAAGCCCCCCAGGCCGGCTGCGACCTTTTAAAACAGCCGCGCCGCTTCCCAGCTGAGTCCTGAAGCCAAACGCCAAAGGCGAACTTCCGCATTTGGCTTCAGGACTCAGCTGGGAAGCAGTGCGGCTGTTTTAAAAGGTCGCAGCTGGCCTGGGGGGGCTTCCCAGCACCCCCCCGAACCCCCAACCCGGGTTTGGGGGGGTGCTGGGAAGCCCCCCAGGCCGGCTGCGACCTTTTAAAACAGCCGCGCCGCTTCCCAGCTGAGTCCTGAAGCCAAACGCCAAAGGCGAACTTCCGCGTTTGGCTTCAGGACTCAGCTGGGAAGCGGCGCGGCTGTTTTAAAAGGTCGCAGCCGGCCTGGGGGGCTTCCCAGCACCCCCCCAAACTCCCAACCCGGGTTCGGGGGGTGCTGGGAAGCCCCCCAGGCCGGCTGCGACCTTTTAAAACAGCCACGCCGCTTCCCAGCTGAGTCCTGAAGCCAAACGCCAAAGGCGAACTTCCGCGTTTGGCTTCAGGACTCAGCTGGGAAGCGGCGCGGCTGTTTTAAAAGGTCGCAGCCTGCCTGGGGGGCTTCCCAGCACCCCCCCGAACCCCCAACCTGGGTCTTCCCGGCCGCACACGCAAAGGGGAAACCCCGGCTCCTCGCTGATGCCCGCCGCTCGCCCGCCCGCCAGCAAGAGGGAGAAGACCCAGGGAAGGTTCCTTCAGCTGCCCAGCAGCTGATCTGCTCGGTAGCGCAGCAGCAGCGAGGAGCCGAATCGGGGTTTCCCCTTTGCGTGGGCGGCGGGGAACGCAAACTCCACCATCTACGCATGCGCGGCCATAGAAAAAAAGGGCGCGCATGCGCAGATGGTGTTTTTACTTCCGCAACCCTACATCGCGAAAAATCGATTATCGCGAGGGGTCTTGGAACGGAACCCTCGTGATAATAGAGGGATCACTGTATTTCATTCTTATCCAAAAACATAACTGAATAGGAGCTAATAAGTGAATGGATCTCACATCTTTTCTGATAATATCTTGAACTACAGTACTTATATTAATGTCTACAAAGATGTTTTTGGATGGTTTAAAAGATACAGTTAATCATTTTGGAGGCCAGAGTTTTGAAAAGACATCGGTTTATCAAAATATGTATTCTGTTGGTAATAAAATCAGAATTTGATTTCTTTAAAATGCAGGAAACACCTTATTAATTGCAGTATTAAACTATTAAGTGCAAATGAAACAAAATGATAATTTTAAGATAATTGTACTAAAATAGCAGCAGGATTATTTACATTTTATCCAAAAGCATAACTGAATAGGAGCTAATTTACAAAATTTGAATATTAATATTTAATTGAAGGGGCTTCCACAGATATGAAATAAATTATTGAATCACTCTTTATGGTTGTTGTACAAATTAGTTAGAAATGTATACATCAGATGTGTATTCAGAAAGTATTATATAAATCCATTTAGAATAAAATAGCTAAATAATATTGTATGTAGTTGTACTTAAAGTAGTTATTGCAGAATATATATTATTGTTTTGATTTGGCCTGAATTTATTTTTAGCACATAAACTACAAGAACTAAATGAGCAAAGACAGCATTTAAGTGCAATACTAGAAGCAACTGTACATGAGATACAAAAAATAGAAGATCGTGCTACAGAAGAAACCTTAATGAGAAGATCTGAGGGTAAGTGGAAAATAAATGCCTATATATCAGCACCTGCATATTTTTCAATGGCAGCAGTATGGAATAAAGTATGTAGAAGGTAGTCACTACTGTTCTGAATGGCACACTAATTTGGTCCTCAGATTCTCATCCAACAGGCTTGCTTCCTTTTGAAGAGGAGTCAGCAGAAAGAACCACCTTTAAACCATTGCTGCCTGGTTGCAAAATATTTTGTAAATTAAGGTACTTATATTGTTGGTAAAGCCTCATAAGATAACAAAGGCTGCATTTTGCAAGATCACTTGGGATTCTGCTACCACGGGTTTAAAACAAATATAATTTTTCCCCTGGCACAAATAATGTTGAATCCTAAACAAGCTGTATTGAAATGAAATGACTAGAATTACAAAAACTATCCATCCATCCATCCATCCATCCATCCATCCATCCATCCATCCATCCATCCATCCATCCATCTATCCAATTTTTAGACTGCCCTTCTCTTGAGACTATGAGTGGCTTATAACATATTGATGCATAACAATGGAAGGAATGAACACTAGTGTTTTATAACATTATAAAACATCTCTATAAAAAAACCCCTTAATTTAAAACATATCACAGACAGATCACTTCATACAACATATCTCCAACAGTCAGACAATAATAGGGGCTGGCACAAAGTAACCAAGTTCAGCAGTCCCATGCCTGCTGACATAGATGTGTTTTTAAGGTCTTTCGGAATGCTGGGAGAGTGGGAATAGTATGGATCTTTGGGGGAAATTGATTCCAGAGGGTAGGAGCATCCACAGAGAAGGCCCTTTCCTCTAGGACCCGCCAACCAGCATTGTCTGGCTTATGGGACCTGGAAAAGGCCGACCCTATGGGCCCTAATCGGTTGATGGGATACATGAGGCAAGAGAGTCCTAAGCCATGTAGGGCTTTAAGGGTCAACATCAACAGTTTGAATTGTGTTTGGAGACTAGTTAGCAACCAATGCAGCTGGAGGAGTGATGGCGAAACATGGGCATGACAGCCCATGCAATTGTGTTTTGGATCAATTGCAGTCTCTGAACATTCTTCACAGGTAGCCCCACATAGAGAGCATTGCACTAGTCAATTCCCGAAGCTTCCCTGTCCAAATAAGGCCGTAACTGATGTACCAGGTGAATCTTGGCAAAAGTCCCCCTCGCCACAACCGAGAGATGATGTTCCAATGACAGCTATGGATCGAGAAGGACTCCCAAGTTGCGGATCTTCTCTGAGGGGTCAAAATCCTCCCCACCCCCAGAGTGATAGACAGATAGATGGAAATATCCTTGGGAGGCAACACCCACAGCCACTCTGTCTTGTCAGGGTTGAGTCTGAGCTTGTTGGCAGCCAACTAGACCCTTACAGCCTCCAGACACTGGCACATTACCTCTGCTGCTTCACCGAATTGGCACGGGATACAGATATACAGCTGAGTATTGTCAGCATACTACTGGTAACTCACCCCGTGTCAGCGGATGATCTCACCCAGTGGTTTCATGTAGATGTTAAACAGTAGGGGGAAGAGGACAGATCCCTCAGGCACCCCACAAAGGAGTGGCCTAGGAGCAGCCAGTTAAAAACAATATATATTTCTTATAGTGGTAGAAGGGTGCCATTCATAAATTCTCTCATTGGGTTTTGATACATGAAAAGACACCTGTTGTAGTTGCAGATAATTGATTTGTAATTGTAAATAATTTTTTGTAGAAGCCAGAATTCTTCAATGCACTGCGAAGGAGAGTCCAACATGGGTGATATTTCAACCTTATTGGTAGGGACTGCGTTAAAATTTAGATATTAATTAGGTAATGCCCTCTGGTTGCCCCAAAAGGTCAGTTTTAAAAAACTCAGTCATACTCTAGGGACTTTGAGTTTCTCTCTCTCTCCTTTCTTACAATTCTCAATTGGGTTTTAATTTTTTTTTGTTGTCTTCAATAAATTTATTGTTTTTCTGACAGGGGAAAGACATTGAAGGTGACTGTCAGTTTGCCTCCGTTTGCTGGGGGCTCTTTGGGGTCATTACCCTCTGTGGGCATTACCTTTTGCCATTCCTCCTGCCATGAGTATTGCCCAGATGACAGGGAGTCGCATGGACCCCCTGGGCTTGTGTGACTAAAGTTGACGGTGAGAGGGTCCTCCTCCCTCACCGAACAAACTTTCACTGCAGCAGCCTCTAGCCGCTCCGGACGATGGAATCAGATGTTTCCTAGCCAGCTGGTGGATTCAACCAGGAAGCCACCAGCGATTGTTTCTGCCGATCGCTCTCCCCTCCATGAGGATTCACTTCACATCGCAAGGTTCTCACATTGGGGGGGGGGGGGGAAGCATGCAGAATGGCTTCTCCCACTGCCGCACATTGCGTCCACCATTTTGGAGTGGCCTTTTTCACCACCGCACGTTGTGCTTGCCATTTTGGAGATGCCAACCCGTTATAGGCACTTCCAGCTTCTGGTTTGTCTTCCGCTTGCCATTTCAGAGCCGTCCTTTGTGCAAGTTTGCCGAAGGGCTCCGTTACTGCGGAGCATGAATTTCTTCTTGTTGCTGCATTTGACAGCAGGCCAGCATGGAATTTTTCATAGGAGAGATAACCTTGGTCTCAATTGGGGCGCTTCCTGGCTTTTATGCTGTCATTTCTGAGTGGACTCTCTCTCTCTCATTGCCTCATATTCACCCTGGGTCATGATTGAGAAATATCAAGCCCCCTCAATGGAAGGCTTACCTTCCCCTTCTTTGACCTCAAAGGCCACACAAATAAAGCCAAATCTTAGGCCTCCCAGTGCTCTATTGCCCTGAAGGAGGCTGAGAAAAAGATTAAAGCCCTGGAAAAGCAGCTTGAGGCAGCTCAAAAATAAGCATTGCCTTTCCCACTGGCATCACTTCCAGTCCCTGTACCCTTGCTCCCTGATCAACAGCTGGGTCCCTTGGCTATTCCAAACTTGCCCAGAATGCATTCTGATCTTGCGGGGGTCTGCTACTGACAGAGATTGGTCCCTTGATTAACCAGTGACTTCAATTCCACCTTTGCTGATAGAAGAAACAGCTAGGCCTGAGGTGGCCATACCTGTCACTCAGTCCTTGCCTCATCAGATGGTGCAAAGAGCTCACAATCCATTGGCCACATTCACTCCAACAGCTGCAGGGTTGCGCCCACCACAAGATGGAATCATATGTCCCCTTCAATTCAGGACATTATTGCCAGCACATACTCCCAAGGCATCGCAGCTGGCATTCAGCAGTGCCCCCACATAGGGAGCTTTAGTCAGCCCCTGCCCCACCGCCTTCCCTACATGAATCGCTACCTGGTGGCCCCATGTTGCGAGAGGGTGGCAGTGATCCAGACAATAACCTGTCAGAGGACAAGGACACTATGCCAGAGCAGCCAGTGTTCACTGACCTATTCAAGCCATCTATATTCAGAATCCTGCTAAATAAAGTGAAACAAATTGCTGACCTTTATAGCCATCAGTGGGCATCCAATCAACTGCTGGGCTATTTACAGAATCCCAGAGAGAAACGAATCATATCCCTTCATCTCAAATTTTCTTTAAAAATATTAAGAGCCTGTGGGATCATCCAGCTGCAGCACAGGGCCCATCCCCTTCTGAGCGAAAGTTTTATACCTTCAGCCATGACATTGAGTCCCTGCTGCAGTTTCCTGCAATTGATCATCCAGTAACCAGTCTAGTCTCGAACGCTTTGGTTCCATCTGACATGGCTAAAGATTTGAAACCGAACAATAGGAAAGCCAAAAACCTTCTATGGAAGTCTTACCAATTGGCAGCCTGGTCCCTCCAGGCAGCTTCAGCAACCTCATTCTTTAATCGGGCTTCCATTATGTGGCTCTGAGATATGCAAGCCAAACTGGGTCCAGAGAACGGTCACCTCAGTCAAAACTTAAACAAGCATTTTGCGGCTGCGAAATTTTCATCCGATGCAACCTTAAACCTGGCCAAGTTTGGATCTTGTGCAACAACTCTATTTTCTTGACATTTTCTTTGGCTGCGCAGTTGGCAAGTGGATGTGAAGCCCAAATTGCATCTTGCTACTACACCCTTTCACTGTACCAAGGTATTCAGAGAGTCTCTTGACTCAGTCCTTATAGAGGACAAGGACAAACAAAAGGTGCTCCCTAGGGTGTCTAGACCGGCAGACAGGCGCTCAAGAGACAGCCCTTTCACTCTGAGCCTTCCTCAACTGCACCCCAGGCTCCAAAGTTGTACTCACATGGGTCCTACACTCAAGAATCGTACAGAGCTGACAGAACTGCCTTCTCTGACAGGAACCGGTAGTACCAGCAGCTATGATTTCCGATGATTTTTTCTAAGACGTTCCCATCGGGGGCAGGTTACAACATTCTCCCATGTCTCTGGAAGGAGAGTCCATCATGGGTTTAGCTCGAGTCTTATTGGTAGGGACTGAGTTATAAATTAATATAATTATCATATTAATTAGGTACCGCCCCCTTGCTGCCCCTGTACCTCAGTTTTAAAAAACTCAGTCAAGGAAGGGACTCTGAGTTTTTTACTCCTGAGGGAGTGTAATTAATTAATGAAATAATAAACTGTTAATTTCTGTATTAATCTTGTTGTTTTTATCTTTGCACAGGTATCATATGGCTGGGGTTTTCTGCCCTCCGCGGGCAGCACCCCCTTCGGTCTCCTTATGGGGCCTCTTCTCCCCGCGAGTACTGCCCTGAAGAGGAGAGGATGGGCTACAGGTCCCTGGCCCCCGAGGCCAGACCTAGCCCTACACCTTGGGTGGGGGGGGTCCGCCCCCCCCCCACTGACGAGGGCGGCATGACGCCGGCCCGGCAGAGAGGAATAAATAAATAAATAAATAAAAAGGAAAAAAATAAATAAAAAAGCCGACAACATCGCCCGGCCGCTTCTCAGCTGTTTTCCGGCGGGCCGATTACAGGCACCATGCTGAGGCGAGCCGAAGGGAAACCGAAGGCAGCGGCGCTACAGGGAGAGGTTCCCTGCCGTTTTTCTCCTCACCGGCCGTATGGAAGGCTGCAGAGCCGCTGGGGAAGTCGCGCCCGCCATTTTGGGGGCGAAAAGAGCGCGAAAAGCCGGTATTGCTTCAAGAAGCCTGGCTGAGCGCCAGGAACTGGGGAAGCCTGGTCTGCCTAGCAACTCTCTTGATTGGCGGTGGGCTGGTCACGTGACGTGACGTCATTGCCCATGTCATGGCCAAGAAGCTGTACTGCAGCCTACAGCTTTGGTATTGTGAGGAGAGTGGCTGCATTTACCGTTACGTGCTGTATCTGGTTAATATTAGCTGTGAGTACGCTGCCCCATTACTGCATTAAGAAGGATGGCTGAGCAATCCAACAATCGTGGGGGGGAACAGCCTCAATCCACTGTTGTGCCTGCTAAAAATAAGGACAAGGTGTCTGGCAAGGCCAAATCGAAGTCTTCTCAATCTACAGCTTCGATTAAGGAGGCTGAGAGGAAAATCAAGGCCTTAGAACAAAGGCTGGAGGCGGCCTTAGCTTCTCCTGCTTCAGGACTTTTGGCCATACCCCCATTCCAGCCTCTTCCACCTTCCAGAACATCATCCCCTGGATTGCCCTTGGGGGCCATGGGTACTGCTAGTGAAAGGGATTGGTCTCCTGACCGTCAGGCCTTGTCAGGCCCTCCTCCACCTTCACCTCTCACTAGGCCGGATAGGCCTACTTCAGCCAGTCATCATACTTATGGAGTCTCTGCAGGGACACAGGCTTGTGCTCCAACAGCAACGTTCACACCAACAGCTGCAGGGCTTAGATCCCAAGCTGATGTCTGGCAGGCCTTCCCACCATCCCTGCAGGACATGATTGCCAACGTTTATGCGCAGGGAATGGCGGTTGGGGCCCAAGGTGTGACACCTCCATTACCGCAGTCATACCATCCCAGGGACCTTTGGTCAGCACCACCGCCCCCCCCTGGGCTGGATTCACTTGCAGGAGACACCGGGCTGCTGGAAGAAGACAGTGAGCATGGGAACAATGAGCTGTCTGATGATGAGTATGCCTTTCCAGAACAACCCGCTCCCGCGGGACTATTCAAACCAGCTTTATTTAGGCTACTCTTGCACAAGGTGAAACAAACCTTGGATGTGCCTGGTGCGACGGCACCTCCGGAGGCAGGAGATGGACTAAGAACTTCTGCTTCCCTGTGTAAGGAGCAGCCCAGGGAGTCCGAGACAGTTCCTGCTATGGAGATATTCTTGGAGAACATCAAGCGCACCTGGCAACACCCAGCAGCGGCCCAAGGCCCCTCTAATGTAGAGCGTCGTTTCTACACATTTGATACTGAGATGGAGAATCTCTTACAGTTTCCGCCTGTGGACAAGCCGGTAGCCACACTGGTGTCCAACGCCGCCTTTCCTTCCGAAACGGCGGATAGTCTTAAGCCAGATGAGCGACGGGCCGAAACCCTCCTGAAGAAGGCTCATCAGATGGCAGCATGGGCCCTACGGGCTGCATCAACGGCATCCATCTTTAATAGGGCATCCATCATGTGGCTCCAGGAGGTTCAGGCTCGGATGGGACCTGAAGATCCTCGTCTCAAACAAGATCTTAACAAGCTCCTGGCAGCGGCCGAATTCTCGGCGGACGCTACTTTGCACGTGGCGAAATTTGCCGCAAGGGGCATGGCCTCTACAATCTCTTCTCGACGTCTGCTTTGGCTTCGACACTGGCAAGCAGATACCAAGTCGAAGTGGCGCTTGTCATCTGCCCCTTTCGAAGGCACGAAGCTGTTCGGGGAGGTGTTGGAGGCTGTCCTGGTGGAGGACAAGGATAAGAGGAAGGTCCTCACCAGATCCTCTAGACGCCAGGATCGCAGTAGCACCCCGTACCGACGCCGGCAGCCATTTCGATGGGACCCAGCTTCCGGAGTTACCCAGGCTTCCAGGCCTTATTCACAAGGCCAGTATGGTCAGTCCTATTCGTACCGAAGCGATAGGACCTACTTCCAGGGCCGGGGCAGAGGATATCAACCGTCGAAACGGCCCTTTCGAGGTTCCAACCAGCGAGGTTTCCGTGGAGCCAAGTGACTCCACAGGGCAGGTCCCTTTGGGGGGAAGACTCCAAAGGTTTTGTACCGCCTGGATGGCCACAACCTCCGACGCTTGGATTTTGGACACAGTGACTCGAGGGCTTCGCCTCGAATTTTTATGCCTCCCACCTACCCATTTTGTGCCCTGCCCAGTGCCCGCCGATGCTACCAAGCGGGCATTGCTGGAACAGGAGATCGCTCATCTCCTGGAGATTCACGCTATCGAGAAGGTGCCAACCCACATGGAGGGCATGGGGTTCTACTCCAAGGTCTTCATAGTACCCAAGACATCGGGAGGTTGCAGGCTAATTTTGAACCTGAAGCACCTAAACAGGTACGTGTTATACCGCAGGTTCAAAATGGCCTCCCTTCGCACCATAATCGCGTCAATCAGAACCAGAGACCTCATGTCATCCATCGACCTGAAGGAGGCGTATTTGCATGTCCCCATCCATCCGGGGCACCGGAGATACCTCCGGTTTTATGTCCAGGGGAAGCACTACCAGTACCGGGCGATGCCATTTGGCCTATCGTCCGCGCCCCGTACCTTCACGAAATTACTGGACTCGCTGATCGCCTTTTTAAGGTCCCGATCGATCAGACTAATCGCTTATTTGGACGATATCCTCTTACTGGCCAGGGATCTGGCGACTGCGCAACGAGACCTACGGGCCACGTTAACACTGTTGCAGGAACATGGCTTTACAATAAACGTGGGAAAGAGTCACCTTTCACCCACCTACACTATTACTCATCTCGGCGCGGTGATAGACACCACCACCATGGAGGTTTACCTGTCATTGGAACGACGACACAACGTTCAGACCTTAGTAAACAAGTTGCAGCACCAACGAATGGTAACGTTAGCCCTTTTGTCCAAGGTGCTTGGGACACTAGTGTCATGTGTGGACATTGTTCCTTGGGCACGGTATCATTTTCGCACGCTGCAATGGACATTACTCCCATACCAGAAACGGCGTGTGAGTCATACACACAGACTAGTCACGGTGGGAAGCCGCCTGCGAGACTCTTTGAAATGGTGGCAGTCCCAGGCAATACATCGCGGGTCTCCCTTTGGCCACTTAAACCACGTCATTGTGACCACGGATGCAAGCCTCCTTGGTTGGGGGGCACATGTGGACCGCCACGTAACTCAGGGGTTGTGGCTTCCCCAGGACTTGAACCCAACGAATATAAATTTCCTGGAGCTGAAAGCGGTCCGTCTCGCCCTACTAACCTTCACTCCGTTTCTTCAGGGAAAGCATGTGTTGGTTCGTACGGACAATGTCGCGACCAGAGCGCACCTCAACCACCAGGGTGGCACCAGATCTCTCAGACTGATGGAGGAAACTCGACTCCTCTTCGACTGGGCGGAGATCCACCTGGCATCCCTCCATGCGGAGCACATTGCGGGGGAGACCAATACTCAGGCAGATTGGCTCAGTCGGCAAACAGTGGACCCAGGGGAGTGGAGTCTGACCCCACTGTTGTTCCAGCAGGTGACCAAAAGGTTTGGCAACCCGACGGTGGATCTGTTTGCGACTCCATACAATACTCAGCTTCCCCGGTTTTATTCCAGGTTTCCCACGCCGGGAGCCGAGGGGACCAATGCCTTACACTCCCCGTGGCCCAAAGAACTGCTATACGCTTTCCCGCCAACACCACTTATTCCCAAGGTGATAGAGAAGATCATAGTGGAACAGGCGGAGATCATCCTGATGGCACCCCATTGGCCGCGGAGGGCTTGGTTCGCCGACCTAATGGGACTCTCGATCGTTCCACCCTGGCGGATCCCGGACGACCAAATCATCCTCACTCAGGGAGCAATCTCCCATCCGGAGCCACAGTGGTTCCATCTGACCGCTTGGCGCTTGAAGGGGACAGATTGAGAGCCTGGCATATTCCTGAGAATGTCATTACTACGATCCAGTCGGCCAGGAGGCCTTCAACGACTAGGATTTACCAGGCCACTTGGACCGCATTCACCACCTTTTGTAGGGATAGACATCAGCGACCGCAGGACGCTAGTGTAGTACTGGTGTTGGAATTCTTACAATCCGGCCTAGAGAAAGGGCTGGCGCCCAACACCTTAAAAAGACAGGTGGCAGCTTTGGCAACGATTGTTCGACCTGAAAATGGTGGTTCGTTGGCTCACCATGCCTTGATCAGGGACTTTCTGAAAGGGGCTGCCAATCGGCATCCCCCACCAATACGACGTTTTCCTACTTGGGATCTTACCATAGTATTACAAGCGCTCACAGCGCCACCATTCGAGCCGCTGAGGACGGTTTCTTTAAGGATGTTATCCCTTAAGACTGCGTTCTTGGTGGCCATTACATCGGCACGACGAGTGTCGGAACTGTCTGCCTTGTCAGTAAGGCCGGACCTCTGTACGTTTCATCCTAATAAGGTTGTTCTCCGCTTGGACCCAACGTTCATACCAAAGGTCAACACCCATTTTCATCGGACACAGGAACTTGTCCTGCCAGATTTCTGCGTGCATGGGTCACATCCGCTGGAGCTTAAGTGGCATAAGGTAGACGTGCGCAGAGCTGTGAAACTCTATATTAGGCGCACTGCTCCTTTCCGCAAGTCGGAGGCTCTGTTTGTCTCGTTTAGTCAACATCGATTGGGCCTCAAGGTGTCTTCGCAGACCATTAGCCAGTGGTTGAAGCTTTGTATCACAGAGGCATACAAAGCAGATTCCCGGACATTGCCTAGTGGAATCACGGCTCATTCGACTCGCAGTGCCGCTACTTCAGCGGCATGGGCTACACAGGCATCGATAGAGGACATCTGTAGGGCGGCCACGTGGGCTTCCCCTACCACCTTTATACGGCACTATAAACTGGACACATTTGCTTCAGCCGAGGCGTCCTTTGGGAGGAGAGTTTTACAGCAAGTGTGTGATCCTACTAGGACATGATTCAATGATTCCCTCCCTGGAACTCTGGAACTTGGGTATATCCCATGATGGACTCTCCTTCCAGAGACATGGGAGAAGAACCGTTGTACTCACCTGAACGGTCTTCTCCAGGTCCTGGAAGGAGAGTCCATACCCTCCCATTGAACCATGGTTATTGTGGCATTCAGTTACTGGTTGTGGTTGGTTGTTCAATAAATTTCTGTTACTACTTGAATTCGTTTTTTAAAACTGAGGTACAGGGGCAGCAAGGGGGCGGTACCTAATTAATATGATAATTATATTAATTTATAACTCAGTCCCTACCAATAAGACTCGAGCTAAACCCATGATGGACTCTCCTTCCAGGACCTGGAGAAGACCGTTCAGGTGAGTACAACGGTTCTTTCATTGCCTCCTGGGAAGCCACATCTACTGACAAATGAGCATTGAATACTGTGTCTCAAGGTCTTCGGATTGATTTCCTCTGCCTAGCCCCAAACCAGTTTGTTCAATGTCCCATGGCAATCAATCCACATTAGTGGGCTCTACTGGCACAAGAAGTGTCACACCTCCTGGAGATCGGAACCGTCGAGAGGGTGCCACAGGACCAAGAGGGCCGTGGTTTTTATTCTATCATATTCATCGTACCCAAGTCCTCGGATGGCTGTCGGCTGATTTTGAATCTGAAAAATCTAAATATTTATGTTCAATACAAGAGATTTAAAATGCAACTCTCTCAGATCAATCCTGGCTTCCATCCGCTGCAGGACTGGCTCACTTCGATAGATTTCAAGGCGACTTATCTTCATGTACCAAAACAGTCCACTAAACGGAGATTCTTAAGATTTATGTGGAGGGCTCTCACTTCCAATACAAAGTGATGATCTTTGGCCTTTCCTTAACTTCAAGGACTTTTACGTAGCTTCTCAACGTCCTTACAGCCAGCCTCCGAACACGCTCACTGCATCTGTTCGTCTACTTGGATGATATTATTCTCTCCAGAGATCCCAGGCATGCACAAGCAGACCTCAGGGTCACAATCAATACCTTTCATTCACACAGGTTTTCCATCAACTATCCCAAAAGTCACCTGGTACCCACTACGTGCCTTCCCCACCTTGGCACAATCATCGACACCACGATCTGCAAAGTCTTCCTCTCCCACAACTGTCAGACAAATATTCAGCAGATGGTGACTCTCCTCCAGAGTCGACATCGAGTGCCACTCTCCTTCCTCTCCAAACTCCTAGGGTTGTTCGTCTCTTGTCTAAACATAGTCCCACTTCACACCTAGCCACTTCAGTGGTTTCTGCTCCCTTTTCAGAGGGCACGAACTAGCCATTCTCACAGACTGGTGGCTCCCAGCTCCGCAGTCTGTCGGTCCCTAGCGTGGTGGATATCTTCGGCACTGCAACAAGGTTCGTCATTCCAGGAGCACTAACAGGTCACCATCACGACAGATGCCAGTCTGACGGGCTGGGGCGCCCACTCCTTTTCACATGAAGCCCAGGGTCTGTTGACCCCAGTGGATCTCATCGACATAAACATCAATCTGTTGGAGCTCAGGGCAGTGTCTCTTGCTCTTTGGTGCTTCATCCGTCTAGTGGAGGGCCGCCGTGTCCTCATACTTATGGACAATGTCGTGACTCGTTCTCACATCAATCATCAGGGGGAACAAAGTTTGGCCGACTCATGCAGGAGGCGGAATCCCTCATCACTCCGAACTAAGCACATCTCGGGAACATCGAACGTACAGGCGGATTGGTTGAGCCAGTCAATGCTCAGTCCTGCTTATTGGCGCCTGGATCCAGAGATCTTTCAAGAGATTATTCACAGGTCCAGAGCTCCGGAGGTGGGCTTATTTGCTACCCACTTCAATGCCCAGCTCCCGCGATTCTTTTCTCGCTTTCCATCTCCGGGAACAGAAGAGATCAACACTTTACACACCCCTTGGTCAGACAGCTTTCCATACGCCTTTCCTTCAACATGCCTCATTCCGAAAGTGGTGACCAAAATTCTTTTGGAACAGGCAGAGGTGCTGCTAGTGGCTCCACACTGACCTTGATGTCCCTAGTTCTCCGACCTGATAGACTTGGCAATCACCCCTCTGTGGCACATTCCGAGCCACCAGATCTCCCTCAGTCAGGGGGTGCATCGCCACCTGGGATCTTCCATTTGTTCTGCAGGCCCTCATGGGTTTCCCCTTTGATCCAATTAGAAAATTCTCTCTTTTTAGTGGCCCTCACCTCGGCTAAATGATTGTCAGAACTGTCCATGCTCTCAGTACGTCCTGACCTCTGTGTTTTCCATCTGGAAAGAGTAGTGTTGTGCTTAGATCCAACCTTTTAACCAAAGTGGTCTTTGGAAGAAAGGTGTTGCATTTCTCTAGCTGCCCTGGTCCAGCCTTCTCCCTCCCATTCAATTTGAGCTTGGGTACATCCCATGTTGGATTCTCCTTCGCAGCTCATTGGAGAAGGACCGTTGACTTACCTGAATGGTCTTCTCAGTGTGCTACAGGGAGAGTCCAAACCCTCCCAGTTTGTTTGGCCCAGGGGTGCCTTTTCTTGGTTTGCCTCAATGATTATTAGTGTTAATAAAGTTATTGTTGATTTTCACTACACCTTCGGGGGTTTTGACTGACATTTTGGGCAGCTAGAGGGCGGTACCTAATTAATATTTACATTTAAACTTAGTCCTTACCAATAAGGCTGAAGTATCACCTATGTTGGACTCTCCTTGCAGTGCATCGAGAAAACCATTCAGGTAAGTCAATTGTCCTTTATTTGAAATTTCTCTTGATTAATATCAGAATAGTCTTTTAAGTGAATAAAATTTTCCAATCTCCTCTTTTGTACCTAACATTCAAAATACATTTGATCTTATTTTATATTCATTTGAAATTGTATTCCCTCTGAGGCAAGGTATCTTTGATTAGTGAAAGGGTGGTTCTCCTAAACTCAGGGTCCTTCTTGATCTGTAGATGGAGGCACTGTCTTGGAGAATTTTTACCCAGCTTTAGTTAGTACAAGCTTTGTGAGATTGGAAAGCCCCAATTGCAGAGATTCGTGCTTTTATTACTACATGATTGGAGTATTGTAATACCATCTATGTTTACTTATCTTTAATATTATTTTTCTGGGTTAAATTCAGCCAATAGTGTAAGATCGTCTGTGGAGAGGATGCTTAAAGCCCTAACATACAAGAAGTTAATATATCGAATATGTTATTTGACATCAGAATTTTTAGAAGATTTTGAAAAATGTTTTATTTTTACAAAAAATGTTTGGGTACTAATGCAAATTTAATGCAAATAGATGTTTATTTGTTGTTAATCCCTTTTCTTTCTAATTGCATGGACTTTTTTGCTGTTTTTGCTGTGAAGATTGGTGGTCACAGATGAAGAAAGTTTTGGACAAACATGTCCTGGATAATTGGAATCTCCATAGTGGCAGGCATTTTGAAATTGTATTACTTTACTTTTTTATTTCTTGTAACGAGCCTTGATTTGATCAGATAATGGTGAATAGCACAATAAAAATATGTGAAAAATCAAGTTTTTAATTGGAGATTTTGAATATGAACTTATAAAACCATTTTCTAAAATAACTGTAAAGCATTATTGTTTGTAGAAATAAAACTGCATAAATTACATGCATGGAAGAAGCTTTTATTAGAACATTTGGAATCAAATGTGGACCAACAAGAAGAACTCAAGACTATGGAACCAGATAATACCACTGGTATATTCTTGTTTTAGTTATAATTAAAATATGAGGTCATTCTTCTTGAAATTTGTTTGGTTTTATTGATATTATTTGGCAGTCTATAAAAAATGATATAGAAAAAATATAGAATAACAGAGTTGGAAGGGACCTTGGACGTCTTCTAGTCCAACCCCGTTTAGGAAATTCTATAGCATTTCAGACAAATGGCTATCCAATCTCTTTATTTTATTTTTATTTATTTATATATATTTGTCAAAAAAATTATAGGATGATAGTTTATATAAACATAACATTATAAAAAATAATGATAAAAGACAATAGGGCAGTAGGACAGGGACAATAGGCACAATGGTGTGCTTATGCATGCCCCTTACAGACCTCTTAGAAAGGGGGAGACGTCAATTGTAGATAATCTAAAGTTAAAGGTTTTTGGATTAGGAGTAGGAACCACAGAGTCCGGTAGTGCATTCTAGGCGTTGATCACTCTATTGTTGAAGTCGTATTTTTTGCAATCTAGTTTAGAGCGGTTAACATTTAATTTAAATCTATTACATACTCGTATGTTGTTGCAGTTGAAGGTGAAGTAGTCACTAACAGGAAGGACATTTTGATATATGATTTTATGAACTATGGTTAAGTCAGAACGGAGGCGTCAAAGTTGTAAGTTGTCTAATCGAAGTATTTTGAGAAGAAGTTTGTCATGAACAACTGAATCAAAGGCTTTGTAAAAGTCAATGTAAATTGCATCCAGGTGAGTGGTCCAAATGTTTTTGCAGTGTTAAGATTACAGGATTTTTTTTGTCTGAACCCGAAAGTTTGAAAGTAGGTTATTAGTTTTGAGGTGGAGTGTAATGGATTGGTTCATGATTGATTCAATGACTTTGCAGGTGACACAACCCAAAGAGATTACTCTGTAATTTTCAACATTGCTTGGATCTCCTTTTTTGAAGATAGGGTTGACTGTGGCTAGTGACCATAGTGTGGGTAGGGAGCTAGTACTGAAAGATTTTTTTAAAAATTATGCTCGGTGGTTCATCCAAGATACAGGAGAGCTTTTTAAAAAAGTATGCACATAGTCCATCAGGTCCAATAAATAAAGATGGTTTTAGGTTGTATAATGTCTTTCTAACATTTTCTTCTTTATGTAAGTTTGTTGAGGTTGTTTGTGGTACGACTAGGAAATGTTGGGCATGAGCCATTGCTGTTAACAAAGACTGTTAACAAAGACAAAAACTTCCAGTGTTGAAGCATTCACAACTTCTGGAGGCAAGTTGTTCCACTGATTATTTATTTATTTATTTATTTATTTATTTATTTATTTGATTTCTATGCAGCCCTTCGCCTGAGACTCAGGGTGGCTCACAACATGTAGAAATCTAAATAAAATTTACAGATTAAAATCCCCATAATTAAAAGTTAACAACAGATTCATACATTGTCCATCACACATTCATTCATTGGGTGGGGCAAGGTGTTAAAATTTCAATGGCTCCAGGCCTGCCGGCAGAGATGGGCCTTTAAAAGCTTACGGAAGGGATTAATTGTTCTAACTGTCAGGAAATTAGTTTCTTTAGTTCTAGTTTCTTTAGTTTCTTTAGTTCTAGGTTGCTTCTCTCCTTGATTAGTTTCAACCATGGCTTCTTGTCTTGCCCTCATATGCTTTGGTGAATAGCTTGACTCCCTCTTTGTGGTAGCCTCTGTGTTATTGGAACACTGCAATCATTGTCATCCTGCAATCTTTTCACTTGGCTAGACAAACTAATTTCTTGTAAATAGCTGCTGTGGCCCTAGATGTGGAGTTATTGCTTCACAATCACTAGGTTGTGAGTTCGATCCTACATAGAATAAGATGTTGGGTCTCCTGCTTAGGCAGGGGGTTGGACTAGTTGACCTGCAAGGTCCCTTGCAACTCTGTTAAATATATGTTTTGGCCTCTAGTCCCATATCTTCTTTGTTGCTCTTTTTCACTCTTCTAGAGTAGTTAACTTCTTTAGATTATAATATATATAAAATTCTTGTATTCTGGGCAGAGAATATATGCTATTTAGTATAATCTTGTTGCATATTTCCTTTAAAGTTCCCTATGTTGTTATCGAGTTCAGTTTAATATAATTCAAAATTTAATTAAAACTTCTCTTGTGTTTCATCTTCAAGTTAGTGATCATTATTTTCATCATCTTAGATCACAGAGCAACTACAATTAAATTGCCATATATTTAAGAATATAATTAATTCATCAAAATATAGATTAATGAAGCCCCCTCAATCATTAGAGATGGGATGAAGACAAAAACATTTAACTCCCATTTCATTGAATATCAGGATAAAACTTTAAGAAAACTTGCACCAATTTAAAATGTGAAAAAGCCCCCATTCCAATTTTTGTTGTTTCTTGCATTGAAAGCTAGGATTACTCTATATGGTTTAAAAAATTCCAGAAATAATAGAAAGGACTGCTTTTTTGTTATCTTTGGCAACTGGAAGATTAGAATAGCAAAATCCAAGAACTTCCCTGATTATGTACCTCTCTATGTATGGTAGGCATTCCAATCAAAAGATTTAATAAAAAGATTTAATAAAAAGATAATACTACAGGGCTATCTAGCTTAAAAGTGGCATTTATATGCCTATAAGTGGCTTTTATATGCCAATACCATTCCACAGTTCATGCTGCTGGTTAAGAACGGGTGGTCATCTTGCCATCTTGTTTCTTACTTTCTAGATTGTTTGAATGGATGATTGAAATAGGAGCTTTTGATTGGGTGTGGGTGGCTGTTGGTAGAGGAGTTTTGTTGTTTCTTGCATTGAAAGATAGAGTTACTCTAAATGGTTTAAAAAATCCTAGAAATAATAGTAGAGGTGCAAAGTCATTAGGCAGTACAGTGGTACCTCTACTTAAGAACTTAATTCATTCTGTGACCAGGTTCTTAAGTAGAAAAGTTTGTAAGTAGAAACAATTTTTCCCATAGGAATCAATGTAAAAGCAAATAATGCGTGCAAACCCACTAGGAAAGAAATAAAAGCTCGGAATTTGGGTGGGAGGAGGAGAAGGAAGAAGAGGAGGACAGTCTCTGCTGAAGGAAGAAGGTGAGGTGAGGTGAGGGGAATAAAAAAAATCCAAAACTTTAAGGCTTTTTTTTTAAAAAAAGAGGAACTCTGAGGCGGCAAGGAGGAACACGTGCCTCCCATACACCTGGTGTGAGGCTGCCTCCCATACACTGCACCAGAGAGAGAAACCCAGGCAGGCAAGAGGGGGGCACCTCTTGCTCCTTTGACCGAAAGGTTGCTGCTGCTACTGCTGCTTCCTGCTGCCTCTTCCTTCTCATGCTGAAGGGCTCCCCTCTCCTCTTGCTCACTCACTTTGTAGCCTGCACCTTTCCTTCATTGTGGTGACTCCTCAGTTTTGCTGAAGCCGAGTTGATCTGTGCCCAGACGCTCTGGGAGGCAACCTCGCTCCAGGTGTATAGGAGGCAGTGTGAAGGAGTCACCACAGCGAAGTGGTTTGATCCCTCTCCAAGTGCCCAGAGAAAGGAAAATGCTCCGTTCTCTCTGGGCTGCCCAGAGCGAAGCGAGTGTTTCTTTTCTCTGGGTGCTGGCAGAGGTTTATTCCCTCTCCAAGTGTCCAGAGAAAGGTAAATGCTTCATTCGCTCTGGACTGCCAAAGCCTCCTTGAGTGCCACCGAAAGGCTCCTCTGGTAGCCCAGAAAAGCCTGAGATGGCTGGGATTAAAGGGGGGATGGCAGGAAACTGGCCGAGCCTTCGTGCCGCTCTTCAAATTTCCTGGGAAATTTTTCTGGGTTCGGATTCTTAAGTAGAAAATGGTTCTTAAGAAGAGGTAAAACAATCTTGAACACCTGGTTCTTATATAGAAAAGTTCTTAAGTAGAGGCATTCTTAGGTAGAGGTACCACTGTATAAGATTGGTGAAGGAAATGAATTGGTGAATCAGAACCAAGGAATCTCTCTGCTCTTGAAATTTCCCACCACAATAATGCTTTAGCCTTCCATAAAACTGTTTCTCATTCATTAAAATGATTCTTTAAAGTGATTGCAATTAAGTTTTTTGCTTATTGAGGATAGACATTTGGTTTCTCTTAACTCCCATAATAGGTCAATTGACTAAAATGTCATATTACACCTAGAACACGAGTTGATTTGCTCCCTAATTAGTCCTGATTCTCTGTTAAACCTGGAGAATCGTCTGTATATTCTGAATTCCCAAGAATCCCACTCCATTCCAGAAAGATGCATACTTCTTTGTTTCTTATCCTATATCATGAAAAATCTGCATGTTTTTTTACAATGTTTCCCAGTTGAAATATACCTCTTTTCAGTTTCTACTATGATGTAGCATGTTTCTCTAACTGTTAGAATTATGGTACTATCCTACTGCATGGTCTGCAGTCTTTTTTATGACTTCTGAAAGATCTGTTGAACCATTATTTTTTCTTAGCCTTTGACTATCATATGTCATTAACCCTTAGATTTTTAATCCCGAAAGCATACATTTTGCAGGCCTTCTACTGGACAGCACAATTGTATGTCTTAATCAATGAAAATAATTTAATATTAACTGGAATTGTGCTTCTGCTCATTTGTTATAACAAAACATAAGAAAAAACATGAAAAAACATGAAGTTAAATGTAGTAATTTATCAAATTGGCTGCTCTTAATCCTATCCATCAAAGACAACATGCTTCAGTCTTAATAGATGTTTGTGCTTAACGAGAAAGCCAGAGGAAATCATAGAAAACATTAACAGGAAAGACAATATGACTCGCAGCCTCTATACTGTAAAATTCATTGTTAAAGGTAGAACAGTTGAAATCATTGTTTGAAAACATTCCTATATATTAAAAAAAACCCATTGTGTTCAATATTGCTTACTTCTCTATAGCTGAGCATTAAATTTTATTTGGGCCTAATTCTATAAGTGACTAATGCAGTCACTTCATAAAGATACCTTCCTTTGAAAGTTTAAAATTTATATTAATATTACTTAAGATTGGGTAATATTAAAGATTAACCTAATTTGTAAGTATATTTTTATTAAATGCTTTACATTTTTTATCTAGAAAAAAAGCTAGAGGAATTACAAGAGCAAAGAAAAATTTTAATTGAAAACTTAGAAGCTGTTGTGGAAGATATAGATGATATGAAAAACTATATTTCAGAAACAGGAGGAATTATCAAATATGTTGGTGAGTAAGAAATACCTTTAAATCCATGGACATCCTTAGGGACAAATGACATAATTTGCCTCCTGTCATAAACTTCATTCTTTTTATACATGCATCTAATACATAAATATACACCTATCTAAAGGGCAGAGCATGTAATGTCACAATGCATATTTTGATAACACCTTCAGATTAATTTCTTTATATTACTTAGATTTTTTATTGGGATAATGATCAGAATGATTATTTTAAAAAACATTCTACATTATTTATAACTCTTAAAATTATATAAATTGATTATTATTATTATTATTATTATTAATAATAATAATACAACTATTTGATAATCCATTCTAAAGAGCTAGTAAAGGTTAAAACATTTATTTATTTATCAAGAAAATTTATAGGTCATCTTATCTCAAGGTAACTTGAACAGATGATTATTATAAGAAGAATAAAATGTGCTGTATCAAAAAGGAAACATAATTAATATGATTATTTATTTATCAATTCGTCCACTGTGAGTGGCTAATATAATCCTCAATACAAAACTCAATGTCTCCTTAGCGACAACAATCAAACCAACCATTTGATGGGCTCCATATCCCCTGAGGCAACAAAACTATGTCTTCAGGGGCTTTTGAAAGTGTCAAAGTGCAGCCAAACTTATTTCCGCAGGGACAATGATCCACAGAAAGGAAGTCGCCCATTAAAGCTTAGGATAGTTTTCAAGGACTTCCCCATGTTGAGCATATTGCTGTAGCCAAGAATGAGGGTGACTAGAGTTTAGTGTCCTGGTTACTTAAAAATATAACTTGACTCATCTACATTCTGGTTCTGTTCCTGGAGAAAAAATATAATACGCACATGCTTGAGGGATGGGTAGGAGAGGAGTAGCGATGAGTAGCTGCCCCGAGTCCTCGGAGAGGGGCAACATAGAAATCCAATTAATAAAATGTCACACAAGGATTCTGCAAAAGCTTAAAGAAATGTTAAGATTTAAAAATTGAGTTAAATCTTGGTGGCCCAGAACCATAGTCTGTGATCACAAAAGAAATTTTAAGGGAGTCCATGGTGAAGAAATGGTTGAGATCCACTGTATTAGTGTACTATATAATGGCAGAAACTGTGGCAAAGAATGTATTATTTATTTATTTATTTATTCAATTTTTATGCCGCCCTTCTCCTTAGACTCAGGGCGGCTTACAACATGTTAGCAATAGTACTTTTTAACAGAGCCAGCCTATTGCCCCCACAATCCGGGTCCTCATTTTACCCACCTCGGAAGGATGGAAGGCTGAGTCAACCTTGAGCCGGTGATGAGATTTGAACCACTGACCTTCAGATCTACAGTCAGCTTCAGTGGCCTGCAGTACAGCACTCTACCTGCTGCGCCACCCCGGCTCATTAATTCCATAATCTAGCATTGCTTTATTGAAAGAATTCAAACTATTGAAGAGACTTGAACTACCATATTTTTCAGAGTATAAGACGCACCGGAATATAAAACGCACCCTAATTTTGGTGGAGGAAAACAAGAAAAAAAGAATTCTGCCTACCAGCATCAGGATTAGTGGGATCCTCACTTCCACTGGGATTTTGATAACAAACAGCACAGATATTTTTATCTGTTCTAACAATAAAAATGAATTTTGCTTTATAAGATTACAGAAATGTGAAGTGAATAGGAAATTACAAGTAGTCATATATGATTATATAATCTTCTATGTTTTTGTATTATTAATAAAACATATTAGTAGCAGATATTCCTGGATTTTTCAGAATCCACTTTTGTTGCATAAGGTAAATCTCAGATTTCGGCTATAGAAGTAGTCAGTTTACTTGTAGAAGGTGACTGACTAAATTTCATAAGAAAAGCCGCCTCATTTCATACTAGCAAAACTTAGAAGACTAAGAAGATTTCTTTAAAGCACGTATTCTTCAAATCTTTAATCAGACTTTCTGTTTTATTATGCATCTGTTGACATTTTTTTCTGCAGAAATTGGGATGGAATTTAACTGGAGTGGGTGTGGTGGGTTTTTCATGGGGGCAGAAGACAGGCTTGGCTCCACTCCCAAAATACCCCGTTCTTCTTACCTATAGCTGTACTGGGCTTTCTCACAGCAAGGCCTGATAGAGAGGCAGCACATCAGCCCTCCTGGACCTGCCATTTCATACATATGTTACCAGGGTTCCCAGAAACCCCAGCGCCTTTTATTTATTTATTTATTTATTTATTTATTTATTCATTCATTCATTCATTCATTCATTCATTCATTCATTCATTCATTCATTCAATTTTTATGCCGCCCTTCTCCTTAGACTCAGAGCGGCTTACAACATGTTAGCAATAGCACTTTTTTAACAGAGCTAGGCTATTGCTCCCACAATCCGGGTCCTGCCTTTGCTGTCTCAGTTGGAAGCAGTCCAGGGAACTGTGTTGAAAGTGTCCCTAACTCGGAGGAAAAGGACCAAAATTTTGGGAGGAGAGAAAAGGAGATGCCACACTGGGATCGTCCCTGCTATCAAAACATGGAGCGAAATCCTAACAGAGCGAAGAGTGCAGGAGGAAGTGTGGGAGGGAGTGAAGGAGAGGCGGGAGGAGGAAGCAGTGGCGGGTTGAAAGTGAGAGCAGAAGTCGGGGGTAACTCGGGTCCCTGGGAGAACTGCAAGAGGACTCGCTTCCCTTGTAACAGGTCTGGATTTGAGAGACGCGGGAGTTCTCAAAGATGAAGAGCTTTCCAATAAGATCATTTTAAACAAGAGGCAAAAATCACCGCTGCCTGGGACAGATTGCTCATCTGAACACCTAACTAAGCAGGCGCTTGGGATTCCAGCCTTGGTTTTAATCCCAAGTCGCCTGCAGAAAGAAAGCAAAGGATAAAATACAGGAAATAGTAAAAGGGCAGACTAGATGGACCATGGGGTCTTTTTCTGCCGTCAGTCTTCTATGTTTCTATTTAATATGAAGTTTTCAGGTGGCAGATCTCCCTCCATTTTTGGGGAGGGGGAATCTGCCATCTGGTATCCCTTTCCTCCAGTTCTTTGTGTTTTAGGCACCTTTTTTGCAATCTGAAAGGGAGATCTGCCACCTGAAAACTTCATAGTAAATCCTTTGCTTTCTTTCTGCAGGCAACTTGGGATCAAAACCAAGGCATAGTATAGAACTAAAATTGGAAAATATAATAATAATTTAAAAATGCTGTTCAGACAAATGAGGAAAAGATGGAAGAGTGAAAGAAACAGAGGAACCAAGAAATAGGCAACAAAGAAGAAAATAAAACAAACGGATGATTGAAATACAGAATGAGAAAAAGATAGCAAAGCAGAAGGGGAAAATCTCCAGCAAGGGAAAGATAAACCAGGAAAAGAAAACTAAAAGAGGAAAGAAAGAAAAATTAGAAAAAAAGGAAAGCAATATTAGACAACAAAAGGAGGAAAAGAGAGCAGAGAAAGATAGAGATCATACCAAAAAAAGAAGAAGTAAAAGATAGTAATGAGAGAGCTAAAAGAAATATGGGATTGGATTAATCCCCCATTGATATATCCCACCATCTCTGGTGGTTCCTCGGGTTCATCCAGGTTTATTTCTCCATCATTCTCACTCTCTGCCCCAGCTGGCAACCCCACTGGCCCAGGATATCCAGAGGGGCCTGGCTCATAGAAACATAGAAGTCTGACGGCAGAAAAAGACCCCGTGGTCCATCTAGTCTGCCCTTATACTATTTTCTGTATTTTATCTTAGGATGGATATATGTTTATCCCAGGCATGTTTAAATTCAGTTACTGTGGATTTATCTACCACATCTGCTGGAAGTTTGTTCCAAGGATCTACTACTCTTTCAGTAAAATAATATTTTCTCATGTTGCTTTTGATCTTTCCCCCAACTAACTTCAGATTGTGTCCCCTTGTTCTTGTGTTCACTTTCCTATTAAAAACACTTCCCTCCTGGACCTTATTTAACCCTTTAATATATTTAAATGTTTCAATCATGTCCCCCCTTTTCCTTCTGTCCTCCAGACTATACAGGCTCATCCTCCTCAGAATCTGATATTACCAGAGGTGGAGGAGGAATGCTCACAACAATATATATATGTTATTATATATACTGTATTTACACACACACACACAGATCACAACCATAATTTTTTCCATAACTTGGTTGCAAACTGATTTGGTCACGACCCAAGCCTAACTTTGAAAATTTGGTGCTTATGAAAAAAATGGTATGGAAGTGAAAACCAGCTGTGGGAAAAAAAGTGATTTTTTTTTTTTAGTTGGAACCAGTTTTGAGTTCCTTCCAGTTTGGAGCAGTCCGGCCAACCTGGTAGCAACCTGCTGCTGATGTCATGATAACCTCATGGAACCAGTTCGGTCTGTGATAATCCGTGGGTGGCGCCATATTTTTTTCAATATTTTGGATTTTTTAAAAAAAATATTTTTTCTTCTGAGCATGCGCAAAAGCTGAGTTTCCAACATTGTGCATGCGGCCGACATCTTGTTTTTGGCTCCCCTCCCCCTGTATGTTTTGGCACTGCACCCATGTGACAGGGATAGATAGATAGATAGATAGATAGATAGATAGATAGATAGATAGATAGATAGATAGATAGATAATATTTAAGATCAACGTGATCACAAAATAAAATTTACATTCCAAACTGCTTTTTATTTCAATCATTATTTTTTAGAAAGGGATGGGGAAACACTTCATCAGAAGAAGGAAATGTTTTTGGAAAATTTGGACACAAATTTAAACAACCTTCAAGAAGCACAGACTGCTGCAGTTACACATCCAAGCAGCAGAAATGGTTGGTATAGAATAGGAGTTGATAGCCCTTACTTTTACAGTTTCTGGAATTTACTAGTATCGTGATTTCTGAAAACTATTTCCATAGATTTCTGTATGTTGGCATAGGAAATATGGAAAAACAATATATCTAAATTACTTCCCAAAATGCAGGGAAAATCCTGGTTTCAGTCCTATATTGATAAATCTTTATTCATTGTTCAGTATTATCTCACTAATTGCCTCCTCTAAGTCCAAAATTACATTTTGATCACACTACTACAGGATCTCCTAAAACTAGTATACTGTAGAAGATTGATCCATCTATCTACTTGATCATTTGGCAATTTTCGTGGAGAACTCTTAATTCTATTCTGAGTGAGCCTCAGTATTATATTTAGGCACAAACAGTTGCTAGTTAAGGCAGAAAATTCTTAATGAAATCAAATTTATAAATATAAATTCAATTATAAAGTGAAAAAAATGCAAAAAAAAATATGGCATAGGGATGGATTTATATATTATAGTTAATTAAAAACAGTACCTTGCACTGTTAATTCTCTGGCATTTTCAAATTCTATATTAGTATATTTCTATTTTTACTAAAATATTTTTTGCAGAACAAACAATAATGGATCTCACAAATGAAAGAAAGCTTTTGGTTGCTGGTCTTGAAGCAGTTATTCAAGATTTACAAGACATGCAGGATATTACCAAAGAAAAAGTTAAAGTTAAAAAATCCAAAAGTAAGTAAAGAGTAACTTTCATGTGTTTTTATAAGACATCTATGTAATATCCTCCACATGCTTTGTGTCTTGTCTTCTTTTTGTAAAACTGTAACAAGATAGTTAATGGTAATTTAATCTGTTAAAAAGACAAATAATATCTACATCATTTTAAAAAAATAATAATTTAATTTTTAAAGCTTTCCAATCAAATTTGAATCTGACAAATTTATAAACTGATATGTAAGTGAAGTACTAACAGCTGCAGGATTATAGGAGGAGATAACTCATCAAACGCTCATAAAAATCTCTCATCTAGAGCAGTGTTTTTCAACCAGTGTGCCGGGGCACACTAGTGTGCCGCGAGACATGGTCAGGTGTGCCGCGAAGCTCAGAGAGAAAAAAAGCAAGAGAGAGAAAAAAAGAGAGAAAGAAAGCAAGAGAGAGAGAAAGCAAGAGAGAGAGAGAAAGAAAGCAAGAGAGAAAGAGTGCGAGAGAGCTAGAAAGAGAACAAGAGAGAGAGAGAAAACAAGAGAGAGAGAGAGAGAAAGGGAGGGAAAGAGAGAGAGAGAAAGACATAGAGGGAGGGAGGGAGAAAGAGAGCAAAAAAGAGAGGAAGGAAGGAAGAGAAAGAAAGAGGGATGGAGAGAGAGAGAAAGAAAGAGGAAGGAAGGGAGAGAAAGAGGGAGGGAGAAAGAAATAGAGCGAAGGGGAGGAAGAGAGAGAGAGAGGATTTTTTTGTCCAAACATTTTTAGCCGCCGCCCCCTCCCTGCTCAATGTGCCCCAGGGTTTCGTAAATGTAAAAAATGTGCCGCGGCTCAAAAAAGGTTGAAAATCACTGATCTAGAGAAAGGTTATTTGACAAGACATCTTTTTTAAAATTGAGGAAGTCTGTAGCAAAAACCAATATATATATATTAAGGATTAAAACTTGTATTCTTAGATTATTCTTTTTTTTTTCCAGAACAGCTTTTGGAAGAATTTTGTGAACAAAAAGGATTGTTATTAGAAAAGTTGTCATCAAATCTGAATGATTTGAAGCAAGCACAGGCTCTTGCAGCTGCTCAACCAGATAGTATTAATGGTAAGTATTTTGTAAGATTTAATAATGAATAAATTATAATAATTATTTATAATTATGAATAACAAAAATAGCAATCTCAAAAGTATTTTAATTATTCCAAAGGGCTAAAAATATTACAACAATAATTAAAAGCCATTTTGATATAGAGGTTAAGGAATTAGGCTTAAGGAATTATCAGCAAATGGGAATTCTAATTCCAATTAGGTTGAGTGATCCTAGACAAAAAAAAATAAATCATTTTTTGAGCCCTAGGAAGGAAGCAGCAACATATAACATCAGAAGTTAAGATTGACTTGAAGTTGTGTGTAAGAGCACATAAATATTTACTATCATACTTGGGTGCATTTCTTTGTATTTAAAAAGCAGTTTTACAGATCAATCCTAAAATGAAGAAAATACCAGTATTACTTCAAGTGCCGTGATCAATGTTCCCTCTAATTTTTTTTTGGTGTGGGCGGAAAAGTAGTGTCTGTGTGGTTTAACAGATGGATCATTTGAGATGCACTCATTGGTACATAGAGAGAAAAGAAGTGATGAGAGTACAGAGCCTGGGAGGGACCCTGTACTAATTGTATAGGTATCTGATGTGATTTTGCCTAGCTTTATCTGCTGCTTCCTGTCTGTTAGATAGCTTGTGATCCACTTACAAGTGTGTTCAGGTACCACTAGCTGATTTAGTTTACTAGAAGAATGTCTCGTATGATCACGACTCCAAAGACCCTATCTCCTTCCTTGAGACACTGCAGCCTAGGAACTGTACGTGGCCTCTATATCCTGTTTCATAGCCTACAGATTAGCCAGGAGTATACAAGATTAAAACTGTGGACTCTTACTTGATGTTTCCTAAGTTTGGAGGGAATTTAAATGCCAAAATGGAAACTTAAAGCCTTGTAGCTGATAAAGACCTTCATATCCTTGAACTCTCTGAAACATGATTTCTGACCCTGCTTTCTTTTGGAATATGCCCTCTCATGCTAGGGCAGGAACACCCAATCCCTGGGCCATGACCATGCGGTCCATTTGGAACCAGGCCACGGAAATGGTGGGCGAGTGCGTGCGTGCATGCCTGCAGCTCCAATTGTGAGAACAGCAGTGTGCGCACACATACATATGCAGCTCCATTTGTGCAAGCGGCAGGCATGTGTGCCTGCTGTTATCACAAATGGAGCTGTGCGTGTGCAGGTGCTCACTCACTGATCATGCAGAACCATACTCTTCCCACTCCCCACTAGTCTGCAAAGCTGGAAAGGTTGGAGAATGCTAGCCTAGTGTGGCTATCAACCTGATACACATTAGCATGAGTTTATAATGCTTAACAGTCAGAAATAGTTAATTATTTTATAAATCACAACCACAATTATTCAAAATTTATGGTGGCCATCTCTGAAGTCTATTTCTATGTGAATCATAGGTATTGTAGCTAGTATGTTTAATTGCCTTTCTTCTGGTGTATCTAAAAAGAAAGAACATAGCTAATAATTTTGTTTCCTCATTGTCCAGGGTATTCTGAAATGCTCAATTTTTCCCCCTAAACCTGTAAAATTATTTGTAATGTTCCTTTCATCTTTTGTGTTTGAAATATATTTTATTTTTAGAGCAAAAGATACAAGAATTAAATGAACAAAGAAAGCTATTGTCTATAGGTTTAGAGGGAATTGTACAAAATATTCAAAATATACAGAATGTTAAATCGAGCAAAACTGAACTATTAACACCCGGCGGTAAGTACAGAATTAAAGCTATTATCAGATTCATGGGGCTTCACAAATGAATTCTTTTTGTCCGTCTTTTGTGTGTAAGAATATAATCTATTCTACTAAAACTGAAATCTTGTTTTTGTTTTGTCTGAATTTCCTCACAATTGAAAGATGAAGTATTATGGAGATCCTCTGAATGCTAGCTGACTAGCCACTCGATTTGATTTCTTATCTATATTTTTTATTTTGTATTCCACTTAAAAGTAGTATTTTCTTTTTTTAATTTTTATTTTATTTAGAAGATTAAAATACAAATTAAAAAAACATTTTACAAAAAATATCAAAAATAGATAAAACGTTTTTAAAATGTGCATTAAAAAGTATAAAAAACCAAAAAACCCAACTCCATACCATATTTTTCAGAGTATAAGACTAAAAGAGGGTAGAAATGTCAGTGCATCTTATACAGTACACCTAATACAGCCATTTTTTTTCAAAAGTGAAATAAAAAGCCAATAAATAAATAATGTGTAAATTATATAACTCTTTATCAAATACTAGTAATTGGAAAATTGAATTTCAACCATTTTTTTCCAAAAGAAATTTAAGAACAATTAGTTTTCTCCATCTTTAATAACTTTAAAGGTGATTTAAAAGAAACAAGTAAAAAAATGTAAAAAAAGTAAAATTCTAAAAAGCCATGACTGCAGCAAAAGAGAGAGAAGGGGAGGGAGGGTAGGTAGGTAGGTAGGTAGGAAGGAAGGAAGGATTTCAGTATTTTTTCCCTTTTCATTCCTGCCTTCTCCATTTTAATCAGACTTGAAATATAGACAATGAAACACTAGCCTTTTTCCCCACTGAGAATTATGAATATTAATTTTCTACAATAATTTGGTTATACATCGAGTAGTGTATTGGTTAAGATGTTGGACTAGTTTCAAACTCTCCCCCAGCCATGGTGCTGGTGACATCTTCCAATTCTACAGCTTCTACAGGCACTGCAAGATTAATGCTTCTGCTTCTGCCGAGGTTGCCTTTGGAAGAACAAGTTTGCAGCTGTTGACTTTTCCTTAGTAAATTTCATTTGCTCCAGAATGAAATAAAAATCTAGTCAGGAGCCTCATTTAAAACATATTGCTCAAGATATCTGACCAACTTGCTTTTCAGTTGAATCTGCTATGTAGCTGATTTTTATTCCAAACTAGGAAAAGAATGTTGCATGTTTATTTAAAGAAGGCATGTACCTTACTTTTAAAAGAAAGCACATTATTATATTATTGGTTTGTTTTTCTTTGTGCTTTTTTCACATTGATTATAGGCTTCCTCATAGATGCAATAGTTTTAGGTCTGATGGGAAAGGGATTGACAGAAATAATAATAATTTAGTAATAATAATAATTTATTAGACTTGTTTGCCACCCCTCTCCGAAGAGTCGGGGTGGCTTATCTATAAGAATTAAGAAAGATAAAATCTTGCCTTTATGTGGGACTACTTCTTTATATCAGCCAGTAAATAAACGTCCTGGTAAGATGAGAGCATGATAATTTTAATCTTTTAGGTTAATAATTTTAAAATATTTCCTTTTATAGAAATACAAGCATTATCTGAGAAAAGAAAGTTATATTTAGACAATATAGAATTAAATGCGAAAGATTTGAAACTTTTGCAGGCTGCTGCAGCTACTCAACCAGATAATGGTAAGTAATTGATTTTTAGTTTGTGAATATGTTAGGCACTTTTCTGTTTTCTCAGCAATATTTTGTTTAAGATGAAAAATCTTCAGTACATTTTTGGTTGACAAATAGTAATGATTATAACAAAAATAATTTTTAGTTTAGTGTGGGGAAGCATCCAACAATAGTTAATTCCTTTTGTAGCCTAGGAAAGCAGGAATTATATCTGAATTTATTTTTTAACTCTAGGCTTGATGAAATGAATTAATCTTTCTCATAAAGGACCTCCAATTATTCTAGTGCAATTTTCTGCAAACATCTGCAAGGAGAAATAGGAATTGATAAAAAATTTACCCCGTTCTTTCTCTGATGACAGGTTTCTGTCTCTTACTTTACATCATATAGCTGCAATTAGAACTGACATTTCAAATCTTTCTCCATTTCTATATTACCATTTCTTGTATCATTATATGACAAAAGGATCCAGCAAACCTTTCACTTGCTTTTTAACCTCTCAAAGAGAGCCATTTTACTATAAAGAGAATACCAGCCCATAGATCAACTCTTGATATTCTTCTGATCTACTTAGGATCTCTTATGCTACTACAGATGTTTGTTTCAGATATTATAAAATCTTACACTTTTCTCAAATTTCTGATTGTGTAATCAGCATTTGAGTGATATGTTGGTGCTCTTGAATTTTTGGTGTTTTTGTAAACATTACTTACAATATTGCTAGTTTAATGTGTTTTATTTCAATTGTTTTTAATACTGTATATTACATCCTAAACATAGATATTTCCTTCCAGTCTATTTCTAAAAGGTTTAATACTAACATGTATGCTACCTTTATGCAGAACAGATAGTTCAAAAATTAGCTGAGAAGAAAATAATACTGTTTGACAATCTGAGCGGAATTATTCAAGATGTGGAACAAGCACTTAACTCTGATTTAGAAAAAGGTTTGACGAAAAGATCTGCTGGTAAGTGTTTAAAATAAAATGGTAGGATAATCTATTAATGCTAACTGATCTAGAAAGAACATAGACATAATATAATACATTTTCTGCAGGTCTTTTTAAGGGATAACTGTTGTTAATTGATGCTGCTTGGGTGGAGGGGTGGTAAGAGCATTATAAATCTCTGGAATGAAAATGTGTTTGTCAAACAGAAATATAGAGAAATCATTACTGGTTGTTTTCATTATGAATTTAGCATGTTTATATCTATTAGTAACACAATATCTTTTAGACTGGTTGTGATGTGGAAGGGTGTTTACCTTAAATGCATATATGGATTTAATATCCAAATGTTCAATTATTATTCATTTTTAATCAAATCATTTTTCTTTGATCTCTGTACATTGGTCTTGTGATATTGCCTTCTGTGTGGGCAGAGCCTCTGTAGATAATGTTTTTTCTGTGTATTTCCAGCACGCATATCCTTGGGCTTGGTTCTCAATTGAATCTCAAGTACTTACTTTCAAGTACTTTACTGCAAGAATATCTTGCTCTAAATAAACACCATTACTGTATTTGGTATTTTATGTATCATTTTTCAGACTTATGAATTACAGTGGTACCTCGATTCACGACCACAGTTCGTTCCAGAAGTGTGGTCGAGAATCTATTTGGTCGAGTACCGAATTAATTTATCCCATAGGAAATAATGGAAATAGGTTTAATTGGTTTCCAGCCCCTATTTCCTTTATTTCCTATGGGATAAAGATCTGAGGTCTAAGCACTCCAAGCTGTAGTAAGGGTGGGGGCAGCTGCAATACCGGCAGTTTCGGGGGGGGTGCTCCTTTCCTCAGTGGTTCGTCTTCTTCCCTTTAAGCAGTTACACCAACTTTCTCCTTCCCGACGGCGGCGGCGGCTTTCCTTAGAGCAACACCAGCGCCGGGAACGTGACATGAGAAAGGGAAGCCACGCCCACCCTTCCTACAGCTTGGAGCACAACTGGGAGGCTGTTTAGTGGGCAGCCAGGATGGGCGTGTCGGATTCCGACTCCCATTCCTTCTCACCCCATGTACGCAGGCCTCATTGAATCCTCTGGACTTCTGGTAGGCCTATTGGGCCATTTTTTGCCCTCCCCAGGCTTTAGGAAAGCTTCCTGAGCCTGTGGATGGGCTCAGAGCCTTTCCTGAAGCCTGGGGTGGGCAAAAATAGCTCCCTACCAAGCAGTGGGCACTGCACACAGTTTTGGGTGACTGGTGAGTGCGTGCATGTCCAAGCGAGATTTTGCTTCCTGTGCATGAACAAGTTAGAGACACAGAGCTGCACATGCAACTCCATTTTCACTACATGTGGCCTGTACTAGACCTTTACTTTCTATAAAATAAATCATTTATAAATGTGTGTTTAAGGCAGAAAATAAAGCCTTACAGTTTTGTTTTAATGGTTGCTAAAATGAGTTTGGCTTGGAAATGATTTCATGGCAAAACCTTTTCTAATTTATTCTCATTCAATACAGTCTGTGGTCTCTTCTGCAGCCTTTTTGAAAGTCCCCCCCCCCATTTTTTATTTATGTAGAATAACAACATGCTCACTGTTCTCAATGATCATTCCACACTCTGGTGCCTCTTGGACTGGAAGGCAAAATTATACTCTGCTCTATTCCTATTAATATAGCACTTTCTTACCTGCAATCATATATGCAAAAAGATGTTTTTAGTGATTGCAGCAGACGCGGAATAAGCACACGGACCACAGAACTGGGATTTATGGGTCAGTTTATTAATTCAAGAACTGGATCTGCAGAGGTAACCAAAAGGCGGTGGAACATCAATTCCAAACATTCCTGGGTAACTATGGATGAAAACTCCATTGCCTTCATTCCCCTCGACCTTGGCCTTGAACTTGACTTTCTCTTGCTCTCTGCCAAACCCAAGGCGTGTGGGAATGCTCGCCCACCCAGGTTGTCATTTCTGGGCATGCGGTAGGTGAGCCCCGAGGGCATCCCACCTCCATAACCCGGGCCGGCACGGCCTTGTAATCATGGAGAGGAGCGGCCCATCACCTTCCAAAAGGTGCCCAAAGGAGATCACGCAGTTTCTCTCTGCCCCATTTTCTGCCCCCTACCATCACAGCAGGGGGGGGCAAATATCCATGTAGACCCCCATGCTCCCCCCAATCTGTGCCCACACATGCAGGTACCTCTGCAGGTCCTGTTATGCATTGGGGCAGGGTCTCTCGCTAGGCAATCCAGCAGCAAAACTTGCAGGTCACTGCTACTTACCCCCATCACAATGGAGGGGTGTGTGTTCCCCTGCCAGGTGAGCCCCTTGGCTCCCTGCATTGTGCCCCCAGGGCCCCTATATTCTACAGTTTGTCACAATGAGTGAAAATGCTCCACAACGCTGTACCCTAGGCCTTCTACCGGGCCATCTGGTGCCATGACCTGTCGCTCCACTGTTGGTCCCCCTCTCCAGCTCTCCATTCATCATAAACGGCCCAAGGTCTTGAGTACCACTGAACTATGGCCCCATTTCAATTTGGGAAAGTAGCTTTTAAAATAAAGAAACGAAAGACAAAAATTCTAACGAAAAAATTAACGAAAAAGAAGAAGCAAAATTTGATGGATAAATTAGGAATGCAAATAGAAAAAAAGGTAAAATGTTTAGGTATAAATTTATCAGCAAAGCCCATATCAATTAAGGATGATAATTATACAGAACTATTGAAAAAAATAGAGGGAAAATTAACAAACTGGACTAAATTACCCGTTTCTTTGATTGGAAGAATTGCAATGATAAAAATGTCAATTTTACCACAAATATTATACTTATTTCAAACAATCCCAGTTATACTAAAAAAAAACCTTTTTTCAAAAACTAAATAGGATGATAACAACATTTATACGGGCAGGGAAAAAACCTCAAATTAGATTACAATATCTCCAAGATAATAGGAAACGGGGGCTTTGGCCTTCCTGATTTTGAATTATATTATAATGCATTCATAATAAATTGGTTAAGAGATTGGATCAAATTAAATAATAAAAGATTACTTTTACCAAAAGGACATGATCTGTTGGTAGGCTGGCATGCCTTTCTCTGGGACAAAAAAGATAAAATTCATAAATATTTTTTAAAACATAATTAGAAGCTCACTTCTCGAAACTTGGAATAGAATTAAAAAGTGTCACTATCCCCAAATTCCTGGATGATTCTCCAGTATGAAAGCCATGATACATCCGAACACAATAGATCTCACTAAAATGGTCACATATTATGAATTACTAAATGAAAGAGGAAAATTAAAAACGAATGTACAATTAGGAAATGAAGGAATAAAAGTGGACTGGTGGCCCTATATGCAAATAAAATCAAGATTTGATGAAGATAAAAGAAAGAGGAATACAAAAGAGGAAAACAGATTTGGATAAAATAATTTTAGGGCAGGATAAAAAAATTATATTTAAATTATATAACTATCTTTTGAATTATAACATGGAGGATTGTATAGTAAAAGGAAGTATCCACAATTGGAATAAAAACTTTGGATGTAATGTAAATTTAGATAACTGGAATACAATCTGGCACAAAAACTATAAATTTACTAAATCTGCAGCGTACAAAGAAAACTTATATAAAATGTATTACAGGTGGCACTTAGCACCAGCAAGAGTAGCACAAATGTATCCTAAATTAAAACCTTTCTGCTGGAGATGCAAAGGAAAATTGGGAACCTATTTTCACATATGATGGACTTGCCCACATATTTAAAAAAATTGGGATCAAATGCAAAGGTGGTTAACAGATATGATTAAGGTGACAATTAATAAAAAGCCTGAGGCATTTTTATTGGGAATTATAGACCAGAAATTAGAAAAAAATTGTGTATATATTCAGATAAATGAATAATATTTACCAAAACTAAGAAACAAAAGAATGTAAGGAAGGTGTTTGATATAGTATTGTTTTTGTAAGTATATTTATTGTTATGTGTATGTACCTGTCTGGTTTTTCTTATGTTTTTTTTTCTTTTGTGTTTTGTCTTTTTGTATGTCTATATTTTTTAAAAAGTTTTAAATCTCAATTAAAAATATTTATATAAAAAAAGGAAATATTAACTCTTGGTAGGCTGATGGGTCTTTCTTTTGCTATGCTGAGAAATGTAGATACAAAGTTTGCTTTGCTCTTCCCTTTCAACATGGAAGAAACTGAATTTTGCTTTTAAATATGTTTTAAATGATTATCTGCATTTCTAAATTTTTAGAGAGAGAAATACATGAGCTGCTAACATTTTCAACAGTAGAATCAAAATGTTATGAACTGGAGGAAATGGGGATTCTTCCATACAATCAGCTGGATGTTATCAGTAAGTACAGAATGAAATCCCGAAGCATGTTCTTTAAAAGTTCTTTAGCAGATAATCTATATGGTCACAAAATCTTTAATGAAAAAAATTATTTATTTATTTAAGGAAATTGCTATTCTAAATAAGTATCTGAAATACATTGTTTCTTTTATTGTCATTTATTGTAATCTAGGAAGGAAACTGCACGATGTAAAAGAACAAAGAAAGAGTTCATTTTATAGACGTCATTTACTTTATCCTAAAGAGTATTCAGTAGAAAATATGCTTGAGAGTAAGTATTAAGTTACAGATAGTCCTTGATTTGCAACCATAACTGGCACAAAATTTCTGATGCTAAGCAATTCAATTGTTAAGTGACTCTTTTTCCATTTTATGATCTTTCTGGCCACAGTTGTTAACTGAATCCATGCAGGTATTACATTAATAACAAGATTGTTAAGTGAATCTGCTTTCCCCATTGACATTGCTTGTCAGAAGGCCGCAAAAGGTGATCTCATAACCCCAGGGCACTGCAACTGTCATAAATTTATTTATTTATTTATTTCATTTGATTTTTATGCCGCCCTTCTCCTTAGACTCAGGGCGGCTTACAACAAGTTAGCAATAGCACTTTTTATCAGAGCCAGCATATTGCCCCCACAATCTGGGTCAGTGCCATTGTAACTTTCAACAGTCGTTAAATTGACTGTTGTAAATAAAGGGGTACCAGTATTTGAATTAATGCATAAAAATGAATCCAGTAGCCATGAAGTCAAACCTAGCAATCAAATTTCTGCTTCTCCAAATACGAACTTGAATTACTTTTGGGCCATGTCCATAATTTGGAACCCTTTTTAGAAACCCTGCCCCCCCCACTCATAGATACTCGGAGGATGGGGGTTAACCGCCTAAGAAAGGATCTACAACTTGGGTGTCTTCCTAGACCCACAGCTGAAATTAGAACAACATCTTTCAGCTGTGGCTAGGGGGACCTTTACATAGGTTCGCCTAGTCAACCAGCTGATTAGAGCCTTCTCCAGGTTCTATCGACCAAACAGTGTCAATTGTCAGAACCGCAATGGAGGGCCTTCTCTGTGGCAGCTCCGACTCTATGAAACCAACTATCCCCTGAGATCTGCACCGCCCCCACCCTCCTAGTCTTCCGGAAGCTCTTAAAAACATGGCTTTGCCAGCAGGCCTGGGGCCATTGAGCTACAGTATTCTGCTCCAGCAGCATGAGATGAATGTTTTGTATTGGGATTTTAATTGTAATATATTGTTTTATTTATGTATGCCACCCAGAGCCCATCAGGAGTTGGGTGGTTTAAAACTCTATCTATCTATCTATCTATCTATCTATCTATCTATCTATCTATCTATCTATCTATCTATCTATCTATCTATCTATCTATCTATCTATCTATCTATCTATCTAAACAAACAAACAAACAAACAAACAAACAAACAAACAAACAAAGCACGTTAATTTTGTATTGGTAACATGATGAAATAATGGCCCATAGAAAATAATTTTAGCTTTTTCATTCTGCTAATCCTGAAAAGATAATTTAGTGTATTATTAGGTGGTCTTTGTAGAATGTAAGCTCTGAAAATATGTCACTCTTTAACTTAGTGAAATATGAAGGCTTTTCTTTTATAGATGTTTATTATTTTTCAGGAATATATTATTTTTCATAAGAAGTGCTCCCATAATATATAAGAATTACAGTAATACCCCGGTTATTGCGTCCCCAACCATTGCGAACAGGGTAATTTGCGATTTTTCAACCCGGAAGTCAAAACACCATCTGCGCATGCGTGCCCTTTTTTCTATGGGCACGCATGCGTAGATGGCGCCCGGCAGATCAGCTGCTGGGCGGCTTCCCTGGGTCTTCCCCCTCTTGCTGGCGGGAGGGCTAGCAGCGGGCATCAGCAAGGAGTTTCCCCACCGCCCACGCAAACTCCTCGCTGCCGCCCGCCCTTCGCCCGCCCACGCCGTTCATTCTCGCCGCTTTCCAGCTGAGTCCTGAAGCGAATTCGCTTCAGGACTCAGCTCGAAAACGGCGAGAGCGAGCGCGGACAAACCGTTCGCTGGCGCTAGCTCTCGCCGCTTTGGAGCTGAGTCCTGAAGCGAATTCGCTTCAGGACTCAGCTCCAAAGCGGCGAGAGGGAGCGCCAGCGAACGGTTTGTCCGCGCTCCCTCTCGCCGCTTTGGAGCTGAGTCCTGAAGCGAATTCGCTTCAGGATTCAGCTCCAAAGCGGCGAGAGGGAGCGCCAGCGAACAGTTTGTCCGCGCTCCCTCTCGCCGCTTTGGAGCTGAGTCCTGAAGCGAATTCGCTTCAGGACTCAGCTCCAAAGCGGCGAGAGGGAGCGCCAGCGAACGGCCTGCCTGCCCGCTAGCGAGGAGCCGAAGATTGGGGGCGGCGCGGCTGTTTTAAAACGTCGCCACCGGCATGGGGGGCTTGCCAGCACCCCCCGGACCCCCAACCTGGGTTTGGGGGGCTGCTAGGAAGCCCCCCATGCCGGCGGCGACGTTTTAAAACAGCCGCGCCGCCCCCAATCTTCGGCTCCTCGCTAGCGCTGCGGAAGTAAAAACACCATCTGCACATGCGCAGATGGTGTTTTTACTTCCGCAGCGCTACTTCGCGAAAACCCACTCGTTGCGGGGGGTCCTGGAACGGAACCCTTGCAACGAGCGGGGGATCACTGTATTAATTATTTTTTTAAAATGGAAAATTTTAAGGTATGATGGAAATTATTGGAAACTTCCATGTGGGAAGATCTTGATCACCTTCTCTTCATTAGAATTGGTTTATGGAAAAACAAAAATGGAAAAACAAGTTTGAAGAATGAATTCGTTACCCGAGATGTAAATAAATACAAACAAATATGTATTTATCTGTGAAGCTTTTTTGAAAGTCACAATCACTTGCTAGTAAGACCATATTTTAAAAGAAACTCTTAAAAAATCTTGAAGATTAATTTAAAAGGGGGAAAGGAAAATAACCTTTTACAACTTAAAGCACTTAATTTTGCTAAAGGAGTTTCATACTGTGCAATAGAAGATGGCAAGCAGAATTAGTTGAGTGAACAAGTTTTTTTTTTAAAAAAAACTAAGAATAAAAAGCTTCCTGTAACAGTGGTAATTATATGGCTCTTCTTATATTCTTACATGGTGTTACTATCAGCAGAAATCATATGAATTTAAGTGATAATTGTTTTTTTATTCTTAGGCCAAAAACAAGCACTAAAAGAATTTCTCCAACAAAGAAAACATTTGTTTTCGTATCTGCGATCAAGTATTGAAAATCTGCAAGATATGCAAAACGTATCTGGTAAATTCAATGTTACTATTTCTGGTTATCATTTTTTTGATTTTGCTAGATTTTTTTTATTAATGAAAAAATACTTAAAGCTTTTTTAATGATCCCAGTTGTTAAAAAATCATAAAAACAAAGAAGAAATGTTGTTGTTCTTATAGTTAGGAAGAGAATAGCAATAATAATATTTGATTAGAATGCAATCAGTGACCAAATAATGCTGATTAGACTTGAGCACAACCTTTTAATATGACAATCAGACAAGTTTATTCTTCAACCAGTGATACAGAAGAGAAAATTGATGAGTTTAATGACAAATTTGTTATAATAGAGGTGCTGCTTGTTATTGGAGATTGGCAACCAAAGTTGAAAACATGAAAAAAGAAAATATAAATTAGATTATTGCCTTGACTATGATGGTCAGGACTCTGACCAAAATTCTAACTACATAACTAAATTCAATTTTAAAGCGGTGTTCCCCAAGATAGTGTACTGGAACCAACGCTCTTCATTCAAGGAGAGTCCAATGTGGGTAATTCTCCAGTCTGATTGGAAGGGACTGAGTTTAACTTAAATATAAGGTGGGCACCGTCCCCTAGCCCTCAAGTCTTAAAAACTCAGTCGCAGTAAAGGGATTCTGAGTTTCTCACTCCTAAACTATTTAGTGTTTAATTTGGTATTTGTAAGTTTGCCTTTTCCTCTGTTTTTATTTCAGGAACGAAGCCCTTGTCATGCCTATGCTCCATGCAGCATAGGGTTTAACCCTCCCGGCTGTCGCTCCTCCCCTGTCAGGCCCCCCACACAGGGTCAGTTATAAGGGCCAGAGAGAGAGCAACCGGGTTACCGACCTCCGCGGTCGCACCCAGACAACAGGAGGCAGTTAACGTCGAGGGGGTCCGCCCCCCTCGACGAACATACCGGGATGAAGGCACAAAGATATCTGGGCAGGACGTGGAGCCAACCTCAGGCACCCCGCCAGGAAGCCATCAATTTTCCAGACGGGAGTGGTGAATTAGTACAGAGCGTGGGCTGATGGTTGCTTGGGCAACGGAGCCAGGCATTTTAAAACTCCAAAGGGCGGTAAGGAGCCGACATCACTGTGCAATGCTGCCTGTATCCTTTAGGAACTAAGGCGGCCATTTTAAAAGTCCTCAAAACAGCGGGAAAAACCGACTTGCTCTTGATGACCCGTGTGGTCTCCATGGCAATGGCAAGTCGGCCATTAAAAAAACCCCCGATTCGGGCTGCAGTAGCATGATGCGGGGCAAAATAATTCCCCGAATTCCACGTCATAGCCGCAACCTCCAAATCTACCTTGGAGACACGCAGGCACAGAAAGAGCTTACAGACCCTTTGCCTTCTTTCTTGGTGCATCGAGCAGGAGAAAGAATGACTGTCTGACGGAGCCTTGCTATCGCCTATAAGCGTGAGTGTTTTCCTCAAAGGGGAAGAAAAATAATGGCAGACCCATCAGTTCATACTGGGGAGGAGTCTATTTCAGCCACTAGACCCACTACCCCAAAGGAGAAGACCCCAAAGTCCAAATCTTCCCAAAGCTCCTCTCTCAGGGAAGCTGAAAAAAGGATAAAAGCTCTTGAGAAACAATTAGAGGCAACCCAGAAGCAACTAGGACCTACAGCAGCTCAATCATTGTCCAATCTTACCGCCACCAGCCTCCCCCATGATTAGCACAGGGGTAGTAGACCCGGCAACAGAAAGGGACTGATCCCCTGAATGTCCCATACAACCAGTGCCTTCTCCAATACGCGAGAACTACATCCCTATAAGACAAGCCTCCGTGTGGCCTAGTCTTCCTCCACCTTCGCAAGCCACCCTATTTCCTCAGTATGGGCAGACGCAGTCAGCAACCTTTACCCCAATGGCGGCTGGCCTGCGGACTTCTCAATACACATGGCAGAATATGCCCCCGGCACTGCAAGTCCTAATTGCCAACGCATATTCTCAGGGTTTGGCAACAGGGGTACAATACACACCAGCGGTACCCAACCCCACGAGATTCAGAGACCCTTGGACGGCGCCAGCCACTCATTCTTTAACAGGGTCAATGGAGGAGGATATGTCTACTAGGGACAATACCAGCGATGCGGATGACGATTTGTCAGGGGATGAGCAGCCGCCGGAACAACCGGTATTTACAGGACTTTTAAAAACGTCACTGTTCACTGCACTGACTATTGATCAGGCCGGGGAGGGGAAGCAAGCAGATGCCTCTGCAAGGACTCCCCCAGTCGGAGGACTGTTCGTAATGCCCAGGAAGGAGATGGAACACATTCCATCATCCCAGCTATTCCTGGAAAACATAAAATGTCCATGGGAAAACCCGGTGGCCGCTCAGGGTCCATCAAATTTAGACCATAAATTCTATACATTTGACCAAGAGATGGAGAATCTACTAGGCTTCCCGACCATAGACAAGCCGGTGGCAAGCCTAGTTTCTAATGCCCTGGTCCCTTCCAAATCACCGTAGGGCCTAAGGGCAGAGGATAAGAAGGCGGAGAACGTAGTGCGTAAAACACACCAAATGGCAGCCTGGGCCTTACGCGCCGCCTCTGCGGCCTCCTTTTTCAATAGAGTCACCATCTTATGGATTCAAGAAATACAATCCAGGGTGAATCCAGAGGATGGACGCCTTCGCTAAGACTTAAACAAGCTTCTGGCGGCCATAGAATTTTCAGCGGATGCCACGGTGAATGCAGCGAAATTCGCCTCCAGAGCCATGGCATCTTCAGTATCATCCCGCAGGCTGATTGGGCTTCGCAGCTGGCAGGCAGATGTAAAATCGAAGTGGCGCCTGGCGTCTTCACCTTTTAAATGGGAAAAATTGTTTGGGGACATCCTGGAGGAGGTCCTGATTGAAGATAAAGACCAGAAAAAAGTGATGCCAAAGACATGTTTCAGATGCTTTGGAGAATAGGTTGACTCCCCCTTCTTTGTGGCAACCCCTAAGATACTGGAACACTGCTATCATATCTAACCATGCCCAGTTCCTGCAACCGTTCTTCATATGTTTTAGCCTCTAGTCCCCTAATCATCTTTGTCGCTCTTCTCTGTACTTTTTCTAGTCTCAACATCCTTTTTGCATCGTGGCAACCAAAACTGAATGCAATATTCCAAGTGTGGCCTTACCAAGGCCTTATAAAGTGGTATTATCACTTCATGTGATCTTGATTCTATCCCTCTGTTAATGCAGCCTAGAACTGTGTTGGCTTTTTTCGCAGCTGCTGCACACTGCTGGTTGTCCACTAGGACTCCAAGATCTCTCTCACAGTTACTACTGTTGAGCAATGTACCACATATATTGTACCTGTGCATTTTTTTCTTGCCTAAATGTAGAATCTTACTTTTTTCACCATTGATTTTCATTTTGTCACATAATGGGCAAGCTCCATTACAATTGTATTTCAAGGACTATAAATTCACTGATAGTTATCTTAATTGTCTTTCCACAAAAATATTTTTTGTCTTCTACTAGGTTTAGTAGCAGACTTTTAGTGAATTGCAGCATGTGCCTTTTAATAAATGTAGCTGGAAAAGGCTGCTACTAGATTTCAGATATTTGGGCTAAGGATCTTTTCCTGCATTGTCCTATATTTTATAGAAAGAGATAGGAAAAGAGTAGCAGAATTAATGAAAACTCATAATGAAATTAGAATGACACAGAATATCATTGCAAGATTTCTATTCAATGAAATAGATAAACTGATATCTTAAGACATGCATATATGCTGCCTACCAGACATGTGAAACCACACAAGTCAATTGGAAAAACACCAATATAATGTCTTCTAGCCGTTATAGGTCACTGTTGTGCATCTATCTGCATAGATAGATAAGCATTATTATTACTCAGAGCAAAGTGAATTGGCAAATAATTGTTACCAAGCTTGTTGAATTATTTTGTTTGAAAACATACTGATATTTTTATTCTTTTCTTGTCATATATGAATAACAGAATCAAAGCAAGCATGTCAAGCACTAATAGGTCAGAAGACTACTGTAACTCCACCACTTCACCACCAACTGATGGCAAAAGTTTCATCTCTACAAATAACCAAAGCTCCTAGTAAGTGCAAAACATAGATAATGTCTAGAAAGTGCAAATATGACTAGAAGATGGACACTTACACTTAAAACCAGAATAGATTAAATTATAATTAATATAGCTTTTGAAGATTCAAATATAAAATAATATATGTATGTATGTATAATATATGTAACTCGAAGTTGAACTATGAACATTTTTATTTCAGCTAGGGCATAATAATATCTAGTTGAATAATGAAATGTGTGCAAGCAAATAACCAAGCTTAGAGAATACACAGAACTCACAGTTACTAAAGGCTAATTTAAAGATCAGTTGTGCATTATATTAGATGCTTCAGTCATATGTAACTAGGAAAGAATTAAGATGTAATGTCCATTTTGCAATTTTTATACATTCATTTTTAGTAAGTCATATTTTTGAAATATTCCATTTTGAAATATTCCATTTTGATGTTTCCACAGCAAGTGCTATTCTTGGTCATTTTTTCTCTCCTCCATATAATTAGGTTCTGATGCTCAGAGTATTAATTAGACACCTCTAGCTTACATTTTTCAGTAAAAGCCCAATCTGATCCTCTTTGCTGTTATGTTTCTGTGGCCATAATCAATAACACACTTTTTAGGTACAAATTCCTCAAAATTAGTACACTGTAATCAATAAAAGATGTGAGCTGGGCACTAATTACACACTTTCCTGGACCAACATTCCATTTTTACAGCCATCCATATCCTTCTCATTATATTCATCTTCTTCAGATATAGGTAGGGAAAGAATTTGAGTTGTTTTCTAAAAACCATCTTCTTAGTTTGAACTTAAATTTTGTTTGTCTCATTGTTGCTTTAGTAACAGAACTTCCGTCTGCTTTCAAGTCCATCCTTTATACTCAGTAGAGATTTTTATATATAGATGTTTTCTCTTCGTCATTTGTTTTAGTGATTAGAAATATCGGACGTGAAGAGAGAAGCCTAGATAGTACAAAATCAGAAGAAAGACCCACCAGTTCTCCCCTAGAACAGCGGACCAAAATTCTAAGTAAGTAATGACTTTCTAGATATACCGTATATACTCAAATATAAGCCGACCCGAGTATAAGCTGAGGCACCAGTTTTTGCCACAAAAACTGGGAAAACTTATTGACCCGAGTATAAGCTGAGGTTAGAAAATGCAGTGGCTAGTGGTAACTTATAAAAATTTAAAAGAGGGTAAACAAAAGCAATCTGGTAATAACAATAAATTAAAAGGAAAAAAAGTAGCTCAATCAGCAACCAAGCTAAAACATATTTCTAAACATAACCCAGGGGTCTTTAAACTTGACAGTTTTAAGACTAGTGGACTACAACTCACAGAATTCCTGCACCAGCCATGCTACCTCAGGAGTGGGAGTTGAAGTCCACAAGCCTTAATCTTTCCAGGTTTGAAGACTCTTGCATTTCTAACCCTAACCTAGGGATCTTTAAACTTGACAGTTTTAAGACTAGTGGCCGGAGAAGGCTTGTTTTCTCTCCTGCCCGCAACACGGACACCACTGGGAGAAAGTCCTGACGCTGTACCTCCCTGTCCTTATAGCCGGCAGGAAAGCAAGTGATCAAGCGATAGAAGCAAGCTGTAGTGTCCTTGTTGCGGGCAGGAGAGCGTGCGCGCAAGAGAAATGAGCTTTCTCTGGCTACCCGAAAGAAGAGGAGTTGGTCCCGAATTCACATGCACGCTAAAGCGGGGCAGCTCTGCCGGCCAGCCTACTGCTCCTCCCACCGGAGCTCCGAATGCCCCCCAGAGAAGGCTCGTTTCTCTCTCTCTCTCCTGCCTGCTACAAGGACACTGCGGCTTGTCTCTCTTGCGTGCTCACTTGCTCTCCTGCCACGTTGGGAGCTCCAGGGGGAGGAGCAGTAGCCCAGCCGGGTAGAGCTCCCCCGCTGCTGTGCATACGAGGATTTGGGACCAACTCCTCTTCCTTCTTTCTAGTGGCTTCTCTGCAAGGACGGTCTCAAGTGTCCCCCTCCTCAAGTATCCCCCCCTCCTGAAGACAGCCCTTTCTCTCTCTCCCCCCCACCGGCATTTCTGTCAACGTCTCGCCCTGGCTCCAGTTCTTCAGGCGGCTCCGTTTTTGAAGCAGCGGTGGATTCCTGCTTCTGGCTTCTCGCTGCCCCCCCCACCTCACCGGCTTCCCATCGCCTTTTCTCCCCCTCTCGCGCACCGTCGGAGCTTTTCTGAAATCTTGAATTTGCCTTAAAGGCACCTCCTCAGCGCGTGAATTGTTCCTCCACGCCACCTTTCTTTCCTAATTAAAAGTTGGAGCCGCGGAGGGTGGAAAAGCGTGACCTCTGTAGCCCAGTCCCTGTGTCCGGCTGTCAGAGATGGCACTACTAGGCACTATGTATTTACACAGACAGCGATACCCTCCCAAAGGCTCCCCCGAAGCTGCCGAAGCTGGGAAGAGGCAGCTCCTGCCATAGCTCCCTCCCTCACGAGCCACCAATGCCTGCCGGACTCCCGCGGGGCGCCCTCTTGTGGTGACTCGTCAGTGACCCGAGTATAAGCCGAGGTCGGGTTTTTCAGCCCATTTTTTGGTCTGAAAAACTTGGCTTATACTCAAGTATATACGGTACCTTTTATTTATACCTAATTGAATTAATATGTAAGTCATTTGTAATTTGTTAGATTGCTGATTGCTGGTCATATATAAACATTAATTTATAAATATATATGTATATACAAATTATTCTTTAAATTTATGAAGAAATTTATGAAGAATATTTTGGTGTCCCTGTAATAATCTAATATAATGCTTTTCCTTCCAGGAAGGGAAGAAACGTCAAGCAAAAGCAAGATTATCCCCCAGTCTTTGCATAAAATTTCTAGTTTTTTTCCATTTGATATCAGCAGGTTTTCTGGTAAGTATATAGATAAATATTTTGAGGAAAATTAGGGATGGACATAAAGAAAGGGTCCCGATTTAGAAGTTGAATAAAAGAGCAAAGAGAATTTTGAGAGTTGGATATATATGTTAAAGGAAAGGAAAGATTTAAACCTTATAAAAAACCCAAAGTTAGAGTTCTATTCTACTTGTAAAAGGATAGCATCTTAATTGTTAACAGTTCTTTGGATGAAGGCTGTCTATCTAGATTTCATTCTTAAAGTAAGTTCTTGAGGATATAAAATATTGCAGTAGCAAAGCAGAAGGAAAACTGCAAATGTACAACCAAATATTCTTCTTTTTGCCCCCTAACAAATTTTTTTCTTATTATAAGCCATAGATGTAGGACAGAAATCAAAGAGAAAGAATAAAAAGATGAAAAAACAAGGACATGTAAAAATCAAAGTCAGCTTTTAAAATATATTTTATCCTGATAGTATATTATTTCAGCAACATTATTTCAGCAATCAAGACAGATTTAAAATACTTTGGCAAACATTAAACGATAGTTTGCCTAAGGGCTTATATCTAAATTTCTTCAGTTACATCTAAAATATGAGTGAATATGTATAATGCATTAATAATATTATAATAACAACATCATCATCATCATCATCATTATTATTACAATAAGATAGATCAAAATGCTAAGAAACATAGTTAGGTTTTGCCTGAAAAAACATAAATAATTTTAGAATTATTCCTGCTTTGGTGTATTGTTTCTAAGACAAATGCGTGCATTATAGGCAGAAGTTCACTATGAAAGCAGAAATATCATATAAAATATGATATTGAAAGAAAAATAATGTATTAAATTATATGATAAATAAAATATAATGTTATCAAAAGGATAGAATCAGGTCAGAGCATTACAATAGATAGAATTATTGAAAAAAAATGCAGGAATTTTGTTTGATTGTTTTTTAAACTTTAGTTCACCTTGTTGTTTTCAGCCGATGTTGCATTGCACGAATTACTAGAATATAACAGGGGTCTGCTTCCAGGCCATAAAGCAAATCTGCGACATGCATGGCAACTTGCACAGCGAAAGCTTTTACAACAGCAAGCTAATCTTGGTAGGTTATTTGGTTAATGATGTATAAAAATATGCATTCAGATTCATTATTATATGCCCAGGAAACCAAGTGAGCTTTTTTTTTCTATTTTGAATATATCTAGAAAAGTAGTTAGATATTTTGAATGGCCAACTATTTCTTTCATATTTTGAGTATACAGTGATACCTTGCCTTACGAACTTAATTGGTTCCAGGAGGAGGTTCATAAGGTGAAAAGTTCATAAGATGAAACAATGTTTCCCATAGGAATCAATGGAAAACCGATTAATGCGTGCAAGCCCAAAATTTACCCCTTTTTCAAGCCAAAGCGCCCGTTTTTGCACTGGTGGGATTCCCCTGAGGCTCCCCTCCATGGGAAATCCCACCTCCTGACTTCTGCGTTTTTGCGATGCTGTAGGGAAACCCCAGGAACAGCTGGGGGCTTCTCGGCGTTCTCCTGAATGCTGAACCCAAAAAATTCGGCAAAAGTTCGGGTTCGGGAGAATGCCAAGAAGCGCCGCCGCCCGGCTGTCACCTTCCCAGAAGCTGTCAGCCGGTTGGGAGGTGCAAATGGAGGTGGGGAATCCCAATAGGGAATTCCAGGGGTGGAGTTTGACATCACGGAGACGTCCTTCCTCCCCGGCCGAAATGGGGACAGCCGGGCGGCGGTACCCAGCAGAGCGCCCGTTTTTGTGATCCTAGGATTCCCTTCCTGGAATTTCCCTACAACATTGCAAAAACGCGGAAGTCAGGAGGTGGGATTTCCCATGGAGAGGAGCCTCAGGGGAATCCCAGGATCTCAAAAATGGTCGCTTCGCTTGCAACGGAAGTCCGGAGGTGGGGCATCCCAGCGGTGGCGGTGGGTTCGTAAAGCGAAAAAAGTTTGTAAGAACAGGCAAAAAAATTCCGAACCCCGGGTTCGTATCTCGAAAAGTTCATATGACGAGGGGTTTGTATCACGAAGTACCACTGTCCTTTAATTTATTTCTTAGTTGCAGGATCCAATCTGGGGCAGTCATGGGACCAGAGGTTTTGTCTGCCAAGCTTTTGGAATCATGCTAGAGCTTTTCCTCAGAATACTTCGAGGTTAGAGAGTAATTCCCTGAAGATGAGCTGCAGCATGAATCCAAAACCTCTGGTCTGGTGACCAACCCAGATTGGATCCTGCAGTACCATCCTGGGACAAGTATATTTGCCTTCATTCATATTTCTTGGTTTCCAAAATTGAAACTTTAACTTTTTCTATTTTTAGTAGTATATCTGATTGCAACATCTGCAGATATTTGCTATTTATAAAATCTGTTTTCTATTTTCTTCTTTTTTGAAGAAAAGTTTTGAGAGAGAATGTGCACTTTTTAAATTACACCTACACTTTTTTTTTATTTAGAAAGACTGAATGAAAAATAAATTATTTGATTTTGATTTAGGAGAAAGTTTCTGAGAATATTTTGGATTGCAAGATTAAATCTTTTAACATTAAGAACAGATGGTTACTAATAATAAGGGTTAATAACATAACCTTATGGTAACAATAATAGGAAAATGTTTTGAAGCTTAAAAAATTGATGATAACCCAAAAAGAGTTGAACAGAAAACTAGATCGTTAGATACTATCAATGATGACATATACATAGTTTACAAGAATGTAAAAGAAGCAGATAATAATAAACATTCTTGGTGAAATTAAGTCTGCTTAATTGAAGAATCAGAAGTGACTGAATGATATCAAAGAAACAAACAAAAACAGTCCAGCTGCTCATACATAGCCAATGCGTTTTTAAAAAGTTGAGTGGCACAAGATTGTACTTAGCTTCCTTACTGGTTGCTGTATTTCTTACTATTGTAGTTTTGTGTTCAGGTTTCACACACAGTATATAAAATGTATATCTGTAATATAGTTGTGAGATAATAGAGAGCAGTGATCAGACAAGTTAGTCCAATATTACCTAATGTGGTGTAGTGGTTAAGATGTTAAACTAGAAGCAGGGAGATGCAAGCTTAAGATTCTCAAAGAAACTCATATTTGGCAAGTCACATTTTCTTACCCTTACAGTGTGGTTGTTGTGGGGGCAAATGGAAGAGATTTTTACAGTGGTTGAAATCTTTATAGAAAGTCAGGATGTGTGCAATAAAAGAAAAGTAATAAAAATGATTATGTAGGCCAAGAGCAGGTTGCTTTCCTTTTTCTACCAGTGCGCTGTGTGCATACCATGATGTTTTGTGTACATGTGTGCTCACTACGCTTACATGCCCTCGTCCCCAGCATGATTTTGCTTCTGCGCATGTGCAAAGAGACAATTTTCCTTATGTGCATGCTCAAAGAGCCAAAAATCACGGAAAATTATTTTTAAAATGGCAGTGTGCACACATTGGCACAGACAGACCAAAGTTGTCACCCCAGAATTGTGCAGTCGGTGGGCTGCTACCAGGGCAGCGCACCAGACCAGTGCACTGGACTGCACCAGTAGGAACTCACCACTGATCAGGGCCATTGTCTGATGGTGGCAGTCCTGCAATTTTATTTTGGAGAGACTCTGGAAATAGGACTAGCATAACTAACCAAATAAAGAAAATTGAACAACGGTATTCTGCTCAATATGAAAGAGAGACCACTATGAATACGATGTAAGTTATGAAGATAGTTTGCTAAAGTAATGGGAGGTCGAGTAAAACAGAATCCAAAATAATAGAAGATGCCAAGAAAAATTCCATCTAGATGTATGTTGCCCAGAGGCAAAGGAGAACAATCAAATTTAAAACAGCACAAGAAGCTTAAAATCCTCTGTATGTTTTATTTTATTTTAAAATTCAAGTTGTAAAAAAAACAAACCCTAATTAATTGGAAACCAGTACTACACAAAACATTCCCTTTTCAACTTTGTTATTGTATATTTTCAAACATTTTGCCCATTATTTTGATTACTATTCTAGTTGGAATCTGAAATTTTAATCAGAATATGAGAATGTATTCTTTACATTTTCTTATTTTTAAAAAACCTGATCTTGTTAGCCTTATTTTTCATTAGAATTACACTTTTCCCTTCACATTGTTTGTTGTGTTTTAATTTGTAGCTGAAAATTTCAGAGACTTGTCAGTGTTTTTGCCTCAACCAGGGGGCACTACTTATTCTTTCCAACCTTCAAGACAAGGTAATCCATACAGTTGACTTAGTGAAAATAATTCTGAAATTTATTTTCTTATAAATAATGGATATTATATTCTAGATATTATGGATATATTAATTTTAAATATAACTTTGGTTAATAGATGATTAATAAAAGAGAATATGGATTTATTTTATGGTACGTAAAGTCATTTCTAGCACTTCAGACAGATTTGTGTTTTTCAAATAGCATTTCCTGGAATCCTATGGCTTTTCCTCTTAATCAGAGGTTCCAGGTTTTTTGGTTTTTGATTTTTAAAAATACTATCAAGCTCCTTGACCTTAAAAAAAGTAATCAAAATAATGGGCAAAATGTTTGTAAATATATAATAATAAAATTGAAAAGGGAATGTTTTGTGTAGTATTGGCTTCCAATTAATTTGGGTTTTTCTTTTACAACAAATTAACCTCAGAATATTATACTCTCAGAGTACTGGAGAATAAAATAGATTAACTTAATATATTAGAACATATAATAATAAAGCTGGAAAGTACTGCAGAGGTCTTTTAGTCCAACCCACGAATCAACTAGAAGACCTCCAAGATTGAATCCTTAGATTTGAAGAATTTGTAAACTCCAACCTACATCCCAGTTCTTTAAAAAAATGTGCATTGTGTGTTATAACATTCTCCAAAACCTGACTATATACAGAATTTAATAGTAAGTATTTGTTTAATAGTTTTATTTTATTTTTATTTTATTTTACAGTATATTCTTGTAGCTTTTGAACCAGTGTTGACTCTTAGAAACTATTTGGAAAAATCCATGCAGCTTTCTGGGCAATATTTTTGGAAGTGGCCATAGTTTTCCTCCTAGTATTCAAGAGAGTAGATATTTCACTTTTTAAAAAAACAACAATAACCCTTCTTGTAATAATAGTTATGTCTTAAATGCCAAATTTTGTGTCTGATTGTATATACAAATCTGATTCTTTAAAAACTTGAATTGATTTGATAATTATAAGGATATAGATACTCATCATTCAATACATTTTTCCTTCATTATCTTTTTATAGTAAAGTGCACATTTTAACTCATTTTGATTAAGACATGTACCAAGATAAATATTCTGAATGGATAAATGAGATTTTTCAAACTTTAAATTTATTAAGAATGGTACATTTTTTATCTTCATTATCTCTTTTATCCTTTGAAATGTAAATAATTATTACTTGTTACAGTGAGAAATACTTCGGCATTTTTAAAATTCAGGATAGAATCAAAGTAATGTTACATTGATCATCTGTATATATTTCCATGTAGCATGGGAAGCAAACCAGTTAAGCCAAAAGTACTATCCCCAAAAGCTGACTTTGTTAAAGAGAAGATTATTGGGACCAGAAATAAAAAGCAGTATAAAAGGTAATACTCAAATGTCAATTGTGCCTTCTTCATAGATTTTGAGAGGGAATATGTAAAGCTGTATAGTATTCATGAGATTGACTTTAAAAGATATTGGGGGGAAAGCATGCTTCTCTTTGGTAGGTAGCATAATCAGAGCTGTACAATTGGGGGGGAAGGGCTGTTACTGGCTTACTGGATGTAGTATGCCAAATAGATTTACCTCTATATCTAAAGAAGAACAAACTTTGGTTGCCAGAGAGGTTGCAGTCTGTCAGGCAACCAAAACAAATAACCTTAGCTTTACTAGATAAATGGTCAAAGCAATGGAAACTGCAGTTTAATGTTTCCAAATGTAAAATAATGCACTTGGGGAAAAGGAATCCTCAATCTGAGTATTGTATTGGCAGTTCTGTGTTAGCAAATACTTCAGAAGAAAAGGATTTAGGGGTAGTGATTTCTGACAATCTCAAAATGGGTGAACAGTGCAGTCAGGCGGTAGGGAAAGCAAGTAGGATGCTTGGCTGCATAGCTAGAGGTATAACAAGCAGGAAGAGGGAGATTATGATTCCGCTATATGGAATGCTGGTGAGACCACATTTGGAATACTGTGTTCAGTTCTGGAGACCTCACCTACAAAAAGATATTGACAAAATTGAACGGGTCCAAAGACGGGCTACAAGAATGGTGGAAGGTCTTAAGCATAAAACGTATCAGGAAAGACTTAATGACTCAATCTGTATAGTCTGGGGGACAGAAGGAAAAAGGGGGACATGATCGAAACATTTAAATATATTAAGGGGTTAAATAAGGTCCAGGAGGGAAGTGTTTTTAATAGGAAAGTGAACACAAGAACAAGGGGACACAATCTGAAGTTAGTTGGGGGAAAGATCAAAAGCAACATGAGAAAATATTATTTTACTGAAAGAGTAGTAGATCCTTGGAACAAACTTCCAGCAGACGTGGTAGATAAATCCATAGTAACTGAATTTAAACATGCCTGGGATAAACATATATCCATCCTAAGATAAAATACAGAAAATAGTATAAGGGCAGACTAGATGGACCAGGAGGTCTTTTTCTGCCATCAGACTTCTATGTTTTTATGTTTCTATGAGTCAGAGAACCCCATATCTAGACTGCAGAAAAAAGGAGTGGTTGCAGTAGCTAATGATTGTCCTCTAGGTAGCTATAGAAAGTAAATAATATGTTTTTGATGTAAATATGCAAGAATATACAGATAGCTTGCTAATTGATGCAAAACATAGAGTTCATATAATAACCATACTTAAAGAGCTACGCTGGTTTCCAGTAGCTTATCAGGCACAACTAAATGGAAATAATATCTAGCTATTATGAGCAATTAGATAGGAAAGCAAACACATACATGACACAGGTAGTCTTCTCTTCCATATTGCCAAATATAGGTCAATATTCAATGAGGAAATGGACGGTTTTAGAAATAAATTGTTGGTGCAAGGGATGGTGTCATAGAGATAATTTAGAATTAGAATATACAGTGGGACCTCAAGATACGAACCTAATTGGTTCCAGGGGGAGGTTCGTAAGACGAAACATTGTTTCCCATAGGAAACAATGTAAAGTCAATTAATCCGTGCAACAACAAAAAAAAAACCCGCAAAAAAACGCTGCCGCCCAGCTGTCACCTTTTAAAACAGCCGGGGGGGGGGGGGGGCTTCCCAGCAGCCTCCCAAACCCGGAAGTTTGGCAAAATTTCGGGGTTTGGGAGGCTGCTGGGAAGCCCCGCAGCCCGGCTGTCACCTTTTAAAACAACCAGGAGGCTTCCCAGCAGCCTCCTGAACCCGAACGCCAAACCCCAATGCCAAACCCTCCACGCACTTCGCCCTGAATGCCTCCTGGCTCAAGCCGGCGCCGGCAGACCGCCTTTGGGTTTTCGGCTCAGGGGGGAGCAGGAGGACCTTCCTAACTCCCTCCTCCCCGAGCCGAAAACCCAAAGGCGGTCTGCTGCCGCCCGCTTGAGCCAGGAGGCATTCAGGGCGTGGAGGAATGGGAAGCTCAAACGCCAGTGGCTTCAGCTTCCCATTCCTCCATGCACTTCACCCTGAATGCCTCCTGGCCGCCTGGCAGAGCGCTCGCAGCTAGCGGGCGGCGGCGGGGGACAAAAGGCAGGCCAGCGCCCGGCTCCTGCCTCTCCGGAGCCACTGACCGAGTGGAGCAGCGGCGCGGGGAAGGAGAGAGAGCGAAGCAGGCGGCGGCGGCGGGGGGGGGAATGACAAAAGGCAGGCCAGCGCCCGGCTCCTGCCTCTCCGGAGCCGCCGACTGAGCGGAGCGATCTTCTGCCGGCCATGGGCGAAGGGCGGGGAAGCCGGCGGCTGTAGCAGCTGGTGCAAGAGGCTTCCCCGCCCTTCGCCCATGGCCGGCAGAAGATCGCTCTTGCCCGGCTCCCCATCCCTCTTCTGCTGGCCACGGGCGAAGGGCGGGGAAGCCAGGCAAGAGCGATCTTCTGCCGGCCATGGACGAACTTTTGCCGAACTTGTGGGTTCGGCGTTGGGAGGCTGCTGGGAAGCCCCCCGACTGTTTTAAAAGGTGACAGCCGGGCTGGGGGGGCTTCCCAGCAGCCTCCCGAACCCCGAACCCAGAGGTTCGGCAAAAGTTCGGGGTTCAGGAGGCTGCTGGGAAGCCCCGTAGCCCGGCTGTCACCTTTTAAAACAGCCGGGCGGCTTCCTAGCAGCCTCCCGAAGCCGAACGCCAAACCCAAACTGTTTTAAAAGGTGACAGCCGGGCTGGGAAGCCCTGCAGCCCGGCTGTCACCTTTTAAAACAGCCGGGCAACTTCCCAGCAGCCTCCTGAAGCCGAACACCAAACCCGAACTTCCGGGTTCGGCATTGGGAGGCTGCTGGGAAGCCCCCCGTCTGTTTTAAAAGGTGACAGCTGGGTGGCGCGGCTTCCCAGCGGCCTCCCGAACCCGAACTTTTGCCAAACTTCCGGGTTCTGCGTTCGGGAGGCCGCTGGGAAGCCGCCCCGCCCGGCTGTCACCTTTTAAAACAACCGGAGGGCTTCCTAGCAGCCTCCCGAACGCTGAACCCGGAAGTTCGGGTTTGGCATTCGTAACACGAAAAAAGTTCATAAGAAGAGGCAAAAATTTTAAGAACCCCGGGTTCGTATCTCAGGTTGTTCGTAAGACGAGGGGTTCGTATCTTGAGGTACCACTGTATTAATAAAATTGGAAGGGACATCAGAGGTTTCCAGGTCCAACCCCCTGCTTAGGCAGGAATCTCTATACCATTTCAGACAAATTGTTGAGACAATCTCTTCTTAAAAACTTCCAGCGTTGGAGCATTCAAAACCTCTGGAGGTAACTTATTCCACTGATTAATTGTTCTGTCAGGAAACAATCAATATTAATAAAAATCTTAGGAGGAAAAGGGGGATAGGAATGATGAGAAAAAACTAGTAGAAATAGAAGTGCAGACTAGATAGGTAAACAGAGAGAAAGGGGAGTTGACTTATTCTCCAAAGCACCTGAGAGATCAAACTTGAAACTAAGAAGACATTTCTTGATAGTTTGGTTCCTGAAGTTGTGGGTGCTCCATTGTTGGAGGTTTTCAAGAAAAGATTGGACACTCATTTGTCTGGGATGTCCTGGGACTCTTGCCTTGTGCAGTGAGTTTAATTAAAAGGCTCTCAAGGTCTCTTCCAGTTCCATCAATGCATTCCATTCCATTTCACTGGATTTTCCTGCACATCTTCTCTTTGACTATTACTATCTGATTTTGTCAGGTACTTTCTTTTTGTCTCTAATTCCAGACAATACTTGGAGCAAATAGTCTGAATCTTCTTTCAGTAGAATAGTATTAAAGTACCAAGCTTTGTTTATCCATATCTTTTTAATTAAATCTATCTCTGTTATAATTATAAAAATATATTCTCATTCTTTATTGGTTAGGTCAGATTTCCAATCTTTGGATCTCTCCTATTCACAAACTTCATTTGAGTTTATATCTTGTTTTTATGTCTGAATTTTCTTAGCTGTTTTGAGCACTGGGCAAAGTAGAAATGTAGTGATAAATTTGATAGATAAATCAAGTACTAAGGCAGTCTAGCCATACTAAACATTTTGAATTCAGATAAAATTTGGATACTACAGAACAGTGTTTCCCAGCCTTGGCATTTGAACATATGTGGACTTCAATTCCCCAAATTCCCCAGCTAACATAGCATAGCTGAAATCTACACATCTTCAAATGGCTAAGGTTGGAAAACATTGTTATAGGTATCCTTTGTCCAAAATTCAGAAAGCCAAACTGAATCCAAATCCATTTCCCCTTCTATTTGCATGGAACAGAGAGAAGGGAGAGAGTAAGCACAAGCTTTCATTCAGGCTTATGTCGGCATAAGTTTATAATGCTAAGTTAAGCAATAGGTGGAAACACATTGTAACTCATAAAAATCCTTGTTTTCAATATATGATATGAGCTGAATGGCACTGTTGTACTACTAAAGCTTTATTGAAGGACATTAATAATAGAAGGGGAAAGAAATAATAAAAACAAATCAGGCTTTATTATAGTTTCAAAGCAATTTTTACAGAATTGAATCCACGCTGCAATAGAGTTGCATAGATTGCAATTTTAAAATGGTAACATAGCTATTTACCTATCATAAGATATTTACATTCATGTTAAAATTATAAAAAGTCTATACTATAAAGTTGATTAATATTTTGCCTAGCTAAAAAATACAATTAAATATCAGCTAGACTCTAAATTATTATAATGCAATAATTGACTTTTGTGTTTGTCATTAGGGAGCACTTCTTCAGCCTTTCAAGGACTAGCTAATCAAGTTCAAGCTTTAGTAAGTAACTGTTGATCACAAGTCGTAGAATATTTTTTAGTTGATATATTTAAGGAACTACAGATAATCATTGAGGCATGGAAGTCCATTTAAAGAATGTTCAAAATTATGACACCCTCCAAAAAACTACGTATGACCCCACCCAATTTTAAAATTATGATGGCAACCATGAGGCTGTAGCCCTTACGACCCACCACAGATGGCTGCAGTGCCCTCCATCTTCCCCCCATTCTCTTCTGGTGAAATCTTGCAGCACTTGGACCTCTTCCCCACATACCTATCATGCCGCACTTACATTTTGAAGGCAGGCCATGCAACAGTGATCCAAATGCAGCTTTCAAATCAGAATCATGGAAATCTATTAAAACTTTAAACCACCTTTAAAGTTTTGATGCCTAATATACTATTTCCTGAATATTTCTTCTTTATAAATTGTTAAATACATAAAATGCTTATAGCTCATGGAATTGTGCTGTCCACCCAAGAAAGCAAATGTTGATTTTAAAAATACCATTACTATTTGCAGAAAGTGATTGATTAAAAAATTAAACTCCATGTTTAATCATGTTCAAACAAGGTGAATTTGTATAAAAACAATGGACGTCAAAATGATATTAGTGATGCTTATAATTAGAGTTGCTTTTAAAAGGGGCATTGGTCTTACTTGATATGCTCCATCTCATAGCAATGGAGACATCATCCATATATGGGTTAATTCTATATATTATCCAATCAGGACTGAAGCTATAAAGTAGATGACACTCATCTTCATGTGACTTTCACTTTTTTGATGAAGGTGGTGCAGACAGGCGTGGTGCTCCCAGAACATAAGAAAATATTGAAAGTCAAGGTTGGACACCATCTGGGTGGGGATGGATGCTGTCTCCACTGCTATGAGATGGACCGTATCAGGTAAGACCAACGACCCCTCTCCATGCTAGTGGAGACAGCATCCTTGTATTGGACTTACCAAAGCTGGCTGTCCTAATGGGAGAGAGCGGCCTGGACATGCACCTCCTGGTCCGAATGAACTCACTGTAGCACTCTCCTATCAAAGGTCACCTCAGTAGATACATATGAATCCAGCTTATGAAAGGTGATGGAGAAGGCCACGTGGCCCCCTGACAAACCTCATCCAGAGAGGCCTGCATAGCCCAGCAGTAAAGTAGCTCACTCGTAGAATGAGATGTGATGCGTCACAGGAGAGGTAAGGCCTGAACCTCAAAGGTCCTAGCAATACAGGCTCTAATCCAACCCCCAATGCTGAAGACAGAAACTTTAGAACCCATCGAAAAAGGTTGAAAGGAAATCAGAGATTCAGATTTCCGAAATGGAGAAGTATGTGAAATGTAAATCTTGAGAGTATGATGAACAGGAAAAGGACAAAAGTTTGGAAGGATCAGTTCATGGGCCCTGTGGAACCACAAGTTGATTTTGGAAATGAAGGTTGGATCAAGACACAAGATGATCCTGTCCATGTGGAAAATATAAAGATCCAAATGAACAGATAGAGCTGCCAACTCCAAAATTCTGTGGGCCAATGTAACTGCCACCGAGAAGACCACCTTGTAGGAAAGATGTTGTAGACTGGCCTCTCAAAGAGGTTCCAAATATAATAAGGGAATCAATCACCTTTGACAGATCCCACATGGGGTATTAATGAACCACTGGATGGTGCAGGTTAGAAGCCCCCTACACGATTTGGTGAATTACAGGATTGAATCCTTGATGCTATGGGTTAGAAGCCCCCCATAGGAATTGGTGAATTAGAGAATGATGGGACAAGGAATCATTGGAGTTGCAAGTCAAAATCGAAGAGAGAGTTGCCACTTGCTACCGAAGAGTATTAGGGTCAGGTCTTTTGTCCCTGCTCACAAGGCACATGATTCATAGAAACCTCCAAGGGGAGGCATCTCTGTGCTGAACACCAAACACAAATGGTCTCCATGTAGTAAATCCAGTTTGTGGAATCTCTGTGGAAAGCTTGAAGATGCTCTCCAAAAGATTGTACCCCCTCAGGTGGTCAGTTGAAACCATGGGAATCCAAATGGATGGGCACCCCCTGGCTGAGAGGAATCTTGCTCTGAGGAATCTGCCCCGGCCTGCCACTGGCAGGATGATAAGATCCATGAACCAGGAACATCCATTCCAGTGAGGAGCTAGCAGAAGTAGTTCCGCCCTCTTTTCCAGTAGCTTCCAAAAGACCCTGGAAATGAGGGGAGGAGGGGTAAAGGCATACAACAACCCCTGAGGCCAAGGACTACATAAGGCATCCGCCCCCTCCGTGCTGGGCACTGGGAAGTGGGAGAAGAAATAAGGAAGTTGACTGTCTTACTGGATGGCAAATAGGTCTACTGAGAGCAGATCAAACCAGACTGACATCTCCCTGAAGACGAGAGGTGGAGGTGCCACTCCCCATTATCCACCATGGACCAACGAAGCCAATGTGCCTGGATGTTCGCCATTCTAGAGATGTGGCTCGCCTGCATGGACAGAATTTTGGGCTCTGTCCACAGGCAAGCTGAAAGGCTTCCTCCATGAGAACCTTGGAATGGGCGCTCCCTATCCTGTTGACTTTCACTGCGACATTATCCATGAGGACTAGCTCCCTGAAGGCCAAATGAGTCACCTGAAGCTCCAACCAGTTTATGTTGTGTGAGAGATCGTCCTGACTCCATTGGACCCTGAGTCATATGTGATTGGAGATGGTGCTCCCCAACTTGATAGGCTGGTGTCTGTTGTCATGACCAAGCATCACAGCTTCTGGAACATGCTGTCCTGGAGATGGCCTCCGAGGTCTATCACTGCAGCGACCAAAAGACCTCCACAGGAATCTCAACCTGCTGGAGCAACGAGCCAGCACCCACCCTCTGAAATGGAAGCAGGAACCACTGTAGACACCTTGAATGACGTCAAGCCCACAGCCTGATGGAGATGCAGGAAATCCATCTTTCCCAGGAATTGGGACAGAAGGAGGGTCGCTGAGTCATCATGATGGTCGGTCACTGTCATGACATCGAGGCTGGCCTGACTTTCCTGGGAAAGGAAGATCCTGGATTCAACTGTGTCAATAACCGCCCCCAGGTGCTGGATGTGAATGGTGAGAATCAAATGACCCTTGGTCCTGTTCATGGAGAAACCATGGCCCTGAGGGATGCAAATAGTGATTTCCAAATCTCGGATGGCCAGTGCCTGAGAAGATAACTGGATAGAATAGAATTCTTTGTTGGCCAAGTGTGATTGGACACACAAGGAATTTGTCTTTGGATCAGGATGTTGTCCAGGTACAACTGAAGGCATAGGGGAAGGATGAACAGATAATCTGCCAGAGCCGCTACCAATTTGTAAATACCCGCAGAAGGGAGGAGAGGCCATATGGCAGTGCCTGATGCTAGTAATGTTTGCCTGCCTAATAAAAAGCAGGTACTGTCTGTGAGCAGATAGGATAGGAACCTGGAGGTAAACCTCTGTCAGATCTACTGATGTGAGGAAATCACCCTCTTGATGGTATCTAGAATTGATTGTGGGGATTGCATCTTGAACTGCCTGGAAGACTCACTGGTAACTGCTCTCCTGTCCTCGAAAGGACGAAGGATGATAATAAGGAACAGGTTGAGCCTTGGATCCACAGGAAAGGGAAGGAAGGAACTTGCGTTTGTCCCTGGATTCCACTAGGAGAGGTTCCAAAATCTCTCTGAACAAATTAGGGCCGGAAAAGGGGGGCACTTGTTATGGGCATTGACCTGCTATTTATGCAGCCACAAGAGGCATCTAGAAGCCACAGAACTCCCAATGGCCTTTGCCAAAAAACGAGCTGCATGGAGCTAAAAATTCCAGGGCTGCCATAACCTTCTTTAAGTCATGATGTGACCTAGTGTCATCTACTGGGAGCCTATCCTGCAACTGTGTAAGTCAAAGCAAAGAAGCCCTGTTAAAATAAGTAGGTTGCTGTGGAAGCCTTCACTGCCCAAGTATTAGCCTAGTGTCCCTTGACTAGCAACTGTTCATCTCTCTTTTTGTCAGGTCTCAAGGCTTCCTCCAGGACCCTGGTGTTGACAGAGGGAAATGCTAGAGTACTACCGATCTGTTAATCATGGGAACCTGAAGAATATTAGAAAGACAAGCCTCAATGTTTCAAAAGCATCTCTCAATACTGTTGGGATTGGGGCCAGATCCTGGTAAAGCCCACTGCCTCTGGACCAGGATTAGAAACATCTTTGGAGCTGGGATCGCCTCCATTTCTACCATAGGTTCCACAAAAAGAGTGTCATATGGATTAGCAGACCCCAAGACTGAAGTAGAGGAAGCAGGGTCAGATCCCAAACAGGTGGTGGTATTGGCCTTGTGTAGCAAGGATCTAAAAAGTTGAGGACAAAACAAGCCAACAATTGAGGGATGATCAGATGGAAGACCCTCATTTTCAGATAAACCAAGTTATTTAATTTCTCCTTCTCCCACAGAGACTGCCCAGTCAGAAGGAAACAAGGCTTCTTCTCTAAACTGGTCCCCCTCATCTGTGGGAGGAAGCTGGCGGTATTCCTGTGATTTAGGAGAAACCGATCCCCATAACTGCTGACCTACAAGGCAGCAGCAATATTCTGCTCAATAGCTTCAGCCATCCATTCTCTCATGCTGGCTTGGGCAGACATTCAAAGATGCTCTCGAGAGCGAAGGCTTGCAGCAATAGGAGTGAAAGTGGCTTCTGACCATGCTGCAATGAATCTGGGCATCAGTAGTAATAAGATGCTTGGGCGATGGCACGAAGCCAAAAACCCCTCACTGTTGTCAGGCAGAATTAAAGGAGGCTTCCTTGAGATATCTGTAAGCAAGGCAAATATCCAGAGCAACCCCAGAAACCTGCTCCCCCTGCAAGGTAGGAGGAGAAAGAGATACAGATCTTGAGGCCTGCAGCTCCCTGCTGCCCACCAGATTTATGGGAGGAAACCATTTTTGCCTTGGCTATGATCTTTTCAATAGCCTTGTGCCTACTCTGAGCCTGATTGTCTGCCCTTAGAGGACCTGTGAGAACCTCCAGACTCTGTTCTCATTTTGGAAGCCCTGGTAGTGGCCCTTGAATGGCTGTGGCTGATGGATGATGAGGGAGACAAATCACCCTTCAAAATGGCCACCTGGCTTCCAGTTCTGGCGCTGATATGGCAGGCAGTGTGTGCTAAGAATTCCATTCAACCCTCCCCCAGAAAGCCTGCTCCGCAGCTCATACTAACAAAACCAGGCTCCTAGCACATGGGAACCTCCTCCCCAAGCTGGTGCACCTGTATTTTTGTGGAATGTTACCTTTTACGGAACGGACACAAACCTAGGGTCACAGCTGGCAGCTCTGTTTAGGGTAACCCGCTCCCTTCTTAATCAGGGGGGAGTTGGGGAGCCCTTGCAGAGCAGTGCCGAGGATTTTAACACATTTTTCGCTGGTAAAATTGCTCAGATCCGGGCGGACCTTGATTCCGATTGGATAACAGAGTCGACTGATAACGAGTCAGTTGAGGTGACTGGGGCCTGTCCTTGTCCATCTGTCTGGGAAGAGTTTGATCTGGTGACACCTGATGAAGTGGACAAGGCCATTGGAGCTGTGAGTTCCACCACCTGTTTACTGAATCCGTTTCCCTCCTGGCTGGTTTCGGCTAGCAGAGAGGTGACACGGAGCTGGGTCCAGGAGATCATCAACGCTTCTTTGTGGAGGGGGTCATTCCCGGCTCCCTACAAGGAGGCACTTGTGTGCCCCCTCCTCAAGAAGCCTTCCCTGGGCCCAGACATTCTCAACAACTATCGTCCAGTCTCCAATCTTCCCTTTATGGGGAAGGCTGTTGAGAAGGTGGTGGCGCTCCAGCAGTCCTTGGAAGAAGCCAATTATCTAGGCCCTCAACAGTTGGGTTTCAGGCCTCGCTACAGCACGGAAACTGCTTTGGTCGCGTTTGTCCTAGTGCTTTTTGACCTCTCAACGGCTTTCAATACCATCGACCATGGTATCCTTCTGCACCGGCTGGAGGGGTTGGGGGAGGGAGGCACTATTCTTCAGTGGTTCTCCTCCTACCTCTCCGGTCGGTCGCAGTCGGTGTTAGTGGGGGGTCAGAGGTCGATCTCTAGGCTTCTCCCTTGTGGGGTGCCTCAGGGGTCGGTCCTCTCCCCCCTGCTATTTAATATCTACATGAAACAGCTTGGCGAGATCATCCAGGGGCATGGGGTGAGGTATCATCAGTTTACTGATGATACCCAGCTGTACATCTCCACCCCATGTCCAGTCAACAAAGCAGTAGAATGATGTGCTGGTGCCTGGAGGCTGTTAGGGTCTGGATGGGTGTAAACAGACTCAAAATCAACCCTGATAAGACGGAGTGGCTGTGGGTTTTGCCTCCCAAGGACAATTCCATCTGTCCGTCCATTACCCTGGGGGTGGAATTACTGACCCCCTCAGAGAGAGTCCGCAACTTGGGCGTCCTCCTTGATCCACAGACCATCTTTCAGCTGTGGCGAGGGGGACGTTTGCCCAGGTTCACCTGGTGCACCAGTTGCGGCCCTACCTGGACCGGGAGTCACTGCTCAGTCACTCATGCCCTCATCACCTCGAAGTTCGACTACTGCAATGCTCTCTACATGGGGCTACTTTGAAGAGTGTTCGGAAACTTCAGATCATGCAGAATGCAGCTGCGAGAGCAATCATGGACTTTCTCAGGTATGCCCATGTTACACCAACACTCCGCAGTCTGTATTGGTTGCCGATCAGTTTCTGGTCACAATTCAAAGTGTTGGCTATGACCTATAAAGCCCCTCAGGGCATCGTACCAGAATATCTCCAGGACCGCCTTCTGCTGCACGAATCCCAGCGACCGGTTAGGTCCCACAGAGTTGGCCTTCTCCGGGTCCTGTCGACGAAACAATGTCGTCTGGCGGGACCCAGGGGAAGAGCCTTCTCTGTGGCGGTCCCGACCCTCTGAAATCAACTCCCCCCAGAGATTAGGATTGCCCCCACCCTCCTTGCCTTTCGCAAACTCCTTAAAACCAGCCTCTGCCGTTAGGCATGGGGAAATTGATTGCCCTGGGCCATTTCCGTTTTATGTATGGTTTGTTTGAGATGTATGACTGTTTTTTATATTAAGGGTTTTAAATTGTTTTTGTACTGTTTTGTTGTTGTGAGCCACTCAGAGTCTTCAGAGAGGGGTGGCATACAAATCTAATTAATAATAATAATAATAATAATAATAATAATAATAATAATAATAAAATGCCCTCACCCTCCTTGCCTTTCGTAAGCTCCTTAAAACCCACCTCTGTCGTCAGGCACGGGGGAATTGAGATAGCCCTTTCCCCCTAGGTCTATACAATTTATGCATGGTATGTTTGTATGTTTGGTTTTAATAAGGGTTTTTTAGTTATTAAATATTAGCTTTGTTACATGCTGTTTTACTATTGTTGTTAGCCGCACCGAGTCTACGGAGAGGGGCGGCATACAAATCAAATCAAATATCAAACAAACAAACAAAGTCTTTTTCCAAACTGTTATATCCAATGCAAACAATCCCCCTTCTTATAAAGCCTGCAGATATGAAACTCAATAAAGCTATATACCATTTTTATGGCAGTGCCAGTGCCCACACATCCACTACTATAAGCTGATAGCAGCAAAGGAAAAAGGAGGGATTAATGCCCCTAATATAAGGAGATATAATTTAGCATGCATGATGAGGCACATTTGTAACTGGTTAAAAGGCACAAGTATTTTTTCAGCATATGATTTAAAATCTCAATACTGTGCACCCTGGGATTTGGCCACCTTACTACATGTTAAGATAGCTCAATTGTTAAGATAGCTTGTTCCATGGAACAGAGGCTACTCAATCCTGGATGGAAGTGGTTGGCAAACAGATCCCTGAGGTTAATCAGGGGAGAGGAAGCTCCAATTTGGGGCAATTCAAAATGAGGGCTCTCTATGCTGATTGCTTGTAGCTGCGGAGCTAGGCTTGTGTACTACAGATGGAAAGACTATCAGCTGTTAGGCAGTAAAAAACGCTCTCTTGGAGCATTCCAGTAGCTTCTTGAGGAACGGACTAATCAGAACAAATTTATCCCGCTGCTGGCTTCAGGGCTCCTCAGCAAACCCCCGCCCCCCAACAAGCCCTTGTTGCTAAAGAACCAGAGCTCGTGAGCGCAGTTCATTTGCCACTGAACTCAAGTGGAGCAGGCAGCCATTTTCCTTCTCTTCGCAGGCCTTGCAAGGATCAGTGGTGAAGATCTAGGACTGGCCTCCTAGATCTACCAGCCGATACTCTAGCCATTAAATATGCGGTCTCAGACAAGCCCTACTCACCGGAAAGAAACAGCAATCACTTATCAAAAAGAAAAAAACCCACATTATTTTCCTTAAAGGCACAGGACACAGCAAACAAGTATGGGAGCTTTTAAAGCCACATCTATATTGAAGGACAGACTGAGTCTAAAAAGTGGAAGTCACAGGATGAGAAGGCATGTTGTCTACTATACAGACTGTCCTGATTGGATAATATTTGGAGTTAACCCATACATGGATGCTGTCTCAACTAGCATGTAGTTCAGAAAATTTGTTTTACCATTTAAGCAACATAAATTGGTTGTACAGTATTCCAAAAGAACAAAATGTAAAATAACTCATGTTCCATGGTCTTTTAGAACACATTTAAAAGTTTCAAGTGTTGCAAGAATCCACATCCAAGAATAGAACCTTTGCTCTCTTCTTTCTACGACTGTAGTGCATTGTTTCTCAATTATTTTCTGTTACACCCCCCCTCCCCAGGAAGAAATAAACATTTCGCGCACCCCCATCCACTGGGATGATTGTTTGCAATATTCAGCATGTTTTCGCTGAAAAAACTCAAGCAGCTTATCACGTGATTTGTGTGTAATGTGTTTAAGCAATGCTATAATTTGGCTTCATGCTGTCCCCTGTGAACAGTTTTAGACACAGTAAACATACCAGTCTTTCCTTGTCTCCCACCGCTACATATGCTTTGTTATATTTCCTCCTCTTAGCTTTCAGGAGACTTATGTTTGTCTCATTATCTCCGTCTTTCTCCTTTCTTTTCATCCCTGTTAAACATTTTTCCATGATGTCTCTTAAGGGTTTGTTACATGCACTTTGCATCTCCTACTATGCTGTGTGCTATTGTTTGGTGCAAAAAACCCCTACTCCTGTGGCAAAGAGCACGTTCCCCAGGCTCATGCCCCTCCCTGGCATCGCTCCACACTCCCTCAGGTGGGCCATCCCACTATTTGAGAAACACTGCTGTAGTGTATAGGATATGTCCCTGATAGAAATGGGCAAGAACCTCTACATAAGAAAAAAGTCTGAATTCTTTTAAGTTCTGGGGAGCAAGATATAATTGTTTGTGGTCATTTGAAGTTAGAACAGACACCCTCTCCAAAGGTATATGACTGATTTTAAGGCAACTCAAACATGTGACTGGCTCATTGGGATATTAGGAGAAGAAAAGCACATTGGCTGGCAAGATTCTGTTACCAAAGTCTATCTAAATAAAGTGTAGGTTTAGTTTTCCAATGGAGTGCTTTTCTGACCTGATCTAGCAGGGTTAACAATAACAGGGTCACAAGAACAGGTAAAACTGACAGTGCCATGCTACTGATTTTATTTTTCACCTGAAGTATTTTTTAAAGTTATTAAGCTTTAATTAATTTTGAAAATTGTTTTTATTTAAGTAATTTAAATACTTTATTGCAAAAAAAAAAAGCTACTGGTCTCCACCATACCAGATTCATGCAAAGGACATCTGACTACATAAAGCACTATTTGGGATAATTTTCAAGCATAGAACCCCAACCGTTTTCTAATACAGTAGTACCTCTAGATACGAGTTTAATTCGTTCCAGAATGGAGCTCGTATGTCGATCAACTCGTATCTGGAACAAATGGTTTTAGACTTTGTTTTTCCCCGCGGAGATAACCAGAAGCAAGGATTCTTGCGCCACCTAGTGGAAGCTCGGCCCGTATCCCGAATTTGAGCTCGGGTCTGGAACAGAAATTTCGCTCCCGTCGTGGCTCGTAACTTGGAATACTTGCATGTGGAGCAGCTCGTATCTAGAGGTACTACTGTAGTATATATGAAATTTTTAATGAATTGTCTATTGATTAATCAAACTTACAATTGCAGAAGGAAATGAAGAGAATAATATATAATTCAAATAATAATCTGAAATGTATTTTGTAAAATTGATTATTGAAATTGCATACAGAATATTTATGTTTGAATTATAGGATTCATTCATTATTTGTGGAAAGGGATGCTCTCCTCCTCCAAGAAAAGATGGGCCTTCTCCAGTTTTACGGCAAAATTCAAGAAACCAATAATCCAATTTAGATTTTTTTTTTGGATTAATTCATTATACAGCAACTTTGTAACTTTCAACTTTATAACTGATAAGAAAAAATTAAGGCATTAATGTATGAATCTCTTTTGAGACCTGTGAAAACTGTAATTTGTGGTATAATAGCAGTTAAAATATATGTAAGCTTAACTACCAAATCTCAGTTTACTGCATTTGATAAAACTACATTGATGCCTGTGTGAAATTACTTTTTGGAGTGGAGGGTCTGTAATGGTATAGTCCAGTGGTGATGAACCTTTTTCCCCCTAAGTTCCCTAAGTGCCAAAAAAGCGCACTCGCATTTTATCGCTCATGCGCGAGTGCCCACACCCCTAATTCAATGCCCAGGGAAGGCAAAAACAATGTCCCCCACTCCTCGGATGCCCTCTGGAGGCAGGAAACAGCTTGTTTCCCAACTTCTGGTGGGCTCAGTAGGCTCATATTTTACTCTCCCCAGGCTCTAAAGGCTTCCCTGGAGTGGGGGAGGGTAAAAATGTATTCTGTGAGAGCCAAAAATCAGCTGGCCAGCACACACGTGCACATTAAAGTTGAGCGAGGGCAACGTGGCAGCAAATATGGCTCCGTGGCACTGTGCCATAGGTTCGTCATCACTGATATAGTCTGTCTAGAATTCAGATATTTAAAAGTAAAATTTTGACCTAACTAACCAGACCCGTAAAATTCACAGGAAACCAGCTAATACAGTTGAGTAATCTTTCATGTTCTGTTTACTTTTCACTCCACTTTAAGCAGCTAGCAAATGCTGACTTATAAACAAAGTGAAGATCCTCCTTGTCTTGTTAGAAGCATAATAGAGATCATAATAGCAAGTTCAGGGGAATTTTTTTTTAAAAAAAAAATTCTGGCTAAAGAATTATGCTCATATGGATGGATATTGAGTTCCTTCTAACTTCCAAGAACTGGGTACAAACAAATGTTCAGACAATTCTTTGAATCTAGGTACATTTCTCATTCTCCCAAATACAAAATCTGCTCCTGATTCTAATATAGACAGTTGACTGAAATAGAACCCATAATTAGCATACTGTCTGCATTATGGTGGTCTATACAAAACAAAGGATCACTAATTTGTTCCTTCAGCAATAGTTGTTCCTACAGACAAAAATTGGGTAGACTTCAATGCTACATCAAAAGGTGGTTATTGTTGAAGTAACTTAAATGGTAAGAGGACACTATTATGTAAAACTTCTGATATTTGACCACTTAGCCTGAATGAAACACACAAAGTAAGATTGCATGCTGAGATATCAAGTAACACAAGTTAGATTGTATAATGGTAGTTAATGCTATATGGGTGATACGGGGTAGGAAATAGAAATTATCAATCTAAGTTCCAGATATCTTTTCAGTCCTAATGAAACCAAAACATGTCTTACTACCCTTAAATTTGTTGAAATGTTCAGAAAATTGAAATCTGCCATTGGTATTATATATTTCCAGGGTTCTAAATCTCTTCTTTGGCATTAAATCTGCTTGATGGATGAAATCTGGGATTCTGAATTTCCTTTAGAACTATTCTAAATAATTAAAATTATTCTTGTTCCCGTGTCCATCTAACTGCATTCTACGACCCGTGTCCATCTAATTCAGTACATCCCTTGTGAAATACTCCCAGCTCTCCCCTGAAAGTTTTTCCAAAAGAGGGTGGGATGGGGAGGGAAGTATTTCGATGCTCAAAAAGGAATGACACAGTTCATATCCATTCCTCTTCCTTACATCAAGATCAGTCTGGCAGATTTCACCAATTATTCAGTTCAGTTCTTTATCCTTTTTGTGATGAAGCTAGCCCCAGGAGGGCCACAACAGCCTCTCCTAAGCCCTGCTCCTATATTTTAAGAATATTCAAGCTTTAGCAACATTTACAATAAAGAAATATCAATACAATTTTAAAGGAATTTATTAAATTTAATAAATAATTTCCATGGTAACATTGTAAAAAGTGAGCATTTGTTAAAATAAAAGGCACTTAAAATATGAATGTGGTCAGTACTGAACAGATAACAGAATAGCCAGCAGCAAATATACAAGCCCCAGTAACTCCTGATTCAGTATCATGCAATTTTAGCTCTAGGATAAATTACAACCAAGATTGCAAATATAAGATGGTTTAACAATTATCTTACACAGAAAGAAATCAAATACATTAAAGATAAAGTTGCTAAAGCACCAGGCTTTAAACCAAGCAAGAAATGTAAAAAGAAACCTAAGGAATTAAGGCGCTAAGAACCTGCTCCTATTCTGTACCCTGTATATACTGGATTTTCAATTTCAAATATGACCAGTTTTTATAAGTCCAGCATATCAGGGGAGCTGATTTAAAAAGGAGTATTGGCAGTGTACTCATCAGTACTAAAACTGGAAACTAAATTTATACACAGGAATTCTTATTATTATTATCATACTTGTTTTAATAATATTAAAGCTCTTTATTTTGGATCTTTCTTCTTTTTATTCTTATACACACAGTGAGAATTTAAAATGTATGTCACACATGAAACTTGAAATTAAAGTTACATCATGGTTTCTACCTTACTGAATACAGAAAGTTGGAAATTAAATCTCACATTATTCATAAACTAATTTTTATAGTTTATTAGTATTAGGTTTGCACTATTTGGGCAAGCCAAACCTTGATACATCTATAAGGCTAAAAACTGTTCTAATTTTAATACTTAATGTATAGGCAAACTTTTTATTAAGTGTTTCATTCCATACAAAAGACAGGGTAGATAAAAAAGCACCTCGAGTAAGCTATTATCTTATTGAATAGGATATGCAATCTCAAGTATTATGTGAATCTGGTGGCACTATTGTTGGCAAAAACAAAGGAAAACACTTCAAAAATAAAAAATACTGTACATTTAAAAAAATTGCATAGAAAACAACTGTGTAGATAAAGTAAGGAACTAGTAAATCCATTGCAATATTGCCAAAAGCTATGTAATGAGTACAAAACTATTTATCACACCCAGTGCTGTGAAATCATAAAGCAGTTTTCATTTCCCCTCATACTTAGGATTCACCACAGTTGTCACGGCACTTTTATATATAGGATTTTCACCCTAAAAGAAGAGAAAAAAGGTTTACAGAATGAAAAAACTGTTAGCTTATTGAAAAAAATATTTTCACATACTGCCAACCCAATTAAGAGATCCATGTGCATACAGGTCCCACAGCTCCTACATTGTATCAACAAGATTGAAAAAGCAAGAAAACTTTTTTGGGCGTGGGAGGGATATATTACTGATTATCTATTATCCAGCAATTTTTAATTTTTATTACACATCATGCCTAACACAAATTATTCTTTAGAATATACAAGGAAGGAAACTGCAAATAAGCTATACAGTGGTCCCCCGATTATCGCGAGGGTTCCGTTCCAGGACCCATTGCAATGATCGGTTTTTCGCGAAGTAGCGGTGCGGAAGTAAAAACACCATCTGCGCATGCGCAGATGGTGTTTTTACTTCCGCCGCAGCAGCGAGGAGCCGAAGATTGGGGTTTCCCCGCCGTCCACGCAAACTCCTCGCTGCTGCCACGCCCGCCGCTTGTCTTGTCCGCCCGCCGCTTGTCCGCCGCCTGCCTGCCCGCTTGCCCGCCGTTCGCCCGCCCTTCCCCCGCCCACGCCGTTCGCTCGCGCCGCTTCCCAGCTGAGTCCTGAAGCCAGAAGGCAAAGGCGAACTTCCGCGTTTGGCTTCGGGACTCAGCTGGGAAGCGGCGCTGGGGTTTCCCCACTGCCCACGCAAACTCCTCGCTGCCGCTCGCCCGCCCTTCGCCCGCCCACACCGTTCGCTCGCGCCGCTTCCCAGCTGAGTCCTGAAGCGAACTTCCGCGTTTGGCTTCAGGACTCAGCTGGGAAGCAGCGCTGGGGTTTCCCCGCCGCCCACGCAAACTCCTCGCTGATGCCCGCCGCTCGCCCTCCCACCAGCAAGAGGGGGAAGACCCAGGGAAGCCGCCCAGCAGCTGATCTGCCCGGCGCCATCTACGCATGCGTGGCCATAGAAAAAAGGGCGCGCATGCGCAGATGGTGTTTTGACTTCCGGGTTGAAAAATCGCGATATAGCCGTTCGCAATGATCGGGATCGCGGAACCCGGGGGATCACTGTACATAGGAATTTTGTAACACTTTAATGCACAATGAAGATATGGGTGGCCATATAAACATTAAAAGAATTTTGGGAGAAAATGTTTCCTTTACATTGATTCCATATTCCCTCCAGTATATACATACTTTGGATGCATTTTTGACAGTGCAAAATTAACACTGGCATTACTGTATCAGAAAGACTCACAGCCAAGTGCTCTTTTATTACTGAAGTCTTTAATGATCTAAGTAAGATCAGCCATAAAATTAGTCTCAATGTGAACACAGCAAATCCATCTTTCAATATTGAGGAACAAAGCTCACAAACAGCAAACAGAAGAGAGGACTTACGACTCACACACAACCCTGTATAGTCAAGTTGTTTAAACATGGATGAATTTGTTCCAAATTACATAAATGTTGACACAGCAAACTAATTTGCAACTAATCCCCAATACTAAAAATGCAGGATATTATCTGACTTTAAAAAACAATATTATTCTCCATCCCAAAATTATGGCTTCAGTCCAATTTTTTGTTAAATATTGCTTGGGGAAAATTTAGCTTTTTTTCAGGTAATTATATGGCCAGATCTATATAGCATCAGTGTTCAGAAATAATAATAAAAAATGAATATCAAATAACAAGAGATGGAATGGAAAGGAGAAAAAGTAAGAAAAGGACGACATATGTGAAGAATGCACTATACTACCAAAAATTTGGTTGTGTATAAACTATCAACGAAGTCTAACTATATTCTACATCATCACACTATTGTCGTGTTTAGTTAGAATAGAGATCAATGTTCAAAAAGAATTATTTTAAATGTTGCCAAGACTGTATTTGCGTTATGATCCATTTCCTGCTATTGATACTTTTTTTCTCTAAAGCATCTAGTCAGTGGCCACTGCCTCAAGGGTCATCTGGGACAGAGGTAGGTTCCTCCCTGTTCAGCAAACTACTGGTGACATCACAGAACAATTTGGTTGGTGCCAGTCTGTGGAGGCTGCCATCTTTTTTGGGGGGAGGGGGAGATTTTCTGGGGTTTTTTTCCTTCTATGTATGCACAGAAACCAAGTTTCCAACATTGCATATGTGTTGCCATCTTGTTTTCAGTTTGGGGGGGGGGGGATTTTGGCCACTGGATATGTGCTCACACCCATGAGATGCAGCCACATAGCATGGGAAGAAGCAAACTAGCACTTACAAACATGATCAGTATTCTCAAGTAAACTAACTAGCCAGTTAAAAAAAGGTAATTTAATAAGATGCAGTAAATGATTTGTTCCATTAACAACTGAACTACTTTAAGTTTCATCATGCCCAGTTTATTTCACAAGATTCAAAGAGCATCATATCTCAACATTTTCCAAGGCCTAAGATTGGAAAAGGGCCAGAGCTCAAGCAGTGATAAAATTTTACGTAGAAGCGCTTATGAAGAAACGAGTGTGCTCTGGTTTGCATTTATCACTTTTTTTGGTTGGGGTCCCTTGTTTTACTCTTCAATGTTTTAGATCTTACTAAAGAAGGAAAAATGACCTATTTATTTATTGGCTGCCTTCAAACCAGACCCTAACGTTTTCTGAGCAAAATTATTCAGGAATAGTTTTCTATTGCCTTCTTCCTATACCTGTCTATATTGTATGCACAATTGTTAGGCAAGTGAGTATTTTGATCATATCATTTTTATGTACATTTTCCACCTCCAAACTGTATAAACTTGAATGCTTAATGGATATAAGCATATCAGGTAATGTGTTTTTGTATAATGACGGAAGGTGTGGCCTAAGGAGATCAACACCTATATTGTGTATGCACAATTAGGCAGCTTCTTTTCCTCGGGCAAAATAGGCCAAGAAAAAGATTTAGCACATGCGTCAAAGTACTCCACTTGTATAGCTAGCCAGTAAAGGCTTTAAAGATGAAAGAATGCCCCCATTCCTCACCTGACCTAAACCCTATTGAGAACTTGTGGGCCCTTTTTAAATGATATATTTACGGTGAATGAAAACAGTACACCACTCTGAACAAGAGATTGTGGTTGCTGCAGCCTGCACAAAAAGTTGATCATCAACAGATCAAGAAACTCACACAGTACATGAAGGCTTATGATTGTTACCAAAAAGAAGGATGGCTATATAGGACACTGGTTTTTGTGTGGTACGTGAAATGTCAGAAATTATTTGTATATTTTGAGTTGTTGCTTTTGCTTTCTTAAATGCTTAGGTTTGAGGTTTATTAACATTTTGAATTGACCAAGAGCACTGTAGTTCAATAACTGAAATTAATCCTCCAAAATACAACTTGCCTAATAATTGTGTATAGAATGTACATGCCTAAGCCTAGAATTTGATTTTCCTGGTTTCAACCTAGTGCCTTTAAATATTATACTAAGCTGTCTCTCTAAATTCTGTTACAATTCAAAGTATGATGCAGCAGTTAAAAAAGGGTGTTAGGAATCAAGCAATAATTAGTTAAAGCTGCATTCAGCAACTCTGAAGAAAAGCACATGCAAAGAGAAAGGAATAGAAAAGAAAATACGAACGGAAACTTAGAGACCAGCTTTACGTCCATAGTTTGGATTCTTGAAATTATTAATAGGGCTCTTGTATATTGGATTTTCTTGCTGAAGGTAGAAAAATCATCAATGTGGAATACAAGAGAGACAACATTCTAAAGAAAAAAAGGTTGTGATCTACTAACATAAAAGTGTTAGTTCCTTTAAGATTAAGAGTTGTATTAAATGATAGTCAAATAAATAGAATCCTACTAATATCCTCAAAGAGAACAAAATATTGAAGTCTACAATAAGCTTGGTGTTAATATTTAAAAGACTGAACACTTTTAAGAAAATTCAAGAATTATCCAAGAAACGATATGTTTTCATCTTGGAATGATCTGGATCAGGAAGCTAACATATCATTTTTATAAATTGATATCTGAAATTTCTGAAGTATGCAAACTATCATCAGATAATGTACGCCTGCTTAAGGTTATTAATATAATGACTCACCGTATCCCATTTTGCATTCATCTTTTCTTTCTCAAATTTTGCAAATTCTCTCCTATCATGAATGATCATCAGTAATTTCCAAATCAGCAATAAAGCTAAACCAATAAGAACAATTCCAGCGACCACACCAGCAACGATAGGAATGATGTCAGGACCAGTTGGGCATTCTAGCGAACAAAATGAATAAATGAAGCATATTAATACAGTCGTACTTATGAAACAGCCGTCCAAATATATAAATAATTAATGCTGTTCTTAGATATGATGGTATCACAATCAGTCAGATGTTTAGAGTGGATTTGGCATTTTTATCCGCCTGTCTTTCCCAAGGACTTGGAATAGACATTATTAATTAAATTAATTTGGAGTGGCCTACAACGTTTTAAAACAAAAATAGAAGCAAGCACACAGCCCTGTTCGCGCGAGCATAGTGGTAGGTCGTGGCTACAAACATTGCAGGTGCTCAGGGCCCACTCACTTGAGCAATGGATGCTTGTGTATACCCCTGCTCTGAACCACCAACCCAAAGAGGATTGGATAAATCTGTTCTAGAGAGCAGAGTGCTTCCAAGCCCCTCTGATGGCATTGCTAATGAATAGATCCCAGAGTGCCAAAGTTAACTAGTCAGGCAGATACAATGGGCGATAGGTGGCCTCTCAAGTATTCAGAATCTAAGCCATGTAGAGTTTATAAGTAATGACCAGCCCTTTGAATCAAAACCTGCAGCTTGTGTAGTATATTGGCATGCTGCGGCGTTCTGGACTTGCTGAAACTTCCAAGAGCAGCCTAAGTACAACAGGTTGCAGTAACCAATCTGTGAAGTGACCAGGGCATTGGTGGATGAGTCCGCTGATTTGCTGAGGAATGTGCAATAAACAAGGTTGGATTTTGGCCACTGATCAGGTTCACCAATCCTTTGGGCTGTTTCCAATTTAAAAGCACCTACATGGATTTACTGCTAAGTGAGAATGGGACAATTAGGCACAAAAAAAAATTATTTAGTATAATCAATGGAGGTTGGGTGAAGTAACCAATGAAGCAATAGCCACAAACTGTCACTGATAATTCCAACAGTGCTTGGGATGAAGACAAATGTTATGCATTCTGTGGTTATTCAAAAACATTGTTTAAAAAAAAATTGATTAAAAGATTTGTATTTTAAATATGGTATCTGCAGGGAGGAGGACAACACGTATGCATAAAATTCTGGATATTATGAAGTACAAAAAAAATAAATTAAGAAAGGGGATAGGCAAATGGAATTATTTGTTAAAACTATCTCTACGAAGACCAAAACATACCTGGCGTCTTCACCACATGGACAATGGCCTTGTTGTTTGAATCAACAGAATATGTGAAATAAAACCAACAGTCATCAATATCCTTCTCCTTGCAGTGAGTCAAGGCAGCGTGGTCTCCAGGCTGTGGCAACTTCTCTCTGCGATCTACCAACTCCAAACTAAAGTGTGAACATTCTTTTTCACATCGGTCTTTCTTTTCTCCTTTGTTAAAGGCTTTGCACTGGACACAATCTCTATTTGCAAAGAAGATGAAGCATAAATTAGTATCATAGTGGAATACCACCCAATTTATTAGGAAGACTTGACAAAAAGGCGAATATAAATTTAAATAAAGGCTTAAATCTCAAGATGATTTAAACATAATGCATTTTTCATTCTGGTCTTGGTTGTTAAATATTTCTCCACGGGGTCTCTTAAGGTTTGTTATATGCATTTCATATCTCCTACTCTATGCTGTGTGCTTTTTTGGGGGGCAAAAAATCCTACTCCTTATGGCAAAAAAAAAAGCATTTTCCCTTGGGTCAGTTCTATTTTATTATTTTTTCCCCCTAAAAAAGTCCCAAATATTTTTTTTCTGTTCCAGGTTTAGTTTTTGGCTAACTAAATGGTGCTGAAAAAAGACCTGTTGCAGGAATTTTCAATCACCTAAGAACCAATTATTATTATTTTTTGGGGGGTGGGTGAGTTATAAATGTTTTATTGTTTTTCACACCTTGCAGAGATTCCAATGTACATACCTCAAATTAAAATATAATATAATACAATACCAATTGCCAATTTCTAAGTCAAATTAATCAAATTTTTCTAATTATTTATCCAATTATTTCTGGTATATATCATTCATCCTGTGCTACCTCCTTTCCAAATGCTATAGCTATCTAAATTTCTCTTGGCTATTTGCATCGTGCTCCAGTCCCTTTCTAGCGTTCTTAGAAAGAACGGCAGTGGAAAATATCTAGATTAAAGAAGAATATTAATACTTTGGTGTTTTTTTTAAGGAAGGATACTTTTTGCATAAAATAATGGAATAATAATGATTTATTTATTTTGATTTGTTAAAGTAGAAACGACACACTGATATAATGAAAGAAGTGAAATAAATGAACTGAGTAGGAAATGTATTTTAAAATTTCTAATAACAACCCTTCCTCCTGTGTATAGATTAAGATAAGATATGAATAGTGTTTTTCCTTTTCTTATTCTTTTCCGCTCTACTTTTTTCTTTCCTTTTGTCTTTTATTCTTTATTTTTTTCCCCTTTCCTTCCTGGGCTTTTAAAGAGATGTAAATTTGGATATTTTCTGTTGTTAAGGGCAGTTATGATAAAATGAGGTTTTTTTAAAAAATGAAGGTAGGAATGTGTTTTCTAAGAACCAATTATTTTTAATTGCGAAATCAAAAAGCTTACTTGTGTTCTGCACAGACGCCAAGACAAGTCTGACATAGCTCACAGGTTGGCCCCTGAAATTTGGAATCTGTACAGTTGCATTCTCCACACTCACATATTCCTCTACCATTGCAGATTTGCCCATTTGCAGCTTCACAAGGAGTCGTATCTAGGGGGCACTCACAAGCAGAGCCAGTGTAATTTGCCCAGCATTCACATTCCTGACATTTACATTCACCGTGTCCTACATTCAAAATCAGGGGAAAAATTATATTAGTAAAATTTCAATATTTTATTTATTTATTTATTTATTAGATTTGTATGCCGCCCCTCTCCGAAGATTCGGAGTGGCTCGCAACATATAAACATAATATAAACATAATATAAACATAATATATTATAAATGGCTCACAACAACATATAAACATAATATAAACATGCACATATTTATTCCCCTATTTCTACCAATGGGAAGGATTAGACAAGATCCGCATGCCCTACTTCTAGAAGGTGCAAAAATTTAACGACTATTTTGATGCACTCCGGAAATTATCCAGGTTACGACTGTAAATAGTGAAATGTCTTAAGTCTTCAAGTGAACATAAGGTTACTGCATAGAGACTTCACGTAGCAGTGCTACTTCTGAGGGTGAATTCAAAAGAGTCTCTCATGCATACAATGTTCACTGCAGTTACACAGAACTAAAATCCAGTTCTGACGGCTTATGAAAGCATGCTGGAAGAATACTATTAAGCCTGATTATTTTTAGGGAAGAAATCTTCCTCTTTACTAATTAAGGAAATTCCAAAATAAGAAAAGCATGTAACATCTGGCTATTTTGATATTACAGTGTTCTCTCGATTTTCGCGGAGGTTGTGTTCCGAGACCGCCCGCGAAAGTCGAATTTCCACGAAGTAGAGATGTGGAAGTAAATACACTATATTTGGCTATGAACAGTATCACAAGCCTTCCTTTAACACTTGAAACCCCTAAACTGCAATTTCCCATTCCCTTAGCAACCATTTAGATTATTACTCACCATGTTTATTTATTAAAGTTTATTAAAAAAATATTTATTAAAGGCGGACAAAGGTTTGGCGATGACATATAACGTCATCGGGCGGGAAAAATTGTGGTATAGGGAAAAAACTCGCAAAATATTTTTTAATTAATATTTTTGAAAACCCGTGGTATAGACTTTTCGTGAAGTTCGAACCCGCGAAAATCGAGGGAACACTGTATTTGAAATTTGTAGGATAATGATGTTTAGATTTTTCTGCCAATTTTTCTCACTCTATATTATACTATACAACACAACAAAGATGCATATTGTACTGCATAGGAAATTATCATCAGCAAGATATATGTAGGACAGCATGCAAAGATTTTGTTCTTTTAAATACACTTTTATTACTGGGCTTATTATAAAGAATATCATTTAAAGTTAAATTGCCTTTAGTATACCATAGTTAAATATAAGACCTTTATTTCAGTTGTCTGAACATTTTTAATCAATCAAAGAAACTGTATCAGAGAAGTTATTCCTAATCTGATCTTTGTTTCTCTTGTTCACTTAATTCTACTTTATCACACTAGTTTCAAGATTATGTTTTAAAGCTCCTTTGACAGAAAAGGAACTCATTACCTCCACAAATTAAACCATCAGATCGATCACAGCTGAAGTTATCACACTGGCAATATGGGCCAGAATAGATTTCATTTGGATTGTCTCGCTTTTTGCACACACACTGTCCACAAATACATTCGCCATTGTTGCTACATATTTCAGAACTGTTAGCCTGCCTACAGGTGCCTGACATGTCTTCACTATTTACTTCTTCCATGCTGCATTCACAGTGCTTTCCAATACGCCCAGGTTTGCACCTAAAAAGCAAAATGGACCAAATTTAGCTCAGAATTATGTGTCTCATTGTGACCAACAAATGGCACTGGAAAGCTCATAAGGGAGAAGGAGGAGGATCTCCTATTTAAATGTCCTTCTCTAGCAGCTGCCTAGAATTCTAGAGTCGTCATGCTGCCATCAAGATCAAAATTACTGGCAATCACAAATAGTGTTCCCTCGATTTTCGCGGGTTCAAACTTCGCGAAGTCTAAACCACGGTTTTTCAAAAATATTAATTAAAAAATATTTTGTGTTTTTTTCCCCTATACCATGGTTTTTCCCGCCCAATGATGTCATATGTCATTGCCAAACTTTTTTTCACCTTTAATAAATACTTTTTTTAAAATAAACTTTAATAAATAACCCTGGTGAGTAATAATCTAAATGGTTGCTAAGGGAATGGGAAATTGCAATTTAGGGGCTTAAAGTGTTAAGGGAAGACTTGTGATACTGTTCATAGCCAAAAATAGTGCATTTACTTCCGCATCTCTACTTCGCAGAAATTCGACTTTCGCGGGCGGTCTCGGAACGCATCCCCCACGAAAATCGAGGGAACACTGTACCAGATTTCATAGATAAAAATTATGTCTAAAAAAATGTTAATTTTTAATTAGTCTCTTACATTCACTTTCACGAAGTGACCTCAAGGTTAGATAAAATGCGAAAATTTCTGCCTGCCTGCTAGCCTGCCTATCTGCCTACCTACCTACCTAACTACCTTCCTTCCTGTGTGTAAATTGTATATATATTATGGCTTGCATTCTTCTTCATCATTAAGGCTTTAAGGCACACAGTTATTTCTTTAACTCATAAGGAACTCTTCTCGCTTCCTAAATATCTCAGCTAACCTTTTCTGAATTTCTTTTATATAAGAAACTAAGGTTACAGGGCTTTTTTTTTCACGAAAACACAATAAAATAGCATTTATATACCTGCAAGCTCCACATTCAAATGTTCCATTTCCAAAATGACATAGAGGGCTTTCCTCAATCCCTTCATTATGGCAATCACATTCACAAATGAACTCCAGTTTAATCTCTACTTCTTCAGTGAAACCAAGAGGTTTGATTTTGATTGTTTCGTTGTGTCCTTTTTCTGGACATTGGTTAGCTGTTATTGTAATCTCAAACCTAACCTGTCAATGTAAACAATAAACGGGCAATTTGTTCAAACTGATTAAAAGAAACATAATGGGGCAATGCTATAAAGTGACACGGAGCACATAAGTCTACATGATTCCTCTACACCAAAGCTTACCTCATCTCCAATTGAAATATTAGAGCACTTCCTTCCTTCGTCTCCTGTTCCATTCACTCCATTCTTACAGAAAGATTTATATTCTATTCCTATCTCCTTTGGTTTTTTATAGTTTTCCAAAATAACTTCTGAGGACAATGACTAAAATAAAATTTGAACATTTAGATATAAGATTTAAAAGAATGTGCAACACCTGCAAAAGACATTTTAACAAAGCTCTTTCAAGGACATACAAAGATACACACAAACGTCTTCAAATTAATATAGTTTTCTGGCAACTGCCCTTTCATGGCAATATTTTCAGAAATGGTTGGCTAGCATGATTGGCTCAGGAATTCTGCGAGCTGAAGCCCATAAGTCATAGAAGAGCCAACTTTGCCTACCCGTGGCCAGTGTTCCCTCTAATTTTTTGGAGGGGTGGGCGGAAAAGTATAGTGTCTGAGCGGCAGTCCCTTCGGGACTGGGCGGCACAGAAATAATAAATAAATAAACAAACAAACAAACAAACAAACAAATAAAAAACCCACCCTGTTTTGCCTCAGAGAATTTCAAAATAAAATACTGTACTGTGTGTCTATAACAGTGAGCTCATAATAGGGCAACTCTATCAATATCAAAATGCCACTTAAATAGTTGAGCTAGTTTCAAACTAGATTTTGATTTTCTTTCTCTCTTCCTTACTCCCATTCTTTCTCTTTCTCTTTTCCTTCCTCTCTTTTTTCTATCTGTTTCTCTCTCTTCCTCTCTTCCTCTCTCTCTCCTTCCCTCTCACTCTTTCCCTCTCGGCTTCTGGGCAGGTTTGGAAAACTCTGAGTTGATGATGATTTTTAAGTGAGCGATTGCTCACTGCTCAGCTTAGAGGGAACTATGCCCGTGGCTATAAGATGGAATTCAAACAATGGTTTCCCAGATTTTAATATGCCTTAACCACCACCAAATTTCGAAGGAACTATTACCTACAAATCTTGGCTTTCATAATGTTTTCATTAAGGCTACAATAAAGTCATGCTAAGTTTTAGAAACTCAATGAGGTTGTAGTAAAAATTATACATTTGGATGGACTTACATTGTAAGCATCAATGATCAATTGAATCACATTACTTGAATTTGAAGACAGCATTCCCACAGCAGATTTAGGAATCAAATTCTTCAACTCCTTTACATACAAGGAATAAAAAAATATTTTAATCCCCCAGTGTTATCATTTTAAAACTTCATACATACCTGATGCTAGGGATATCATTTTTTACTGGTTTCTCTACTATGAGATGGAAGTTTTCCAAATTCTCTTTCCTATTATCTGTGTCCTCCATTATCATGTGTATCCAACAATGGTAAAAATCAGCATTACTCTATTTAAGTCTATGCCTTAAACTCCCTTCCAATTTAAGATCTTTTTAAACTTAGCCGCTTCAAGTCCTCGGAGAGGGGCGGCATACAAATCTAATTAATAATAATAATAATAATAATAATAATAATAATAATGATGATGATGATGATGAAGTAAATTATAAAGCATCATATGACTTTTCACAAATATATTTCCCTCCCCTAAGAAGTGCAGTTCCTTCTTGCCTAAAAGTCCTCAAGTGCTTTAAACAAGTTTTATAAACCATTGTCTAGGAATCCAAATCTTTCTTGACATAATCGTCTTATGCAGTTGTGACTTTCAAGATACTCCGTCTCCTTATTTTCCTTCCATCAGCACGGAGTGCAACAGCTTGCACTCAGCCATGCCTTTCTGCCAGCTGTTTATATCTTCACGTAGAAATAGAGTAAAATCTTGTTTCTCATAAGTAGTACTGTCATCAGAAAAAAAAGAATGACACATGCTTGGCATTAAATTACCCTTAGAAACTCTGGGAAGAACTGGAAAAGTTTTTATCACAGCCTTAGCACCATCCATCAGATCCTATCTTAATAAAGATTGATGGAAAACACTATTTCATCTTCCTGCCTAGCACTTTATATTACCTAGAACTTTTAACTAGGCATTTAAACAGGGATGGGAGGAGGGTTTGCTATAGATAGGTATTACCTTGTACACTGGCTGAAATTCCTCAGTGACAGCAAATATTATCTGGATATTATTGTCACTCAGCTTCTGAACAAGATGGGCAATAGAGGGATAATCCTGAAGAATGAAGGTTATATTTAGGAGACAATATACTGTGTATATATATAAATTTGAGTGCAACCTATATAATGCATTCTATATACAACATTATATAAAAGCAGGTGAACAAAAAGTTTTAAAATTATTATTCCATCTCTCCTAGCATTGTGGTCGAATCTTGGTTGAGTTGGTACATGTGTTGTGACTGACTACTAATTAGTATTTATGGATATGTTCTGCTAGCCCTTTATTTATCCTAACTTTTGGCTGCTTCAATGTATATTGCAAATTATGCTTTTTTTCCCCTTGAGTGATTGATCTTTTGGTTTATTTAAGATGTTTTGAAAAGCTTTAGTTGGTTTCTATACTATAATAATGTTGTGTATTTCTCATATATTTCTGAGATGTTTAGTGTTAACTTTTCATAGCTTGCTTTGGTTGTGCTGTAGTAGACTTTGGAATAGTGAAATTCTACAATATGGAGTAAAGTAGAAAAATATTATGAAGAAAATTAAAAACATTTTATTAACAGGTAACTCCATGCATGCTAACAAATATTCTTTTTATAATCCTTGAAGATTTTGTAATCTTATTTTTTAACACTGTTTTTCCCCCTGTCATTGTTAATTAGAAAAAGTATTGTATTTTAGAATAAAGGAAATGAATTATTATACATTTCATATTTATTTCGTTACACACATAGAAACATAGAAGACTGACGGCAGAAAAAGACCCCATGGTCCATCTAGTCTGCCCTTTTACTATTTCCTGTATTTTATCTTACAATGGATATATGTTTATCCCAGGCATGTTTAAATTCGGTTACTGTGGATTTACCAACCACGTCTGCTGGAAGTTTGTTCCAAGGATCTACTACTCTTTCAGTAAAATAATACTTTCTCATGTTGCCTTTGATCTTTCCCCCAACTAACTTCAGATTGTGTCCCCTTGTTCTTGTGTTCACTTTCCTGTTAAAAACACTTCCCTCCTGAACCCTATTTAACCCTTTAACATATTTAAATGTTTCGATCATGTCCCCCCTTTTCCTTCTGTCTTCCAGACTATACAGATTGAGTTCATTAAGTCTTTCCTGCTACGTTTTATACTTCAGACCTTCCACCATTCTTGTAGCCCGTCTTTGGACCCGTTCAATTTTGTCAATATCTTTTTGTAGGTGAGGTCTCCAGAACTGAACACAGTACTCCAAATGTGGTCTCACCAGCGCTCTATATAAGGGGATCACAATCTCCCTCTTCCTGCTTGTTATACCTCTAGCTATGCAGTCAAGCATCCTACTTGCCTTTCCTACCGCCCGACCACACTGCTCACCCATTTTGAGACTGTCAGAAATCACTACCCCTAAATCCTTCTCTTCTGAAGTTTTTGCTAACACAGAACTGCCAATGCAATACTCAGATTTAGGATTCCTTTTCCCCAAGTGCATTATTTTACATTTGGAAACATTAAACTGCAGTTTCCATTGCTTTGACCATTTATCTAGTAACGCTAAATCATTTACCATATTACAGACCCCTCCAGGAATATCAACCCTATTGCACACTTTAGAGTCATCGGCAAATAGGCAAACCTTCCCTACCAAACCTTCCCCTATGTCACTCACAAACATATTAAAAAGAATAGGACCCAGAACAGACCCTGCACACACATTAAATGTATCTAAAATATTCTACCAAACATACTTACATAGTAATGACTCATTGTGTACGTATTATTTTCTAAATGACATTGTCCATCATTTGGTAAAACAATTCCTCCAAGCTTCCCATCTCCAGCAAAATGGAACCCAGCATCCGTGGAAAAAACCAATAATCGAGTGACATTCCTTCTCCATCCAATTTTTGACTGGAAGAGAAAAAGGAATTTGATAAAACATACAAAATTAAAATTCAGCAGCCAATAAACAGAGAAAAGAAGTGATCCATGCATTTATATATTGCAGAAAGTTACTGATCCATTCAGTAGACAAGACAGCATCTTATTTCAAGTGCATATGTTCTGATTTTGTAACTGGATATCATTGCCCTCTAAGACAGCTATGGCCAATAGGAGTCAAAAAATGTTTTAATCATGTTATCTCATGATAAAAAATGAATATTAAAACTGGACTTCCTGACCATAATCATGTTTATTTCATGATAAAAAATGATTATTAAAATTGGACTTCCTGACCAAAAATACAACTTGCATATTGCATATTTTACATATTTTGAACCAAACCAAACCAAACCGATTATTCTAGCACAGATTCTTATGCTACATTTCATTCAAAATTACACTCAATCTTTACATTTTTGTAATATGCTTATAGGCTGTGAACTTGGAATATCATTTGTCTTATCTTTATGGAGATAATACCTGCACCAAACATAAAAGTCACATGAATGGAACCTGGTTCAAGAACCAAGTGCCCTCTGAAGAGGCAAGCTCCCACTACTTGCCCTAGATTCCTGCCCATCTAATTGTTTGAAATCATGCAAATGCCACTAGATAAACAGGTACCACAGCAGGAAGATACTAAGGTTCTGCGTGCCTTGGCATATAAATGTTTGGACAACACTGGATCCCTTGGCTAGAAAAAGGAGATGATCACCGCCCTTCCCTAGAGTCGGACTCGACAAGGTTGTGGAAATCTTAGCAATAGCATTTAGACTTACATACCGCTTCATACAGCCCTTTCTAGGCAGTTTACAGAATCAACATATTGCCCCCAACAATCTGGGTCCTAATTTTACTCATCTTGGAAGCTTCGAAGGCTGAGTCAACATTGAGCCGGTGGTGAGATTTAAATTGCTGAACTACAGCTAGTAGTTAGCTGAAGTAACCTGCAGTGCTGCACTCTAACCACTGCGCATCCTGGCTCTTCACCTTTACCTTTGAACTTTATATTTACTTGTTTTTACGGTGTTGTATGCAACCCAAAATCATTTGATGGCAAGTTAGGAGGCATATAATTGAATGAATCTGTCATTTTCCTACTCTTTTAAATTACGGTATATATTACACCATATCCATAAGTTGCAAATCAAGAACATAAATTGTATTATGGGTTATGGATAAACATAGCATATAATTATTTCCCTCCCAACAATGGTATCCAAAAAGTCACCTTCAAATGCTGATTTTTACATAAACCAATTTAATAAAAATATGAGAGAGAAAGTTAACACCACTTACACCACAAACAGCAACCTGCATTATTGCATCAAATCCCCCTTCTGGAGAATCCAAATTGCCTGAGATTTGCTGTGCCCCTACAAGTTTATTGAACGAATTCCCGTTGCTGGTAAAGTTGAGTACATTTCTGTAGCTAAAGGGACTTGTACAGTTAAGGTCACCTGTGCAGGGATTCTTGAGTTTGGCAGGTGTGGTACTGATATAAGGCATTACTGTTTTTTCAACAAAAGAACCAAAACCTGTAAAAAAGAAGAAACATCTAAGCATCTAGTTTTGCTATTTTTAATACAATCAAAAAAGTTCTACTGAAAGTAGGCAAATAGACAGTCTGTGACTTGCAAAGATTTTGTTGCTGGCAATCCTAGCAGAATAATCTTCTACTCACTACCCTTCAAAAGACCACAAGAATTAGTATTCGGCAAACTTCTGGTCTACGTGAATTATCTTGAAAAGTAGAAACTATTAGCTGTAAAGAATACCATATTTTTATCATATTAGAAATAATGAAATCTGGTTAAGGAAATCTATTACACAAAATAAACTTTAACTCTTTATTAAAAGGCAGACTCTACTTTCCTTTGTAGGAATTTTCCAGATGTTACTTCAATTGTCAAAACTAAATTCCATATTTATAGGGAATTTACTTCCATTCTAAGTACAGTAATACCTTGTCTTACGAACGTAATTGGTTCTGAAAGGAGGTTTGTAAGGTGAAAAGTTCATAAGACAAAACATTGTTTCCCATAGGAATCAATGTAAAAGTAATAATGCGTGCAAACCCACTTTAAGGCTTTAAAAAAGCAGTAAGCAGACAAAGTGAAGGCTAATGGAGTGGAGACAGACAGCGAAGAGAAGTGAGGAATGGAGGTCCTAACAAAGGCTAACGCCGCCCCAAATATCTCCCAAATCGCTCCCCCAAAAGCTTAATTTCTTGCCCCAAACCTCTCCAAATATCGTTCCCCCAAAAGCTTCGTATCTTGCCCCAAACCTCTCCAAACATCGCTCCCCCAAAAGCTTCGTATCTTGCCCCAAACCTCTCCAAATATCGCTCCCCCAAAAGCTTCGTATCTTGCCCCAAACCTCTCCAAACATCGCTCCCCCAAAAGCTTCGTATCTTGCCCCAAACCTCTCCAAATATCGTTCCCCCAAAAGCTTCGTATCTTGCCCCAAACCTCTCCAAACATCACTCCCCCAAAAGCTTCATATCTTGCCCCAAACCTCTCCAAATATCGCTCCCCCAAAAGCTTTTTGGAGATTTTTGGAGAGATTTGGGGCAAGAAATGAAGCTTTTGGGAGAGCGATTTTTGGAGAGATTTGGGGCAAGATAACAAGCTTTTGGACTGGCGATTTTAGCAGCGAGATGGGGTGAAGGAAGCGGCAGGCTAGGGGGGATTTTGGCAGCAGGATGGGGTGGCTGCGGGGAGCAGAGGAAGTGGAGAGCTAGAGGGGAAAGTGGCAGGGAAATGGGGCAGCTCCGGCATTCCCCGCCTCAGGTGCAAGCAAAAGGAGGTGGGGAATTCCGGCGGGGAATTCCCATGCAAGCAAATGGGAAATCCCGGTGGTGACAGTCACAAGGCAGGGGAATCCCTTCGGCAGTCAGATAGCTCATGCGCAGTAGGAGAGCCCACGGACCCAGGCTCAGGTTCGTAAGATGGAAAGGGTTTTTAAGATGAGGCAAAGAAATCTTAAACCCCGGGTTTGTATCTTGAAAAGTTCGTATGACGAGGGGTTCATAAGACGAGGTATCACTGTAATTAGAATAGAATTACTAGAATAGACTGTGCTGTAATTTGCATCTGATTTTTCTGCAGTTTAGGGATTCAGCTATGAAAATGATCGCCAGACTCACCTTTCTAATGCCAACATTTATTGCTAGCTTGAAATTCAAGGAATCTTTATGTCACTAATTATATGCAATTTCTTTTTGATGCATAATATTATAGTTTTCTAAAAGAGCTTCATAAATCAGTTTTATATTTGCAAACTATGTTATATCAAGATTGAAAAAGCATAATTTATTCCTAAACAGATTCCATACCAATTCGAAAATCTGACGTTATATTTTTCATTTTACTCATCAGAGAAGTTCCAAGACTTTTGACATTTTCCAAGTCATCTTTCATGGAGTAGGACAGATCCATGAGGTAATAAAGGTCAATTGGATAATCTTCAGCTCTCTTGAATTTTAATGAAAATGTTTGTGGTTCCCCTAATCACAAGAAAGCAAAGTTAAATTAAAATGGAAGAAAACAAGAATACATGTATATTTATCATGAAAAAAAAGCTTGAAGAAAAAAATATCTAGCTTTTAATAGTACAGTAGAACCCCGACTTACGAGACTAATTGGTTCCGGAAGGAGGCTCGTAAGTCGGAACGCTCGTATGACGAAACATTGTTTCCCATAGGAAACAATGTAAAGTCAATTAATCCGTGCAACAACAAAAAAACCCGCTGCCGCCGAACGCGGAAGTTAGCGTTCAGAGACAGCTGCGAAGCAGCGCGCGTGTTTTAAAATGTGGCAGCCGGCCTGGGGGGCTCGGGGGGAAGCCCCCGAGCCCCCCAGGCTGGCTGCCACGTTTTAAAACACCCGCGCCGCTTCGCAGCTATCTGCTGAATCCGGAACGCTAACTTCCGCGTTCGGATTCAGCAGACAGCTGCGAAGCAGCGCGCGTGTTTTAAAAGGTTGCAGCCGGCCTGGGGGGCTCGGGGGGAAGCCCCCGAGCCCCCCAGGCCGGCTGTGACCTTTTAAAACACGCACGTTGCTTCACAGCTCTCTGCTGAATCCGGAACGCTAACTTCCGCGTTCGGATTCAGCAGACAGCTGCGAAGCAGCGCGCGTGTTTTAAAACGTCACAGCCGGCCTGGGGGGCTCGGGGGCTTCCCCCCGAGCCCCCCAGGCCGGCTGCAACCTTTTAAAACACGCGCGCTGCTTCGCAGCTGTCTGCTGAATCCGAACGCGGAAGTTAGCGTTCCGGATTCAGCAGACAGCTGCGAAGCGGCACGCGTGTTTTAAAATGTGGCAGCCGGCTTGGGGGGCTCGGGGGGAAGCCCCCGAGCCCCCCATGCCGGCTGCAACCTTTTAAAACACGCGCGCCGCTTCGCAGCTCTCTGCTGAATCCGGAACGCTAACTTCCGCGTTCGGATTCAGCAGACAGCTGCGAAGCAGCGCGCGTGTTTTAAAAGGTTGCAGCCGGCCTGGGGGGCTCGGGGGGAAGCCCCCGAGCCCCCCAGGCCGGCTGTGACGTTTTAAAACACGCGCGCTGCTTCGCAGCTGTCTGCTGAATCCGAACGCGGAAGTTAGCGTTCCGGATTCAGCAGAGAGCTGTGAAGCAACGCGCGTGTTTTAAAAGGTCACAGCCGGCCTGGGGGGCTCGGGGGCTTCCCCCCGAGCCCCCCAGGCCGGCTGCAACCTTTTAAAACACGCGCGCTGCTTCGCAGCTGTCTGCTGAATCCGAACGCGGAAGTTAGCGTTCCGGATTCAGCAGACAGCTGCGAAGCAGCGCGCGTGTTTTAAAATGTGGCAGCCGGCCTAGGGGGCTCGGGGGGAAGCCCCCGAGCCCCCCAGGCCGGCTGCCACGTTTTAAAACACCCGCGCTGCTTCGCAGCTGTCTGCTGAATCCGAACGCGGAAGTTAGCGTTCCGGATTCAGCAGAGAGCTGCGAAGCGGCGCGCGTGTTTTAAAAGGTTGCAGCCGGCATGGGGGGCTCGGGGGCTTCCCCCCGAGCCCCCCAAGCCGGCTGCCACGTTTTAAAACACGCGTGCTGCTTCGCAGCTGTCTGCTGAATCCGAACGCGGAAGTTAGCGTTCCGGATTCAGCAGAGAGCTGCGAAGCGGCACGCGTGTTTTAAAAGGTTGCAGCCGGCCTGGGGGGCTTGCAAGCACCCCCCCCGAGCCCCCCAGGCCGGCTGCAACCTTTTAAAACACGCGGGATACGAGCGCCAAGGAGCTGTCTCCTGAAGCCGAAAGCGGAAGTTAGTGTTCGGCTTCAGGAGACAGCTCCTTGGCGCTCGTATCCCGAATGTGAGCTCGGGAGGCGAACAAAAATGTCGCTCCCCTCCCAGCTCTTATCTCGAGTAGCTCGTAAGTAGAGCTGCTCGTATGTCGAGGTTCCACTGTATCTGCATAACTCTTGAGCAGTGATGGGCTACCAAAATTTTTACGACCATACTGTAAGCATGGCTTATGCATAGTGCAAATTGAGTGCTCTGGGGTGGAGCTCCAAATTTTGCTACCGGAACTGCGTTCCTGACCGTTCCCCTAGGAGCCCATCACTGGTCTTGAGTCAAATTGAATGCTGTGTATTTCAGAAAGTCATTCAGACATGAAGTCATAAATAAAAACTACTTATTATGAAACCAGAGATAATAATTTGGATTACCATAGCCTCATATTAAAAAATTGCAAGTATCTAAAGCTAATTTAGGCATGCAACATATCACTAGAATACTTTTGCAAAAAAAAAAAAGCAACATTAAGATATGTATCAAAAGAAGTGATACCAACATTCAGTAATTAATGTGTGATATATGTACACATCAAAATGCATGTCTGATTTATTATAAACTAGTCATATCTATTGACCCATTTCTTCCTTAGGATTAGCACTATTGCAAAAATTCTATACGGTCCTTAATATCGACCATTCGTTTAACAACTCTTCAAACTGACTTATAATCAGTTTTCACACTTACAACCATTGCATAATTCCTGCAGTCCTGTAATTAAAATGTGGTACGTGGTAACCAGCATATTTCCAATGATGGTTTGAGCGTCCTGAGTCACATGACTGATATTTGCAACTTAAGCCGCCCTGGGCAGCATAGAAGTCGAATAAATAAATAAATAAACTTTCACAGGAGCCGTCTGACAAAATTAACAGGGGAAGTCAGATGCAATTAATGACTATATCATTTGTTTAGCAACCATGGCAAAATGATAGTAAAATTGGGTGTGACTTACTTAATAATCACATTATTGAAGGAAGCGCTGGTCCCCATTATGGTTGTAAGTCAAGAACTACCTTTACAGATAACTTTATCTAAAATATATGCTTCTTAAAATCATTTTTGCCTTTTTCTCTTGCTTGTCTACCCACAAAAGGTTATTAAACGCAGCGATAAAAAAAACAAAGAAACCCCAAACGAACATTAGCAGAGAGTGAAATTCAGTTAATATCAATAAAATATATTAAATGGCCTATGTTTCTCCCCCCCAGGCTCCAAAGCCTTCCTTGGAGCTGGGGGAGTGTAAAAACGCCCGCTCCCATCCTTCCAGAGGCTCTCTGGAAGCCAGAAATGCCCTCCAGAACCTCTGTGCAAGCCAAAAATCAGCTTGCCGGCACACACATGCAGGTTGGAACTGAGCTAGAACAACAGCTCGTGTGCCAGCAGATATGGCTCCGCATGCCACCTGTGACACCCATGCCATAGGTTCGCCATCACTGCTCTAGGCCATCTAATCCAATATCCCCAAGCAGAAGGCCGCATATCATTTCTGACAGCTGGAGGTCCAGTCTCTTCTTGAAAGTTTCCAATGATGATGCTCCCACAACTTCTGAAGGCAAGCTGTACTATTGGTTGATTACCTTCAACTCAAATGTCAACCTGACCATGGCCACCCTGGCCAAATCCACACCAGTCTCCCAAGATCGAACACAATCCTGATATAGTTCTCAATGAAATCGAGTTTGACACCCCTATCTAGGATGTTATCTATCCCTTCCAGCTTAGTACCATCTGCAAATTTGGTAAGTTCCCTTTCTATTGTCTCATCTAAGTCATTTATGAAGACACTGAACAGTACTGGGGCTAAGACCAAGGTCATTTTACATAGCAATAGCAATAGCATTTAGTCTTATATACCGCTTCAGTGCTTTACAGCACTTTATTAGTGGTTTACAGAGAGTAAGCATATTGCTCCCAACAATCTGGGTCCTCATTTTACCGACCTTGGAAGGATGGGTCAACCTTGAGTATTGCACTCTAGTCATGTAACTCCAAGGCTCTTATCATATATGTATGTATGTATGTATGTATGTATGTATGTATGTATGTATTAAATGTTTTTAGCTGAAATTTTAAAATTAAGGGAGACTAGGATGGTACAATTTCGGCCTTGTTCTGGCCTCATCAGCTAGCCACACCCTTCCTTACTGGGATTTGATCTGGCAGCCTCTGCCTTGTAAGGGTCATATATATATGTCACATGTTTTTTTGCTGAATTTGAAAATTAAGGGAGACTAGGATAGATCTATTTCGGCCTTATTTTGGCCTCATCAGCTGGCCATACCCACTGGGACTTGAACCTGCAACCTTTGCCTTGTAAGGCAGAGAATTATTCTCTAGGCCAGGGGTCCCCAACCACCGGGCCGCGGACCAGTACCGGGCCGCGGGGCATGTTGCACCGGTCCGTGGAGTCAGCAGCTGCCGGCCCTCATGCCGCCACCCCCTCCCTCCAGCGCTTTGCCTCCCGCCGGGCAAGAGGCCTCAGGAGGCAAGTTCTGCCGGCCACAGGACGATGGACGGGACAGAGGGGCGGGAAGGACCAAGAGGCTCAAGCCTCTTTTGGCTTCTGCCGCGGGGCGCTTTTGCATTTTTGGCTGGGAAGAGGCAGGAGGGCCAGCCTGACCCCTCTCTCCAGCACTTAGCTCCCGCTGGGCAAGAGGGCTTGGGAGGCAGGTTCTGCCAGCCATAGAGCGATGACTGAATTTGAAAATTAAGGGAGACTAGGATAGATCTATTTCGGCCTTATTTTGGCCTCATCAGCTGGCCATACCCACTGGGACTTGAACCTGCAACCTTTGCCTTGTAAGGCAGAGAATTATCCTCTAGGCCAGGGGTCCCCAACCACCGGGCCGCGGACCAGTACCGGGCCGCGGGGCATGTTGCACCGGTCCGTGGAGTCAGCAGCTGCCGGCCCTCATGCCGCCACCCCCTCCCTCCAGCGCTTCGCCCCCCGCCGGGCAAGAGGCCTCAGGAGGCAGGTTCTGCCGGCCACAGGACGATGGACGGGACAGAGGGGCGGGAAGGACCGAGAGGCTCAAGCCTCTTTTGGCTTCTGCCGCGGGGCGCTTTTGCATTTTTGGCTGGGGAGAGGCAGGAGGGCCAGCCTGACCCCCTCTCTCCAGCGCTTAGCTCCCGCTGGGCAAGAGGGCTTGGGAGGCAGGTTCTGCCAGCCATAGAGCGATGGCGGTAAAGAGGGGTGGGGAGGACCAGCACCCACATGCTTAATCCCGCCCCCAACCACACCCCTTTCCGCTCCCACTGGGCCATAGAAAAATTGTCTTGCTGAAACTGGTCCCTGGTGGAAAAAACGTTGGGGACCACTGCTCTAGGCTACAGTATCCAATCCCTTCAGCTCTGCACCAGGGAAGGGTTACATATTTTTGTGTCGAATCACCCAATTATATATATATAATTGATTAGTCCAGATCAACCCACTGTGAAAACAATTTTTACCAATATTTTTACCTTTCCGCAGCTTTAACAGTACTTGCTGTGGTTGAATTTGGGTAATATCTTCCGGTCTAAGACTTTCAGCAGTCCCTTTGATGCGATTTGTGACTTCTTTGTTTTTTAGCAATATATGCATTCCTCTTGGATTTTCAATTTCTTCGGGAGGGCAGCCTTTATTTTTTAAGACATCCAAGTCATCACATCGTGCTGCTGTAGATTCTCCTTCTTGCAAAAACGTCTAAGAATTATAACCAAGATTAATTCAAATTATACATGGTGCATTTGTTTTCAAGAACCCAATATTCTTCACTTTTAAAAGTCAAATGTGAATTAAGCTTTTAAAATGCATATGGTTACTCTGATACAATCATTGCTAATCTGGTCAGATATGCCTTATCTGTGTTGTGCTACATTATACATTTTCTGTTTAATATTCTGTTTAATACTTTTGAAGGCAGTTGCTTGAAAAATGGTATGTAATGAAGTAACAAAATTGCAGAATGTAATTGAAAAAAGGCACAATAAATTAATGGTGCCTATAAAATTATGGCTTCAGGCCAAGAAGCCACAATATATATACAAAGCATGGGCTTTGAAGCTATGACAAGTGGAGCCCAAAGAATGATTTCATGTTCCTAAAGGAAGGACACATGAAGGAGAAACACTAACGCATAAGCCAGCTGGGCCTATGCCAGGAATATGCTTCCCTCCAGCACTAAAAGCAGCAACAACTAGCTAGACCACACAGAACACACAATCAGAACCCACAGTTAATAGTGATCAGATGTTGAATGCTCCTGGGCAATTTTTGGGCCCATCTATTCAAAATGGTGGCCATGATTCTGAATCATACAAGAGTAAATGTAGGCAATAGAAATGTAGTTCTGTCCAGCATTCTACTATGTAGAACTATAATTTCCTCTAAAAAGAATGGGAAAGAACATGGACATGTTAGAATGCAGTACCCTGCCTCCGCAAAGATGAAAAGTGTGCTGCTTTTCAACTCAAAAACTCAAAAAATAAAAATAAAGGTGTCAATAGAAAATGCAAGAAAAAAGGATAAAGGCAGAAAAGGAATAAAATATTTAAAGATATGACTTTAATCACAAAAAAATGCAAACGTAGTAATTTCTCACTCCCTTTAATGTTTTGTGCAAGTATCTCTTCTTCTCATAACCCATCCCTTATCTATAGACATCCCTAAATCATTAATATTTCAACCCTGGCATCAGCAAAAGTCCGTAAGTCTTTTCAGAATTTTATAGAAAGAAGTCTTGATTGAATCTTAGGTTAATTAATTTTGTATTCTTTCTTTTCCTTCTAATAATTTTGAATTTCATTCACAGCATGTTGTAAGATTTGATCTTTCCTTGATTTTACTTTCCATCTCAAAGGCTTCTTCAAAACTTTGGCAAATGTCCTGTAAATCCATTATCCAGGTCTTCCCTTTGTCCACTGCCTTTATATTATATTATTTTATAATACCCCTGCATGATATGATGTTTGTTTTAGTTCTTTGTCCTGTCAATTTTTCAAGGTACAGTGTTCCCTCGATTTCCGCGGGGGATGCGTTCCGAGACCGCCCGCGAAAGTCAAATTTCAGCGAAGTAGAGATGCGGAAGTAAATACACCATTTTGGACTATGGACAGTATCACAAGCCCTCCCTTAACACTTAAAACCCCTAAATTACCATTTCCCATTCCCTTAACAACCATTTACTCACCATTATTACTGGTACTCACCATTGAATAAGAGACTTAGTGATCCTGATATTTATAAACATAATTATTTATTAACAATAATTATTTTTTTTGGTATTTATTTGCAAAAATTATTAGTTTGGCGATGACATATGACGTCATCGGGTGGGAAAAACCGTGGTATAGGAAAAAAAACCGTGAAGTATTTTTTAATTAATATTTTTTGAAAAACCGTGGTATAGGCTATTTGCGAAGTTTGAACCCGCGAAAATCGAGGGAACACTGTATTCTCTTTCACATCTATCATTATTTCTATGACAGTAATGGCAAACCTATGGCATGGGTGCCACAGGGGGCACACGGAGCCATATCTACTGGCACATGAACCATCGCTCTAGCTCAGCTCCAGCTGGTCAGTTGATTTTTGGCTCACACAGAGGTTCTGGGAGGGCATTTTTGGCTTCCAGAGAGCATCCAGGGGGATGGGGCAGGAAGTTTTTACCCTCCCCCAGCTCTAGGGAAGCTTTTGGAGCCTGGGGAGGGTAAAACATGAGCCTACTAGATGCACTAGAAGTTGGGAAAAGGCCACTTCCAGCCTCCAGGGGGGTGGGGAAGCTGTTTTCACCCTCCCCAAGTATTGAATTATGGGAGTGGGCACTCATGCATGTGCAATAGCGCATATGCACGCTCTTTCGGGACCCCAGGAAAAAAGAGTTTGCCATCTCTGTTATATAACTTTTGGACATACTTTATCCATAGAAGTAGATTACCTCCTAGTACAGCGTGATGTAAATCAGCGTTTCCCAACCGGTGTGCCGCGGCACAGTGGTGTGCCGCGAGACACTGTCAGGTGTGCCGCGGCGAGAGGCGGCGGAGGAGAGTGGGCGGATCGGGCGGGCAATGGGGCAGGGCGGAGAAGCCAGGGGCGCGTTTGGCCGGAGACACCGTGGGGAGGCAGGGGCAGCCGCGGCTCCCTTTACTCCTACTGCCGCACCACCCTGCCCCTGCTCCCCACGGTGCCTCCGGCCAAACGCGCCCCTGGCTTCTCCGTCCTGCCCCATTGCCTGCCCGATCCGCCCACTCTTCTCCGCCACCGCCTCCTGCCTTGGGGCGAGGAATCCGAGAGTCCGGGACTGTGTGGCTTTGCGCCATGAAGAGAAAACGGCCGACTTTTCCCTGCTGCCGTTTTCTCTTCATGGCGCAAAGCCAGGGCCGCCGATAGACGGGTACTACAGGGAGCGCGCTACCGGGCCCCGGGCAAATTGGGGCCCGCAGTCAGCGGCTCCTTGCACTGAGCTCCCGCTCGCAGCTGTCCCCTGGCTCCTGCTCGATGCCACGGTTTTCGGCGCTGTCCTGCTGGGCCCCAAAGACGGAAGGCAGGAAGGAGGAGAGCTCCATTCTTCTCGCCTTTTTCCCGCCTTCCTTCTTTGGGGCACAGCAGGACAGCGCCGAAAACCGCGGCATCGAGCAGAAGCCGGGGGACAGCTGCGAGCGGGAGCCCCAGGAGGGAAGTACCGGCAGCGCCCCGCCCAGCTGAAGCTTCACTGGCGTCGGCGGCAAATGTCCTTTGTGGCCCGGTGGGAGGGGGGGGCTGCAGCGGCCGCAGGCAGTCGCAGGGAGATGGCTGCGGCGAGAGGGAGCTCCAGGCGGCGGCGAGAGGGAGCGCTCTCTCTCTCTCTCAGCTGACTGCAAGCGGGAGCCCTGACGTGGCGGTCAATTGAGAGAGAGAGAGAAAGAAAGAAAGAGAGACATATAAGAGAGGCAGAGAGAGAGAGAAAGAGAAAGAGAGACATAGCAAGAAAGAGAGACAGCAAGAGAGGCAGAGAAAGAGAGAGAGAAAGAGAGACATAGCAAGAGAGGCAGAGAGAGAGAAAAAGAGAGACATAGCAAGAGAGGCAGAGAGAGAGAAAAAGAAAGAGACATAGCAAGAGAAAAAGAGAGACTTAGCAAGAGAGGCAGAGAGAGAAAGAGAAAGAAAGAGAGACATAGCAAGAGAGACAGAGAGAGAGAGAAAGAGAGACATAGCAAGAGAGAGAGAGAGAAAGAGGGACATAGCAAGAGAGGCAGAGAAAGAGAGACAGCAAGAGAGGCAGAGAAAGAGAGACATAGCAAGAGAGGCAGAGAGAGAGAAAAATAAAGAGAGACATAGCAAGAGAAAAAGAGAGACTTAGCAAGAGAGGCAGAGAGAGAGACAAAGAGAAAGAAAGAGAGACATATAAGAGAGGCAGAGAGAGAGAGAAAGAGAGACAGAGCAAGAAAGAGAGACAGCAAGAGAGGCAGAGAAAGAGAGAGAAAGAGACATAGCAAGAGAGGCAGAGAGAGAGAAAAAGAAAGAGAGACATAGCAAGAGAAAAAGAGAGACTTAGCAAGAGAGGCAGAGAGAGAGACAGAGCAAGAAAGAGAGACAGCAAGAGAGGCAGAGAAAGAGAGAGAGAAAGAGAGACATAGCAAGAGAGGCAGAGAGAGAGAAAAAGAAAGAGAGACATAGCAAGAGAAAAAGAGAGACTTAGCAAGAGAGGCAGAGAGAGAGAGAAAGAGAAGGAAAGAGAGATAGCAAGAGAGGCAAAGAGAAAGAAAGAGACATATAGCAAGACAGTGAAAGAGAGAGAGAAAAAAGCAAGAAAGAGATAGCAAGAGAGACAGAGAGAGAGAGCAAGGGAGAGAGAAAGACAGAGGAAGGGAAGGAGGGAGAGAGAAAGAGAGCAAAAAAGAGAGGAAGAAAGAAAGACGGATTGAGAGAGAGAAAGAAGGGAAGGAAGGAAAAGAGAGAAAGAGGGAGAAATAGAGCGAAAGGGAGGAAGAGAGAGGGTTTTTTTGTCCAAACTTTTCTTTAGCCCGCCCCCCCCCCTTTCAATGTTCCCCAGGATTTTGAAAATATGAATAATGTGCCGCGGCTCAAAAAAGGTTGGGAAACACTGATGTAAATAACCACTTTAATACAAAGCTGGAGACCATTGAGGCCTCCAATACAAGAACTAATCAAAGTTAATAACTTTAAAATGTCATTTTAATAGAATGACATGATGGATAAAAATTCTTGGAACTGCTGAAAAATGGAGAAAGGAAACTTTGCAAAGTTGTGTCTATGAAAGACACTAAATCTTTATTTAAAAATAGTGGAAAATCCCCAATAGAGAGAGGTTTCTGTATATCAGGTTTACATTTGTAATATAGAAATCCAAAGCTGGTTTACAAAACACATGTCTGGTTAGTACCATTTCAGTTAATAACTCAGGCTTTACATGACAAATTGTTCTCCGAACAAGAAATAAGGAACTTGAAGTCTAAGATATACAAGAGATCAAAATTTTCCCAACCTGGGAAATTAGGCCTACAAGTGAGGAATCGAAATTTAAGAAATTTCAAAATTCAAATTTTATTTCAGAATGTATAAGCTGTGGTTATCTTTGTCCAACTGCACTATCTGCATTTAAAGTCACTGCCCTTCTAATGTGACAAGGAGACTATAATTAAATTCAGACAGCGTGACTCCATAGAAGCATGGTTTTTAAATAATTATGAGCAGCACTGTAATGTAGGGGAGACAGGGAAGGCTTATGCTGCTGCCAAATGAAAGGACAAAGCTAAAGGAGAAAGTTTAAACAATATATACTTCCCTCTCTCAATTCAACGGCTAAAGATAGAATTTGCCCTAATTACCAACTGTAATTAATGGGTGATTTAAAAAAAAAAAGATTAGGGCCATTTTTGCATTTGAAAAAGTATCTGCTAGTTTGCATAAATTCAAGAAAACCGAATAGCTCCAAAATGATCTCTGATCAATCTAATCTAAACTGTATCACTCTTTAACACAGGGAACCCCAAACTTTTTACACAGGGGGCCAGTTCACTGTGCCTCAGACTGTTGGAGGACCGGACTATAAAAAAACCCTATGAACAAATCCCTATGCACACTGCACATACCTTATTTCAAAGTAAAAAACAAAATGGGAATGTACTATTTAGAGGGGGGGGGAAAGAAGTCTGAAATTCATATATGTTTATGTTTTGTTTTTAATTTTCTTTTGTTAACATCTGATTGTAGGTTTTCTTGGCATATATAAAAATGTATAAAGAAAGAAGGAAGCACTTTGGCATAATGGTTAATAAGTTAAAAATATAATTGGTGTACTTTTTGAAGGAACATTAAGGAGGGAATTTAATTAAAAGAAAATGAATGTAACTGGATGACAAAATTAGGGGAAAAAACTTTTGCAGCTTTTTTGTTGATTGATATTAGTTACTAACAAAATACCGCATTTTATTCATAGAAAATTAGATGGAACACTGTGTTGTGTTACTCACCTGCGGGCCGGATAAATGGCCTCAGCGGGCCACACGCGGCCCGCGGGCCGTAGTTTGGGGACCGCTGCTTTAACAGATACAGGATGAACCGTTTTTTGCAAGCTAAATAGCTTTACTCTCTGAGAGTCTTTCCTACAAATCCCCCCCCCCCCCAGCAGAATCACTTCTGCCACCTGAATGCTCAAAGCATATAAACCAAGGAACTCTCTTCCTTAAAATGGATGGGGGGTCTGTCGATTCTTGTCAGAACAAGAAGAAAGAACAGTCATATATATCTTCAAATTCATAGACATGAAAGTGATTAATGAAAGAGGGAAAATGGAACATAAAGGTCTGAGTGGGAAAAGAAAAACCTTTTCTCTTTCCATATGCTGAATGTGATTTTTCTTCCTTCAAGGTGAGCAAAATGTTAAGAAGAATCTTAGGAGTAGCTGAGCAACAGCTCTCAGACTTATATACTGCTTTAATATTTTACAGTAATCTCTAAGCTAGGGGTGGGCAATTAATTTGAACCATGGGGCCACATTTATTTATTTATTATTTATTTGATTTGATTTGTATGCCGCCCCTCTCCGGAGACTCGGGGCGGCTAATAGCAATAATAAGACAGCGTATAACAATAATCCAATACTAAAAACAATTAAAACCCATTATAATAAAAAACCAAACATACATACAGACATACCATGCATAAAATTGTAAAGGCCTAGGGGGAAAGGGTATCTCAATCCCCCATGAGAAATTGGGATGGTTTTAGAGGGCCGGACTAATATAATTAACTCAGTTCTACCCAATACTGTAAAGACCCAGACCCTGGCCTGACCTAAACACCCAGACCCACCCCTAATTATTTGCTTTACGGCAACACGGTGCACCACAGTCAATGCGCTATAGTGTTTGCGTGATTTCTGTGCTCGGCCGCTCTCGATAGGAGGTCAGGGTCCGCTCCAGTGCGAGGATGAAAGAACTTACCGCATCTGCCAGGACTCCTCCGGTTCCTGCTTTCCTCATGATTCATCAGGAAAGCAGGAACCGGAGGAGTCCCGGCAGACGTGGGGAGTTGTTTCATCCTCACACTGGAGCAGACCCCGACCTCCGCGGGCCGGTCACAGATAGCGGACAGGCTGGTCAGAGATAGCAGGTGGGCCGCAGGCGGCCCATGGGCTGCCCCTTGCCCAGGTCTGCTCTAACCGGTTTACAGAATCAGCATATTGCCCCCAATAATCTGGGTCCTCATTTTACTGACCTTGGAAGGATAGAAGGCTAAGTCAATCTTGAGCTGGTCAGGATAGAACTGCTGGCAGTTAGCAGAATTAGCCTGCAATACTGCATTCTAACCACTGCGTCACCACCGCTCTTATCTAGCGCTATGATTTTTTTACTTCCTGACACTGTGAAAGGTGATTCCCCCACCCTCTCCCTTAGAAACATGGCAGAAAAAGACCTCATGGTCCATCTAGTCTGCCCTTATACTATTTTCTGTATTTTATCTTAGGATGGATATATGTTTATCCCAGGCATGTTTAAATTCAGTTACTGTGGATTTACCAACCACATCTGCTGGAAGTTTGTTCCAAGGATCTACTACTCTTTCAGTAAAATAATATTTTCTCATGTTGCTTTTGATCTTTCCCCCAACTAACTTCAGATTGTGTCCCCTTGTTCTTGTGTTCATTTTCCTATTAAAAACACTTCCCTCCTGGACCTTATTTAACCCTTTAATATATTTAAATGTTTCGATCATGTCCCCCCTTTTCCTTCTGTCCTCCAGACTATACAGATTGAGTTCATTGAGTCTTTCCTGATACGTTTTATGCTTCCTATTAAGTATTCTAGAAAGTTAGGACTGTTTACCTATTTAATGTTGGGGAAGAAATCATCCATAACTGCCATTACTTCTAAGCATATGACAGCCTACTGCAATCTTGAATTTTACTTTTGTGTTCAACAAGAAGGCAATATTAGGGATAGGAAAATAACATACCAGAATGCAGACAAGACAAACATAGCGGATCATCTCAAATCTCATTGCTTATCTCTTTGTCTAAAATACCAAAAAGATCCCACTATTTGGCAAAGCCAAGCATTCTATTGGTGTTCCCTGCCTTCATTCTCTTTTTAGTTTATTACAGGCTTTTCCTAACAGCTGGACACAAAACCACAAAAGGACCAACTGAACTCTCCTACAGAAATCTAAATTAATCTAACCAGAAGCACAACTGAAAGATCACTGTGCGGCCTTTTCCTGAACACATTTAGTAAAGGAAGTATTTCATAAGAATTTCTAACCCTTCCCAAGTTAATCTTTTTGGTTCCAGTTTTGGATATAATTCATTTTATTGCTGGCCTTGATACGAAACAAAAATCCATAATGAGGAAAGTGAGATTAATCTTATGATATCTTCTTAGTCAGACTAGAGTCAAGAATCTCACTGCAATGTACACTATCATCAAACTGGAAGAACAGTTTATGTGATGTTTAATAATAATGATTTGTTGATGTGCCAATAAGTGTGAAGCTTGCAAAACATTTGCCATTTTCCTCTTAACAATTGATCCAAAATGAGAACAAATCTGTCCCATAAATTGATGAAGAGGAAGAGTACTAGATATGTTTAACACTTTGACTTATTTATAATAATAATAATAATAATAATAATAATAATAATAATAATAATAATAATAATGTGGTCGAAAATGAGCAAGCAAAACTACTGTGGGACTTCCGACTTCAGACTGACCGAATTCTGAAGCATAACACACCGGACATTGTGATCGTGGAGAAAAGGAAAGTATGGATCATCAACATCGCAATCCCAGGAGACAGCAGAATTGAGGAGAAGCAGCTAGAGAAATTAGTGAAATACGAAGATCTTAAAATCGAGCTGCAACGACTCTGGCATAATCCAGTGAAAGTGATCCCAGTGGTACTTGGCGCGCTGGGCGCAGTACCAAAGGATCTCAGCGGACATTTGAAAACCATCAGAATTGACAAAATCTCCATCTGTCAATTGCAAAAGGCTGCTTTACTGGGTTTGGCAAACATAATTTGCCGCTACATCACGCAGTCCTAGGTGCTTGGGAAGCGCCCGACTGGTGATGAAATACGAAATCCAGCATAGTGATCTCGTTTGCTGTGTTGTACTGACATAATAATAATAATAATAATGGCAAGGTATAAATAAAATAAATAACTGCAATAAAAGGGATAGAATGTTAGTTCAATATATATATTGAATACAGTGATCCCCCGTTTATTGCGTCCCCAACCATTGCGAACAGGGTACTTCGCTATTTTTCAACCCGGAAGTCAAAAATACCATCTACGCATGCGTGCCGGGCACGCATGCGTAGATGGCAGCGGCTTCCCTGGGTCTTCCCCCTCTTGCTGGCGTCAGCGAGGAGTTTCCCCACCGCCCACGCAAACTCCTCGCTGCCGCCCGCCCTTCGCCCGCCCAAGCCGTTCATTCTCGCCGCTTTTGAGCTGAGTCCGGGAGCGAATTCGCTCCCGGACTCAGCTCAAAAGCGCCGATAGCAAGCGGCAAGGAACGGCTTGTCTCGGCGCTTTCGAGCTGTCAGCTCGAAAGCGCCGAGACAAGCCGTTCCTTGCCACTTGGTTGTCAGCTCGAAAGCGCTGAGACAAGCCGTTCCTTGCCGCTTGGTATCGCCGGTTTTGAGCTGAGTCCGGAAGCGAATTCGCTTCCGGACTCAGCTCAAAAGCGCCGAGAGCCAGCGCCCCCCGGACCCCCAACCCGGGTTTGGGGGGCTGCTAGGAAGCCCTCCATGCCGGCGGCAAACAGCCGCCCCGCCCCCAATCTTCGGCTCCTCGCTAGCGCTGTGGGAGTAAAAACACCGTCTGCACATGCGCAGACGGTGTTTTTACTTCCGCATCGCTACTTCGCGAAAACCCGCTCGTTGCGGGGGCTCCTGGAACGGAACCCTCGCAACGAGCGGGGGATCACTGTACTATGTTCTATAAAGACCATCGAGGTGTTATGGAATAGATGGCAATGAGATTGGATTGCGCCATAATTCTGATAGCCTGCAATAATGTAGAAAGCATGCATAGAATAATCAGATTAGAAGTGTCTAACAAAATCACCCGAAAAATTGTTAACACTAAATAAAACACACCCAATCCTTAAGGGTCTAGTTATAAACAAGATTTTCTCTGCTTAATAATAAGCATTCTCTGATGGAGGCATTTTTATAAGGGCGCAATTTAAGAGTACAGTGATCCCTTGAGTTTCGCGTCCTCGAGCATCGCAAAAGGGCTATTTCGCGAGTTTTCAACCCGGAAGTAAACTCCACCATCTGCGCATGCGTGCCTTTTTTTCTATGGCCACGCATGCGTAGATGGTGGAGTTCCCCAGCTGGGAAGCTGGGCGGCTTCCCTGGGTCTTCCCCCTCTTGCCCCGGTAAGACCCCAGCGGCAGCGCGAGCAACGGCGTGGGCGGGCGGGCGGCACGCGCGGGGACACCCCAGTTCCGCTCCCCAGCTGGGAAGCGGCCCCAGCAACAGCGTGGGCGGGCGGTGCGCGCGCGCTTGGGGAAACCCCAGCTCCGCTCCCCAGCTGGGAAGCGGCCCCAGCAACAGCGTGGGCGGGCGGGCGGTGCGCGCGCGCTTGGGGAAACCCCAGCTCCGCTCCCCAGCTGGGAAGCGGCCCCAGCAACGCGCGCGCGCTTGGGGACACCCCAGCTCCGCTCCCCAGCTGGGAAGCGGCCCCAGCAACAGCGTGGGCGGGCGGGCGGCACGCGCGCGGGGAAACCCCAGGCGCGAGCAACGGGGTGGGCGGGCGAAGGGCGGGCGGCGGTGGAAGTAAAAACACCATCTGCGCATGCGCAGATGGTGTTTTTACTTCCGCACCACTACTTCGTGAAAAATCGATCATCGCTTGGGGTCCTGGAACGGAACCCTCGCGATGATCGAGGGACCACTGTATATAAGGCACAGAATTCCTAATAACAGGAATGGAAAGAGGAGAAACATGGTCAGTGATCTCTGAGTCAATAACAGGAGAAATCAGCTGTAGTTAAGACAAAAGGCACAGTAGATAAACTACTGGATCATCCAATGTCCCAAGAAAGGGCAGAATAGATACAATTGCAATATTAAAGCTTTCTTCAATCATTCCATTTCATCTTAACAAAGTTCTAAGGCAGAGGTGTCAAAGTCATAGACCAGGCTGAATTCAGCCCACAGGGTGCTAAAAACTGGATGCCCTGGATGCAGGGTTGCAGGGAAACAGCGAAGGAACTCTGCCTACAGTGCCTCTGCCAGCTAAAATGGGAGCTAGGGAGGGACCTCTGGGTTCCGTTTTTGCTGGCAGAGGGGTAGCAAAACAAACTAAAAGCCCCTTTGCATTTGAGCCTCCAAGAAGGACAGCCACAAAGCGTACCCACGCGGGAGGGAATAAACCGGCAGCGAGGTAAATTGGAACCCACCCCTGGTCAGGGGCACCTGTGATAGACAGGGCTGAGAGGATCCAGAAATTATATACAGTGATCCCCCGGTTATTGCGTCCCCGACCATTGCGAACAGGGTAATTTGCGATTTTTGAACCCGGAAGTCAAAACACCATCTGCGCATGCGTGCCCTTTTTTTCTATGGGCACGCATGCGTAGATGGCGCCGGGCAGATCAGCTGCTGGGCGGCTTCCCTGGGTCTTCCCCCTCTTGCTGGCGGGAGGGCGAAGCCCCCCCAGCACCCGCTCGCCCACCCTTCGCCCGGGAAGTTCGCCAGGAGTCAGCGGAGAACGGCGCGCCTGTTTTAAAACGATTGGAGCCGGCCGGCTCCGATCGTTTTAAAACAGGCGCGCCGTTCTCCGCTGACTCCTGGCGAACTTCCCCGCTTTAGGAGTCAGCGGAGAACGGCGCGCCTGTTTTAAAACGATCGGAGCCGGCCGGCTCTGATCGTTTTAAAACAGGCGCGCCGTTCTCCGCTGACTCCTGGCGAACTTCCCCGCTTTAGGAGTCAGCGGAGAACGGCGCGCCTGTTTTAAAACGATCAGAGCCGGCCTGGGGGGATCGGAGCCGGGCTTTCCCTTTCAGGGCGGGCGAGCGGCTGGCGCGGCAGCAGCGAGGAGTTTGCGTGGGCGGCGGGGAAACCCCAATCTTCGGCTCCTCGCTGCTGGGAAGTAAAAACACCATCTGCGCATGCGCAGATGGTGTTTTTACTTAAGCAGCGCTACTTCGCGAAAACCCGCTCGTTGCGGGGGGTCCTGGAACGGAACCCTCGCAATGATCGGGGGATCACTGTATATAATTTCTAAGCCACTCAACTCCTTGCGAACTCTGGATCCTCCCAGCCCTGCCTATCACAGGGGCATGTGCAGCAATGAAAAATCCAGTGGGGGAAGCAAAAAAAAAAAAAGGAGAGATGGTGACAGTGCCAGAAACTAGGCTTCTACATAAATAAGAATGAAAACAAGACAGCAACCACCTGCACAGTTCCAGGACCTGGCTTCTGCATATGCTCAGAAGAAAATTGAAAAATTTCAACACTCACCCCCCCCGGATAAAAAAAATTAATAAAAAAGATGATGGCACCCACGGCCCAGCACCAGCACTGATCCAGTTTGGTGACATCATCATGATGTCATCAGTGGGTCGCTACTGGTTTGGGCGAATCAAGAGGAATCCATCCCTGCCCCTGACAAGCTGCCCATACCCTCCCAAGCCACGCACCCCTGCCCCCCCAAGGTCAAACACAACCTTGATGTTGTCCTCAATGAAAAGGAGTTTGACACCCTGCTTTAATTGGTAGATTGCGTGTGTCAAAAAACTGATGAAAATGACTACCAATTTTTTTTTCTGGCATAAGTACTGAAACAGTTAGCGATCATAGCCAGTTGAAATTTAATATCAATTTAAACCAAACTTCAACTTAGCAAGGTAAACTAACCAAGTACAAAGAACATAACAAGTATGCCAATTCATCAGAATCAGAAGTAAAAGTATATTGACAGAGGGGAATTTAGAAAAAAATGGGCAGTTCTAAGTCAACAGGAAGTAATATTCTGTTCAGTAGAAACAAGGAAGCTTCCAATTGTCCTTTCAAAAGAGAACAATTGATTGTTAAGTAAGATCATCGGAGTGAGCACATTTTTCTTAAGACTGCTAATAGGAACTTTAAAATAGGATAAAGGGTGAGTCTACTAGATACTCCCAGTAAGAATTGGATTTAATGCCAGAACATCCCACTCCTTCTTTATGAACAATCATTAAGAACTGTAGTTGAAACTGATATAATGAATTCAAATTAGATTTAATTCACTTTCCCCCCTTGTGAAAGAGCCAAGTTTGAAGGATAAAATGTGATTCAGTACACAGGTGGAATTCATGTAGCACCTGTTGGGAATACCTTACACCAAGTATCACCTTTTCCAGAATTATCCAGTTACCCAAGAAAAGATACAGTTGCTTTAAGGAGCTTCTGATGTTTATGAATGTGTCCCATTTTAACCTTTGAAACTAGATCTTTGTAATCTCTTAATTTTATCTTATTACTTTTATGAGCTGTAGAACAGTTTTATTAATTCCACCCATCTTACTATTAAGAGACTGGGTGACTTTAAATTTAGATGCTAATGCTTGTTACTGCCACATTATTCTAATCATTCACAATAAGATATATTTGACTTCTAAAGCACATTACTAATCTAACATAACATAGCGAGGTATATGGAGCCACTGAGAAAAATGAAATGCATAGGTTAGCCATTGTGTCTTTCAACAAACCCAGCAAATATTTTTGATAATTAGTTTTTGCTTGTTTTTGAGCAGTGTGGTGACCTAGTAGTAAAGACACACTCATTCATTTTGGAAGGTTTGGAGGTCCATCCAAAGTAGTGGTAGATGTTTCTCTGTTAGCGTGCAAAGAAAAAATGTCTGCTGCGAACTCCGTATAGGCCTCAGGAAGAGCATCTGGTCAGTAAACGCCCAGCTCCACTTAATTTCCCAAGTCCAGCCTAAACTAAGGAAGTATAGCAGTGACAGCTAACCTTTTTATTGTTGTGTGCTGAAAGACCATACATGCAACAGCTTGCTGGCACCCATAATGCACTGTAGGCCCCATTTTGGGCCTAGCGGATCTCCCTGCAGCCTCCTGGGACCAAAAATGGGCTGTGGGGGGAGGCACCATATCCCCTGCCCCCCGTTTTTGGCACAACATGCCTCCCTGAAGCTTCCTGGAACCAAAAACAGGCCAGGGAGAGAGCGACTCCATGCTACCCCTGCCCCCCACACATGCACATCTCCTGCATTCGTCCCATATAAATCCCGAAAACCAGCTGGCTGGTAGGAGGTCCTCATATATATGCAGTGGAACTGAGCTGGGCAACATCTTGTATGTCTGTAGAGAGGGCTCTGTATGTCAGTTGTGACACACGTGCCGTAGGTTCGCCATTATATTGTTTTTATCACTGTTGTGAGCCACCCTACGTCTACGGAGAGGGGCGGCATACAAATCTAATAAATAATAATAATAATAATAATAATAATAATAATAATAATAATGTGACTACAGGGTCGTAAAAAGAAAAAAAATGCTTGTTTTCTTTTGACAACCTGTATTTTCTATGCAATTCTTAGTATTTAATGGTCTTTATCAAATTTCTATGGCCAGAAATTTCTAATGTTCTTTGTCTACATTCTATGGCCAGATTAGGACAATTCCGCAAATGTTTTTGGATTTTGAGCAGAAAATGCATATTCTTATCCAATTCCTAGATTTCAAAATTCTGTATTATCTTCAGATAGCCATAGCAAAGGATTTATTATTATTATTATTATTATTATTATTATTATTAATTAAATTTGTATGCCGCCCCTCTCCGTAGATTCTTGCTTTCACTTTCCTGTTCATCTGGAACTGAGTTGCTTGAAAAATGCAAGTGTGATTAATGTTACCTCTGGGTCTCAGATCTTATTCAAGAGCCTTCTCTACATGACATCCTTTCCATGGGTTTGAATTGCAGTCTGTGGAGTACCTGCTCTCTACTGTGGCTAGCAGGCTGTTGTAAACAAAATCCTTTCTGGATCCTCCTTTTTATGTTATTTCATCAGCAAATAGGATTGAGGTCTTCATTTTTATCATGCTAATTTTTTATTAATAAAAAGCCCCTCTTCCAAGCCATCTCCAGACCAACTCTCAATTACACCTACAGGTAGTCCCCAACCTATGGCCATTCATTATTATGACATTGCTGGAAAAAAAAAGACATTCAATTGGTTCTTGCACTTACCACCACTGCAATGTCCCCATAATCACATGATTGCGCTTTGGGTGTTTAGCATACATTTACAACAGTTGCAGCATCCCTAAGTCACATGATAGCCATCAGCACATTCTTGGCTACTTATAGCAAGCAAAGTCAATAGAGGAAGCCAATTTCGCTCCGTAATTGCAGTAAAATGGATATAAAATCGGGCTTGACTTAACTATTGTACAGTTTAGAAAATTCTGGTTCCAGTTGCATTCTTAAGTCCAGGACTCCCTATAGCTACCAAATTTATACATATGTATAAAAATGAATCATGTAAATTTAGAATAATACATAATTTGAATTAATTACACATTTATAATTTATGTAACACAAATACTGTTTTGAAATAGTTAAAAATACGTACTATATTTTTACACCATCCACAATTTGGGCCAGCTTGTATGCAATCAGCACATGATTTTGCATTAGCATTTATGCAAATGCTCCCACCTATAAGAAACATATGATCAAATTTTGTAAAGATACAATCAAAGAGCTAATTGAAGTTATAATTAGTACATGTCTTTCTCCACATTCAAACTATTTACCATGTGGCATGATTAGTGATACTGTAAAGGTAATTTCTTGTATCGAAGGCAGCTTCATTTAGAGAAATCAGATTAATATTTGTGTGCCATACTTTATGCACAGTGAAAATCAGCAGAGTAGAATAAATTCAGGTTGAATTTTTTACATGTAAAAAACCTGTTAGGGTTGTACTTCCTTGTGTTTTATTGTTGAAAAGATTAAAATATAAGAGTTTACCTTACTGGAAGAATGGAGAATGCATACAATTTTTCATGAGACCTCAGTGATACAACAGGTCCATGTTTTCTTAAATAATTTAAAATCTTCCAGTCGCCTGGAGCATTATTTAGAAGAAACAGCTCAGTCCCTTTCCAGGAAAGAAATCAATGCTGATTTCTTTCTCCTGTATTAACACAGCCACAATTCTAGCTGTTAAAAAAGAATTTATTGCTTTCCAGTCAAATTCAGAATGGGTGCAATCTGTATGAATTCAGATTTTAAATTATTCTACTTACTTTGTTGGGCAAATCCATACGGTATGAAGTAACTTAATATTCCAACCAAGAGAAGGGAATGGAAATGTATCTGTTGAATACAAGGAAAACAATTAAATTAGTTTTAAGTATCTGCATAAGGTTTAACAAATGTGGTTCAGACAATAGACAATTCTGAAAGCTGCATTGCCAAAAAACTTGCATTTCTATATTTTAAAGAAAAACCTTTAATTAAATTAATTATTTACGGGACCGTCTCTTGCCACATACCTCTCAAAGACCAATTAGAGTCAGACTCCGCCAGGTCCTAAACAATGCAGACTGCCGGGGCCGTGGGGGAAGGTCTTCTCTGTTGTTGCCCCGACTTTATGGAACCAACTCCCCCCCGAGGTCCGTATGGCCCCCACCCTGTTGGCTTTCCATAAGGCCACGAAGACCTGGTTATGCCGGCAGGCCTGGGGTCCCTAAATCAACCACTAGCTTGTCCATGTGTCCGAATTGGTTTGAATGACTAGTACGTATGCAATTAAATTGTCTTAGTTTTAATTACGATTTTAGAAATTAGTTTTTTTCCTTGACTTATTTTTATTGTTGTTATTTGTGATTTTTTTATACTGTTGTAAGTATATTTAGTGTAAGACCACTAATTGGTAATAACCATTTCTCCCAAGACTTTTCTGAAAGATCTATGCATCCAAAGTACATAATGTTTGGAAATGAGATGAGCTGCAAAAACTCCTGTTTCTCTCTTTAAGTAAGACAAAAGCTGAACCATTGATTTATAATCCATCAGAGACATGGATCAAGTCTACATTTCTAATAATTGACAGAATTAATATCCCTCTATCAATGTTAACTGACATATTTTCAGTATCATATTTATGCATTTGATGAAGTAGACAATGATCCACAAAAATTGATGCAATTACAAATTAAAATTGCCCCAAATCTGTTTCATTTGCTGCAAAAAATTAGCATTCTACCTATTCTACTGCATGGGTATCTCTGTAAAACTGTGATGAGATAATAAAGTGGTTTGCTTATGGTTTAAGACAATATGCTTTCACCATTTTTCCCCTAGCTTGACCCTTTTGAATTTGTATTATAATGTTGCGTGCAAGTACATAAATGGTGAAATTTGTGACATGACACATATTTCAAGATTCAAATGGGTTTTGCTTTTTTATTTTGATGAAACCTTTCTTTGCTAAGAATGCCCATGCCCCTGTTAACCAGAAAAAAGGTATTTAATATAGTTGGAGATGTTAACATTCTTCAATATGTACTTTGTCCTCAACTTTGATCATCTAGCTTAAAATACCTTAGCTTATGTCCTTCATCAATGGCCCTATTCCAGGAAACAAATTACTTTAAGCTAGGAAAAAAATGGTGAAAATATAGTCTTGAATAGTAAATAAACCAAAAGGTTTTCTTACTACAACTCCTCCCCAAATAAATATAAATATAATTTTAAAGTTCATATTTGTTAATTACATTTTAGAACATGTTTTATATACCATTGTATGTCTTAAGTATGTACAACAATAATTCTAGAATGTACTTTAATGATTATAAAATTGGATGTGCTTTTTGGTGTGCTAAAGAGACTGCACTGGTTTGAAATTTACATAGAGAGAGAGAAATGACTCACAACATGCATTGTGGAAGAGAAGAATCCTATAATAAGTAGTTTTTGAAAATCTTTGCTAGTCATAATCACTGACTTCAGCCAGACTATACTAAAGCCAAGTCAGCTGGAATACTTCTTGACTTTTTAGGAGTCATTCTTGATCCTTGACTGATCCTTTAATGGGCTGTGCTTGCACAGTGGTTAGAATACAAATACAGTGGTTAGAATGCAGTATTGCAGGAAAACTCTGCCCACTGCAAGCAGTTCGATTCTGATTGTCTCAACCTTCTATCCTTCCGAAGTTGGTAAAACAAGGACCTAGATTATTGGGGGCAATATGCTGACTTTATAAACCACTTAGAGGGGACTGTAAGGAGAAGATAAGTAATGTATGAAGAGAAGTAAATTTGGAACTTTCCTTGTAAAGTAAGAATATAAAAAATGGACTGAAGCATTATAGCATAGTTTTAGTAGAAAAAAGGAAATAGCCAAGGGAAATTCTTGGTAGCTTATAGCAGTGTATTTCAACCAGTGTGCCATGGCATACTAGTGTGCCGTGAGACATGGTCTGGTGTGCCGCAAAGAAGGAAGCTCAGGTTTCGGTCTCACAACTTTTTGCTGAGAGAGAGAGAAAGTAAGCAAAAGAGAGAGAAAGAGAGAGAGTGAAAGAAAGCAAGAGAGAGAGAAAAGAGAAGAGAGAAAGCAAGAGTGAGAGAGAAAGAAAGCAAGAGAGAGAGAGAAAAGAGAAAGAGAGAAAGCAAGAGTGAGAGAGAGAGAAAGCAAGAGAGAAAGAGAAAGAAAGAAAGAAAGCAAGAGAGAGAGAAAGAGAGAAAAGGAGAGGAAGGGAGAGAGATAGAGAGAAATGAGCAAAAAGGGGAGGAAAAAAAGAGAAATGAGAAAATGATTGAGATAGAGAATGAGAGGAAAGAGAGAGAAACAAAAGAGAGAGAGAAGTGACTCTTGATTTAAAGCATATGATAAAAAGCACCCAAAGAATAAGAGAGAAACCCCACCCCCAGCCCTCACCAGTTTTTGGAAAGGGTTCCAGAATGTGTACATACACACACACAAGGGGGGGGGGGAGGAGACAGGGATGGAGAAAGAGAGGAGAGTGTCTTAGGGTGTCATTTTGGTTGGTGGTGTGCCCCAGGATTTTGTAAATGTAAAAAATGTGCCGTGGCTCAAAAAAGGTTGAAAATCACTGGCTTATAGCATTTTGAACCCGAATGAGAACAGAAAAAACAGAAAATAATCTTTAAAATCCAGATGACAAAATTAGAAAAGGAGGTAGCACAAGATCAATGATATATACCAAACAAAACAGATAAAAAACTAAGAATTTTGATTAAGAATTTGGCAGTTGATATTATATTGCATTGTATTCTAATTTGAAGGTGTGTGAATTTGTATTTCTGTACGGTGGAGGAAAGAAAATAAAAAATTTCTAAGAGGGGTCTGTAAAGGATTATAAAATGATATATAACTCTAAGTCAGGGGTCTCCAAACTTGGCAAGTTTAAGACTTGTGGACTTCAACTCCCAGAATTCTCTAGCCAGCTATACTGGCTGGAGAATTCTGGGAGTTGAAGTCCACAAGTCTTAAAATTGCCAAGTTTGAAGACCTCTGCTCTAAGTGCTATAGCTATTGATAACTGTTCAGTTATGACAGGCTTTATCAAGGCTATTTACAATCCAGATTCAGATAACGGTTCGGCTCTCTCCACAATTCATGTAATTGCATTTTGGGTACCTGACAATTAGGCCAGATTAATGGTTATTTATAACACTCCGAAGTCACACAAAATATTTTTTTCCTGGAAACCAGCATCTACTTTCTGTTTCTGGCAATTGTTTAATGATCACTGCATCTGCTTAACATCCATTGCAAAATAGTTGTAAAACTGGGTACGAACCTACTTAACAACTGGCATGACTTATGATTTTAATTTTGGCCTTAATAATGATTATGAGGACTATCTGTACAGGTTCTAACATCTGGTGTAACAGAAACATATTCATTAACAATCAAGTCTTAGTAAAATGAGACAATAGAAATCAACCAAAAAACAAGTACAGGAAAATAATACACAGCACAAGTTTCTCCCTCTTCCGGAAAAGGAAATTTGTCATTTCCTTTAACATTCTGACTTTTTAAATAGTTCACATATAAAAACTGTGGCAGACAAGAACTGGATATAAAAAATATTAAGCAATTGACAACTTTTAATTACCGATCAGCTCTCAACTGCAGAATAGTGTGGTTTCATTTTGAAAACAAAAATTACTGTGGCTTTTATATTGACCCAATGAATAAAAAATAAATCATCCATAATCATATAAAGAAAAAAGTGCTTTCTTTACTGCCTGCTTCAAAAGATTGGAACGAAAGTGCTACAGATCAGTGGGTGAGTTTTGAAAGAGACAAAGAAAGGCAAGTGAAGATATTCCATGCATCTTAAAATGCCGCTGAATCTGCATATACAGCTAATTTATTCAGGGAATTTAGTATTTATTATGACTGGTCATTCAGCGAGTGTTAAAATTTAGGATTGGTCCCCCAAGAGGTATTTATGATCTGGTTCTGCAGTAATCTAAATGCTTTGGCAATTAGCATGTATTTACAACTGTTTGCAGCTCTGTGCAATCAAGTAACAGATAAAAGAAAAACAGATTTGGAAAGGACTTCAGAGTCTTCTGGCCCAAACCTTTGCTTAAGTAGGAGACCCCATACCATTTCAGATAAATGGCTATCCAGTTTTTCTTAAAAGCCTGCAGTGATGCAGCACCCCGAAATTCTGAAGCCAAGTTGTTCCACTGATTAATTATTCTCACTTGATAGGAAATTACTGCTTAGTTCCAAGTTGCTTCTCCCTTCCATTAGTTTCCATCCGTTGCTTCTTGTCCTGTCTTCAGGTGCTTTGGAAAACCACCCTCTTCTTTTTGGAAGCCCCCCACCCCAATAATAGAAAACCGCTCTCACGTCACCTCTAGTCCTTTTTACTAGACTTAATGAACTCAATCTGTATAGTCTGGAGGACAGAAGGAAAGGGGGAGACATGATCGAAACATTTAAATATGTTAAAGGGTTAAATAAGGTCCAGGAGAGAAGTGTTTTTAATAGGAAAGTGAACACAAGAACAAGGGGACACAATCTGAAGTTAGTTGGGGGAAAGATCAAAAGCAACACGAGAAAATATTATTTTACTGAAAGAGTAGTAGATCCTTGGAACAAACTTCCAGCAGACGTGGTAGATAAATCCACAGTAACTGAATTTAAACATGCCTGGGATAAACATACAGTGATGCCTCGTCTTACAAACGCCTCGTCATACAAACTTTTCGAGATACAGGGTTTAAGATTTTTTTGCCTCTTCTTACAAACTATTTTCACCTTACAAACCCTCCGCCACCGCTGGGATGCCCTGCCTCTGGACTTCCGTTGCCAGCGAAGCACCCGTTTTTCCCCTCCCAGTGAGGGGAGCCTCAGTGAAATCACAGCAGGTCTGGAGGTGGGGTTTTGAGGACTTCGGTGTTTTTATGATGCTGCGATTTCACTGAGGTTCCCTTGGCTGAAAAACCCCACCTCCAGACTTCCATTGCCAGTGAAGCGCTCGTTTTTGCGATACTGGGATTCCCCTGCAGCATCGCAAAAACACAGAAGTCTGGAGGTGGGGTTTCCCATGGCAGGGAGCCTCAGGGAAATCCCAGCAGCGCAAAAATGGGCGCTTTGGCTGGCAAAAGGGGTGAATTTTGGGCTTGCACGCATTAATTGCTTTTCCATTGATTCCTATGGGAAACATTGTTTCGTCTTACAAACTTTTCACCTTAAGAACCTCATCCCGGAACCAATTAAGTTTGTAAGACGAGGTATCACTGTATATCCATCCTAAGATAAAATACAGAAAATAGTATAAGGGCAGACTAGATGGATCATGAGGTCTTTTTCTGCCGTCAGTCTTCTATGTTTCTGGACTAACTCTATTCAATTCATGCAACCGTTTCTCATATGTTTTAGCATTCAGGGCCCTAATCACACGCCTGGGATTTATGACATTTTTGCAAAAACTTGTATTTATTTCCTGGTTTTGGCAAAAATACCCCACTATAAACAATGAGTTTGCATGACAACCATGGATTCATTTAAGGACCATGATGATTTAACAAATGAATCATATGACTAATTTTGCAACCGTCATGGCTTGTGAAATGGACAGGCTCATCAGCTATGATTATTAAGTTGAAGGCAACCTACATACTGTTTTCAGTGCAATGGACTAATGCATGGTGTCAAACTCACGTCACGTTGCTGTCATATGACTTTGCATCGGTTTTCTCAGGTGTGGAATTGGCGTGGGCATGGTCTGTATGTGGCGAATCCATCCCACAGGCCATTAATTTTACACCCCTGGACTAATTCGTGTAACCTTTTGCAGTTTATGTATGCACTTTTTTTACATGCTACTTTTGTACCTAAAATGACTTCAAACTTAATTTATGTACAAGTATATGTATAGCCTCCTGAATATTCTTGAAGGAAGGTTCGGGCAAAATTGAACAGTTGCAAATAAAGCCATGATTGGAAACTAAGTCTGAATGGGAAAGAATGAAGGAATTGATTGAAGAATATTAGTTAGAAAATTTTATATACCTGAAAAGATGCCAAAATAAATAGCATGATCTGTTTTCTATCACAATGGCCTATCATCCCTGTGCTTCTGGAAGTAGATCTTCTATTTATTTATTTATTTATTTATTGGATTTGTATGCCGCCCCTCTCCGTAGACTCCGGGCAGCTAACAACAGTAATAAAAAACAGCATGTAAATCCAATACTAAAACAGCTAAAAAACCCTTATTGTAAAACCAAACATACATACAAACAAACAAACAAACAAACCATGCATAAATTGTAAAGGCCTTGGGGGAAAGAATATCTCAGTCCCCCCATGCCTGACGGCAGAGGTGGGTTTTAAGGAGCTTACGAAAGGCGAGGCGGGTGGGGGCAATTCTAATCTCTGGGGGGAGTTGGTTCTAGAGGGCCGGGGCCGCCACAGAGAAGGCTCTTCCCCGTGGCCCCGCCAAATGACATTGTTTTGTTGATGGGACCCGGAGAAGGCCCACCCTGTGGGACCTAACCGGTTGCTGGGATTCGTGCGGCAGAAGGCAGTCTCATAGACACCCTGGTCCGGTGCCATAAAGGGCTTTATAGGTGATGACCAACACTTTGAATTGTGACCGGAAACTGATCGGCAACCAATGCAGACTGCGGAGTGTTGGTATTACATGGGCGTTTTTGGGAAAGCCCATGATTGCTCTCGCAGCTGCATTCTGCACGATCTGAAGTTTCCGAACACTTTTCAAAGGTAGCCCCATTTTAATTTTGTATATAATAAAAACAATGAACTTCTCAAATCGAACACAATCCCCTTTCAAGCAAATATTTAAAGAAAAAATGTCCCACGACATTATTTATTTGTTGCTTACCCTCTCTCTGAGTTCAAGGCAGCATGAGTAGGAACCCTCTGAGGGAAATAGGGTTGAGTCACCGAATGATTTTCTGTGTCTGAGGATGTGCTTAAATCCCCTCTCCCCAATTTTAATCCAGCTTCTTGGCCACTTCGCTGCACTACATTTTATAACTTGTTTCTTATTTTTCTATGTGTACAACACAGAAACTACACATCGGTTTAAAGAAAAGAGAGAGAAAACCCTTAAGAAATATAACTTTGTAGGTAAATGAAGCGAATGATTCTAAATATAGGGTTAGAGTGCCTGGCCTCTCCTCACCTCAAACGACTCAATGAAATATAATTTCCTTATCTATTTACTACTACTGAACATCTAAAATATACTATACAGTACTATAAAATATGCTATTTAATCCTATGTATATATGCCATATGTATACATACATATTACATACGGGCACACAAAAAGATACAATATCTACTATATGGAGAGGGGCGGCATACAAATCTAATAAATAATAATAATAACAATATACTGTATGTGTATACACAGAGAGAGAGAGAGAGAGAGAGCTCTTCTAAAACTACACATTCGAACTCACTTACTACATTTGGAAAAACACACCCAGAGTCCACTTTCTGCGACACTTTTAACCATAACTTATGTACATTGCAACAATACAATTCCTTCAGATGTATTTCCCCAGTGTGAACATGATTGTGAGAGCTAGATGTCATGGATTGAGTAAAATGTGGTGATAATCACTTAACAACTCTTGCTTGGGAACCAAAATTGTGGTCATAAGCCAAGGACTATATCTGCTTTCCTCTGCATGGCAGCCTTGTCCTAGTAAACTCCTTGGACTAGAAGACCTCTGAGATGTCTTCCAGAGCTAAATTGATGTGCTGTTTCAAAGTGTCTTCTGAAGACACGTCTATTGGTGATGAATGTGCAGTGCTGGAAACTCAGCTTCTGTGTATGCACAGAAGAAAATAAAATAAAATTTCAAAAAAATAATGGCGCCGCCCATGGACTGGCACTGACCGATCAGGTTCAGTGATGTCATCGTGACATCACCAGTGGGTCGCCACCAGTTTAGGTGAAGCAGTCCAAACCAGGAGGAACCCACCCAATATATACCTGTTTTAAATGTACACAGGCATATTTCATTCAATACTAAAGCCAAGATACTTTTCCAATGGAATGTAAAGCATTTATGTATAATGCATATTATTACAAGACTATCACATACAGTTCTATTGAAAACTGGTAGAAAATGCCAGTTTTCAGCCAAACCATAAAAAGCCCCAGTTATATAACCAAACATAGGATACTTCAAAGAACAATTTAGTGGCCACGTTGCTGAGCACCAGAAATGCAATCATGTGACCATGGGTGGCAACCAACAAAATTTTGAATCTGATTTGTAAGTTTCCTTTTCAGGTAGGTTGAAACTTTGCATGGTTGTTAAGCAACCAGTCATAAATTGAGGATTGCTATACAGGGGGTCCCCGGTTTACACCAGCCCCAACTTACGATGTTTCGTGGTTACGATACAAAACTGCCACCCCTCCTCCTGCTACGCCGTGCTCCCTTGGTTCACTCTCACTGCAGGAGGAAGAGCCGGGATCCCCCCAACCTCAAAGCAAGCGTCGCAAGTCGCGCACCGCACCGCACAACGGCTCCCCCCTGCCCTCTGGCAAGCTTCCCGTGGGGGGAGGTCAGCGACTCCTGCTCTTGCCGCACTTGCTCCCCCTCACACCCCAAATTTTGGCAGCGGGCTCTGGAATCGCTGGCATTTGCTGGCTCCGCGGGGGTTTGAAGGCACAAATGAAGCGCTTTAGCAAGTAGGCAATTTCTTTAGTCGACGTGGTGGTGACATCATGATGTGGCGACCCTGGGACAGCAAGGCCCTTCAAATTTGTGAACTCAAATCTCAAATCGAGTTTTAGAGCGAAATGGAGGAAGATCCCGACTTACACCAAAATTTCGCTTACGACGCGCCGTAGGAACGGATCGACGTTGTAAGTTGGGGACCCCCTGTATAGTTGATGATTCTAATGATAGATATGATAATTGATGTGGCGACCCGGGGACAGCAAGGCCCTTCAAATTTGCGAACTCAAATCTCAAATCGAGCTTTAGTGTAGCTGGCCATGCTTCAGGCTTGGGGGGAATCGGGCAAGAGAGCGTTAGAGCGAAATGGAGGAAGATCCCGACTTATACCAAAATTTCGCTTACAACGCGCTGTAGGAACGGATCGACGTTGTAAGTCAACTGATGATTCTAATAATAGTTATTAAAGAAGCACAGAAAACTGCTTTTTCCTGGGTCAGACTTTTAATCCATCTAGCCTACTACTGGAACATAGTTTACTAACTGACTTTAAGTTATTCATCTACAGCAGGGGTGGGTAATGATGGTCTTTTTATGACCTGTAGACTTCAACTCCCAGAGTTCCTGAGGCAGCCATGCTGCTAGACTAATTTTAAAAGCTGACGGCAGAAGACACATTCAGACAGGAATTTTTCTCGTCTCATTTGTATATGTTACAAATCTGAGACTGAATCTCCAGAATGCAAAATATATCCATTTATCATTGAAACAAGTCCCCCTCCTTTAAAACAAAAGGATACTATTGTCAATGGATCAACTCCTGATTTGACAATGAGCATTTTGATAATTTAAAAATTAAATATGTTCAAAGAATAAGAATTTACTGTTTAAACTTTAATGAATCAGCCATAATCAAAAGCCAAATTTTAACCCTTTTATATTCTCATAAATGGAAGAAGAAATCAGAGTTACAGATTCAGGTGTCATGGGAACTGTATTTGTTCAGATATTTTTGTTTTTAATTTGTTTTGTAGGGTAAAAATGGGGAGTGGGAAGGCATTAGTCCAGACCCATATTAATTACAAAGCAAGGAACTATTGTCTATAGAGCTGACTACTCATTTTTAGGATACGTAAGTCTGCTTACTCATTTCCTTAAGCTTTTTTTTTTTTTTGCAACACCCTAGTGAGTAATCTGCTTTATCATTATTTGATTTTTATAGTTTAGGGTTAAGGCAATGGTTAACTACAGTTCTTTCATCTAGATTCCAAGTTTAATTAGATTCCAAATTTAATTAGATTCCCAGTTTAATCGTGCTCCAGAGAAGGGAAAGGTTATCCAAAATTAGCGTATATCATTCTCTATTATACATTTCATGTGATTTATATCAGCTGCAACATTTTTAAAAACCCTTGAAAAGACTAAGTTTTCCCTTTGTGAGAGTGCAATACATTTCTAGAATAATGATTAACAGGCAAATGGAAAGCTAAAATGCATGTCAACCTTACTGGTCAACATACAAAGAGACCTTGGCTAGATTTATTGTATTTACCTATCTAGAATGTCTGGATAAATGTCTGGATAAATTAATTTTGAAAACAAGTGGAAGTAGGAAAGTCGTTGGCAAAACAAATCTGTTTCAATAGCCCTGTTTTGCCTTACATTATACAAGGGATTTTATATATCAGTGATGGCGAATTTATGGCAAGTGTGCAGTGAGGGGCTATCAAATTTTTTACTACCGCACTGTGGGTGTGGCTTATGCAGAACGCCCTGCATTTTCTTTCAACATCTTTCAATGCAAATTGGATACCCTATGGTGGAGCTTCATTTTTGCTACCCTACTGCGTTCCCCACTGTCCAGGCAGTAGCCCACCCCTGCAGATGTGCCACAGGTGGCATGCGGAACCATATCAGAGGGTACGTGAGACATTACCCTATGTCAGCTCCAGCATGCACGTGTGTGCTGGCCATCTGATTTTCAGCCTTGAGGAAGGCCGTTTTGCCCTCCGGAAGCTTCGGGGTGTGAAAAAAGGCTCAATGGGCAAACTGAAAGTTCAGAAAAATTGACTTCTTGTTTGGCCATTGTGCTGTTGTTCGCACTCTGGAGGCGCTTCCTGAAGTGTGAAAAATGGCCTAACCATAAATTTAAAAAAACAAACTTCTGTTTGGCCATTGTGCTGTTTTGTACATACCACAGCTTCAGGAAGCTTTTCTGAAGCCTCTGGAAGATGAAAAACATTCATACCAAACATAAAACAAGGTATATATTTAAAAAAAGCCTGGGGGAAAGGTGTCTCAACTCCCCCATGCCTGGCGGTATAAGTGGGTCTTGAGTAGTTTATGAAAGACAGGGAGGGTGGGGGCAGTTCTAATCTCCAGGGGGAGTTGGTTCCAGAGGGCCGGGACCGCCACAGAGAAGGCTCTTCCACTGTGGCCTGCCAAACGATATTGTTTAGTCGACGGGACCCAGAGAAGGCCAACTCTGTGGGACTTTATCGGTCACTGGGATTTGTACGGTAGCAGGCGATCCCGGAGGTACTCTGATCCAATGCCATGTAGGGCTTTAAAGGTCATGACCAACACTTTGAATTGTGACCGGAAACTGATCGGCAGCCAATGCAAGCCACGGAGTGTTGAAGAAACATGGGCGAATCTTGGAAGCCCCACGATGGCTCTCGCGGCTGCGTTCTGCACGATCTGAACTTTCCGAACACTTTTCAAAGCCCCATGTAGAGAGCGTTGCAGTAATCGAACCTCGAGGTGATGAGGGCATGAGCGACTGTGAGCAATGACTCCCTGTCCAAATAGGGCCGCAACTGGTGCACCAGGCGAACCTGGTCATTTCCCTGACATTTCCCTGTAACTTGCAATCTAGTTAAGATGCTGCTGTAGATGATGTCATACCAAACATGTAAGCCGTGAAGAAATATTGGTAGCTGAGGAAGCAAGTTGAACAGTTATGTTCATTTTTGCTTGATTCTACCGAGCAGCATGATCTTTTTTTAAAAAAAACATGATTTCCCCCCCACTTTAAAACATTTTAATAGTTTGTTTCCCTCCCAATTTATTTCATTTTTTTCATGAATTCCCTGATATTTCCCAAACCGCCAATTTCCCTGATAATTCCCAGGTTTGCTGGACACCCTGCCACTGTGCTGTTTTTCATACTCTATGGCTTCAAGAAATGCGAAAAACAGCACAAGGACCAAACCAAAGTCTTTTTCAGAATGTACGTTTTTCCCATTTTTTTTCACTATCCCAGGCATCAATGAGGCCTGTGCATATGCACAGGGGGCTGTAAGCATGCTCAAGGGGCAGAGCAAGGGTGCGCATACATGGGGGGAAGGAATGGGTGTGGGCATAGATTAGATTAGATTTATTGGATTTATATGCCACCCCTCTCCGCAAACTCGGGGCGGCTCACAAGGTAAAAAAAATACATAACAACAAATTCAATACCCACCAATCCAATTACAATTTAAGCTAAAAAATTCATAAAAAACAACCCCAGAATATTAAAAAACAAGCACACAATCAATGTAACACCAAAACAACATGGGCAAGGGGGAGATGTTTCAGTTCCCCCATGCCTGACGGCAGAGGTGGGTTTTAAGGAGTTTGCGAAAGGCAAGGAGGATGGGGGCAATCCTAATCTCAGAGGGGAGCTGGTTCCAGAGGGTTGGAGCCGCCACAGAGAAGGCTCTTCCCCTGGGTCCCGCCAGACGACATTGTTTAGTCGACGGGACCCGGAGAAGACCCACTTTGTGGGACCGAACCTGTCGCTGGGATTCGTGCAGCAGAAGGCGGTCCCGGAGATATTCTGGTCCGGTGCCATGAAGGGCTTTATAGGTCATAACCAACACTTTGAATTGTGACCGGAAACTGATCGGCAACCAATGCAGACTGTTGGAGTGATATGGGCATACTTAGAGAAGTCCATAATTGCTCTCGCAGCTGCATTCTGAACGATCTGAAGTTTCCGAACACTTTTCAAAGGTAGCCCCATGTAGAGAGCGTTACAGTAGTCGAGCCTCGAGATGATGAGGGCATGAGTGACTGTGAGCAATGACTCCTGGTCCAAATAGGGCCGCAACTGGCACACCAGGCGAACCCTGGCAAACGCCCCCCTCGCCACAGCTGAAATATGTTTCTCTAATGTGAGCTGTGGATCGAGGAGGACGCCCAAGTTGCAGACCTTCTCTGAGGGTGCCAGTACTTCCCCCCCCCCAGGGTAATGGATGGACAGATACAATTGTCAGATACAACAATCCAGGCAAGACCCACAGCCATTCCGTCTTGTCTGGATTGAGTTTGAGTTTGTTGACACCCATCCAGGCCCCAACAGCCTCCAGGCCCCATGCACACAACTTTTTGGCCCAAAAATGTTCGCCATCACTGTTATATATACTTAGCATGGAAATGATGTGTATAACATTTAAGCCTTCTATACTACAGAGAAAAATTAAGACAGTGATAGATAAATTAATTGTCACTTAACAGTTCTGTCCTTCACACTGTATTTGCCCAATAGGAAATTGAATTTTTGCCATTAACTATCAGTTCTAATTTATTTATCTAGCATAACAAATCAGCTCTAAATTAAAGGATTCTGTATTCAAAAACAAATCTGACAAGGGAGGGAGGGATGAATAAAAAAATCTTTCAGATGGGTGTTAGAAACCACCATCCCTCCTTTTCTGGGTGGCACCCTATTGCTTCCACTGAGAAATAATTGATCCTCATCAATTTCAGGGACCACTATAGATTATTTTGGTTAGAATTATTAGGATTCATGTTCCCTTCCCTTGCATGCAAGAATTTCCCATATTTGCTTTTGATTCAGACTTCCAGGATAGAGGAAGCAAAAGCCTGAGATGTTTGCAAGACTGATTTTTTTCCTGAAAGGGCAAACATGATTTTTGCTTTCAGTCCATCATTCTATGGATTAGTTCCTAATATATCCTTGCAAGTATTATAGGATCAGGGACTTGTAGAAGTTTATAACTTATCTCTCAGTATTTCAATTACAGTGTTCCCTCGATTTTCGCGGCTTCGAACTTCGCGAAAAGTCTATACCACGGTTTTTCAAAAATATTAATTAAAAAATACTTTGCGGGTTTTCCCCCTATACCACGGTTTTTCCTGCCTGATGACATCATATGACATCGCAAAACTTTCATCTGCCTTTAATAAATATTTTTAAAAATAAATTTTAATAAATAAACATGGTGAGTAATGATCTAAATGGTTGCTAAGGGAATGGGAAATTGCACTTTAGGGGTTTAAAGTGTTCAGGGAAGGCTTGTGATACCGTTCATAGCCAAAAATATGTATTTACTTCCGCATCTCTACTTCGCGGAAATTCGACTTTCGCGGGCGGTCTCAGAACGCATCCCCCGTGGAAATCGAGGGAACACTGTACTGAAGTAGAACAACAGAAGCATTAATAAAATTATCTGATTCTATAAGATAAAGGCTCAAATTAACCAGCTTCAAGTCATCATTGGAATATGAACCAAGCAAAACAATTTGTTTGCTATACTGTATCTGAAAGTGACAATAATTTAGAATCACAATGCTACCCAGCCTGCCTTGATTTTTAGGTAAATCCAGATGCTACTGAAGTTCACAAAATAGCCTGCAATCTTTCAAGTAATGCCCATCAAACAAGATGGTAAAAAAAATGAAAAAATGGAAGGAAGAAATAACTAGATTCTGTAGTTCTTGGAACAAATTATAATATTTAATGTGACAGGGAAGAAATCATGTGGGAATAAAAATTAACAAAATATAATTAATTTAAATTAATTAAGATGAAACTAAATTTAAATCAAAATTACTTTTATTAGCCCACTTTCTTGTGTTCATATGATCTACTTTTCTGACCTTAGTCCTCAAAATATTGCACACCCCAATTTTACTAAGCTACTTTTAAGCTATGCTTAAGTAAATAATACTATTTTTTAAACAAATATAATCCAGGAATTATTATAATTCTCTGTCTTTGGGTCAAACACAGATCTTTAATAAATTGAAATACAGTAGAAGGAATTGGATAGTTTTTACAACAACACAGCCAAATATAATTTGAATTGATGCCCAAGATAAAACCAATTTGCCAAATTAGGCAAGCAAGTGTGCCTTCCACTGCAATGTTATTAGAACAATTGCAATCAATGCCAAAGTGACATTTCTAATAATACTGTACTTCAAAAGAAACAGCAATGCAGTAACTAAGGGCTGGTTTGGATAGAAAAAAAATTGCTTAGTTATTAATCAATGCCTACTTACAAAGGTGGATTAAAGTTTTATTGCTTTAATCAAGATAATTTAATGTGTCAGAAAAGCATGAAATCACATAAAAATAATTAAGAATGGAAATGCAATGTTAAACATTTCCCAGACACAAAGAGGAAGTTCCTATAAAAAGATGTTAATATTCAAATATACTACTGCAAACAAGAGAGGGCAAATGAAAAAAACCCAAAAAACATTGCTACCAAAAATATTGTGGGAATGAAATGCAGTATCTTCAGGAAACAGAATGTACAAAGATATCCTATGAGTTCAACAGCAGGTAAATATAGCTAAAAGAAAACGACACTGGCTATAACTTCTCTTGGATCTATTTTGAAGTTACTTTTTATAAAAAAAAGAAATACCAGGGTGGCTTTAGTATCAGGAAGTTGCATACGTCGAGCTTTTTCCATGCACGTTTTACTTCAGCTGCATTTATGAAACTTATTCCCAGGCAGGCCCTCGAATGTTAACTCAACAAGAGATCAAATTCCACAAACAGATTTTTGCAAAAACACGGATCGTAAGCTAGCAGAAGCCTCGTGTGAATCCCTAACATGGAAACCACTCGCGTTTCCAGCTGCCACTTAAGGCAGCACAAGATCGCTTTTTAGTCCTGCTTGGGAGACCCCCGAACCCAATTCACGGAGGGCGGCCGGGGGAAGGGGGGGGGGGGAGAGAGATGATCCACGCCTCCCCTTTCCGCGCCAGGACAAAAGACTTCGGGAAGGACTTTTCATTACTGTACTTCTCGGATTTCGCTCCAAAACCTCAACGTCGTCTCCCTTCATTTAGCAACCCCACCGCCCCGCTCCCACACTTAAAAGACCCACATGCTGAGTCGGTGGGGTGGGGCTCTGAAAAAGGGACCCCGGGCGGAGCAAGTCGGCGGCGGGGGTGGTGGTGTCCGTCTCTCTCTCTCTCTCTTATCCCGCAGCCCATCCACGTGAAATAAAGGTGGAGGCGCAAACCCAGGATTGCTTTGCTGCAGCAGCTTTGCGCACCACCACCTCCCCAAATCTTCCCCCCCTTTCCATCGCAGCCCTTACCGGTGCCATGGCCGGAGCTCGCCTCTGCTGCATCTGACCCGGAGGACAAGCTGGCTGGCGGCGCGGGAAAACTCCTTCCTGGCCCTTGCCAGCCGGGCCTGGTCTTCTCTCCGGGGCGGCGTCCGGCGGGTCCCTCGCGCCTCCGCTCCTTCCCCCCGTGTGGTAAACCCGGGAAAGGACAGAACCAGACCCGCCAACGCCGCGGCTCCCTCTAACGCCTCCGGAAGCGCATTCCTGGCTGCTGCCGTCAAGCGGGGGCGGAGCGTGCGAGGCGCTGAACTGGGCCCTCGGGCACGTCGGAACGCAGTGGGGGTTTCCCTCCCTGCCCGGCCCGGAGTTGGCGAGAGCTTAGCGCGCGGGGTGCGGCTGTTTCCTTCAAGACCCGCCCGCGGGAATCGAGGCGCTTTGCTGCCTCATACCTCGTGCAGGATCCGACGTGCAGCTTTGTGGGCTTCTCTGTCCGGAAGTGTATCTTGGGGTTTGGGACACAGGTTACTGCTAGCAAGTGGAGGGGGAATCATCGTCTGACGTCTGGGCTTAGTTGAACTCGAAGAGCGATTCCTGATTAAGACCCGAACTTTTTTTTTTTTTTAAGCAAGCTCAACTTTCCTTTTCCTCTTCTCATTTTGAGCCAGAGAATTTGTCTCACTGTGATTCTCTCAGACAGGGCTGTCCTAAACTCTGATTTGCTAAACCAGCATCGAGCATCCTGCTTGATCCACACTTGAGAATCTGAGCCATAGTAGACAGGGGCAGATTGCTATTGCTGCTGCTATTGGTTTATTTATTATTTATTTATTTTGTCCAATACACATGGAAGAGAATAGACAAGTAGTAATATATATAAAGAGAAGGATAGGAGAAAAGATATAAAAATAGAGGGGAAGATATATGAAAGGAAGAAAAGATATATGAGATAAAGGAGAGACAATTGGACGGGACGGAAGGCACACTAGTGCACTTATTCACGGCCCTTACTGACCTCTTAGGAACCTGGAGAGGTCAATCGTGGATAGTCTAGGGGGAAAATGCAGCTCTAGTTGTCTTGTGTGTGTGCACCCTAGGTGCGCCTGTCTCCATGTTTTTGTTCTGATGAGGGGACATATACATTTATGAGATTTCAGTGATATTTGCTTCTGGACATGTGCAGAAGCAAAAAAACCAACGCTGAATTCTCACACGCGTATGTCCCCTTGCAAGATTTTGCTTCTGTAAATGTGCATGAAGCAAAAAATACAAAAAAATGAAGAAAAAAGAAGGTAGCACCCATAGGACAGGTAACTGCGCACTAGTAGCAACTGCCATATTGTGCAATTTGTGTGCAACCACTCCGGTGCAGGGATGAGTAAACTAATGATGGAATTGAGAGAGTGAAAGGAGTGGTTGCACACAAATTGCACAATATGGCAGTTACTACTAGTGCGCAGTTACCGGTACCAACCCACTACTGATCGTAGATGGCTGGATTTCATGATGGCCCAAAGCACAAGCCAACCACTGGGCAGTGTTCTGCATGAATAAGACACGTAAACCAATAAAGAAGAATATTTGTAGCTCAGGATTGATTGTGTCCCCATTGGGGACCTTAAGAACTTGCCCTCACAGCCAAGTTAAAGCACTTACCCAGCCAGCCTAACATCAATACTTGGGAAGACACAGGAAAAATAATAATCGAAAAACAGATCTGTGAACATCTAGAAACAAAATTATAATTAGAAGCCCCCCGTGGGTTTGTTAAAAGCAGATCACACAGAACCAATCTTATTTCCTTCTTTGACAAAGTAAATAAATTCACAGAACAGTGAATTGTTGTGGACATAGTATATTTAAATTTCAGCAAGGAATTTGACAAAGTAGACCAAAACCAACTTCTTGGTAAGCTAGAAAAATGTGGGTAGACAGCATCACCACCAGATGGATTTGTAATTGACTGACAAAACAACTCAACCAGAAGTCCTTAATGGTTCTACCTTTACATGTAAGGACTTATGGGGTACCACAAGGTTCTGCCTTTTTTAAAATGGTTTTTATTGAAGATTTTAAAGTTAAAAAACAAAGCAACCTAAGACACAAATAAAGTATAATTCCACTAATACAGCTTTACAGTATCAGAATTTTCTTTCTCAATTCTACATTTATAATAATTATGGCTATTATTTTATACTTAAACATATATATATATATATATATATATTCATTTTAGATATTATTATATGTTAATAACGATATACTGTACTATTATACACATTATTTTACAATGGTTTAGACCAGGGTTAGGCAAAGTTAGCTCTTCTAGGACTCCCAGAATTTCTGAGCCAATCGTACTAGCTCATGAATTCTGGGAGTTGAAGTCCACATGTCATAGAAGAGCCAACTTTGCGTGGAGCTCCATTTTTGCTACCCCACTGTGTTCCCCCACATCTGGGCAGTAGCCCACTCCTGCCCGCCACCACATGTGGTAGAATGTCTCTTGTACCTAGTTAGATTTCCAACAATTGGGGGATGTGGATGAATTCATTTTGGCCAATTGCACTGATGGTAGATGCCATTTATAAAACACTTTAAATATGTGAGACCACATTTGGAGTACTGTGTTCAGTTCTGGAGACCTCACCTACAAAAAGATATTGACAAAATTGAACGGGTCCAAAGACGGGCTACAAGAATGGTGGAAGGTCTGAAGTATAAAACGTATCAGGAAAGACTTAATGAACTCAATCTGTATAGTCTGGAAGACAGAAGGAAAAGGGGGGACATGATCGAAACATTTAAATATGTTAAAGGGTTAAATAGGGTTCAGGAGGGAAGTGTTTTTAACAGGAAAGTGAACACAAGAACAAGGGGACACAATCTGAAGTTAGTTGGGGGAAAGATCAAAGGCAACATGAGAAAGTATTATTTTACTGAAAGAGTAGTAGATCCTTGGAACAAACTTCCAGCAGACGTGGTTGGTAAATCCACAGTAACCGAATTTAAACATGCCTGGGATAAACATATATCCATTGTAAGATAAAATACAGGAAATAGTAAAAGGGCAGACTAGATGGACCATGGGGTCTTTTTCTGCCGTCAGTCTTCTATGTTTCTATGTTTCTATGTTGTCTTTACATGCCAACATTGTCATTTATAATTTCTCCCAAAAATTTATTCCCACTACACTAATTCAATATTATACCCAAAGTTTTTGCCCAATATTGTTTCTTTTATGATTTCATCTTCCATTTTATGTTTTAGTAAACAATTAATCTTAATAATCATTTTTTCATCCGTACCTATTAAAATTTTATTGATTTCTTATTCATTTTGAGAGCCACTTGCTCTAAATCCTTTTTATATTTTGTTTCAATTTGTATATAGGGCCACCGCCCACCAATCTATTTTGGTACCTTGTATTTGTAATTCTTCATTTGATTTTAGCTTTCCTTGTTCATGTAGTAATTCCTCAAATGTAACTATTTTATCTAAATCTATGATATTTGGGTAGACCAATTCTTCCATTGATGAAATCCATTGTGGAATCTTTATATAGAAATGTTTCTTAATTTTCTTTCAAATTTCAATTAATGCATCTCTTATTGGATGCCTTTGGAAATAATTGTATATTTTATTCTTCCCCTCTCATAAAAATGCATGCCAGCCTCATTGTACTGTAGGTCATATCCTTCAATTGCTAATAATATTTTATTCTTTAAGATTATCCATTCTTTTATCCATGTTGCCATAGCTGTCTCATAATACAGTTCCCAGTCTGATAGCCCCAACCCCCTCTCTGTCTAGTGTCCTGGAAAATTTTACGTTTAATTCTGGCCTTTTCCCTTGCCAAATGAATTTTAAGTTATTTTATTTAGTTCTTCAAATATTTTTAATTCAATTTTATTGGAATTGTTTTGTTGTTGCTTGAACTACCAGAATTTGTACAATATTCTAAAACTGATTCTAGATAGCATATACAGGTGAAAAAGCAGATCAGTTTTAATGAAAAGCAAACTACCAAGCCCAATGCAACTCAAAGAATGGCATCGATAGCACTTAGACTTATATGTAAATCACAGTGCTTTACATCTTTGTAAGCAGTTTACAGAGGCAGCATATTGCCCCTGGCTCCTCATTTTACCCACCTTGGAAGGAATGGAAGGCTGAGTCAACCTTGAGCCTGATGAGATTCGAACTGCCAAATTATAGTCAGCTGGCAGTCAGCAGAAGTGATCTGCAGCACTGCATTCCAACCCCAGCACCACCATGGCTCAATCTATATTAATATTTCTCAGTGTTGAAAGTTTAAAAATGCAGAGTAGACTCCCAGAATTCCCTACTTAGAATGCTGGCTGAGGAATTTTGTAAGTTGAAATCTGTACCTATTAAAGATTTATTGAAGGCTGATCTATATTAGCCGGTAGTACTCACCTAACTACCAAGACCAATCACGAACAACCAGGTTTTTAATGGTTTATGAAAGGTTAACTGAATTGGGTCTATCCCAGTGATGGCAAACCCTTTAGGCACCAAATGACCAAACCAGAACACATGTACATAGGAAACTTGGAAAATTGAAGACCACCTGGCCAATACATGTGTCCACAGTTAGAAGACTCCGTATGCCACAGATTCATGATCACGGCTCTATTGTAATTTCTGGAGGAATATTATTTCATAGGGCAGGCATTGATACAGAAGGTACTATATGTATGTTTTATATATGTATATTTATTTAGAATAGAATAGAATAGAATTTTATTGGCCAAGTGTGATTGGACACACAAGGAATTTGTCTTGGTGCATATGCTCTCAGCGTACATAAAATAAAATATACATTTGTCAAGAATCGTGTGGTACAACACTTAATGATTGTCATAGGGGTCAAATAAGCAATGAAGAAGCAATATTAATAAAAATCTTAGGATATAAGCAACAAGTTACAGTCATATAGTCAACATAGGAGGAAATGGGTGAAAGGAATGATGAGAAAAACTAGTAGAATAGAAGTGCAGATTTAGTAGAAAGTCTGACAGTGTTGAGGGAATTATTTGTTTAGTAGAGTGATGGCGTTCGGGAAAAAACTGTTCTTGTGTCTAGTTGTCTTGGTGTGCAGTGCTGTGTAGCAACGTTTTGAGGGTAGGAGTTGAAACAGTTTGTGTCCAGGATGTGAGGGATCAGTAAATATTTTCTGCGCCCTCTTTTTGACTTGTGCAGTATACAGGTCCTCAATGAAAGGCAGGTTGGCAGCAATTGCTTTTTCTGCAGTTCTGATTGTCCTCTGAAGTCTGTGTCGGTCCTTTTGGGTTGCAGCACCAAACCAGACAGTTATAGAGGTGCAGATGACAGACTCAATGATTCCTCTGTAGAACTGAATCAGCAGCTCCTTGGGCAGTTTGAGCTTCCTAAGCTGGCGCAGAAAGAACATTCTTTGTTGTGCTTTTTTGATGATGTTTTTGATGTTAGGTGACCATTTTAGGTCTTGAGATATGATAGAACCTAGAAATTTGAAGGTCTCTACTGTTGATACTGTGTTGTCTAGTATTGTGAGAGGTGGAAGGGTGGAAGGGTTTCCCCTAAAGTCTACCACCATTTCTACGGTTTTGAGTGTGTTCAGTTCTAGATTGTTCTGGTTTTATATATGTATATTTATTTGTAAGAAAATGTATTTGTAGATTGATAGACCAATCAATATACAAACTTAAGTATCATTTAAATTTGGGAAAAGATACATTTGAGCAATTATGATAATTTTAAAACATTAGCAATATCCTGGACAGAATGAAACCAATTTCACATGGACTAAACTCATGATTTTGTCTAACTTCTATTTCTCCTTTCCATGGAATCTAGTCACAAAAACTCAGGTCAACAGTTTGATGGAATTCTAGAGTAAGGCAATTACCCAGAATGTTACTGCTTGAAAAATAAATGAGGAACGAGAAGTTAGTTGTTGCAATTAAAATAACAGATAAAGTGTTTCATTTTGTTTTGGTGAAGAAAAGTATTTTATAAAAACTATTTTAGCCATGTTAGTCCTCAGAATTTCTTTTAAGTGATAAATATAAAAGGTTTTGAAGTTTACAGTTGAAGAAAGGGCCGACACTAACTTTAATATTATGGCATGATGGTGAAAAAATTTGGGTGTAAGCTAAATAAAAATTTCCACCAGTTTTAGGTATGGAGAGGTCCAAATCTACATATCTTAAGGCTATTGAAGTTGAGAAACATTGATATAGATGAATAGCATTCTTTATGAGTTGGAATGTGTTTTTGGCCTTGGTATTTTGTTTTTGTTAAAATTATTTTTGTTTTAATTTCTTCTATCAACTAGAATCACTTTTGTAGAAATAAATGAGCGACTACATTTTTTCCCACGCACCTGAAGTTTAAAGATAACTATATTTTGAGTCATATTATCATAATAATAACACGGCAGACTCAACATAGTCTTTCATCTCATAATCACCTCGTGGAGGAATAACTTTAAGAAGTTCTACATGGCATTGCTCTTGAAGGCCATATGGAAGTCACATCTGGTGCAGAATGCAACTTCTGAACTGGTTACCTATTGACTTCTGGCTGCAATGCAAGATGTTGATTATTACCTATAAAGTTCTTGGCATTGGGATTACCTGAGGGATCATCTGTCAATTGAAAGCTGCAGACATGCGATCATGGGATGCTGCAAACCTGTAAAGATGAGCTGTTTGCAAAGTGCACAAAATATGAATAAAAATATAAATCAATGTGCAGAAATGTCCAAACTAACAATGGAACTGCAAAACAAGGATGAGACAGATTTCTACAAAGCATGGGACAAATGGTACCTCTGGTTAAAAAAAAGGAATTACTTAAAAATTATTCATCAAGAAAAAAATCCAACAAAAACAACTTGAAAAACTAGCAACCTACATCACAAATCATAACATCAAATTGAAACGACAAACTGTAAACATCGATTGACACGAACTTTAAATTACAAAGAAAACAAACCCTTAAACCACTGATACGTATTGGCACTAACAATTACATCAAAAACATATGGATAAAACTTTAGGGAAATTTACACCACCTATGTGCTCAAACCACAGGCCGCAAAGCATGAAAGCCCCAGCTCTAACGCTGGCCTTCTCTTCTTACCACTCCCCTTTTGCTCCAATTTCCCCTCCCACTTCCCCTTATATCTCTTTCCCTTCTTCCCCAACCCCCTACCTTTCTTCTTTTCTCCCTCCTCACCTACGTGTACTATATAAGTAAATTATAAATGTTAGAATGTATATTATATATATCCCTTTTGCTTTTCTGTACCCTGTTTTTAATGTATATATTCAATAAATTTATTTTAAAAAAATATATAAATCAAGAATATAAATAAAAATATGAACGTGAGACCATTAGAACTTCCAAATCAGGTTGTAAATCGTAACTTTTAGTATTGTAACTTTGACTGGTTGCTAAGTGAGGACTACCAGTTTCTAAAACATGCCCCTGCTATTTTTATAAAGCCTTTAGTAGTGGACTCTAATATAAATCTGCATCTTAAATTAAGTCAATTTATCAATCAAATCTACCGTATTCTGTTTTTATGGGACAATTTATTTTCAATACTATACCCCATATAACATTCAAAACCTATATCTCTTTCCTCCACCACACATCTCCCCCAAGAAAACAAAGGTGACATATGTTGAATGAGTTCTTATTTCCAATCACTAGTTTATAGCCGTTAAAAATAGAGGGTGATTCACTGCATCTCATCTTACAGTAAGCTCGTGAAATCAAACTAAAAATGTATGCAAAGGAATTTTTTGTTTAACCCTAGCACAAGTCAGGAAAAAAAATTACTAAAAATAAAAAAAATTGTTTTAGTGATGTTTTTGTAAACCTGGGGGAAAAAAATCCATTGAAACAGCTAGGAGTTTTTATTGAGTGTTCTTGACATTTCCTAGTGTGCTCTTGACATTGTGGCTTTTCATAGGCAGCTTTCCACTAAATATTCCTATTGTCTTCATTAACAGACTGTGTAAAGTCTGTATAAAACAGTGTAAAAATGTCTTATTTTCCCATATCAATTGATTTGTGATAATGCTATTGCATACAGAGAACTCTGAATATGAATACATAAGTAGCTAAAGGTTAAGGACAGAAACATACTTTGAAGCTATGTATTTTATATAGTTATACATAATTTATGGTTCATTATCCTCAGAGTATAGTTATTTAGCAGTTACATGCATATTATTATTATTATTATTATTATTATTATTATTATTATTATTAATTAGATTTGTATGCTGCCCCTTTCCAAGGACTCGGAGTGGCTATATACCCTGTTTCCAGTAATGAGCAGCCAAAATTTTTACTGCCACAATGTGGCTGTGGCTTATTTTGTGGATGTGGCTTGCCAGCCATGTGACCAGGTGGGAGTGGCTTGAGCGATCATCATCGTTCAAGTGAACTGATAAATCCTTGATTTACCACCTCACCAGTGTTGCTTGCTGGGGTGACAATTTGCTTCGCGTTTCCCGTGCTTTCCTTCCTGGGTCGCCCCCCCCCCCGCCTGGATAGCTAGGTGGACAGGTGCTGCCAGAAGCATAAATACTGCCAGCGCCACTTCTACCCACAGCTTCTGCTTGCACTTCAGGCGGGAGGTGGCTGCGGGAGGCTGGAGGGGAGCCGGGCAGGAGAGAAGGAAGCTTGTCCGAGGCCAGGAAGGAGGAAAGTGGAAAAAAGCAAGGAGCGCAGATGGCAGCAACAGCAGCAGCAGGGAAAAAAGGAGAGCTGAGCCGAGACCAGTAATCCAGGAAGTGACAGCCGTCGATCAGCTGGAGCTGTGCACACATCTTCATTTCCGCCAGTGGAACTGCATTCCACCCCATCCTGACTGCTGCCCACCCCTGCCTGTTTCCCTGAAAATAAGACCTATATCAAAAACAAGTCCTAGCATGTGTGTGTACCTAATATAAGCCCTACCCAAATAAGCCCTACGAAAGATTCTGTGCAGCTGTCCATTTGCCCATTCTGTCTTGTTGCTCATGGTGCCACAGCCATGAGTGAGATAGGTGGTGAAGGAACTACCCCACATGCCCCTCACTGGCTTAACTCAGTCCCCAAGCCAGACTATCCATGCTTTGACACCGGCCTCAAGGCAGCAACTCCATTAACCATGTGCAGCAGGAGAACACCTGGCCACTGGCCTACTTCTGCTTACTCATGGACGCAATGGAGCAGGAGGCTGAGCCCCAGCTGTGAGGTGAGGAAGATGAGGCTGTGTGGGCCCTGAAGTAAGCTGGTGGGGAAGGTGCATAGGATAGCCCTGTGGTGGTGGCACTAGCACACTGTGTGGCCTCCTGCATGGAGGCAAACAAGCAGAAGCGGTGGGCCTCCTGTACATGCAAATAAATAAGACATCCTCTGAACATAAGCCCTAGGGCTTATTTTGGGTCCCAGAAGAAAATAAAACCCGAGTAGTTCTAAGCATTTTATGTTAGGCAACATTGCTGTGATTTAAAAACAACACATTTATTTAGCAATAGCATTTAGACTTACATACCACTTCATAATGCTTTTATAGCCCTCTTTAAGCAGTTTACAGAATCAGCATATTGCCCCCAGCAATCTGGGTCCTCATTTTACCCACCTCGGAAGGATGGAAGGCTGAGTCAACCTTGAGCCGGTGGTGAGATTTGAACTGCTGAACTACAGCTAGCAGTTAGGTGAAGCCGACTGCAGTGCTGCACTCTAACCACTGCACACCCTGGCGTTAGTATTTATTTACTACAAATCAACTGTTGTTTAGGTCAGTTAAAAAGTATTTATTTGAACTTAAGATCCTGTGAAATACTACAGAGGAATCCCTTTTGAAGAAAGGAAAAATAATAGACTTGAAAAACTTAAATTAGACAACTTACAACTCCGACGCCTCCATTCCGACTTAACTATAGTTTATAAAATCATATACCAAAATATCCTTCCTGTTAGTGACTACTACACCTTCAACTGCAACAATACATGAGCACATAATAGATTAAAACTAAATGTTAACTGCTCTAAACTATACTGCAAAAAATACAACTTCAGCAATAGGGCGATCAATGCTGGGAATGTACTACCTGGCTGTGGTTTCTACCCCTAACCCGAAATCTTTAACCTTAGATTATCTACAATTGATCTCTCCCCCTTTCTAAGAGGTCTGCAAGGGGTGTGCATAAGTGCACATTGTCCCTACCGTCCCTGTCCTATTGTCCTATTGTCTTTTATCATTACTTTTTATCATTACTTTTTCTAATATTATGTTTATGCAAACTACCATCCTATAATTGTTTGACATAAATAAATAGATAGATGGATGGATGGATGAATGGATGAATAAACAAACAAACAAACAAACAAACAAACAAATGTACAAATTTCTAGTGATCCAAAACTATTTATTTATTTATTAGATTTGTATGCCGCCCCTCTCCGTAGACTCGGGGCAGCTCACAACAACAATAAAACAATTCATGACAAACCTAATAATTTAAAAACATTTTAAAAACCCATTATTAAAGCAGACATACACACAAACATACCATACATACATTGTATAGGCCTGGGGGAGATGTCTTAATTCCCCCATGCCTGACGGCAGAGGTGGGTTTTAATGAGTTTACGGAAGGCAAGGAGGGTGGGGGCAGTTTTAATCTCTGGGGGGAGCTGGTTCCAGAGAGTCGGGGCCGCCACAGAGAAGGCTCTTCCCCTGGGACCCACCAAACGACATTGTTTAGTCGACGGGACCCGGAGAAGGCCAACTCTGTGGGACCTAATCGGTCGCTGGGATTCACTTACTTATTTCTGGACTTTTTAATTAATTTCAGGCTGGATCTAGCACATAACTTAGAACTCTACTATTGTTGGTTTATGTGATTATCAGCATTCTTCAAACTTTGCCATCTCTCCTAGTCCATGTAGTTGATTCCCACACTGAGATACCCAGCAGGGAAATGGGATTAATTTCAGAACAGTTTGTCAGGTTTATCCATTCTCTTAGGTTTATCCAAAGCTCTTAGCTGAGGAAGTTCAGTAGAAGCAGAAAGGGGAAATAGCCATGCAGAGAAAATGAAGACACTGCCCTCCACCGCCGATAAGAAACAAATTGGCAAGAAGTACAACAAAATCTATATAACCAAGTCCTTTAAATCACTTTCAAAGTGATTTATCCTAACACTTTGGACCAGTCTTCAGGGTTTGTGTATTTGGTGATAAATCATAAGTATCAATATGGAAATTTTATGCTTTATGCTTAATCTCATACTAAATATGGTATTCTGTGTAGGTTAAGTACAAGTATTAAAATGTACTTAACTGTCTTAGAGAACTATAGGCTAGTTAGGTGTTTCAAGAAGTACAGTAATGCTATTTCTAAAAAAAGGAGTAAACCAAATCTAAATCTTATTTTGCAGTAGGTAACCCATCTATTTCTTCAAAAGAATGCCTGAAATATCTCTGTAGCTCTTGTTTATACAACATTATGCATAAATATTCCAGCTACTGTCCTTGAGCCAAATGTGCATGCAGGAGTTAAGAGCATGCCTGCCAACATTCCTTATTCAGGCTTATTATGATCTGAACGCATGCTTCCCTTCTTGACATCGTTCTCTGGCAGCCAGTTAAACTTTTAAAGTTTATCACCCCCACCCCCATCCCCAGAAGGTTTCCAGTGAGGTTTCTTATCCTGGCTAGCAGTTTGCATTTAGATATTAACAACATTTATTTTATTTTATTTTATTTTATTTTATTTTATTTTATTTTATTTTACTTTACTTTACTTTACTTTACTTTACTTTACTTTACTTTTTTAATTTAATTTAATTTAATTTAATTTAATTTAATTTAATTTAATTTAATTTAATTTAATTTAATTTAATTTAATTTAATTTAATTTAATTTAATTTAATTTAATTTAATTTAATTTAATTTAATTTAATTTAATTTAATTTAATTTAATTTAATTTAATTTAATTTAATTTAATTTAATTTAATTTAATTTAATTTAATTTAATTTAATTTAATTTAATTTAATTTAATTTAATTTAATTTAATTTAATTTAATTTAATTTAATTTAATTTAATTTAATTTAATTAACTTACTTACTTACTTACTTACTTACTTACTTATTTATTTATTTATTGTTAGAGTTGAAAGGGACCATGGAGGCCATCGAGTTCAACCCCCTGCCCAAGCAGGAACCCTATAGTACACCAGTCAAGTGTCAGTTCAATCTTCTCTTAAAAATGTCCAGAGTGTTGGAGTTCACAACGTCCGCTGGTAGGTTGTTCCATTGGTTGATCGCTCTGACCGTCAGGAAGTTCCTCCTTATCTCCATGTTGAATCTCTCCTTGGTCAGCTTCCAGCCTTTGTTCCTCGTCCGGCCCTCTGGTGCCCTGAAGAATAAAGTGATCCCCTCCTCTCTGTGGCATCCCCTCGTATACTTGTAGACTGCTATCATGTCCGCTCCGGCCCTCCTTTTCTCTAGGCTATCCAAGCCCAGTTCCCTCAGTCTCTCTTCGTAGAAATTATTTATTTGTAAGGGCTACTCCAGCCTTGAAATTTAGATTGATTATATTAAAATGTTTCTTAAACCCTGGGAAACTTTAAGAACAGTTGTTCTAGCAACATCCTTCTGAAAGGAAAACCCTAGAATATTAAGATGTTTTTCAAAAGATACATTAAGGACTATGAGTTTGTGACAACAGAACACACATGTATGTGTAAGACTGCTGGATATTGAATGGGCTCTGTTGCTTAGTTGCATGCTGTTTTATATAACTCCTCAGAAGTAACACCTGTTGAGTCCAATGAGAGCTTGCTAACATGGATGCAACAACATTGCCATCTAAATTCTGTAGTGCCTAGTGGTAATGAGATAAACTGAATAATTTGAAATGTAAGTCATAACTCTTACTAGGCTACTTGATATTTTCATTGCAGTTTATAATAATTTAATCTGTTCATCTAAGCGCATGTCTAGTTGGAATATTCCATGATTTCTATTTTTATGTTGCAATGCTCAGTGATGGATGGTTTGTTTTAATCATTGACTCATTGTAAGTGCAAATATTATGTCCCTAGTTCTGTAGCATCTATATAAGATCATTGGCTGGTTTTAGAAGAAGGGCCATTTTGCAGTCTTAAAATGGTAGCATTTCATCCTGTATTCATAGCTTTAAACTATCTCCCTGCCTTTGTTGCCAAAGAAATGTGTTACTGTAAACAATAATTTGTTTATACAAGGGTTTTCCTTTTTGGGATGCTTTAACAAAAAGAAAGACGTCCGGTTTTATGACAAATATAGAAATGAATGAAGAGTAGCACCAGTTTCAGTGTTGTCAGAAGCAATATATATTTCAAAGTGAAAGCAAGTTATCCATGGAATTAATTAAAATAAAATATGCTTGTTATAAGACGTGGCTCACTTTGCCAGGTTTGATAAGTTAATTAAAGGAAGAACCAATCCCAATTTCAAAAGGCAAAGTATTGTCAGAGTTCTACCACCTGAGATCAGTCCCACTTATCCTAAGAAGCAAGGGAAAAACAAAACCTAGTTTTTCTAATTTCTAGTACTGCTTAACAAAATATTAGTAAAACTACCCTTGGAATACTTGCACCCAGTTCTGGTCAACAATACATAAAAGTGGAAAGAGTGCAGAGAAGAGCAACAAGAATAATTAGGGGACCAGAGGCTAAAACATATGAAGAATGGCTACAGGAATTATGTATGTCTAGTCTAATGAAAAGGACTAGAAGGAGACTTTTGAGGCGACTCAAAATGAGTGAACAGTGCAGTCAGGCGGTAGGGAAAGCAAGTAGAATGCTTGGCTACATAGCTAGAGGTAGAACAAGCAGGAAGAGGGAGATTGTGATCCCACTATATAGAGCGCTGGTGAGACCAGATTTGGAATACTGTGTTCAGTTCTGGAGACGTCAACTACAAAAAGATATTTACAAAATTGAACGGGTCCAAAGACGGGCTACAAGAATGGTGGAAGGTCTTAAGCATAAAACTTATCAGGAAAGACTTAATGAACTCAATCTGTATAGTCTGGAGGACAGAAGGAAAAGGGACATGATCGAAACATTTAAATATGTTAAAGGGAAAGAGAAGGTCAGTAGCAGCCTCAACGACGGCCAGAAGACTTTTATGGCTCCACCCGTGGCAGGCGGGAGTGAGGCAAAAGTGGCAGCTAGCCATGGGTCTTCTAAAGTGTGACCTTCTATTTGGCAATGTTCTGGACCCACTTCTCACTAAAACCGCTGACAAAAAGAAAGTGCGCGCATGCTCCCAGCGCCATTCTGGTGGCACCAGGAAAAATAGCCTGTCCCTGGCTATAATGGTAGCCCATTGCTGGATATGAGGTCTCCTGCCTGATCAGGGGATTGGATGAGAAGACCTCCAAAGCCCCTTCCAACTCTGTTCTTCTATGTGCTAAACCACCATTTCCCTTTGCAACCATCTCTCTTCCTTAATGCCGCATGGTGTCCATAAACCTGTCAATGCCTGAGGCTGTTTTCTATCCAAGCCTGATACAAAGAGATAATTTTTCTGAATATTTTCATACGTACAAAATGCACTGAAAAGAGGAGTTAAGTATCAACCTTGTTATCTCCCGAATACAGGTAGTCTTCAATTTATGATCACAATGGAGCCCCAATTTTCCATGGCTAAGCAACACTGTTGTTAAGTGAGTCGTGTCCCATTTTGCCACTTTTTGCTGCCGTTGTTAAGTGAATCATTGCAGTTGTTAAATGAATCATGAATTGTTAGGTGGATCTGGCTTCTCCTATTTACTTTGCTTGTACAGAAACCAGCTGGGAAGATTATAAATGGTGATCATGTGATCCTAGAAAAGTGCAATTCTCATAAATATCCTGTTTCCCCAATAGTAAGACACCCCCGATTGTAAGACGTATTGAGGGTTTCAGGGGGGTCGGCTAATATAAGCCGTACCCCGAAAGTAAGACATATGTCTTACTTTCGGGGAAACACGGGGGTATTGCCGGGGGGGGGAGCCCGATGATGTCGCTTCCAAGCTCCCCGCGCGCCCCTCGCCTTCGCCTCGCCGCGGCGCCACCGCCTCTTCCCTGGCTTGGCAAAGCGAAGGACGGCGCTGGTCCGAAGCGAGCCGAGCGGGCGGCGGCTTGCAGCGAAGGCGCTCGTCCCAGCAACCGAGTCCTGCCGAGGCTCGGCTGCAAGCGGCCAGCGAGGCCGACCGGCTCCGAGGCGAGCGGCCGGAGCTGCGCCCTCCTTCGCCCGCCTCCTTTCCGGTAGGCAGGTGGGGCTGCCCAACTGCGCAGAGCGGCTCCTCCCCTCCAGACACACGCTTCCCCGACACGCGTCTGCGGCTCCACGCGTGCACGCCGCTTGGAGCCCTGAGGTTGAACTTGGAAAAGGGCTCACGAGGCTCCTGTCCCGCGGCTGCCCTTCTGGACTCTGGGGAGATGCCTTCGGGAACGCGACCCTTTCAATTTTTTTCCAATGTAAGACATACCCCGAAAGTAAGACGTAGTGGGGCTTTTGGGGGTAAAAAGAAAGTAAGACACTGTCTTACTTTCGGGGAAACACGGTATATGCCTGTTGTCCAGCTCCTGAATGTGACCATACAAATGATAAATGTGAAAACAATCATAAGTCACTTTACAAGTACTGTTGTAATTTCAAATGATCACTAAACAGATGGTTGTACATCAAGAACTACCTGTACTTTGTCCTCGACTTTCAATGGTTTGCTTAGTGACTGTTCAAAGTTACAATGGCAGTGAAAAAAGTAACTTATGACCATTGTTCACACTTATGACTGTTGGAGCATGCCCACAGTCATGTGATTGACATCCAGATTTATTTATTTATTTGTTAGATTTGTGTGCCGCCCCTCTCCGAAGACACAGAGCGGCTCACAACAGGAACACAAAATAGAAATCCAATGATTAAAAAAGCAGAACAGTTAAAAAAACCCTTGATTAAAAACATTCATGCAACCCCCAACAAACCATACATAAAACGGAGCGGCCAAGGGGAATCGATTTCCCCATGCCTGGTGGCAAAGGTGGGTTTTTAGGAGTTTGTGAAAGGCAAGGAGGGTGGAGTAGAGGAGCCCTTAGCTCCTCTACTCAAAATAGAATACCCTACGAATAAAGACTTACAATCCTGGATCTTGAAACGTTAGAACTATGACGCCTCAAACATGATCTAAGTATTGCCCACAAGATTATATGCTGCAACTCCCTGCTTGTCAATGATTACTTCAGCTTCAACTGCAACAACACAAGAGCACACAACAGATTCAAGCTTAATATTAACTGCGCCAAACTTGACTGTAAAAAATATGACTTTAGCAAGCATGGAACTCACTACCAGACTCTGTAGTATCATCTCCTAACCCCCAACACTTTACCTTTAGACTATCTATGGTTGACCTCACCAGGTTCCTAAGAGGTCAGTAAGGGGCGTACATAAGTGCACCAGAGTGACTACCACCCCCTGTCCTATAGTCTCTCCTATATCTCCTATATCTTCTCTTCTCTCTCTTCTCTCTCTGATATCTTTTCTGCTATTCTCTGTAGTTATATTTTACTCCTATGTTTTCTCTTCTATACTCTCTTTGATACATTCTACTGGTATATATCCTCTATAACCTTCATTGTGTATTATTTTGTATTGGACAAGACAAATAAATAAATAAATAAAATAAAATAAATAAATAAATTTCAAGAATTACATGCAGAAAAGCTCAGAATTTCAATTATTACAACAGTGGTACTTGAGAGCCAGTTTTGTCTAGTGCAATCAGAGGTGAACTGCTAAAGTGGAATGGTGACATGTGCTTGCCCCCGTGGCTTGAGTCCTAGTGGAGTCCAGCGCAATTCTGTTACTGCAATGGTGCAGGTAGCAGAATCGTGCATGGAGACACAGGTGTGCCCGTGTCTTGGCACATTTTTTTGCTTCTGCATGTGCAGGGAAGTAAGAAACCATGCCAAAACATGGGCGAATCGCGTCTCCATACACGATTCTGTTATCTGCACAGCTGCAGTAGCAAAATTGCACTGGACTCCGCTAGCACTTAGAGCCACAGGGGCGAGCACACATCACTGTTCCACCTTGGCAGTCCACCTCTGAGTGTAATTAAGGGGTAGGCCAATTAATTTCCCCAAAGGGCCACAAGAAAAACTGGGATTGTTGTGGAGAGCTGTCACTGCCCTGTCTCCATATTGCCTTCACCCTCCTGCAAGTGGGAGGGGGGGGGGGGCAGACAGGGACATTCAAAGGACCAGATGTGAACCATGAACTATAAAATGCTCAGGTTTGGTTTAGCAGTTAAGACACTAGACTAGAAAACAGGAGTCTATGAATTTCCCACCTTAGTCACAAAAGTCGAATAGATAACTTTAAGCTGGTTATTCTCTCCCAGCCCAACTCAATTCATTGCGTGGAAAATAGGAGGAGGAAAGAATAGTAGTTATGACCCTAACCATGGATTATTTACAAAAGAAATGTGTTGTTTACAAAATATCATAAAGGTGGGTAAAAATAAGTACATAAATGAAATTAAATTGAAAACAAACAAACAAATACGTAAACTTTATCATTGTATTAATTTTATTGTCTTTACCATGGAAAAAAAAGTTATTGCTTTCTTTAAAATAATGCTGGCAAATAACAGGATTATTTTGATGTCCGTTTTGCCCTGCTCAGATGTATAAACAGAGAACAAAAGAATAGCCTAAAGGCAGACATTTTCCAATGAGTGTATCATAGCTCTGCAAGTTAGGGCAGCTCTAGTGATTCTAATGCCAAGAAAAAAAAACGCTTACTGTTCTTTGTTTCAAAGCTATGTTCTAAAACTTTCAGTTCACACATGCCATAGTGGTTTTTGTGAGTGCCGGTTTCCATCTCCAAGATGCATCCATACAATCCTCAAAATAAATTAACAATTCTTTTAAACGACTGAAATCAATTAATATTATTAACTTCACAGCATTGAAATGCCCTTACCTGAAATCCCACAATATAGAGCAGCGATGGCGAAACTTTTTCCTTCAATGCCAAGAGTGTGCGCATACACGCTATCACACCCACATGTGTGCTCACACCCATAATTCAATGCTCTCCATGCCTCCTTACACATGTGTGCACAGGCTCCCTCTCTGGCTTCCCCATTTCCCAACTTCTGGTAGGCCTGTTTTTCACCCTCCCCAACTTTGCATCATATTAGAGACTCAGCTGTGCTACTTAGCTTATATTTTTAAAAAACCTCTCAATTTTCTCCTCCTTAGAATCTATGGAAAAATTTAAGTTTTTATAAGGCAGGTTAATTAGAAAGATACTTATATTAAGGCATGCTTAACAAATGATTGAATATAAGTATTGTTCTCCAAATTGTTCTGTAGCAATGAAAGAAAACAACCGCAATAGAACTTACTTATTTTATTTATTGATTGATTGGTTTTGTCCAATACAAAACCAATGAGGGTTTTAGTGAGTATACATATGGTAAAATACATAATGAAGGTTATAGAGGATATACTCATAGTAAAATATATCTAAGAAAGAATAGAAGAGAAGATATAGGAATAAAACATAACAATGAAAGAATAGAAGAAGAGATATAGGAATAGAAGAAAGGTACATGAGATATAGGAGAGCAATAGGACAGGGGACGGAAGGCACTCTAGTGCACTTGTACTCGCTCCTTACTGACCTCTTAGGAATCTGGGTAGGTCAACCATGGATAATCTAAGGGTAAATTGTTGGGGGTTTGGGGATGACACTATGGTGTCCGGTAATGAGTTCCATGCTTCGACAACTCGGTTACTGAAGTCATATTTTTTACAGTCAAGTTTGGAGTGGTTAGTATTAAGTTTAAATCTGTTGTGTGCTCTTGTGTTGTGGTTGAAACTGAAGTGTTGTGGTTGAAGCTGAACGGCAGGGCGTTGCAGCATATGATCTTGTGGGCAATACTTAAATTTATGTACCACTGTACTGTGCTTTACTGTAAGCACAGAGTATTGCCCCCAACAATCTGGGTCCTTATTTTACCCACCTCGGAAGAATAGAAGGCTGAGTCAACCTTGAGCTTGGTGAGATTTGAACTGACAAATTGCAAGCAGCCAGCAGTCAGCAGAAATACCCAGCAATACCGCATTCTCGCCAATGCGCCAGCATGGGTCACTATGGCAGCAAGAAACAGGCTTTTTCTCCATATTCAAACCCAATTTTGTTTTTCTATCCTTACTGTTACAAAGCCATAAAGAAAGAAGCCTGACGTTTGTTCAACTGATCCTTTCTTTTCCTAACATCTGTTTAGCATGGTCAGGCTATGGGAACTGTTATCCAACACTTACAGATGTTACCAAATTGAAGAGAAGTGATGTAAATAAAAAAGATAATAAAACTACCAAAACTTCTTTATTATCCTCATTCCATGTGCAAGGTGAATTTGTGGAGCATATTATATTTTAAGGTGAGTCTTGAAATAGAATCTTCTTCTCAAGGAAATTTGCAAACTTGCCAAGATTTCATTAAAAAAGAAAACTTTATGCCCCCCCCCCACCAAAAAGGCATCCCCTGATATTAATCCCATCAGGCTTTTGAGTGCATAACAGTAAGTCCAACCACTTGTTTCAGGATTCAAAAAAATATAACACAGGATCTTATTTTCTGGGGAAACATGGTATGAATCATTGGGCTGGAAGGGACTTTGGAGATTTTCTAGTCAATAATCTGGATCCTCCTTTTACCGACCTCAGAAGAATGGAAGTCTGAGTGCATCTTGAGCCAATGAGAATTGAACTGCTGGCAGTTCAAACCAATGGTCAGCAGAAGTAGCCTCAATAATACATTCTAACTACTGCGCCACAACAGCTCTTATACACTGGATTTTCTTCCAGCTCAGTCCAATGGCATCCAGCAACCAAGAATAATTGGCCATGACAGTGGCATGCAATTTTAGTATTCGTAAGAAGCATAAAAATAGCACTTATATACCGCTCCACAGTGCGGTATATAAGTGCTCTAAGTGGTTTAACCGCTCTCTAAGTGGTTTTACCACTCCACAGGTCAATGAAGCAGTGGAAGTGATGTGCCGGTGCCTGGAGGCTGTTGGGTCCTGGATGGATGTCAACAGACTCAAACTCAACCCTGATAAGACGGAGTGGCTGTGGGTTTTGCCTCCCAAGGACAATTCAATCTATCCGTCCATCACCCAGGGGGGGGGAAGTACTGACCCCCTCAGAGCGGGTCCGCAACTTGGGTGTCCTCCTCGATCTACAGCTCACATTCAGCTGTTGCGAGGGGGGCGTTTGCCCAGGTTCGCCTGGTGCACCAGTTGCGGCCCTATTTGGATCGGGAGTCACTGCTCACAGCCACTCATGCCCTCATCACCTCGAGGCTCGACTACTGTAATGCTCTCTACATGGGGCTACCTTTGAAGAGTGTTCGGAAACTTCAGATCGTGCAGAATGCAGCTGCGAGAGTAATCATGGGCTTCCCTAAATATGCCCATGTTACTCCAACACTCTGCAGTCTGCATTGGCTGCCGATCAGTTTCCGGTCACAATTCAAAGTGTTGGTTATGACCTATAAAGCCCTTCATGACATCGGACCAGGATATCTGTGAGACCGCTTTCTGCTGCACGAATCCCAGTGACCGGTTAGGTCCCACAGAGTTGGCCTTCTCCGGGTCCCGTCGACTAAACAATGTCGTCTGGCAGGACCCAGGGGAAGAGCCTTCTCTGTGGTGGCTCCGACCCTCTGGAACCAGCTCCCCCCAGAGATCAGGATTGCCCCCACCCTCCTTGCCTTTCATAAACTTCTTAAAACCCACCTCTGCCGTCAGGCATGGGGGAACTGAAACATCTCCCCCTTGCCCATGTAGTTTTTATGTATGATTCGATTGTGTGTTGTTTTTTATATATATTGGGGTTTCTTCTTTGGACTTTTTAATCTAAAACTGTAATCTAGATTTTTAAATATTAGATTTGTTACTATGTACTGTTCTTCACCATTGTTGTGAGCCGCCCCAAGTCTGCGGAGAGGGGCGGCATATAAATCCAATAAATCTAATCTAATCTAATTTAAAGCCCTCTAAGCATATTGCCCCCAACAATCTGGGTCCTCATTCTACTGAACTTGGATGGATAGAAAGCTGAATCAACCTTGAGATGGATAAAATCAAACTGCTGGTAGTGAGCAGTGAACTATCCCTGCAGCATTGTATTCTAACCATTGTACCGCCATAGCTCTCGTGGCAGTAGCTGGGCAATGATTTTGAAAACATGTGGGATTGTTCTTAAATTTTCTGGTTGAAGGTTAATACTAAGACTGTTGGTCTTGTCCGGTTTAATTTCAATCTTTTGTCTCATCCTGTTACTGTTATATTTTACTTGATCTAAATTCTGCAGGACTCAGAAACTTTTCTATGTAGTCTTCGGAGAGGGGCGGCATACAAATCTAAATAATAAATAAAGTATGCCAATTTGAGCGAAGAGGACTTGTCATCCATAGATTGTTAACTAAGAGGATTCATTGCATTGTACATCCATGGCAGCTTAGCTCCGAGAAATTGCTGAATTCATCTGAAAATGACTGGAGTAACAGACTAATCTCTTTTAGCATGAAAAGGCCTCTTAGATTCTCATTTCTCTTATTTCTAGACCGAGAGGCACAAATCTAATTACTCATCCAAGAGCAGGGCTTTACTGAGGCAGTCTTCAGTCTGAGTTTGCAGCCTTAAATGGTAAGTAAGCCTTGCTCGGGGCTGCAGTGAAAGAGGTGGAGGGAGGAGTTCCCAGCACATTGCAACAGACACTTTGAGAACAAATACAACCGAAGCCATTTCTCTTTACAGTAGCATGAATCCAGTGCACTGGGTAAAACTTTCCTACATTTGCCTGAGCAAGATTACAAAAACTCTCCAGTTTTTCTTTGCAGAAGACCTGAAAGATGACTGATGATTTTGCTAATAAATCTTGAATTTCTCTGCTCTACAACCAGGTCATGCCCCCCCCCTTCTTTTGGGTCAAAATGATTTTTAAAAATACCTTCCATTTTGCAATTGAACCAAATACATTCCTCATCCCTTCTATGCAGTCTCCTGTTCTAAAAAAATTTTTTCAAGGGAAATCAGCATGCCTATTCTTGTGCTGGGAATGAACTGCAGAGCTCGGAGGAGATAAATAGCAGATGTTCCAAAGGTATTTTTTTCAAGAAGCACCTTTGGGACAGCCGTGACCTAGATGACTGACGGAGAATCTCCATAAAAATTAGCAGGTGTTTTTTTTAAAATAGCTGGAATTACCCCTCAAGTGAAGGGCAGAATGGCTGAAAACTTTTGTTCTTTTTAAAGTACACAAAACAACCTAGTTGCTTATTAACAGATGGATTTCATTACCTTTCTAGCAAACGAAAGCATTGGTGACTTGAAAGTGCTCTGTTTAATTTAGAACAATCTTTTTTCAGACTTGGCAACTTTAAGATGATGGGTGGGGGATTTATTTATTAATTTATTATTTTATTAATTTATTGAATTTATATTGCTGCCTATTCAGCCATGGCAACTCAAGGTGGCTTACAGAACACAAAACCACATTTGAAACAATAAAAACTAACAAAAAGAGTCAAATTGTACAATATAACAAAATCATCCCCTACTTTCCACTCCTTGTCTCAGCAACAGCAGATCACATGATACAAATCTAATAAATAAATAACATGAGTCTCCGGAGAGGGGCGGCATATAAATCCAATAAATGAATGAATGAATGAATGAATGAATGAATGAATGAATGAATGAATGAATGAGCCATTTAATGGGCTCCATCCCTCTCTGGGTCCCCAGGCCCACTGGCAGAACCAGGTTTTCAGCCCTTCCAGAAGAGTATTAGAGTGGGGGCCATTCTAATCTCTGGGGAAATGATGTTCCAGAGAGATGGAGCCACTACGGAGAAGGCTCTTTTTTACCAGGTATATCTTTCTCAGGGATGGGACCTGCAACATTCCCATTCTGGAGGTCCACACATTTCAAAGTTCAGTTGCTTTTGAAAAAGCACCTTTGGGGTAACCTTGACCTTAATGCCCGAGAATCTCCATAGAAACATTCTCAAACTCTCCAAGTTTGAAAAATACTGATTTTAAAACATGCAGGTAAAAGAGGCTCAAGCACTCTGATAAATCTTTTTTTTTAATTCCAGAAAAGTTAGTCAGAAAAACTCACCTGGAACCCCTCCCACCTAGCTACTTTCACATCGAAAAGTAAACGGAGCATCTCATAGGACTACAGATAGTTATACCCATTCATTTAGTGACCACTCTAAGTTACAACTCATGGCAAAAAGTAATTTGTGATTTGTCTTCATGGTTTCAAACACTGCGGCATACCTACAGTGATCAATATTTGGACATGTTTTAATCCACCAATATTTATGTTGGTTCAAGGTCACATGATTGCCATTTGTGCCTTCAGCAAAGCCAGTGGGGTGAGCTGGATTCATTTAATGACTGAATCACTTAACAACTGCAGTGATACACTCAACAACTATGGCAGTTAGTTCCCACAGAGTGGGTCTTCTCCGGGTCCCGTCAACTAAACAATGCTGCTTGGCGGGACCCAGGGGAAGAGCCTTCTCTGTGGCGGCCCCGGCCCTCTGAAACCAACTCCCTCCAGAAATTAGAATTGCCCCCACCCTCCTTGCCTTTCGTAAGCTACTTAAAACCCACTTCTGCTGCCAGGCATGGGGGAATTGAGATACTCTTTCCCCCTAGGCCTTTACAATTTTATGCATGGTATGTCTGTATGTATGTTTGGTTTTTATATTATGCCCGCTGGCGACTTACCAGCCGGCGTTTGTTGCGGCACGGCTGGGGAAGGAGGCCGCCATTGTGGGGCGGAGCCTGCGGCCCCCACGTCATCAACGGGGGCCGCAGTGACGTCGTTTGGGTGCGCTGGGCACCGATTGGTTAGGGCAAGAGGGAGGCAGCCCTATAAAAGGGGCTGCCTCGTGGCGCAGTTCCTCTTGCCCGATCGTCGTGGGACACCTGCCCACCCTCCCTCTGTTACAGGGTGCATATGATGGGTCGCCCTTGGGGGCCGAGTAGGAATTTTTTGCAGTCACAGTAAATTGGCCGAGCTGTGGTTGTTTTTTCGCCTACTCCACTCTGTGCGTGGGAGTGTGGTTAGGGGGTGGACTCACCAACTAGTCCCCCCCCCTCAAGGTCACGGGGGGGGGGGAAGGCCGATAGGGGGCGGAAATGGGCGTAAGCAGCAACTGTGTGATCTCCTTTAGGGGCACCTCTAGTGAGGTGAGGGGCGATCTCCTTCTCGGATTACAGGGCTCGACCGGCTTGGGTTCGGGGAGGGGGTCGCTCCTGTGGCTCGCTGCCTGGGGCTTATCAGAGACCAGTGGCGAGCCATCCCACACGCCATGGGGGCGTGGTAAGGGGCAGGGGGCAGGTGTAATTTTACCATGACCCTGCACCCAGGCAAGGAGCTTTCGCCCGAGAGTTGCTCAGTTGAGGTTGTTTGAAAGTTAACTCTGCCCCCATTTGATTTATGCACCCCTGCAGGTCACATGGTGTTAATTGGTTAAATAGTTAATTTAGAGTTTGGTTTTAATAAAAGTGACCCCATTATACCCATACCTTGTGTCCGACTGTTACTCCGCCTGCGCCGCAAATGGGTTTTTAATCGTTTTTAGTATTGGATTATTATTGTACGCTGTCTTATTATTGCTGTTAGCCGCCCCGAGTCTCCGGAGAGGGGCGGCATACAAATCCAATAAATAAATAATTTTTTTAAAAAAAGAGTCATAAAATCGGGCAGGACTTAATAATTGCTTTGCTCAGCAACAGCAATTTTGGCCTTAATTATGGTCATTTGATTTAAGACCTGGCTTTTCTGGCAGGCCGGGAATCTGACTGGAATGACTGTGTGTATGTATGGTTTTTAGGGTTTTTATGTATTTCATACCATTGTTGTTTTATTATTCCCATATTTTTATATTGCTTTAGTAATTGTGATTATTGTTAGCTGCCCAGAGTCCTGTTGGAGTGGATGGCATATAAATATCACTGATAAGTAAGTAAGTAAGTAAGTAAGTAAGTAAGTAAGTAAGTAAGTAAGTAAGTAAGTAAGTAAGTAAGTAAGTAGGTCAAGGACTGCCTATGCTTAATCTCAACAAACAAACAAACAAACAAACTAATATCTGCTTTAAATATGCAAGAACTAAATTTCCTAAATTATACTGGTAGATTCTTTAATCAATGCTGTAATTAAATACCTGTAAAATATTTGTAGCTGTGGCTGTTGATTTTGCTACAGTCAAATTTAGGGTCTTTGACCTGCCACACTTTATGCTATTTTAAAACGTATTCTTTGCTTTGGCAAACTGGGAGAATTAATTGCAGGAGGGATGTCTGCATATAGCCATAACAAATTCCTTCTTGATGGTCAAGGTCATCTTTTATCTTTGCACTTCTGCACCTGCATAGAAAGGAGATGGGAGTTGCTGCTAAGTTGACAGATTCGTCAACGTGATGGACTTGGAGGTGTGGGAACTTTCAACTGGGTAGAGAAACCCCTGGGACTTCAAATTCGCGTTTCTCCCACATGTGTCAACATGGCTCTGCTAATAAATTGGAACTTAGAGGAATACTTTGCCTCGGACTTTGATTTAGTTTTCGGTGCTGATTGGAACCCTGACACAAGCATTAAGTATGGAGCTCTGTAAGTAAATGGTGTTGAACAAAGGCAAGTCTGCACATGGTGTAGGAAGGTTCTTGTGGTGAGCATTTTCTTTTTTTTGACGGAATAGCAGGAAGCATCTGTACCTCTCATTATACCTGTTACTTCCTATGTATCATTTTGTACACATCTGCAAAACATATCTGCCTGGTTTTAAGTTAGTTGCTACCTTTGAAGAGTGTTCAGAAACTTCAACTTGCCCAAAATGCAGCCGCGTGAGCAGTCTTGGGCCTTCCAAGAAATGCCCACATCTCACCATCACTCCGCGGACTGCATTGGCTACCGATCAGTTTCTGGGCACAATTCAAAGTGTTGGTTATGACCTACCTACATGGCATAGGACCAGATTGTCTCCAAGACCGCCTTCTGCCACACAAATCCAAGAGACTGGTGAGGTCCCACAGAGTTGGCCTTCTTAGGATCCCGTCGACCAAACAATGTCGGCTGGCAGGACCTAGGGAAAGAGCCTTCTCTGTGGGAGCCCCGACCCTCTGGAATCAGCTCCCCCCAGAGATTTGCACTGCCCCCACCCTCCTTGCCGTCTGAAAGAGCTTAAAAACCTATCTTTGCCGCCAGGCTTGGGACTTTTAGATTCAATTCAATTCAATTCAATTTGTTAGATTTGTATGCCGCCCCTTTCCGTAGACTTAGGGCGGCTCACAACAATAATAACATAATATATAACAAATCTAATAATTAAAAGTAATTAAAAACCCCTTATTAAAAAGAAAACATACACACAAACATACCATGTATAAACTGTATAGGCCCAGGGGAGATGTCTCAGTTCCCCCATGCCTGGCAGCAGAGGTGGGTTTTAAGAAGTTTACGAAAGACAAGGAAGGTGGGGCCAATTCTAATCTCCGAGGGAAGCTGGTTCCAGAGGGTTGGGGCCACCACAGAGAAGGCTCTTCCTCTGGGTCCCGCCAGATGACATTGTTTAGTTGACGGGACCCAGAGAATGCCAACTCTGTGGGACCTAAACCGGTTGCTGGGATTCATGCGGCAGAATGCGGTCTTGGAGATATTCCCCCTGACCATTGAATGCTTTAAGTATGATTGTTGAATGATTGGTCGATAAGTTTTTCCTTTTAATTGTTTTTAAATGTAGCATAATTGGCTTTATATTATTATTCTGTTTTTTTATATATGCTGTGGGCCACCCCGAGTCCTCGGAGAGGGGGTGGCATACAAATCCAATGAAATAAAATAAATAAATAAAATAAATAAATAAGAACATTTTTCCCCAAACGCCATCGCTCTGCTAAACAAATAATTCCCTCACCACTGTGAAACTATTTACTAAGGCTGCATTACTATTACTATTGGTCTTCACATCGTTCCTATCACCCATCTCCTCCAATTTATGACTGTAACTAGCCTAGAGGTTAATTCTCTGCCTTACAAGGCAAAGGTTGCAGGTTCAAGTCCCAGTGAGGGTATGGCTAGCTGATGAGGCCAAAATAAGGCCGAAATAGATCTATCCTAGTCTCCCTTAATTTTCAAATTCAGCAAAGAAAAATGTGACATATATGTGTATGTGTGTGTGTGTGTGTGTGTGTGTAAAAGGGTGTGGCTACCTGATGAAGGCAAATAAGCCGGAAATAGATCTATAGTAGTCTCCCTTCCTTTTCATTATCAGCAAAAATATGTTACGTATATATGTAACATATTTTTGCTGATAATATCCATCCATCCATCCATCCATCCATCCATCCATCCATCCATCCATCCATCCATCCATCCATCCATCCATTCTTACATACATACATACATACATACATACATACATACATACATACATACACAGAGACCTATACTAATCTCCCTTACTTTTCATTTATCAGCAAAAAATATGTATGTAGGTGTACACACATACACACAAAATAGCCAGTCAACTGTTTGGGGCAAGGAGTGAACTTAATTTACAAGCCTCTTTTTAAAAAGCAGATGGAGACAAGGAAAAAATATCATATCCCCCCCCCTCTCTCTGTCTATCTATTTATCTATTTTATCTTTATCTATCTATCTATCTATCTATCTATCTATCTATCTATCTATCTATCTATCTATCTATCTATCTTTGTCTGTCTGTCTGTCTGTCTGTCTGTCTGTCTGTCTCTCTGTCTGTCTGTCTGTCTCTCTTTCTATCTGTCTGTCTGTCTGTCTATCTATCTATCTATCTATCTATCTATCTATCTATCTATCTATCTATCTATCTATCTATCATCTATCTATCTATCTATCTATCTATCTATCTATCTATCTATCTATCTATCTATCTATCTATCTATCTATCTATCTATCTCTAACCTATCCAGGTTCACATGTTGTGCGAATCCAACTACTTGAGCTGTGGAGGAGGAGTGGAGGCTGGCAGGCAAATGGCTCCAAGTCTGGTGACATAAATGAGTCTTGAGACTCTTGTGGAAGATGAGGAGGGTGGGGGCAATGCGGATCTCTGGGGGGAGCTGATTCCAGAGGGCTGGAGCCCCCACAGAGAAGGCTCTTCCCCTAGGCCCCACCAAGCGACATTGTCTAGTTGATGAGATCTTGAGAAGGCCGACTCTGTGGGACCTCACCAGTTGCTGTGACTCATGCGGCAGAAGGCGGTTCCGCATGTAATCTGCTCCAATGCCATGTAGGGCTTTATAGGCCATAACCAACACTTTGAATTGTGCGTGGAAACCAATAGGCAACCAGTACAGTCTGCGGAGTGCTGGAGAAACATGGGCATATCTGGGAAGACCCATGACTGCTCGTGCAGTTGCGTTTTGCACGATCTGAAGTTTCCGAACACTCTTGAAAGGTAGCCCCATGTAGAGAGCATTGCAATAGTCGAACCTCGAGGTGATAAGGACATGAGTGACTGTGAGTAAAGACTCTCTGTACAAAGAGGACCACAACAGGTGCACCAGGTGAACCTGGGTAAATGTCCCCCTCGCCATAGCTGAAAGATGATGTTCCAAAGTCAGCTGTGGATCGTGGAGGATGCCCAGAACTAACTGGAGTTCTAGAAATAAACAATGTACAAAAAAAATCCCATTTAATTGGGCCACGAATTGGGATTTAAAGATGGGTTTATTTCCTAAGCTCCTGTCTCTCCTGTGTCTTGAATTCTGAGCAGAGCTATTTTTAAACATTTGGAAAGAATTATGAAAATGGCACTTTGCTGGTTTGACTACCTTGTTTATTATCAAGATTCCAGATATTGAAAAAAGTTGATGAGACTGTTGCATCTTTCTGGTCTTTTTGGTTACTCCTTTACATATTTCACTGTAAACTCTGAATTTTTGAATTGTCCAATATTGCTACCTTCATTTACTTCCACTAAAAATATCAACGAAAACTAAGTCCAATTTAGTGAGTGCTTCCAGATGGGAAAGTTTCTAGATATAACCTGTTCAAAGAGATACTGTTGGTATTTCCCCCCCCCCCCAAACAGATTTTGATGAGAAAAAAGAAAGCCTGAAAAAATGGAAAGCTTTGCTTATTAAATCCATCATAAACACTTTCCTATCTCCCTATAATACTGTTTGTGAAGCAATTGCATAGAAAATGCCTTGGCTTCCAGTAAGCAAACAGGCAGATTGTTTGCTTCAATCAGCAAGTCCATTTAAGGATCCAGTGAAGGAGCTTGGCCATAAAATTTCATAAGCAGAACACTGATTCCTCTTAAGAAGCTCATTCCTCATGAACAGGCTGGCAGGAGCTCCCTCTCTTTCATGGATTAATGACAAAAGCATCCAAGAAGGCCACTAAAGCCAAGTCATTCTTTCCCTTTGGGAAACTAGAAATTAATTTAGACTTCACACTGGTTGTTCAACCAATCTGTATATTTACTCATCTTCTATTCCTGCCCCCTGTTCTCCCAATGGGAAAGCGAAGGGGAGCATATTTTTGTCTCGGACATTCTTTCACTCCAAAAATAGCATTTAACTCCTTTGTTTAAATAGAGGCTGTAGAACTTCCTGTTTTAATTTCTGCCTCTTAAACTTTCTTTTTTTAAAATTTGTACTGTACCTCTTCAGATGGCATTGACTAATTTGTTCTGTTGGGAGTATGGAAATACGAAAGTGAGATCTCTGAATGCCATTTACTTTGTCAACTCGAATGCAGCTGTGAGAGCAATCACGGGCTTCCCTAAATATGCCCATGTCACACCAACACTCCGCAGTCTGCATTGGTTGCCGATCAGTTTCCGGTCACAATTCAAAGTGTTGGTTATGACCTATAAAGCCTTTCATGGCACCGGGCCAGGTTATCTCCAGGACCGCCTTCTGCCGCACGAATCCCAGCGACCAATTAGGTCCCACAGAGTGGGCCTTCTCCGGGTCCCGTCAACTAAACAATGCCGTTTGGCGGGACCCAGGGGAAGAGCCTTCTCTGTGGCGGCCCCAACCCTCTGGAACCAACTCCCCCCAGAGATTAGAATAGCCCCCACCCTTCTTGCTTTTCGTAAGCTTCTTATAACCCACCTCTGTCATCAGGCATGGGGGAATTAAGATATTCTTTCCCCCTAGGCTTCTACAATTTATGTATGGTACGTTTGTATGTATGATTGGTTTTAAAAATAAGGGTTTTTAGCTACTTTAGTATTGGATTGTCGCATGTTGTTTTTACCACTGTTGTTAGCCGCCCCGAGTCTACGGAGAGGGGCGGCATACAAATTCAATAAAATGAAATGAAAAATGAAAGTTGTGAAGTCATGAAGGCTTGGTCAGAATAACAGTTGGAAGAGACCTTTGAGTCTTCTAGTCCAATTCCTGCTTAAGTAGAGAAGCCCTATTCCAGATGGCGAACATTTTTTCCTTGAGTGTGTGTATGCACTATCACGCATGCGCGAGTGCCCACACCCATAATTCAATGCTTAGGGAGGGCAAAAACAGCCCCCCCACTCCTCAGAAGCCCTCAGTAGGCCAGAAACGGTCTGTTTCCCAACTTCTGGTGGGCCCAGTAGGCTCGTGTTTTGCCCTCCCCAGGCTCCAAAGACTTTCCTGGAGACAGGGAAGGTAAAACACCCTCCCCCATCCCTCTAGAGGCTCTCTGGAGGTCAAAAACACCTTCCCAATGCCTCTGTGCAAGCCAAAAATCAGCTGGCCGGCACACACATGCACGTTTGAGCTGAGCTAGGGCAAAGGCTCACATGCCAGCAGATATGGCTCCACGTGCCACCTGTGGCACCTGTTCCATAGGTTGACTATCTCTGCCCTATTCCATTTCTGGCAAATCTTTGTTTTATTTAAAAACTTTAATGATGAAACATCCACAACTTCTGAAGGCAAGTTCCGCTGGCTAATTGTTTTGTCAGGATTTTTTTTTCTGTAGTTCTAGATTGGTTCTCTTCTTTATTTATTTATTGCATTTATTTATTTATTGGATTTGTATGCCGCCCCTCTCCAAAATGGACTCTAAGTGACTAACAATAGTCATAAATATAATACAAGTAAAAAGGGAAATAAATACATCAATAAAATCTACATTAAAAAATCTAAAATCCATAAAAACTGAAATATCATAAAAAGAAAACCATACTCACAAACCATCCTAATTCCAGGCCTGTCAGAAAAACCAGGTCTTAACGGCTTTCCGGAAGACTGGTAGGGAGGAGATAATGTAAATCTCCGGGGACAGTTGATTCCACAGTGTCGGAGCCGCCACAGACCTCTTTCCCGAGGTCCCACCAACCAACATTGTTTGGCAGACAGGACCTGTAGAAGGCCGACTCTGTGGGCCCTTATTGACCGCAGCAATGTATGAGGGAAGAGGGAGTCCCGTAAATAGTCTGTCCCTGAGCCATGCTTTAAAGATAGTAATCAACACCTTGAATTGCATTCGGAGACCAACTGACAACCAATGCAGCTCGCATAAAGATGTAGTAATATGGGTATACCTTGGTACACCTGTAATTGCATGGGACACTGCATTTTGCACCAGTTGAAGTCTCCGAACGCTCTTCAAGAGTAGCCCCATGTAGAGCACATTGCAATAGTCAAGGCGGGAGGTGATGAGGGCATGAGTGACTGTGTGGAGTGCCTCCTGCTAAAAATAGAGCTGCAACTGGTAGACAAGACAAACTTGCACACACACACCCTAGCCACAGCTGAGAGATGTTGTTCTGATCTCAGCTGTAGATCTAGGAGGACACCCAAGTTGTGGACCCTATCTGAGGAGGGAATTACTTCTCCTCCCAGGACCAAAGACAGGCAGATGGAATCATCTTTAGGAGGAAGGACCCACAGCCACTTAGTCTTGTCCAGGTTGAGTTTTAACCTGTTAACCCCCATCTGGACCCTTTCAGCTTCAAGATAGCAGCACATCACTTTGCCGCTTCACTTCCTTGATTAGTTTCCATCCATTCAGGTACTTTGGAAAATAGGTTGACCCTCAATAAAGCTGTTAGCAATAAGTTTTCCCTAGTTCTTCTTTTCACTAGACTTGACCTATCCAGTTACTGCAACTGGCTATAGTATGGTACTTATGAGAAATCCCCATTGTCTCCAATATATAATGATGTGCAAGAAATCAGGAATCTGGGTTATTCAAGTACAAGTTTATTCCCTGCTGCTTCTAAACAAAAATCCGAACTACTAATGGTCAAGGCAAATTAGAGAAGAGTTAATGGAATTTACAGCAGGCTAGACTTAGACCTCTTCTGGGCGCAATTGAACTCTAAACTGATGACACACTTGACTCCACCCTCGGTCTCTGCTTGATCTCCTATATATATAATTAGTGAATGTTATTATTGGTTTTTATTAGGATTATATGATATACCTAAAAGGGAATTAATACATTTTCAATGGAAGTAATTCATACTAGGGCAGATATACTTAACTTTTCATTTGGTGACTAGTCTATATTAGTATTGTATTGAAAGAACTTTATTATATAAACATTAGTTCTTGTACAAAGACGGAATAATCCATTTAAACAATGCACTTTTTGAATTCAAAAGCTCTGAATTCCTAACATAGGCAATTAAACCAGTTTAAAGCAGCTACTGTTAAAAACAGCGGCATTCCTTATCTTTCTATATACTAATAACATAAGATTACAAGTGCTGGGCTGCCAGAGTCCAGATAACCCTTATTAAACCATAGAGAATTAAGAAAAAGTTTCTTACTTTGCTGCTATCTAATGGTCTGGATATTTGCAGCCTCAATTTATAAACTCTATATAATGATAGTCTTGTAAACATTATGAACATGTGAATATGGATGATATGACTAATACTCACTGGAGGATATGTTCAATTGTATGCTTAAATTTTAACTGTAATTTCAAGTTTCAATAAAAATTATATCTTACATATGTGTAATATTTTCCCCTTATTAATTGAGTGTGCCCAGAGACCATCCAGCTTTAAAGCATATCAGTCTGGCAGAAATGCAGAAATACTCATCAAAAGGAAGTTAATTGAACAGTTAATTAAATGTATAATCAGAAAGCAGTTTAGAGATCAAACACGAGTTTTCAGACAAAAAGCAAGCAGCCTGAAGAATGAAGGCAAACTTCCAGCTGTTAAGAGGCAGAAATCCAGGAAGAACGTGGGGCAGAATCCAGTATACAAATATTTGTTTTGACTTGAAGTAGGCTATAACTGAAGGTTTATAAAACCCTGAGTTCTGAGAACTTTATGTATGGTGCAATTATCAAATCCTTCCTACTTATATAAACAAGAATAAAAACCAAGAATAAAAAGTGGAAAGAGGTTAATAAAAAATATTTTTTAAAAAATGTGGAACAAGGGGGCCGGGGTGGTGCAGCAGGTAGGGTGCTGTACTGCAGGCCACTGGAGCTGACTGTAAATCTATAGATCAGCAGTTTAAATCTCATCACCGTCTCAAGGTTGACTCAGCCTTCCATCCTTCCGAGGTGGGTAAAATGAGGACCCGGATTGTGGGGGCAATATGCTGGCTCTGTTAAAAAGTGCTATTGCTAACATGGTGTAAACCACCCTGAGTCTAAGGAGAAGGGCGGCATAAAAATCGAATAAACAAATAAATAAATAAACTAAGGTGGAATATCAGCAAATAGCCTGAGACAGTAAAAATAAGGTGAGGAAAGTTAAGGCTCACAATGAACAAAGGCTTGTGATAAAAGTATAAAGTAACAAAAAAAAGGCTTCTCCCAACATATTAAAAACAAGAAAAATGTCAAGGAAATAATTGTTGTGAGATAGTGGGAAGAAGGTGACAAGCAACAGGGAGAAAGCAGACTTGTTTTTTCCATCTGTCTTTAAACTAAGGGAAAAAAAATAGTCCAACCTGTCAAAAACAGCACCACAATAAACATATTAGGAACACAAGTTTATGCATGGTATGTCAGTATGTATGATTGATTTCTAAATTGGGGTTTTTAAAATTAACTTAAATATTAGATTTGTTTACATTGTATTATTATTGCTGTTATCCGCCCCGAGTCTGTGGAGAGGGGCGGCATACAAATCTGATAAATAAATAAAATAAATAAATAAAGTTAAAATTGGGAAGAAAATGGTAAGTGAATTTCTGATAGTCTCAAAATGGAAGAGCAGTGTGTTTGGGCGGTAGGAAAAGCAACTAGGATGCTTGGCTGCATAGCTAGAGGTATAACAAGCAGGAAGAGGGAGATTGTGATCCTGCTGTATAGAGCGCTGGTGAGACCACATTTGGAATACTGTGTTCAGTTCTGGGGACCTCACCTACAAAAAGATATTGACAAAATTGAACGGGTCCAAAGACGGGCTATAGGAATGGTGGAAGGTTTTAAGCATAAAACATATCAGTATCATATCTGTATTGTCTGGAGGACATAAGGAAAAGGGGGGACATGACCGAAACATTTAAATATGTTAAAGGGTTAAATAAGGTTCAGGAGGGGTGTTTTTAATAGGAAAGTGAACGTAAGAACAAGGGGACATAATCTGAAGTTAGTTGGGGGAAAGATCAAAAGCAACATGAGAAAATATTATTTTACTGAAAGAGTAGTAGATCCTTGGAACAAACTTCCAGCAGACGTGGTTGGTAAATCCACAGTAACTGAATTTAAACATGCCTGGGATAAACATATATCCATCCTAAGATAAAATGCAGGAAATAGTATAAACGCAGACTAGATGGACCATGAGGTCTTTTTCTGCCGTCAATCTTCTATGTTTTTATGTTTCTATATGAACACATGTCTACTCTAGACGATTTCAAATCACCAGGACTGAATGGATAACCCCAAGGTTCTGAAGGAACTGGCAGCTGAGATCTCAGAACCACTGAACTATATCTTTCAAAGATTCTGGAGCACTGGTGAATTGCCAGAGGACTGGAAAGAAGCTGATATAATTCCCATCTTCAAAAAAGGAAAAGAAAAAAAGAACCAGGAAACTACAGACCTATCAGACTGACCTCAATACCAGGAAAGATTCTGGAAATGATAATCATCAAGTGATGACTCAACAAACACCTAGAAGCAAACAAAGTAATAATCAAAAGCCACATGGGCGTGAATGAGCATGCACAATGCAAAAAAATAAAATTAAACTAAAAGCCAAAAAGAAGATGGTGACCTCATGTACAGTGCTGGAAACTCAACTTCTGCACATAAATCAGACACAAAAATATGTAATCCTTCTCTGGTGCAGAGCTGAAAGGATTGGATACTGTAGCCTAGAGGATAATTCTCTGCCTTACAAGGCAAAGGTTGCAGGTTCAATTCCCAGTGGGTATGGCTAGCTGATGAGGCCAAAATAAGGCCGAAATAGATCTATCCTAGTCTCCCTTAATTTTCAAATTCAGCAAAAAAACATGTGACATATATATAATCTGCAACCTTTGGCTTCTGCACATGCTTAGAAGAAAAAAAAGCTAATTTTTTTTAAAAAAAATCAAAAAAATCAAAAACAAGATGGCAACCACATGCACTGTGCCGGAAATTCAGCTTCTGCACATGCTCAGAAAAAAACAAAATTAAAATGTTAAAAAGAATTTTTTTAAATAAAAAAAGGTGGCAGCACCCATGGATCAGCACTGACTAAACCGGTTCCGCGACACCATCATGATATCACCAGCGGGTTGCTACCTGTTAGGATGAACCAGTCCGAACCGGGAGGAACCCACTCTGGTGTGAGGGATTTGGGAGTCTTAGTGGAAAACCATTTAAATATCAGCCAGCAGTGTGCAGCAGCTGCCAAAAAGCCAACACAGTTCTAGGCTGCATTAACAGAGGGATAGAATCAAGATCACGTGAAGTGTTAATACCCCTTTATAATGCCTTGGTAAGGCCACACTTGGAATACTGAATTCAGTTTTGGTCACCACAATGTAAAAAGGATGTTGAGACTCTAGAAAGAGTGTAGAGAAGAGCAACAAAGATAATTAGGAGACTGGAGGCTAAACATATGAAGAATGGTTGCAGGAACTGGATAGGTCTAGTTTAATGAAAAAAAGGACCGGGGAGACATGACAGCAGTGTTCCAGTATCTCAGAGGCCACCATAAAGAAGAGGTGTGTGTGTGTGTCAAATTATTCTTGAAATTACCTGAGGATAGAACAAGAAGCAATGGGTGGAAACTAACCAAGGAGAGAAGCAATTTAGAACTAAGGAGAAATTTCCTGACAGAATAATTTATCAGTGGAACAGTTTGCCTCCGGAAGTTGTGAATGTTCCAACACTGGAAGTTCTTAAGAAGATGTTGGATAACTATTTGTCTGAAGTGGTGTAGAATTTCTTGCCTAAGCAGAGGGTTGGACTAGAAGACCTCCAAGGTCCCTTCCAATTCTGCTATTCTGTAATACCTCCTTATAAATGGGTTATTACACCTAATCCTCAATCTACAATTATTAGTTTAGTCACCATTTGATGTTACAATGGCATTGAAATTAGTGACTTATTTTATTTGTTTGTTTGTTTGTTTATTGTATTTCTATGCCGCCCAGCTCTCAAAGGACTCTGGGCAACTTACAACAGGATATAAAATACATTTAAAAACAGTTTTAAAAAATCGCATACATACATATTATTCAAGGCCAGACCTTGTAAAATTTTGACATCAATGGCCCCAAGCTTGCCGGAAAAGCCAGGTCTTCAATGCTTTCTGGGAAGTCAATAGGGGGCAGTCCTGATTCCAGAGAGGGTAACTGATTCCAGAGAGCTGGGGCAGCCACAGAGAAGGCCCTTCCCCACATTTTAGCTGATGGGACCTGGAGGAGACCAGCTCTGTGGGACTTTTGATCATCACAACATTCCCACAGTCACACGATCAAAATTTGGGTGCTTGGCAATTAGTGTGAATTTACATTGGTTGTAGCAGGATGCTATGAGAATGTCTTTTGCAACTTTCCCAGTCATTTTTGGAAAAGAAAAGTCAATGGGGGAAATAGAATTTGCTTAATGTGTGTGGTACAAAGTTGTAAAATTCACTTAACTGCCTGCTTAGCAATGGCAATTCTAGGCCCAACTGTAATCTGGAATAGATTTAGGCTACCGGAATTTATAAATGAGTATTTTTATTTAACTTAGAACTATCTGCCCTTCTTGGAGTTGATTATCCTGGGAGAAGCTGTTAGAATTATCCATTTCTTTAAAATGGAGCTAAGGCATGCCATGTCGACTAAACAATGTCGTCTGGTGGGACCCAAGGGAAGAGCCTTCTCTGTGGTGGCTCCGACACTCTGGAACCAGCTCCCCCCACAGATTAGGATTGCCCCCACCCTCCTTGCCTTTTGTAAACTCCTTAAAACCCACCTCTGCCGTCAGGCATGGGGGAATTGAAACATCTCCCCCTTGCCCATGTTGTTTTGGTGTTTGATTGATTGTGTGCTTGTTTTTTATATATATTGGGATTGCTTTTATGAATTTTTTAACCTAAAACTGTAATTAGATTGGTAAATATTAGATTTGTCACTATGTATTGTTTTTGCCATTGTTGTGAGCCACCCTGAGTCTGCGGAGAGGGGCGGCATATAAATCTAATCTAATCTAATCTAATCTAATCTACCGTAATCTAATCTAATCTAATCTAATCTAATCTAATCTAATCTAATCTAATCTAATCTAATCTAATCTAATCTAATCTAATCTAATCTAATCTAATCTAATCTAATCTAATCTAATCTAATCTAATCTAATCTAATCTAATCCAATCCAATCCAATCCAATCCAATCCAATCCAATCCAATCCAATCCAATCCAATCTAATTCAATCCAATCCAATCTAATCTAATCTAATCTTTGGAAGATCTCCCCAATTAATGTGGGATTGGCTGTTTTGGCTGTGCTAATTTCAGATGCTAAAAACTGAATTCTTCTAAAGAGCTTTTGTGATGTGAATCTCTACTGTATTGGCTTTTTTAAAAAATTTAGTTGGATCATTTTTATTTATAGAGACTTTATGTATGCTATCATATATTTTTATGTTATGTGTCTTGGTTAACTGCCAAGTGCCTTAGCAAGTTACAGCGACTGTGGTTTTGTTACTAAAGTGACTTAAATAAACATAAGTAAACATACATACTGTCACGGCTGGGCTTTCCCAGTTGTAACATATGGCAGTAGAAGCTGCATCTTCATAAAAAATAAGTGGGAAAAAACCCCCCTGATGCCTTTCAATTATGGTGCTGAGAAAAATGTTGAAATGACTACATAAAGATCCAAGGATTCCTTGAAAGAGTTCAAGTGAAATCAGAATGTTCATGGAAGCATTAATGATCAAGCAAAAATTCAGGTATTTTGGACAGATGATTCAAATGTATCCTGAACATTTCCCCAATGAACAGAGTCACTGGAGAAGGTTCTGTTGCTTGGAAAAAAATTGAAACTCTCATGATGACGCAAACATGAGCTTACTTGAAGAAACAATTACTGGTAGGCAGGCCTGATAAAATTAAGTCCATTGGGACTTGAAGAGTGGGAAGTGACTAATATGAAAAAAGAAGAAGATATAGCTGATATCTTTGCTGAGTGCTCCACTTATTGTATGAAGTATTTCGGTCTGTAGGTCAAACTCAAAGCCCTGATAGCTATTGTATGCCATCTAGTGTTAAATTATGAGAAAGTGGGATTGTCAGAATAGAGATCATTGTTTAATTTATTTTATAATTTAATTTATAATTTATTTCTATCTTTAGATACATAATGGATATGAAACTGGTAACTTCTTTTGCCTAAAATTAATAACCCGAATTGGCAGGCCTTTTGGCACAGAAGGGCATACCGGATCTGGGCTCAAAAGTCTGCAAGGCACCTAAAGATAGGGCATGTCTTTCAATGGACACATTCAAAAAAAGGACTGCCACAGGAGAAGACTACAGAATCAAAAATATGTAGAGGACATATGGAATGGCCTTGATGGGCAGGAGGAGAAGCAGGGGTGGGCTACTGCCTGGACGGGGGTGGGCGGGAACGCAGTGAGGTAGCGAAAATGGAGCTCCACCCCAGAGCACCCAATTTGCACTGAAAGATGTTGACAGAAAATGGAGGGCATCCTGCATAAGCCACGCCCACAGTGTAGTAGTAAAAAGTTTGGTAGCCCTTCACTGAGGAGAAGTCACTATCAAGGCAATGGCCAGGTAAAAGGGGCTACAACCAAGGCCAAGATAAAAGCAGCCTTTCATAGAAGCCCTTGCCTAATTCACCTGAAGATGAAAGGAGGGAGAAGCAAGCACATTTAGACTTTCAAGATTGTGTTACTATAGTTATTATGTGAAAAGTAGTACTGTTTTGAATGGTGTTACATAGAAACATAGAAGACTGACGGCAGAAAAAAACCTCATGATCAATCTAGCCTGACCTTATACTATTTTCTGTATTTTATCTTAGGATGGATATATGTTTATCCCAGGCATGTTTAAATTCAGTTACTGTGGATTTATCAACCACCTCTGCTGGAAGTTTGTTCCAAGGATCTACTACTCTTTCAGTAAAATAATAGTTTCTCATGTTGCTTTTGATCTTTTCCCCAACTAACTTCAGATTGTGTCCCCTTGTTCTTGTGTTCACTTTCCTATTAAAAACACTTCCCTCCTGGACCTTATTTAACCCTTTAACATATTTAAATGTTTCGATCATGTCCCCCCTTTTCCCTCTGTCCTCCAGACTATACAGATTGAGTTCATTAAGTCTTTCCTGATACGTTTTATGCTTAAGACCTTCCACCATTCTTGTAGTCCGTCTTTGGACCCGTTCAATTTTGTCAATATCTTTTTGTAGGTGAGGTCTCCAGAACTGAACACAGTATTCCAAATGTGGTCTCACCAGCACTCTATATAGCGGGATCACAATCTCCCTCTTCCTGCTTGTTGTACCTCTAGCTATGCAGCCAAGCATCCTACTTGCTTTCTCTACCGCCTGACTGCACTGCTCACCCATTTTGAGACTGTCAGAAATCACTACCCCTAAATCCTTCTCTTCTGAAGTTTTTGCTAACACAGAACTGCCAATACAATACTCAGATTGCGGATTCCTTTGTTGGTTTCTTTGTCTTGCTACCTTGTAGGACTGACATCCCAAGACCAGGGGCAGGTTTCTTTTACCTATTCCTACTGGTGTGCTATGTGCGCACTGTGACAGTTTGCACACACTTGCTCACTATGCTTGTGAGCCTGCTTCTCCTAGCATGATTTTGCTTCTGCACATGTATAGAGGGACCGTTTCACTCAGGGGGGCTACTGCCTGGATGGTGGGGAAGGCAGGGGAGTAGCAAAAATGGAGCTCCACCCCAAAACACCCAATTTTATTTATTTATTTCTTTATATTTATTTGTTTATTTATTTTGTCCAATACATAATACACATTGAAGAGAAAGATATGTAATAATATAAGTAAAGAAAAGAATAGAAGAAAAGATATAAAAGTATAGGTGAACATATTTGAAAGGAAGAAAAGATAAATGAGACAAGGAGAGACAATTGGACAGGGGACGGAAGGCACACTGGTGCACTTATGCATGCCTCTTACTGACCTCTAAGGAACCTGGAGAGGTCAATCGTGGATAGTCTAAGGGAAAAATGTTGGGGGTTAGGGGTTGACACTACTGAGTCAGGTAATGAGTTCCACGCTTCGACAACTTGGTTGCTGAAGTCATATTTTTTACAGTCAAGTTTGCACTGAAAGATGTTGAAAGAAAATGCATAAGCCACGGCTACAGTGAGGTAGCGAAAATTTTGGTAGCCCTTCACTGGTTTTACTTCTGCACATGCTCAGAAGTGCCGAAAAATAGAAAAAAAGATTGCAGTGCTCATGGGCTGGCAAAGACAGCACCGAAGCAGTCACACCAAAATTGTATCATTGGCGGGCCAGCACTGGAGTGGCATACTGGACCACCAGTAGGAAGCCACCTCTGCCCCAATCAGAAAACATCTATTGTTATTGGAAGGAAAAGTTCTTGCTACTCCTTCAATCCCACTTTCTTCCTGCATGAGATAATGTGTGTTATATGCTGTCCTCAGTTTAAAATCTTTATCTGTCTGTCTATCTATCTATCTATCTATCTATCTATCTATCTATCTATCTATCTATATCTATTTTGTCCAATATACAATGAAGGTATTAGTGGGTATATATCTATATACACATAGTAAAATACACGATGAAGGTTATAGAGGAGATACTCATAGTAAAATATATCTATGAAAGAATAGAAAAGAAGTTATAGGAATAGAACATATCAATGAAAGAATAGAAGAAGAGATATAGGAATAGAAGAAAGGTATAGGAGATATAGGAGAGCAATAGGACAGGGGACGGAAGGCACTCTAGTGCACTTGTACTCGCCCCTTACTGACCTCTTAGGAATCTGGATAGGTCAAACGTAGATAATCTAAGGGTAAAGTGTTGGGGGTTTGGGGATGACACTATGGAGTCCGGTAATGAGTTCCACGCTTTGACAACTCAGTTACTGAAGTCATATTTTTTACAGTCACCTTTGGAGCGGTTAATATTAAGTTTAAATCTGTTGTGTGCTCTTGTGTTGTTGTGGTTGAAGCTGAAATAGTCGCCGACAGGCAGGACGTTGCAGCATATGATCTTGTGGGCAATACTTAGATCTTGTTTAAGGCGTCTTAGTTCTAAACTTAAAAGTGAAAGCTGCTAGTTTTGCAAAGTTAAGCATCAAAAACCTGCTTCTTCTAGCTGATGTGACTCAGATATTTCAGGATTGCCACATTAAGAATCCCTAGGCAGCAAATGGCAAAACTGAAATAGTAGTTTGTTCTCCAGTTAACTAAGTTAACTCAGGAGTGGGTGTAAAGCTGAAATTGTAAATAGCTTTTTATTAGACTAATAATGGATATAAAAGTGCCTTTTTCCAATGACCATTACGAAATGCTTCAGATATTTAGAATAATTACCAGACATCAGTTATTCCAACCCTAAACCACTTTTCTTCTAACTGGGTGCCAATTCATATGTCAATCATTTTCCGCTAGTAGGGTTCCATAGACTAATATAATTTGGCTTACAAACTTCCATTTAGTGATTGTTCAAAATCACAACAGTACTGAAAAAAGTCACTTATGTCTTTTCATTTGCACTTATCACCCTTTCAGCATCTTTGTGACTACATAATGCTTGGAAACCAGCATGTATTTACAATGATTGCAACATCCTGAGGTCATGTGATCTCTATGCACAACCTTCTATGAAGCCAAATTAGTTGGTGAAGCTAATATTCCTTAATGACTGCGCGATTAATTTAGCAACCAATGCAAATTGGGTGTGACTCACTTAATGACTGCCTTGCTTAGCAAGATTGTGTCAACCCCTAACCCCCTAACCCACAATTGTGTCAACCCCTAACCCCCAACACTTCTCCCTTAGACTCTCCACGATTGACCTCCCCAGGTTCCTAAGAGGTCAGTAAGTGGGGTACATAAGTGCACTGGAGTGCCTTTCGTCCCCTGTCCAATTGTCTTTCCTTTCTTTCACCTATCATATATCCTCTCCTCTAAGTTCACTTTCACCCTCTTTTATATTATCACATGTCTATCTTTCTTCCTATGTATTTGTGTATTGGACAAATGAATAAATAAAATAAATAAAATAAATCTTTGTCTCAAACTATTATCTTTCCTTTCGTCCCCTGTCCAATTGTCTTTCCTTTCTTTCACCTATCATATATCCTCTCCTCTAAGTTCACTTTCACCCTCTTTTATATTATCACATGTCTATCTTTCTTCCTATGTATTTGTGTATTAGACAAATGAATAAATAAAATAAATAAAATAAATCTTTGTCTCAAACTATTACCCTAAGTCAACGTTGCTCCCAGGTTGCAAAACGATGACCTAAAATAGCTGAGTAAACCACAAAACCTGATGTATACAGCTCAAGCAAAGTGGAGAATGGTTGGGAAAAAAATCCCCTAAAAGAACAATGATTTTTCTGTTTGAGAAAGAAGCATATACTGTATAGTCTAATCTGCAAAGCTGATGTATCCCCCAAATTTGGCCACGGTGTGGCACCCTCTTCATACAAATCTGCCTGTGGCAGGTTTTCTAAGCTTTCTTATTACAGTATTAGGAAATATGTCAAGAGAAGGATCATTAATTCATTCAAAAAGATTCTTTTTTAAGATACTTTTTACATTTTTGTTTTCACTTGTATAGGTTTTTACATGGTTTTTAAAATTCTGATATTATGAATTATGATATTCTGATATTATGAATATTATTACTTTTTTGTTTCCCACCCTCCTTATGTTGGTGTTTGACTGCAATAAAGACTTGATTTGATTAGTTCATGAAGGAAAATAAGGACCTATTGTATATAGAGTGGATCATAAAAACTCAGCCTATGGAAACTGCCAGAGTGATGTTTTATTATTGGAATAGCTACAAAAACACACAAAATGCACTTGAGGTATGTGAAAATAGTGTGTGTGTGTGTTAACAGAATCACTGTTCCAAAACTTATATCTAATTACACAAAGGTATATGCTTCAGTTTTGTTTTAAAAAGCTGTATTCAGACATTTTTAATTACATCTCAGAGATGAATTAGATGGGTAATCACTGCAAGAGAAAATTTTAAGTCTTTTTCAAGAAATAAAGAGCAACGAGAAATGAAGGCAAATGTAAGTGTTGCAGAATAATGTTGCAGGATACAATATGAGTCGGTCACTCATGCTGAACCCTGCCCCCAGGGAACTTCTCTCTAATGAAATGTGGAGGAAAGGTCCCCTGCAGATGGTCTCCATCACAAGTTCAAAACCACCAAAGACTAAATCTCCGATCCTGGAGTCCGACCCAGATTGGATCCTAAAAAGAGCAATCAGTTCTGATTTATTTATAATATCTTCCTTCAACCTACCATGAAACAATTTTATTCTGCTGGTACTAGCAATAAAGACTTCATTTATGGAGAAACTTAAATGAGCTCAAAGTTTTTTTAATGCATTGCATTAAGTAAATAATTCAAAAAGAGAGATTGACAGATGTCAAATGCATTAATATAAAAAATTGGCAGCAGTTGCAATTTAAATGTTAACAAGACAGCAAAGCAAATGGCTATAATGTTCAAACTAGATTTAAGCCAACCATAAGGTAGTTAGATTCTGGCTTAACATTTTAGCTTTTTTTTTTAAAAAACCCATTGTATACATAATTTGTGTTATAATCTGTTGGTCTTTGGGATAGATCTTGATCACAAGGCTATAACATAATAACAGTGATCATTACACTGTTTTTGATGAATGTGGACATATTAATTTGTATGTAAGCATGACCCATTCAATGCTAAATATCTATTTCTCCCAACTCTCTTGAAAACAGAGCAAATAATTGAGGGTTCTGTCAGACCCATCATCTTCACATTCTAAGACATACTCAAAGACATTCCCTCATGCCTAGTCCCATTAACCTTCTCACTGAGAAATTCCTGATAAGCTTTGAAAAATATAATATCTCCAGTAAAGTTGATGGAACCATTAAAAGATGTTCAAAGAAGCATCCAGTTATATATTTATAACTGTGGTAGTGCAGTGGTTATAATACAGTGTTGCAAGCTAATTGCAGGCTAATTCTGCTGACTGCCAGCAGTTCGATTCTTACCGGCTGAAGGCTAACTCAGACTTCCATCCTTTTGAGGTTGCTTGAAATGAGGACCCAGGTTGTTGGGGGCAATATGCTGACTCTGTAAAAACCAATTAGAGAATGCTGTAAAGCACCATGAAGCAGTATATAAGTCTAAGAGCTATTGCTGTCCAGTTAGAACTATATGGTAAAAGTTTAACTAGGGGGTAGATTAAAGAATGTGAGTGTTAGATTTGTATAAAATGGTTTAGGTGAGTATGGACTTTAAAAATGTGCCAGTTGGAAGAACTTCAATTTTAATAACATCCAGACCCTAATGCTAAGGAATAACATGTGAACTGGCACTGGTTTGACCAAAACTGAATGAATCATTCGCAACAGATGGCATTAAAGATTGAATTGCTTTTTTGTGTATGTAACATATGAACAATATTTCATGGGGATTTTGCCTGTTCCTCCATCTACTTATTCCTAGTCTACCATAGAAATTACATGTTTATGTGATTAAGTTATTTCTATATAGAAGCAGAAAAATGATCCTTGTTTCTACCATTAGATACGAGTGTACACTGTGAAGAACATTTTGGCAAACTCTCTCACAAAGGCAGAAGAAACATCTTATGTATTTGACAGTGGGAAAGTGCTTTAGAGATTTACAGTATTGTAGTAGTGGTGGTGGATATGAATACAGGTAGTCCTTGCTTAATGGATGGTCACTTAGTGACTATTTGAAGTTACAAAGATTCCTTCCCCTTTCACAAATAACTACTTATGATCCAGTACCCAAGTTCCAATAGCTGCGTGCGCACCCCATGGTTATATTTAACATTTTGGGCACCCGGCAACTGGTTTACCCTTATCACCAGCTACAGTGTTCCCAGTCTTTTCCGCTGGTTTCTGACAAAAAAAGCACCCATAATTTTGCTTTTAAAAAAATCATAAAATCTTGACTGCCATGATTTATAACGTAAACTCATGTAAGCCAGGTAAGTCAAAGGCTACCTATAGAAGGATGAAAACATTGAGAATAGTAAAGAGTTTCTGAATGGACTACTGCTAAATGAATAAATAAGTACACAAAATGACAGTAGATGGAGTTAAAACAAGCTCTAATTAGATCTCTAGATGGAATTAGATGAAGAAGTATTTTATGAATGGCTTTACAGATATATAAATGGCTGTAAACAAAACCACAAGGTAGCTTTTGTTCAACAGAGCTTTAGTAGGAAATGAACTTTGAGGTTCTAGAAACCTCTCAATCAAGTTTTAAGCTAAGAGGCACACTTAGCTTAAAACATTCAGAGGAGCAGCTAAGCTTAGCATGCTGTAGTTATACTCAATAACATGTCATTCCTGATTTCCTTTTATATTTAATTGTATATGAATATTTTAGCAAGGAAGGGAGCATAGTCAATAGGAAGACTTATGATGTTCTCCTTGTACAGCATGTTTGTGTGTAAGGGGGGAGAGAAGGAGAGGGAGAGCGAGAGAGACCCAAAAGAAAAAAAAATCATACATATTTATGATAAAGTTTAGGACTAGAATTGGGGAGACCAGGCTTAAAGTCAGTAGGATATTCTCTCTCTCTCTCTCTCTCTCTCCTTCCCTCCTTCTCTCTTCCTCCCTTCCCGTCTCCTTACTGCTCATGGAAATTATTGTGGGGAAGAATGGAGGAGACAGAATTCCATCTTGACCTCCTAAATAAAAAGTGGGTCATAAACTGAACAAAAACAAACAAACAAACAAATATCAAATCAAGCAATATGGCTGTTTGCATATCAGTAAAGAAAAATTGTAGCTGAAACATGGTTTCAATTAAATTAAATGGAAGAATGGATGCAATGGGGCAGCATCAAAATATAGTGAAATACTATGAATAAATATGTATGTATGAAATGCAGTCCATACTTTTATGTGGTTCTTCAAACAATAAAATGTTTGTTTAATTTTTTAAAAAAATGGTGATAATGCCCTTGTAAATGTATGGTATGACTTCTTTTATAATTCCAAAACAATGGAGGATACTTTCTGGGGGGAAAAAGGGGGACAGATATTTATAATAGATTTATTATTATTATTTATTTATTAGATTTGTATGCTGCCCCTCTCCAAAAACTAGGGGCAGCTTGCAGCATATACAAAACCCAGAAAACAGTAATAAACAATCCAGATTAAAACAATCCTTAAAATTCTAATTTAAAAAGCTATCAGTACAATTCATTTGACAATCATACTAAAAATATTCATTGGTCAGGGGGGAAGATCTAAAAACCCCAAGCCTGGCAGCAAAGATGAGTTTTTAAACTCTTTTGGAAGGCAAGGAGGGTGGGGGCAGTGTGAATCTCTGGGGGGAGCTGATTCCAGAGGGCTGGGCCCCCCACAGAGAAGGATCTTCCCCTAGGTCCTGCCAGCCGACATTGCCGCCCCGAGTTTTCGGAGAGGGGCGGCATACAAATCCAAATAATAAATAAATAAATAAATAAATTGTTTCTAAGGGACCCTAGGGAGACCAACTCTGTGGGACCTCATCGGATCCTGGGATTTGTGCGGTAGAAGGCGGTCTCAGAGGTAGTCTGGTCCTATGCCATGCAGGGCTTTATAGGTCATAACCAACACTTTGAATTGTGTCTGGAAACAGATCGGCAGCCAATGCAATAGAGATAGATACAGCTTCAATGTCCTTATGGAGAAATAACATGATATTGCAACTTGGCTCTTCTCTACAGAATCATCCTTGTTACTTAACTCCTTCATTTGTCAGCCTTCTGGACACAGAAAACACTCTGCAAAGATCATAAGAAAGGGAGAAACAAAATAAAGAATTATTCGCAATTCATTGAGCTTCTTTCTTTCTTTCTTTATTTAAGAAGAGTAGTGGTTTTCTTGCTCCTTACTCAGGCTTACTTGCATAATGCCAGTGTGCACTTTACAATTCCAGGAAGACAGAGGCAAGGGAGCTTTAATGAATATGTTACCATGAAAGGCATACTTGCAACTACCTGTTATTCAGTCAGCTGTGTGAAAGCCTGGTGAAAAATTAGTCTCACTGAGATTTCCTCTCTTATTGCCTCCTGCTGAAAACACTTCTCTGAATCGATTTTGTAGGTCTTTCCAGCTGTCCGTGTATGTATGTATGTATGTATGTATGTATGTATGTATGTATGTATGTATGTATGTATTTAGTCAGTCACTCAGTCAGTCATTTATCTTATTTATACTGTATTGTAATAAGCAAATATATTATTGTTATTTATGTTGTATTTTAGTTTATTATAAATAACAATTTATAATTGTTTATAAATAACAAGCTTATGGTTATTTATGTTGTATTGTAATAAGCAAACATTTTCCAACTAGGTTCATCTCCATTTCTTGGAATAATACTATAAAATATATTACAATTTATGTAGAATTATCCTAAAAATGTGAGTGCCAGGTATATTATAAATGAAGAAACAACAGTCATTGCAATCTTCGGAACGTTTAACGTTTATTAAAAACTACTTTCGTTAGTAAATGTTAGCTCTGCTAACGTCATCGGAGTATTATTTATCTATCTATCTATCTATCTATCTATCTATCTATCTATCTATCTATCTATCTATCTATCTATCTATTTATTTATTTATTTGTATGCTGCCCCTTTCCGTGGACTCGGGGCGGCTCACAACACAATAAAACAATTCATAACAAATCTAATAATAAACAATTTAAAATTTAAAATAGTTAAAAAACCCCATTTTTAAGCAAACATACCTACAAACATACCATACATAAATTATATAGGCCCGGGGGAGACATCTCAATTCCCCCAGGCCTAACGACAAAGGTGGGTCTTGAGGAGTTTATGAAAGGCCAGGAGGATAGGGGCAGTTCTAATCTCTGGGGGGAGCTGGTTCCAGAGAGTCGGGGCCACCACAGAGAAGGCTCTTCCCCTGGGGCCCACCAACCGACATTGTTTAGTTGACGGGACCCGGAGAAGGCCGACTCTGTGGGACCTAATCGGTCACTGGGATTCGTGCAGCAGAAGGCGGTCTCGGAGATATTTGAAGGTCAGGTGGACCTTCAAATAACTTGAAGCTATGGGGCCTCAATAGTCAAAGCAAGCACCTTAAGGTTAGATCTTGAATAGATTGGCAACCACCGTACCTTGTCAAACAGAGGTGTAAAATGCTGTTCTGGAAGCACACATCTGGCACAAACTGACATTTCTGGATAAACTTCAGGGGCAGCTGCGTGTAGCGTTTATATAAGCCATGGATTTTGGCATAGTATTTTATAATAAACCAGACTTATTGATGTTGATTCCATAAATTATAGTTAGATAACTTATGCCTTTTCATGATATATGAACTCAGTCATTGAATTACACGCATTAATTTGATTCTTAAAAGGTTTGCCAAGGAGGAAATAATTATTCAGGTATTAAAACCAAATATACTTTCCCCAATGACAGCTGGCGATGGAAGAAGATTGCTAGCTTCCGTTGACTAAAATGTGAACTGGAGGAATTGCTACCAAGTATGGACTGCAAAATTCTAGGTGCTTCAAAAGAAAGGCAGGGATCACAAATTCCTTGCTATAATTTAGTGGACATCTACTACTAATATACTAACTGGAGCTGCCACTCATCAACTGGACAGCTTGTAGGGTGCTGATCTAACAGACTGCATTGTTTGTCGTTCTCCGGTGATCTTTGCCAGATACTTTTGGCCTCTCTTGCACATCTTTTTATATGACAGTAGCCAGGTGCAGGAAGCCACTTCCTGTATGAGTTAGACCTTCCTGTAAATTTGATGTTGATTAGCTTGCATGGTTTTGTCAATTCGGTTCCCTTTGGGACATTTTAAAAAAATGTTTTAAGTTGTCGCCAAAACATAACTGACAGAGAAAGATGATTAAGGTAGGCATCTTTTGGAAAGGAATATCAATCAAAAGAGCTAAAATTAGTTTTGAATTTTTCCATATTTATGCTCCAGCTAGAAGCTCAAATTCATAAAAATAGATGAGGCTTCTTTAAATTACAATTAAAACTTGTAAATACAGGCTTTGATACTATGATATCAAGCTGATTGTAACAGTGCATTTCAATATTTATAAAAATGTAGATATATTTGGCCACCAGATTGATCCCTGTATCTAGAATTATACACACGATGAGTTACAATCCTACACACATGCACACCAGGGGTGATATCCAGCAGGTCGTGAAACGTTTTGGAGAACCGGTAGTGGAAATTTTGAGTAATTTGGAGAACTGAAAAATACTAGCTCAGGTTGGCATTGAACTAGAAGTTTATTTCTAATAGCTGCATTGGAATGTGAATAGCAATGGCAGTAACATTTAGATTTACATACCGCTTTACAGTGTTTTACAGCCCTCTCTAAGTGGTTTACAGAGAAGTAAGCATATTGCTCCCAACAATCTGGCTCCTCATTTTACTGACTTTAGAAGGATAGATGGCTGAGTCAATTTTGAGCCTGGTGAGATGCGATCTGCCAAACTGCTGGCAGCCGGTGATCAGCAGAAGTAGCTTGCAGTACTGCACTCTAACCACTGAACCACCGAGCCTCTATATAGGAAGGTTAGAAATTAAGATATGCCAAAGAAGGTACAAATACATTTAGAGAGTAACAATGTAGTAACCATTTGCAGGCTTAAAAGAATGATTATAAACAGTACATTCTTTAACTGTAAAATGGGAATTTATTTATTTATTTATTTACTTACTTACTTACTTACTTACTTACTTACTTACTTACTTATTTATTTATTTATTTATTTATTTATTGGATTTGTATGCTGCCCCTCTCCGTGGACTCGGGGCGGCTAACAACAGTGGTAAAAACCCTTGTTATAAAACCAATCATACATACAAACATACCATGCATAAATTGTAGAAGCCTAAGGGGAAAGAATATCTCAGTTCCCCCATGCCTGATGACAGAGGTGGGTTTTAAGGAGCTTACGAAAGGCAAGGAGGGTGGGGGCTATTCTAATCTCCGGGGGGAGTTGGTTCCAGAGGGCCGGGGCTGCCACAGAGAAGGCTCTTCCCCTGGGTCCCGCCAAGCAGCATTGTTTAGTTGACGGGACCCGGAGGAGACCCACTCTGTGGGACCTAACTGGTCACTGGGTTCGTGCGGCAGAAGGCGGTTCCGGAGATAATCAGGTCCGATGCCATGAAGAGCTTTAGAGGTCATAACCAACACTTTGAATTGTCACCAGAAACTGATCGGCAACCAATGCAGACTGCGGAGTGTTGGTGTGACATGGGCATATTTAGGGAAGCCCATGATTGCTCTCGCAGCTGCATTCTGCACGATCTGAAGTTTCTGAACAAAAGGTACAGACTAGGATTATGGATCAAGAGGTTCAAAGATGTGTTCTTTGTTAATGGACAAGGGGAGTTATACTTATTGTCTGGTACAAAAATTCAGGACCTAGGATAGAGTTCAAAAGTTTCATAATTTTATTTCATTCTATATATATAGATAAAAATCTGTACTACTAATGGTCAAGGCAAATTTGTGCCAAATAAGAATCAATGAACGTAAAGGGGCTGGAATTAAGGGGCTGGTCTCTTATGGGAGCACAGAGACTTCAAACTGATGGATTTGATCCCATCTTCAGGATCAGCCTGGTTATCTCAATATTAATGAAAATTATATATTATTCTGACTTCTATGGCTCATTAGATGCCCATTCATCTCCAATCAAAGTAAAGACTATGGTACATTTTGGAGAAATCAAAGCTGATAACCTATGACAAAGAGCTCTCACCCCAGACTAAACCATTGTTGACTCGAACATTTAGAACAGGATAAAATAGAGCTGGAAGTCCAGTCCCCTGTTCAAGCAGGAGAACATATACCGTCTCAGACAAATTATCTGTACAAATTGTACAAAATTCACAATTAATTCAAAGACAAAATTTAAGCAATGATGAGCAATGAATCCATGTATGTTTTGAGTTTTTAACTAAGCAGAACCCCACCCCCCACAACAAATTGAACCAAAGAAAGGATAATTGACAAGAAGCTAGCTAGATGTAGGATATACTGTACTCCTAGAATTCACAAAACTTTAACAAAATGTCTTCAGTTCTTCCACTGATCATAGTTATAATGCTTATTCTAAAAATGAATTACATGTGCAATCTATTCTAACTGATGTACTAAATGTAAGCCAAAATTGTGGTTCTATATAACTACATAAATCTCCTAAGGCTCTCTGGTGACCATACTATATTATTATTTATGGGACTGTCTCCTACCACACACCTCTGAGACCGATAAGAACACACAGAGTTGGTGTCCTCCAGGTCCCAACGACCAAGCAATGCAGGTTGGGGGGGCCGTGGAGGAGGGCCTTCTCTGTTGCTGCCCTAGTTCCAGTTATGGGCTCCTATAGGAATGGTCAGGAACGCAGTTCCGGTAGCAAAATTTGGAGCTCCACCCAAGAGCACCCAATTTGCGCTGAAAGATGTTGAAGCAAAACACATAAGCTACGCCCACGGTGTGGTAGTAAAAATGTTGGTAGCCCATCACTGCCTAGTTCTTTGGAATCAACTCCCCCCAAAGACCGTACTGTTCCCACCCTATTGGTTTTTCATAAGGTCATCAAGACCTGGCTCTGCCGGCAGGCCTGGGGTCAATGAATTCAACAACTATCTGGCCATATTGTATGAATGTCATGTATGCATGTTGATGGGTTTAGTTGTCATGTTTTTAATTAATATTTTATAGTTTAGTTTTTATATTTGACTTATTTTTATTGTTTTTGTAATTTCATACTGTTGTAAACCACCCTGAGTCCTTTGGGATTGGGTGGCATAAAAGTGAAACCAATCAACCAATCAACCAATCAACCAATCAACCAATCAACCAATCAACCAATCAACCAATCAACCAATCAACCAATCAACCAATCAACCAATCAACCAATCAACCAATCAACCAATCAACCAATCAACCAATCAACCAATCAACCAATCAACCAATCAACCAATCAACCAATCAACCAATCAACCAATCAACCAATCAACCAATCAACCAATCAACCAATCAACCAATCAACCAATCAACCAATCAACCAATCAACCAATCAACCAATCAACCAATCAACCAATCAACCAATCAACCAATCAACCAATCAACCAATCAACCAATCAACCAATCAACCAATCAACCAACCAACCAACCAACCAACCAACCAACCAACCAACCAACCAACCAACCAACCAACCAACCAACCAACCAACCAACCAATCAACCAATCAACCAACCAACCAACCAACCAACCAACCAACCAACCAACCAACCAACCAACCAACCAACCAATCAACCAATCAACCAATCAACCAATCAACCGTTGGGTTTCAGGCCTGGTTACAGCACGGAAACTGCTTTGATCGCATTGATGGATGATCTCTGGCGGGCCCGGGACAGGGGCTTGTCCTCTGTCCTGGTGCTTCTTGACCTCTCAGCGGCTTTCAATACCATCGACCATGGTATCCTTCTGTGCCGACTGGAGGGGCTGGGAGTGGGAGGCACTGTTCTCCAGTGGTTCTCCTCCTACCTCTCCGGTCGGTCGCAGTTGGTGTTAGTGGGGGGTCAGAGGTTGACCTCTAGGTTTCTCCCTTGTGGGGTGCCTCAGGGGTCGGTCCTCTCCCCCTGCTATTTAATATCTACATGAAACCGCTGGGTGAGATCATCCAAGGGCATGGGGTGAGGTATCATCAATATGCGGATGATACCCAGTTGTAAATCTCCACCCCATGTCCAGTCAACAAAGCAGTGGAAGTGATGTCCCGGTGCCTGGAGGCTGTTGGGGACTGGATGGGTGTCAACAAACTCAAACTCAACCCAGACAAGATGGAGTGGCTGTGGATATTGCCACCCAAGGACAATTCCATCTGTCCGTCCATTACCCTGGGGGGGGGAAACTATTGACAACTTGGGCATCCTCCTCAATCCACAGCTGACATTGGAACATCATCTTTCAGCTGTGGCGAGGAGGGCGGCCCTATTTGGACAGGGAGTCATTGCTCACAGTCACTCATGCCGTTTATTTATTTATTTATTTATTTATTTATTTATTTATTTATTTATTTATTTATTTATTTAATTAATTAATTTGTATGCCGCCCCTCTCCGCAGACTCGGGGCGGCTCACAACAAAGTGAAAAAAAACAATTTACAACAAATCTAAATTTCTACTAAAAACATTAAAAAAAAACCCATTTTCTAAACACACATACATACACACATACCATTCATAAATTGTATATGCCCAGGGGAGATGTCTCAGTTCCCCCATGCCTGACGACACAGGTGGGTCTTAAGGAGCTTATGAAAGGCAAGGAGAGTAGGGGCAGTTCTAATCTCCGGGGGGAGTTGGTTCCAGAGGGTCGGGACCGCCACAGAGAAGGCTCTTCCCCTGGGGCCCGCCAACCGACATTGTTTAGTTGACGGGACCCGGAGAAGACCCACTCTGTGGGACATAATCGGTCGCTGGGATTCGTGCGGCAGCAGGCGGTCTCGGAGATATTCTGGCCCAGTGCCATGAAGGGCTTTAAAGGTCATAAACCAACACTTTGAATTGTGACCGGAAGTTGATCGGCAACCAATGCAGATTGCGGAGTGTTGGTGAAACATGGGCATACCTAGGTAGGCCCATGACTGCTCTTGCAGCTGCATTCTGCATGATCTGGAGTTTCCGAACACTTTTCAAAGGTAGCCCCATGTAGAGAGCATTACAGTAGTCGAACCTCGAGGTGATGAGGGCATGAGTGACTGTGAGCAGTGAGTCCCGGTCCAGATAGGGTCGCAACTGGTGCACCAGGCGAACCTGGGCAAACGCCCCCCTCGCCACAGCTGAAAGATGTTTCTCTAATGTGAGCTGTGGATCGAGGAGGACGCCCAAGTTGCGGACCCTCTCTGAGGGGGTCAATAATTCCCCCCCCAGGGTAATGGAAGGACAGATGGAATTGTCCTTGGGAGGCAAAACCCCCAACCACTCCGTCTTATCCGGGTTGAGTTTGAGTCTGTTGACACCCATCCAGGCCCCAACAGCCTCCAGAAACCGGCACATCACTTCCACTGCTTCGTTGACTGGACATGGGGTGGAGATGTAAAGCTGGGTATCATCAGCGTACTGATGATACCTCACCCCATGCCCTTGGATTATCACCTCGAGGTTCGATTACTGCAACGCTCTCTACATGGGGCTACCTTTAAAAAGTGTTCGGAAACTCCAGATCGTGCAGAACGCGGCTGTGAGAGCCATTGTGGGGCTTCCCAGATTCGCCCACGTATCTACAACACTCCGTGGCCTGCATTGGCTGCCGATCAGTTTCTCGTCACAATTCAAAGTGTTGGTCATGACCTTTAAAACTCTACATGGCATTGGACCAGAGTACCTCCGGAACTGCCTGCTACTGCACGAATCCCAGCGGCCGATAAGGTCCCACAGAGTTGGCCTTCTCTGGGTCCCGTCGACTAAACAATGTTGTCTGGCGGGCCCCAGGGGAAGAGCCTTCTCTGTGGCGGCCACGGCCCTCTGGAATCAACTCCCCCCGGAGATTAGAACTGCTCCCACCCTCCTTGTCTTCCGTAAACTATATAAGACCCACCTATACCGCCAGGCATGGGGGATTTGAGACACCTTTCCCCCAGGCTTATTATAATTTATGTTTGGTATGTATGTGCTGTTTGGTTTTTAATTATGATAGCGTTTTTAGGGTTTTTTTTAATATTAGATTTGTGCCAGTATAATATTGTTTTTATCGTTGTTGTGAGCCGCCCCGAGTCTTCGGAAAGGGGCGGCATACAAATCTAATAAATTATTATTATTAATTAATTATTAAATCCCAGTGACCGGTTAGGTCCCACAGAGTTGGCCTTCTCCGGGTTCCGTTGACGAAACAATGTCGTCTGGCGGGACCCAGGGGAAGAGCCTTCTCTGTGTCGGCCCTGACCTTCTGGAATCAACTCCCTTGAAGATTAGGATTGCCCCCACCCTCTTTGCCTTTCATAAACTCCTTAAAACCCACCTCTGTCATCAGACATGGGGGAATTGATTCCCCTGGGCCGTTTCTGTTTTATGTATGGTTTATATGAGATGTATGATTGCTTTTTATACTAAGGGCTTTTAAATTGTTTTTTAATCATTGGATTTGTACTGTTTTATTGTTGTGAGTCGCTTCCAGTCTTCGGAGAGAGGTGGCATACAAATCTAATAACAACAACAACAACAACAACAACAATAACAACAACAACAACAACAATTACCTGATGTATGCCAGTGAGACTGGAACCGTATACAGTGATCCCCCGCTCGTTGCGAGGGTTCCGTTCCAGGACCCCCCGCAATGAGCGGGTTTTCGCGAAGTAGCGCTGCGGAAGTAAAAACACCATCTGCGCATGTGCAGATGGTGTTTTTACTTCCGCAGCGCTAGCGAGGAGCCGAAGATTGGGGGCGGCGCATGTGTTTTAAAACGTCCCCGCCGACATGGGGGGCTCGCTAGCACCCCCCTGAACCCCCAACCCGGGTTTGGGGGGGTGCTAGCGAGCCCCCCATGTCGGCGGGGATGTTTTAAAACACACGCGCCGCTTTCCAATGAGTCCCGAAGACAAACGGGGAAGTTTGACGTTTGTCTTCGGGACTCATTGGAAAGCGGCGCGTGTGTTTTAAAACATCCCCGCCGACATGGGGGGCTCGCTAGCACCCCCCGAACCCCCAACCCGGGTTTGGGGGGGTGCTAGCGAACCCCCCATGTCGGCGGGGACGTTTTAAAACACACGCGCCGCTTTCCAATGAGTCCCGAAGACAAACGCGGAAGTTTGAACTTCCCCGCTTTAGGAGTCAGCGGAGAACGGCGTGCCTGTTTTAAAACGATCGGAGCCGGCCGGCTCCGATCGTTTTAAAACAGGCGCGCCGTTCTCCGCTGACTCCTGGCGAACTTCCCGGGTGAAGGGCGGGCGAGCGGGTGCTGGGGGGGGCTTCGCCCTCCCGCCAGCAAGAGGGGGAAGACCCAGGGAAGCCGCCCAGCAGCTGATCTGCCCGACTCCATCTACGCATGCGTGCCCATAGAAAAAAGGGCACGCATGCGCAGATGGTGTTTTGACTTCCGGGTTCAAAAATCGCAAATTACCCTGTTCGCAATGGTTGGGGACGCAATAACCGGGGTATTACTGTATAGGAGGCATGCCAGGCAAATTGAACCACTTCCACACAACCCACCTCTGCAGACTTCTGAGGATCTGGTGGCAGGACAAGATGCCAAACAAAAAAGCCATCTCCAGAGCAGGCCTGCCTTGATGAAAGTCCAGACCCTACTGGGTCACACCCTACTGATGAAAGTCCAGACACTCTGGGCAGAGCATGCTACAAGGATGCCAGACTACTGTATCACTAAACAGTTCTTCTATGGTGAACTGTCTCAAGAAAAGCAATTGCATGGGGGACAAAGGAAGCAATACAAAACCATGCTGAAAGCCTGTCTCAAGTCCTTTAATATCAACACCACCTCCTGGGAAACTTCAGCACAAGATCAATTGACATGACGTACGCTGATCCACCAAGGCTGCCAGACATCTGAAGAGAGAAGAACAATCACAACACAAGAGAAGTGAGCGCTCCACAAAGCCAGAGCTGCAAATGCTGCAACAATGGTGCCCACACATGTCTGACTGACATGTGGCAGAACATTCTGTGCCCATGAAGGTCTTACCAGCCACCTGTGGACACATTGTGGACAGCCCACAATCCATTAGATGTCAAGGTCCTCTTCAAAAACAATGGGCGAACAACAACAATCCAACTAGATAACAGTATCAGTGCAAGATAAATCAGCCAGCAGACATTGTTTTTTAAGCTAATCACAATAAAGAAAAATTGGCAGCCTTTTGGATATTTCTGTAGATTTGTTCCTAATGTAACCAGGGAATTCTCCTTACCATAGTTCCCTCTAAGCTGAGCAGTGAGCAATCGCTCACTTAAAAATCATCATCAACTCAGAGTTTTCCAAACCTGCCCAGAAGCCAAGAGGAAAAGAGTGAGAGGGAAGGAGAGAGAGAGGAAGAGAGGAAGAGAGAGAAACAGATAGAAAAAAGAGAGGAAGGAAAAGAGAAAGAAAAAGAATGGGAGTAAGGAAGAGAGAAAGAAAATCAAAATCTAGTTTGAAACTAGCTCAACTATTTAAGTGGCATTTTGATATTGATAGTTGCCCTATTATGAGCTCACTGTTATAGACACACAGTATTTATCTATTTATTTATTTATTTATTTATTTATTTATTCATTCATTCATTCATTCATTCATTCATCCATCCATCCATTTATTTATTTATTTATTTATTTATTTATTTATTTATTTATTTATTTATTTATTTATTTATTTATTTATTCTGTGCCGCCCAATCCCGAAGGGACTGCCGCTCAGACAATATATTTTTCCAACCCCCCCCCCCAAAAAAAAAATTAGAGGGAACACTGCTCCTTACTCTACCAAACCAAGCAGAAAGTTAGCTAGAGTCCTGTTATTTAAAAGCATTGTAGGACAATGTAAAAACTGTTTTAGTCATTCCAGTTAGACAAGGGAATAAGCAATCTGATGGTGGCATATTGAGCATCTGTGATGAAAAGTTGAGCTTGGCGAATGAAAAGACTCTTCTGTTCAACTTGGAATTTAGTCTACATCAATTCATTTGATCTTCATGCATAGACACACACACATGAATGCACACAGAAAGAATTCAAGAGATCTGTGGCCTTCTAAGAAACCACAGCCGCAACTGATGGTTGAATGAAGCTATAGATAAAGAATTAAAGCTGAATCTTTTCTTTTGCTTTCAAAGAGAAGTTCTGGGCACTACAGAGACAACTGAAACCATAAATAATAGACAAAAGAAGTGTGAACCTTGACTTTCAATTGCAAAACGTAAAATGTGTTATTATTTGTTAGATTTTTTTAATGATTAATCTTTACAAATTTCTAAGAGTTTTAAGGAGAAAAATTAGCATTTGTTTATACAATATGGGAAGTTTAGTTTAGTTAGTTAGTTAGTTTATTTATTTGTCAAACAAGTATAGGAATTGTAGATTCTTATATTAAATAGTAAGCAGTGAAGGGCTGCTAACATTTTTACTACCACACTGTGGGCGTGGCTTATGCAGGATGCCCTGCATTTTTTTTCAACATCTTTCAGTGCAAATTGAGTGCTTTGGGGTGGAGCTCCATTTTTGCTACCCCACTGCATTTCCCCCTGTTTGGACAGTAGCCCACCCTGGTAGTAAGTAATGATAAAAGAAGACAATAGAACAGTGGGGCAAGGATGGTAGGCACAATGGTGCACTTATGCATGCCCCTTACAAACCTCTTAGAAAAGGGGAGAGGTCAACTGTAGGCAATCTGAGGTTAAAGATTTTGGAGTTTTGTAATGAAACCACAGAGTCAGGTAATTCGTTCCAGGTATTGATCACTCTATTGTTGGAATTCGTATTTTCTGCAATCTAGTTTGGAGTGGTTTACATTAAATTTGAATCTGTTACATGCTTGTGTGTTGTTATATTTTCTTTTGCTTTCAAAGAGAAGTTCTGGGCACTACACAGACAACTGAAACTATAAATAATAGACAAAAGAAGTGTGAACTTTGACTTTCAACTGCAAAACGTAAAATGTGTTATTATTTGTTAGATTTTTTTGATTATTAATCTTTACAAATTTCTAAGTGTTTTAAGGAGAAAATTAGCATTTGTTTATACAATATGGGAAGTTTAGTTTAGTTTAGTTTAGTTTAGTTAGTTAGTTACTTTAGGACCCAGATTGTGGGGGCAATAGGCTGGCTCTGTTAAAAAGTGCTATTGCTAACATGTTGTAAGCCACCCTGAGTCTAAGGAAAAGGGCAGCATAAAAATTGAATAAATAAATATATCATACTTCACAAAGAAAGAACATAAGAATTCAAAAATATATATTTGGTTGTTGTTTTCAACATTCCTCTATCTTGGTGCTACTTGATCCCTCAGCTGCTTTTGATACCATTGACCACGGCATCTTTCTGCAACACCTAAGGGAATTGGGAATGGGAGGCATTGTGATAGAATGGTTCTCCTCCTATCTTTCTGACTGGTTGCAGTCGGTGTTGGTAGGAGGACAGAGGTCAACCCCTAGGCCCCTCATCTGTGGGGTGCCTCAGGATTCCGTCTCCTCTCCTCTCCTATTTAACATCTATATGAAACTACTGGGTGAGATCATCCGAAGACACAGACAATATGCTCATAATACTCAGATATATATCCCCACTCCGTGTCAGTTCAGTGAAGCACTGGATATCAATCGCTCCAAACTTGACTGCAAAAAATACGACTTTAACAATCGAATTGTCGAAGCGTGGAACTCATTACCGGACTCAATAGTGTCAACCCCCAATCCCCTACACTTCTCCATTAAACTCTCCACGATTGACCTCTCCCGATTCCTCAGAGGCCAGTAAGGGGTGTATATAAGTGCACTGATGTGCCTATCGTCCCCTGTCCAATTCTCTTTTCTTACCTCTTTTATCTTATATATTCTCTCCTCTATATATATTCTCTTCCTATCCACTTCCCTTCTTTTTACTTCCTATCTTTATATATATATTCCTAATGTATATTCTCTCTCATATGTATTGTATATTGGACAAAGAATAAATAATAAATAATAATAAAATATGATGTGCCAGTGCCTGGAGGTTGTGATGGTCTAGATAGGAGTTAACAGGCTCGGACTTAACCCTGACAAAACTAAATAGCTGTAGGTATTGCCTCCAAAAGATTATATCGACTTTCCTTCCTTGGTTCTGGGGGAGGGGAATTACCCCCCCCCCCCAGAATGGGTTTTGCAATTTGACCTTTGCACAGGGTTCAACTAGTGCATTAATTGCAACCTTATTTGAATCAGGAAGCTCTTCTCATGGTCACACATGGTCCAGAATGTAGCCGTGCAAGCTGTTGTGGGTGCACCTAGGTACACCCACATTACACCAATCCTCCATGGATTGCACTGGCTCCCGATTGGTCTCCGGGTGCAATTCAAGGTGTTGGTCATTACCTTTAAAGCTTTATGTGGCTTAGGACCAGACTATCTTTGAGAACACCTTCAGTTGTACATACTCTTGATCAGTTGGAGGATGATGAAGATATTGAGGACTCAGATTCAGATAGTGTTTATGAAGTAGTGTGTGTGTGTGGGGGGTTACAGGTAGTAGAACAGGTGGTAGGCCAGCCACAGGATGGGGCTATGAGTTCAGGATCTAGCAAGGGAGAATCAGATGCACGCTGGGTTAATCCTAAATTCAGAAGAATTCAGAAACGTAGAGAGCAACGGTCTGAAAGAAGATATTAAGGAGAGGAATGGGTTAAATATTGTAGTGAGGTAATTGGCACATCAGGGGGCTAGTGGAGAAGAAGGGTGGAGTTTCAAGGTTGCCGAAAATAAATATGGAGGGGGTTTTTCTCCACCCTAACGTAAGCCAAAGTATTCAGAATTGCAGAAAAAACAATTGCTGCCAATCTGCCTTCCATTGAGGACCTGTATACTGCACGAGTCAAAAAGAGGACGGGTAAAATATTTACTGACCCCTCGCATCCTGGACACAAATTGTTTCAACTCCTACCCTCAAAACGTCGCTACAGAGTACTGCACACCAAGACAACTAGACACAAGAACAGTTTTTTCCCGAACGCCATCACTCTACTAAACAAATAATTCCCTCAAAACTGTCAGACTTTCTACTAAATCTGCACTTCTATTCTACTAGTTTTTCTCATCATTCCTATCACCCATTTCCTCCCATGTTGACTGTATGACTGTAACTTGTTGCGTATATCCTAAGATTTTTATTAATATTGCTTCTTCATTGCTTATTTGACCCCTATGACAATCATTAAGTGTTGTATCACATGATTCTTGACAAATGTATATTTTATTTTATGTACGTTGAGAGCATATGCACCAAGACAAATTCCTTGTGTGTCCAATCACACTTGGCCAATAAAAATTATATTCTATTCTATTCTATTCTATTTAGTCAGAATGACTGTTTTTTATAGCTATGTAGTTAGGAAATGAATCTTGTCTAAGTTAAGCAGGAAAAAGAATGTGAGGAATGTGGCTAGAAGAGAGATAATGGACCGATTGATGTCGGAAATGTGTTGAAGTACAAGAGAGCAGAGAAATAAATGGAATTGCTTTATTCATGAAATGATGCGTTTAATGATAGTTATTTGTAATTACTAAACTTCTACCAGAAACCAGAACACCTTCTACCACATAACTCCTAGTGACCAAAAAGGGCTCAAAGAGTTGGTCTTCTCTGGGTCCTGTCAGCTAAACAGTGTCAGCTGGTAGGTCTGTGGAGGAGGGCCTTCTCTGTGGCTGCTCTGACTCTCTAGAATCAGCTACTTCCTGTGATCCGAACTGCCCCCACCCTACTGGATGTGTGAAAAACTGTAAAGACCTGGCTTTTCCGGCAGGCCTGGGGCCATTGATCTGGTGGTGTACCATCAAGATCCAGCCATATATGGTAAATTTTGGTTGTGAGCCGTCTAGGGTCCCTAGAGAGATAGGTGGCGTACAAATTGAATAAATAGATAACAATCCATGTTTTGCAAATGTTTTCTGAAGCAAAGGTTAAGAAGGGCTCCCTGCATGATTCACACCATTTTTAGCACAAATGGCTTTTAATTTTACTCTTACTTTCAAAAGAAAAAAACATTTAAAAGTTGGCAGCTTAACAAGCTACGGACTGAATGTAGGGAAAGCAGGCAAAAATGGTGACATGTGTCAGCTGATAGGATGACAGAGAGTGGTGGTATTAAATGTTGACTGGCTCAGATTTTTAAATGTGACCACAGGATGCTGCAGAAACTATAAGTTCAGGATTGGCCAAAATTCCATTGTTGCAGCATCACAAGTTTGGACAGTCATTGAATGAATAGATACTATGTGAGGACTATATATATTTATATTGGTTGCTTATATTGGGTTCACATTAGGCATTTATCCCTGTCAAAGAAATTTGTTTTCATCTCTTGATGTAAGGAGCAGAAAGAACACAATTTTTCTATTTATAGGTAGAAAAGAAGACACTGAATTGGCAAGAAAGATTTTTAAGCTGAGACATAAAACCAAATCTAAGTCCTACACACTAAGTGTTGGATCACATGCTGTCAAATACTCTGAGAAAGCATAATTAGGTAAATCAAAAATAATGTGATTCACGGATTTAATCACTGACAAATAATTGCAAAACAAAACGAATAAAACAGTATCTGCTGGGTTTGCTCTTTCATTTAGTGGATTATTATTATTTTTGGGGGGAGACTGCGCATATTTTTTGAAGTGTGACTGCTATTTAAAAAGAATAATATCTCTGTTCATCAGGAATTAAAATACCAAGCACAAAATTTGCTTGGCTCTTTCCTTGCTATCCAATTTATACCTATTTAAGTTTAATGTTGAGAAAGCACTCATAGAATGACTTCTTTCTTTGAGCAAAATGGCAAACTTTGTATGTTTCACATTTTCTCATTGGTATTTAGTCCTGGCTGCCATTGCAAGGATTATTACATTTATATAATAACTAGGATATAAGGATTGTTTTTAAACAGAACAGTATTTCTCACCTCCTATCTTATACCTTATTTTCATTAAACCAAAAGGCTTTAACACATGAATGGACTTTCAGAGCCAACTATAAATAGTAGATTCTGAATTAAATTAAACGTCTACAAAATTTGGTTGAAATGTCAAACAATGAACACTTACTACTATCCAAAGATATTCTAATAGCCTAACCTTTAAACTTTTGGTGTGTCTTAGAATAGATTATCTTCTGTACTTGAAAATAACTTTTGCTACTCTCCTCAAAGAACTGTTGTTTGAAATACAAAGTGAAGACCTTCAGTTTATCATCCATCTTTGCAGAAACGTTTTTGGGAAGTTTAGTTATCATTCAAACACAAGATAGCAAAAAGCAAGGGAGTCCTTCATTTCTGAAAGAAAGATTTCTAACATTTAAAATAATTTTCTTTCAATGCTAATATAAAATAGACCTGCTCCTTATGATATCCTGATCAGCTCTGCTTAAGATTGTAGCTTTTCTTCCTTAAAGGATATAAAATTGAACATCGATAGAAAAAGTTTAGTTAGAACACTACCAGAGAATGAGAAGATCCCAATCCAATTAATTTTAAAACTAATTAATCTAAAAACCCAATAATATTAATTGCTGAAGAGACGGAGTAACGACTCGGACACCAGAGCTGGATTTAAACTTGGGTCATTTTTATTATAATAAATTTGCATAATTTATTAATTAAATTAGCATAAATTAGCATAATTTGCATAATCAACATACTTAACTATGACCCGGAACCAAATGGACCTGCAGGGTCAAACAAACACTTCCGGGGCGGAAATGACGTAAAAGGTCAACATTCCTGGGCAACTATGGGCGTAATCGATGCTGGTCCAGGTGAGGGACCTCTCCCTCACCTGAGACCCTTCCATACACTCGCATGAGGGGGGTCCCGCCGGCTCACCCCTACCCTGGGACTTCAATAGCGGGACCCAAAGACAGGTTCCCCCCAAGTGCGCAGGTAGCACCCACCATGGTCTTGGAGAGAACCTGTCAATCATCCCCAAAGATGCCCAAGGGAGAACGCGCAGTTGCTGAAACCACCCAGATTTCCGCCCCTAACCTGCCTACCCAATGACCAGAGGTAAGCCAATTAACCTAATTAAATGCCAACACCCCCTAACCGCCCATCCATCTCCCCAGTGTGGAATGGGCGAAAAAACAGCCTGGCCTAATGGGCGAGGCTGCAAAAAATTCCCATTCGGCCCCCGCAGGCGACCCCGAAGCACACTGCAAAATAGGGAAGGGCGGGTGGGTGTCTGCTCAGGCACCAGGTCCGGGCGAAAAGGCTCTCTTCCCGGCCTGCTGTCCCTTAAATAGGGCCAGCAGGCCCCGCCCGGACCCGACGTCATGCCCAGCCACGTGGGCAGGGCATTCTCGGCCGAAATCTCGCCTCGCGAGATTTCGGCCGAAACCAAGATGGCGGCCGCCATCGGGAGGGCCCGAGTCTGCCGGCCCTCCAGCAAAAGCGCCGGGAAGCCGGTGAGTCGGCCGGCGATATTGCTGAAGAGACGGAGTAACGACTCGGACACCAGAGCTGGATTTAAACTTGGGTCATTTTTATTATAATAAATTTGCATAATTTATTAATTAAATTAGCATAAATTAGCATAATTTGCATAATCAACATACTTAACTATGACCCGGAACCAAATGGACCTGCAGGGTCAAACAAACACTTCCGGGGCGGAAATGACGTAAAAGGTCAACATTCCTGGGCAACTATGGGCGTAATCGATGCTGGTCCAGGTGAGGGACCTCTCCCTCACCTGAGACCCTGCCATACACTCGCATGAGGGGGGTCCCGCCGGCTCACCCCTACCCTGGGACTTCAATAGCGGGACCCAAAGACAGGTTCCCCCCAAGTGCGCAGGTAGCACCCACCATGGTCTTGGAGAGAACCTGTCAATCATCCCCAAAGATGCCCAAGGGAGAACGCGCAGTTGCTGAAACCACCCAGATTTCCGCCCCTAACCTGCCACGGAGCGGGGGTCAGATCTCTATCTTGGCCCCCCGACTCCCCCCTCTATCTGCGCCAGCTCACGCAGAGACCTCTGCAGGTCCTGTAAGAAAATGGCGTTCCCCTGTTCTGACAGGTGAACGCCATCGGCCCGGTAAAGCCACGGCCGATCTACAGTGATGAGGGGATGGGCAACTACAATCCCCCCTAATTCTTTGACAGTCTTTCCCACGGCCTTATTCACCCTACGTCTAACCCGGTGGATGGCCCTAAGGGAAATGGCGTCCCTCCAAACGATCCTTGGAAGGATCTCTGACCACACCACTTGCGTGGTGGGCCACAACGTGCGAAGCCGCCGCAGGTCTTCGCGCGCCTGGACGATCAACGGTAGACCGCCAAGCAGGCATAGGTCATTGCCACCAAGGTGCAAGACCAGCCATCTGGGTGCGGCTATGGGCTGCCGACCACCCAGTCCCATCTGGGCGCGACCCTGGGTAGCCGCCCGCCCAGCAGCGCCGGGTACCGCCCTGAGATGCTGCGTACCCAGCAGCGTCGGTAGGAGGCCCTCCCACCGCATACCCCTCCGGCCCATCCAAACAACATTGACCCACCGTCCCAACGACAGCTGGGTCCCGATGGCACTTCTGGCAGCTGAGCGGCCGGCCCAGAAGACCATGCTGTGGCCACACAGCAGCGCCGTCGGTTTCTGCCTGGACTGGGAACCTGGAAGAGGACACACACAGAGAGGTTACCTAGCCTAAACCCTGCCCCGGATCCTCAGCGGGCCTAACATAACCCAAATATGCCGCTGACCGCCAGCGGCCGATCTCCTGAATCCGTTGGGCCGGGAGACCAGAAAGTGCCGCGCTAGTGGCGGCGCCAATACGGAACGAATGCGTTCCATAACCGGCGGGATCCATGCCTACCTGAGACATAGCCTTAGACACTATCGCCCAGAATTGATACCGGGTCAGGGGGGAACCATCCTGGTGTATAAAAAGGTACCCATGCCCTGACCCCCGCAAAACACAAAATTGCTGCAAAGCAGCCACCGGGCAAACAGACTTATCGGTGGCTGCACTAAGTTCAAGTCTAACCCCTCTGTGTAACTGATCTGTCTTGGAGTGTCTCACCAAAAGGGAGACACCCCCCTGTCTAAAGGACAGATCAGCGAGCTGGAAGGCGCGGAGCGACAAGTCAGACTGCGAGGAGGCCATTGCCTCGCTGACCCTGAGGGCCCCGAAAAACATAACACAAGTCGCTGCCCTGAACAGCCGAGCCTCATAAGGAGAGGCGCACAGACTGCCAAACGTCTGATTAATCAGAGACAGCTGCTGAACCGTCAGGGCCCGACGAGCGTCAGCGGGAAACCCCTGTCGCTCCCTCACCCAACCTTCCAGCATCTTCCGGATGCGAAAATCACCCGTAAAATCACCAAACCCCCCCGCCTTGGACAGAAAGGCGAGGCCGGCTAACCTAGCCCTGATAGTCCTCACTGAAAGGCCACGCCCCTTCAGCAGGACACAGAATTCAGCTAGGTGCTCAACCGGGGCAGGCCAGCAATCAGGGTAACCCTTACCCAGCCTGAAATCCCCAAACTCCTTACCTGCACGCTGATAAGCTCGCAGGGTACTAGGAGCTACCGATAAAGCGATCGCCCTGGAGGCCTCATCTCTCCAGCTCTCTAGAGCCCGCCCAGGCTCCACAGGTGGGCTGGAAACACCTCCGGCGACTCTCGGGCCCACGGGGCCAGGGTCCGAAACCTGGACAACTGACCACGGGACAAGGCGTCAGCCACCCCGTTATCTAAACCAGGGACGTGCCTAGCCAAAAACAAGGCGTTCAAAGACAAGGACCTGTGCACAAAATGGCGGACAAGCCGCATCACCCTGTCACTCTTAGAGGACAGGGCGTTCACAACATGGACAACCGCTAGATTGTCACACCAAAAATGCACAGTCTTATCCCTGAACTGCTCCCCCCAGAGCTCTAAGGCCACTATTAAGGGGAAAAGCTCCAAAAAGGTTAAGTCCTTAACCAATGAACAGGCACTCCATTCCGGAGGCCATGCCGACCAGCACCACTGGTCACCTAACACTACCCCAAAACCGCAAGTCCCTGCGGCGTCGGAACACAGCTGCAGCTCCGCTTCCAAAAGAAGCTCCTGCCGCCAAAACGACAACCCGTTAAAACGTTCCAAAAACTCCCGCCACACGCAGAGGTCAGCCCTGACCCCTGCACATAAGCGGGTACGATGGTGGGGCAAACTCAGCCCCTTCATCGCATCATACAACCGGCGAGAAAAAGCCCTACCGGGCACCACTACCCGACAGGCAAAATTAAGAATCCCAGCCAACTCCTGGAGCTGCCGAAGAGTAACCTTCCTGCAGCCCAGGACCGCCTCAAGTTTGGACCTGATCTTAATCAACTTATCCAGGGGCAATCTGGAAGATTGCTCCACTGAATCCAATTCAATACCCAGGAAGGTAATCCTGGTGGCAGGGCCTTCGGTCTTCTCGGAGGCTAAAGGCACCCCCAATTGAGCACAAAGGGCTTCGAAGTCCCGCATCAAAGCAAAGCATTGCTCAGATTGCGCAGGCCCGGCCACCAAGAAATCATCAAGGTAATGAACGACAGACCCCAGGCCACTCCGCCTCCTGAGCACCCACTCGAGGAAGGTACTAAAGCTCTCAAAGAGGGAGCAGGAAATAGAGCAGCCCATCGGCAATGCCCTATCCACATAAAACCCACCTTCGAAATGGAAGCCCAGCAGCTCGAAGTCGCCTGGGTGAATGGGGAGGAGCCGAAATGCCGACTTAATGTCGCATTTACCCATAAGGGCTCCCACCCCACACTCCCTAACCATAGCCACGGCCGCATCAAAGGATGCGTACCGGACGGAACAAAGCTCGTCAGGAATGAAGTCATTCACTGACTCCCCTTTTGGAAAAGACAAATGGTGAATCAATCTAAATTCACCACTCGCCTTTTTGGGGACCACACCTAAGGGGGACACACGAAGATTCGGAAAGGGCGGCTCCGGGAAGGGCCCAAGGACCCTGCCCTCAGCCACCTCCTTTCGAATCTTAGCCCGTACAATGTCTTCATGCCCGACAACCGACCTGAGGTTGTCGGACATGAAGGCCCTCCTAATACCCACATAAGGGATCCTAAATCCCTCAGAGAAGCCCCTCAAGAGCAACTCGGCTCTCGGGCGAGGGTGGTAGTCGATCAACCAACCCTCTAGCACAGAAACATTAATTGGGCTGGGCCCCTTTTCCCCCAGCTGGTGGGGGAGGTTTTCCTGGACCCCCGCCCTTCTTCTCCGCCCCCTTCTTGGGGCGGGGACAGACTGAAGCTGCATGGGACCCCCCACAATTCCCGCAGGCATGCTTGTATTTACAAAAGGGATGAAAACACGCCCCTTTTGCAGCAAACTCATGACAAGCGGGCGAGGCCCCCTTGCCAGCCACACCAGGAGTCGCCTTGGCCGGCGAAGCCGCGCCGGGCTCCTCCTCCATAAAGTGCCCACTATCCGTGCGCTCACACCCTTCCTTCCCGGACATATGCGTGGCCCGGAACCACAGGTCCGGGACCACCATATCCCACGGCAAGTTGGGCTCCACAGACATCCTCATGCGGAAACCCTTATCATAATGGCGCCAGATGGTGCCCTTATATTCAAAATGGGCCCTGGCGATTAAGTCTATATACTTAAACATGGCAGAGGCCATAGCCGGCTGCCGTTGGATCACTACCGACCCATAGGTAAGAAAGGCATACAGCCATGAGCTGAAGCATTTCGTTACCTTGGTCTTCTTCGTTTTCTCCCCCGGGACGATCTCCTTCTCCTGTTTGGGAACCTCACGGTTCAACAGCGAAAAGAGATCCACGTACTCGCCCCGCCAAATAGCCTCCTTGACCGACGGGTGAAGGTGGCAACCTAGAGGGGTGGATGGAAGCCCGCACGGTATGGCCCCCGCTTTAATACAAGCGAAGGGGTCCCACACCGAGTTGGCCGCCACACCAAAAACACCCGCCCCATGGGGATAGGGGAAAACCGGGAGCGGGGGCATGACAGGAGGGGCCGGAGGAACCCACCCCCCTGCCCCGGACACCGCTGGTGTCCCCACAGGACCCGTCCCAGACACCGTAGCAGCGCTGGCCGCCGGCGGCCCCGGAGGAGGTACCGGCGGAGCCCACACCTGCCCACAGGTGCCCGCGGGGGACCCCAAAAAGCTGGACCCACTCCCGACCCCCGCCGGGGGAAAACCCGGGGCGGGGGGAGGAAGAAAAGACAGGGATGTGTTGTGTGGTGCAGCCTCACCTGCCCCGTACGGGGTTGAAGACATCCACGGGGGGCCCAATGGTGCGGGGCCCGGGAAAGCCGCCATCGGCCCTGCCGGGGCCTGCCGTCCGAACGGAGCCGGCTGCCCAGCCTGGGCCGCCGCCGGCTCCCTCCCCAACGCTGCGGGCACTTGGTTGCTGGCCGCTCCGGGGACTGCACCGCTCCTCCACTGCTCGAGCTCATCGAGCCTCTCCAACACCCTGGCCCAAGACAAAGCAGGAGAAATATCAGTTTGAGGGGCAGGAGGCAACGAGACCACCCCCCCCTGGTCAGGGACCACCCCCGCAGTCCCCTCCCTGCTGGCCCGGGCCCGGGCAGAAGGCCTAAGGGCCCTTCTGGGTCGCACCGCTGGCGGAGCCATCGGAGTAGAGGCAGGCCTCTTCTTAGGAGCCATCACCCTGCTCCTTGTATGCAATGAGCCAATAAAACTAGGCCACAACCCACCGCCCGGGTGGCAGGCCCAACTCCCCCAACGCAGGGCCCAACCTAGAGCCTAAGCCCCAGCAACCCTTCACCCCCTTTATTGGGAATAATACTAATGATAGATATATGACACAGTATTAATTGATTGATATCCCCCAAATGGCAAGCCTCCCTGCGCAGGCAGGCCTCAAAGGCCTGTAATCCAACCTCCCAAGACCGGGGGCCCAGACAAAACACCCCCCAGCACGCCCTCCTCCCAGCCGGGAGGAGGTTACCAGTCCCCCTCGGGCCCGAGGGGGATCCTGAATACTGCAGCCACGCGAAGAGAGGATAAGGCCACACGTCGTCCTGCTAGGAGAAGAGCCAGATAACCTCGTTGCGCAACGAGCACAGCACTTTTCGCCCCCTCGGCAGGCCACAAAATGGCGGCCGCGACACGAGGGAGACCCAAAATGGCGGCCGAGCAGCACCCAAGAAGTGTCTGCTCAGGCACCAGGTCCGGGCGAAAAGGCTCTCTTCCCGGCCTGCTGTCCCTTAAATAGGGCCAGCAGGCCCCGCCCGGACCCGACGTCATGCCCAGCCACGTGGGCAGGGCATTCTCGGCCGAAATCTCGCCTCGCGAGATTTCGGCCGAAACCAAGATGGCGGCCGCCATCGGGAGGGCCCGAGTCTGCCGGCCCTCCAGCAAAAGCGCCGGGAAGCCGGTGAGTCGGCCGGCGATATTATCTCAGGGACCGCCTTCTGCTGCATGAATCCCAGAGACCAGTTAGGTCACACAGAGTGGGCCTTCTCTGGGTCCCGTCAACTAAACAATGTCGTTTGGCAGGGCCTAGGGGAAGAGCCTTCTCTGTGGCAGCCCCGGCTCTCTGGAACCAACTCCCCCTGGAGATTAGAATTGCCCCCACCCTCCTTGCCTTTCGTAAGCTCCTTAAAACCCACCTCTTCCATCAGGCATGGGGGAACTGAGATATTCTTTCTCCCTAGCCCTTTACAATTTATGCATGATATGTTTGTTTGTATGTATGTTTGGTTTTACAATAAAGGTTTTTTAGTTGTTTTAGTATTGGATTTACATGCTGTTTTTTATTACTGTTGTTAGCCGCCCCGAGTCTACGGAGAGGGGCGGCATACAAATCCAATAAAATAAATAAATAAATAAATAAATTAAAAATCAATCATTACTATTCATACAATAGTAATCCTTTCTCATGCCTGAGGACAGTAAGTAAACATAAAAGACTAGGGAAGAGTTTTCAAGGCTGTCTGCTGGTATTTGATTGTTCCTACAAGTCTTCCAATATCTTCTCCATAGAGGTAGACATTTGCCTTTTTCCAAACTGAAGGTGTAAAATCCAAGGGCCAACGACTACAGATCTTGAATATCGGTTGTTAACATGTGGATGTTTTAAAAATGGGAATAATCACATTAATAGTACATCATTTTTATTTCAAATTGAAATCATTTCAGTCCCTCAATCCAGGCCCTGCTCTATTCCAGGATGCCACTCAAAGCTTTTTCAATCTGCAGTTTGATAATATTGAAGAGCTCTAGCCTGGATGTGGAGGTAGAAGATGGATAGTCACATTTGGCTGTAGCACAAAGAAAAATTAGCAACAAAATAATTAAAATTAGAATTAACAAACTGAAATGTACAGATATCACAAAAGCAATCTGTATATCCCGATTGCATGAACTGAGTTTTGAGCTAAGTATGAGGTCAGTCAGAATGGCAGTGATTTTGAGTTGGGTACTAGTTTGGAATTTTGGGATTATATGTTAGAGGTTCTTGCCTTGAAATAGCTGCCAGGAGGACTTACCTAGTTATAAGATGAGTGAAATGGAGGGAGTGGCTAAAAGAATAAAGCACCTAATGACTAGAAATCAGCCTTCTGATTTCAGAATCCAAATTCAGTGTTGCAAAGCTATATGTTAAAAGCTAATATTTGGTTTTGCAATATGCCAGGTTCATATTGATTTTTTAATTAATTTAAAATGAAGCTTTTAAAACATCATATGGGGTAAGGACCCTAGTGGTCATATCGTATCTCAGACATTTAACACCCTTGAAAATGTCCAAAGATGCATCACCAGAAGAGCCCTTCACTCCTCCACTTGAAGCAGAATACCCTACAAGACTAGACTTTCAATCCTGGGCCTAGAAAGCTTAGAACTAAGATGCCTTAAACAAGATCTAAGTATTGCCCACAAGATCATATGCTGCAACGTCCTGCCTGTCGGCGACTACTTCAGCTTCAACCACAACAACACAAGAGCACACAACAGATTTAAACTTAATATTAACCGCTCCAAACTTGACTGTAAAAAATATGACTTCAGTAACCGAGTTGTCGAAGCGTGGAACTCATTACCGGACTCCATAGTGTCATCCCCAAACCCCCAACACTTTACCCTTAGATTATCTACGGTTGACCTATCCAGATTCGTAAGAGTCTTCGGAGAGGGGCGGCATACAAATCTAATAAATAATAATAATAATAATAATAATAATAATAATAATAACAACAACAACAACAACAACAATAATAATAATAATAGTAAGGGGCGAGTACAAGTGCACTAGAGTGCCATCTGTCCCCTGTCCTATTGCTCTCCTATATCTCCTATACTTTTCTTCTATTCCTATATCTCTTCTTCTATTCTTCCATTGATATGTTCTATTATTATATCTTCTTTTCTATTCTTTCTTAGATATATTTTACTATGAGTATCTCCTCTATAACCTTCATCATGTATTTTACCCACTAAAACCCTCATTGTGTATTGCACAAAATAAATAAATAAATAAAAATAAAACACTGCTGCCATTTCATTCATATAGTAGTCGTGGTCATCTACCATGATTAGAAGGCAGCTCATATTCCATGTCTTATTTCTAAAACCGCCTAAGACTCCTTGGGTTGCATCTGCAAATTCAGCTCAAAGACAGCCTGACCACTGCAATAGAAGCACATTGGATGGAAGATATTGCATGGCCTTATGATTAGGTGTTCCTTTTATTGATCAGCTGTTGAAAAACAGAGGCTGCCCACATCCTGTGTTGGGTAATCAGCCCCACAGCTTTTATCTCCAAAGACGCCATAATGTCTGTCACTCCTGAGAACTTGGGTTCCTAACAGCTGTCTGGTGGCTCAAATTAAGTAAAACTGACAAGGTGGTAGGTTGCAGGCTTGTTTATGACGCCAAAAGCCAGGCTGTCAGCATTCTCACCCAAAGATAATATACTATCACAGAATTCCAGGCTGCTGCTGCCACCTTTCCTATCATATTTACTTTGGAATAGGATTTTTTTTTTTTTTGCTGATTATTTGTTGAGCTGATAAATCCATAATATTCTTTATGGAATGAGTAAGGCTGAAATCCATTATCTTTCTATCTATAGGGAGTGAACCTCAGGGAATTCTGTGGAAATTTCAGGTGAAAAGAGCCTGAATTGTTTTCCAACGTAAGTATCTTAAGTTACCATAGGATCTTCAACATATGTTCACAATAACTTTACCTTTTGGCAGGAAAGGTAATTTTTCAAAACTGAAGTAACAATTGTGTAGATCACTGTTTTGAACCTGTTTAGATATTTACCATCTATCAATGCTTGAAATATCTGACATTATTTTTCATGTTGAAGATAAATAATTTTATAAATAGTAATTTGAATCCTTTCTCCCAACAACTGCCAAATCTTTGCACAAAACAGTATATTTTGAATTTTAAACCTGTATTTTGAAGCCCTGGACTACAATAATAAGCTTTAAAAGACTTGGGGAGAGGGGTAGCTCCTACAGCTTGCTATATCGCCGGCTGACTTACCGGCCCCACGGCGCTGTTGCGGAAGGGCCGGGCAGACTCGGACCCTTCCGATGGCGGCCGCCATCTTGTTTTCGGCCGAAATCTCGCGAGGCGAGATTTCGGCCGAGAATGCCCTGCCCACGTGGTCGGGCATGACGTCGGGTCCGGGCGGGGCCTGCTGGCCCTATTTAAGGGACAGCAGGCCGGGAAGACAGCCTTTTCGCCCGGACCTGGTGATCAGAGCAGACACTTGCTGGGTGCTGCTCGGTCGCCATTTTGGTTCCCCTCGTGTCGCGGCCGCCATTTTGTGGCCTACCGAGGGGGCGAAAAGTGCTGTTAACTGCGGAGGATCTCTGCGTTTTGGAGCTGCTTGCTGCAATCCCCCTCGGGCCCGAGGGGGACTGGTAACCTCCTCCCGGCTGGGAGGAGGGCGCGGTGGGGGGCATTTGGGCTGGGGCCCCTGGTCTTGGGAGGTTTGGGAGGCCTGATTGCGGGCCTCTAGGGCCTACCTGCAGTGAGGCTTGCTGCCAGCGCCCGAGTTTAATAACAACTTAAAGGGGCACGGGGGTCTAGCGGGGTTTTTTCCCCTTTACAGCACCAGGCCCTAGGTAGGGCCCAGCGGGTGTGTCCTTTGCCCCACTCAGGCAGTGGGTTCGGTCCTAGTTCGTTTTGGGGGTTGCTCCCTGCACACGTGGGTAAAGTTGGGATGGCTCCTAAAAAGAGGCCTGCCACTGCCCCTATGGCTCCGCCGGCTGCGCGCCCCAGGAGGGCCCTTAGGCCTTCTGCCCGGGCTTGGGCCAGTAGGGAAGGGACTGCGGGGGTGGTCCCTGAGCAAGGGGGGGTGGTCTCGTTGCCTCCTGCCCCTCAACCTGATCTTTCTCCTGCCGTGTCTTGGGCCAGGGTGTTGGAGAGGCTCGACGAGCTCGAGCAGTGGAGGAGCGGTGCGGTCCCCGGAGCGGCCATCGATCAAGTTCCCGCGGCGTTGGGGAGAGATCCGGCGGCGGCCCAGGCTGGGCAGATGACTCCGTTTGGACGACAGGCCCCGGCAGGGCCAATGGCGGCTTTTCCGGGCCCTGCAACATTGGGCCCCCCGTGGATGTCATCGACCCCGTACGGGGCAGGTGAGGCTGCACCACACACTACACCACTGTCCTTTCTTCCGCCCCCCGCCCCGGGTTTTCCCCCGGCGGGGGTCGGGAGTGGGTCCAGTTTTTTGGGGTCCTCCGCGGGCACCTGCGGGCAGGTATGGGCACAGCCGGTTTCTCCTCCGGTGCCGCCGGCGGCCGGCACTGCTCCGCTGCCCGGGACGGGTCCTGCGGGGATACCTGCGGTGCCAGGTGCAGGGGGGTGGGTCCCCCCGGCCCCTGCTGTCATGCCCCCGCTCCCCGTGTTGCCCTACCCCCACGGTGCGGGAGTTTTTGGCGTAGCGGCCAACTCGGTATGGGACCCGTTCGCTTGTATTAAAGCGGGGGCCATACCTTGCGGGCTGCCGTCCACCCCTCTAGGATGCCACCTTCACCTGTCAGTCAAGGAGGCTATTTGGCGGGGTGAATACGTGGATCTTTTTTCGCTTTTGAACCGAGAGGTTCCTAAGCAGGAGAAAGAGATTGTCCCGGGGGAGAAAGCGAAGAAGACCAAGGTAACGAAATGCTTCAGCTCCTGGCTGTATGCTTTTCTTACGTATGGGTCTGTGGTGATACAACGGCAGCCGGCTATGGCCTCTGCCATGTTTAAGTATATAGACTTGATTGCTAGGGCCCACTTCGAATATAAGGGCACCATATGGCGCCATTATGATAAGGGTTTCCGTATGAGGATGGCGGTCGAGCCTAACTTGCCATGGGATATGGTGGTCCCGGACCTGTGGTTCCGGGCCACGCATATGTCTGGAAAGGAAGGGTGTGAGCGTACGGATAGTGGGCACTTCATGGAGGAGGAGCCTGGCGCGGCTTCACCGGCCAAGGCGACTCCTGGTGTGGCTGGCAAGGGGGCCTCGCCCGCTTGTCATGAGTTTGCTGCAAAAGGGGCGTGTTTTCGTCCCTTTTGTAAGTACAAGCATGCTTGCGGGAATTGTGGGGGGTCCCATGCAGCTTCAGTCTGTCCCCGCCCCAAGAAAGGGGCGGAGAAGAAGGGCGGGGGTCCAGGAAAACCTCCCCCACCAGCTGGGGGAAAAGGGGCCCAGCCCAATTAATGTATCTGTGCTCGAGGGTTGGTTGTTCGACTACCACCCTCGCCCGAGAGCCGAGTTGCTCTTGAGGGGCTTCTCCGAGGGATTTAGGATCCCTTATGTGGGCGTTAGGAAGGCTTTCATGTCCGACAACCTCAGGTCGGTTGTCGGACATGAGGACATTGTGCGGGCTAAGATTCGAAAGGAGGTGGCTGAGGGGAGGGTCCTTGGGCCTTTCCCGGAGCCGCCCTTTTCGAATCTTAGAGTGTCCCCCCTGGGGGTGGTCCCCAAAAAGGCGAGTGGTGAATTTAGGTTGATTCACCATTTGTCTTTTCCAAAAGGGGAGTCAGTGAATGACTTCATTCCTGACGAACTTTGTTCAGTCCGGTACGCATCTTTTGATGCGGCCGTGGCCATGGTTAGGGAGTGTGGGGTGGGAGCCCTTATGGGTAAATGCGACATTAAGTCGGCATTCCGGCTCCTCCCCATTCACCCAGGCGACTTCGGGCTTCTGGGCTTCCATTTTGAAGGTGGGTTTTATGTGGACAGGGCTTTGCCTATGGGCTGCTCTGTTTCCTGCTCCCTTTTTGAGAGCTTCAGTACCTTCCTGGAGTGGGTGCTCAGGAGGCGTAGTGGCCTGGGTTCAGTCGTTCATTACCTTGATGATTTCTTGATGGCCGGGCCGGCGCACTCGGAGCAATGTTTTGCTTTGATGCGGGACTTCGAAGCCCTTTGTGCTCAATTGGGGGTGCCTTTAGCCCCCGAGAAGACCGAAGGCCCTGCCACCAGGATTACCTTCCTCGGTATTGAATTGGACTCAGAGGAGCAATCTTCCAGATTGCCCCTGGATAAGTTGATTAAAATTAGGAGCAAGCTTGAGGCGGTCTTGGGCTGCAGGAAGGTTACTCTTCGGCAGCTTCAGGAATTGGCCGGGATCCTTAATTTTGCCTGTCGGGTAGTGGTGCCAGGCAGGGCTTTTTCTCGCCGGTTGTATGATGCGATGAAGGGGCTAAGTTTGCCCCACCATCGTACCCGCTTATGTGCAGGGGTCAGGGCTGACCTCTGCATGTGGCGGGAGTTTTTGGAACGTTTTAACGGGTTGTCTTTCTGGCGGCAGGAGCTTCTTTTGGAAGCGGAGCTGCAGCTGTGTTCCGACGCCGCAGGGACTTGCGGTTTTGGGGTAGTTTTAGGTGACCAGTGGTGCTGGTCGGCATGGCCTCCGGAATGGAGTGCCTGTTCATTGGTTAAGGACTTGACCTTTTTGGAGCTTTTCCCCTTAATAGTGGCCTTAGAGCTCTGGGGAGAGCAGTTCAGGGATAAGACTGTGCATTTTTGGTGTGACAATCTAGCGGTTGTCCATGTTGTGAACGCCCTGTCCTCTAAGAGTGACAGGGTGATGCGGCTTGTCCGCCATTTTGTGCACAGGTCCTTGTCTTTGAACGCCTTGTTTTTGGCTAGGCACGTCCCTGGTTTAGATAACGGGGTGGCTGACGCCTTGTCCCGTGGTCAGTTGTCCAGGTTTCGGACCCTGGCCCCGTGGGCCCGAGAGTCGCCAGAGGTGTTTCCAGCCCACCTGTGGAGCCTGGGCGGGCTCTCGAGAGCTGGAGAGACGAGGCCTCCAGGGCGATCGCATTATCGGTAGCTCCTAGCACCCTGCGTGCTTATCAGCGTGCAGGTAAGGAGTTTAGGGATTTCAGGCTGGGTAAGGGTTACCCCCATTGCTGGCCTGCCCCGGTTGAGCACCTAGCTGAATTTTGTGTCCTGCTGAAGGGGCGTGGCCTTTCAGTTAGGACTATCAGGTCTAGGTTAGCCGGCCTCGCCTTTCTGTCCAAGGCGGGGGGGTTTGGTGATTTTTCGGGTGATTTTCGCATCCGGAGGATGCTGGAAGGCTGGGTGAGGGAGCGACAGGGGTTCCCCTCTGACACTCGTCGGGCCCTGACGGTTCAGCAGCTGTCTCTGATTAATCAGACGTTTGGCAGTCTGTGTGCCTCTCTTTACGAGGCTCGGCTGTTCAGGGCAGCGACTTGTGTTATGTTTTTTGGGGCCCTCAGGGTCAGCGAGGCAATGGCCTCCTCGCAGTCTGACTTGTCGCTCCGCGCTTTCCAGCTCGCTGATCTGACCTTTAGACAGGGGGGTGTCTCTCTTTTGGTGAGACACTCCAAGACAGATCAGTTACACAGAGGGGTTAGACTTGAACTTAGTGCAGCCACCGATAAGTCTGTTTGCCCGGTGGCTGCTTTGCAGCAATTTTGTGTTTTGCGCGGGTCAGGGCGTGGGTACCTTTTTCTACACCAGGATGGCACCCCCCTGACCCGGTATCAATTCTGGGCGATAGTGTCTAAGGCAATGTCTCAGGTAGGCATGGATCCCGCCGGCTATGGAACGCATTTGTTCCGTATCGGCGCCGCCACTAGCGCGGCACTTTCTGGTTTCCCGGCCCAACGGATTCAGGAGATCGGCCGCTGGCGGTCAGCGGCATATTTGGGTTATGTTAGGCCCGCTGAGGATTCTGGGCAGGGTTTAGGCTAGGTAACCTCTCTGTGTGTGTCCTCTTCCAGGTTCCCAGTCCAGGCAGAAACCGACGGCGCTGCTGTGTGGCCACAGCATGGTCTTCTGGGCCGGCCGCTCCACAGCCAGAAGCGCCATCGGGACCCAGCTGTCGTTGGGACGGTGGGTCAATGTTGTTTGGATGGGCCGGAGGGGTATGCGGTGGGAGGGGCTCCTACCGACGTTGCTGGGTACTCAGCATCTCAGGGCGGTACCCGGCGTTGCTGGGCGGGCGGCTACCCAGGGTCGCGCCCAGATGGGACTGGGTGGTCGGCAGCCCATAGCCGCACCCAGATGGCTGGTCTTGCACCTCGGTGGCAATGACCTATGCCTGCTTGGCGGTCTACCGTTGATCGTCCAGGCGCACGAAGACCTGCGGCGGCTTCGCACGTTATGGCCCACCACGCAAGTGGTGTGGTCAGAGATCCTTCCAAGGATCGTTTGGAGGGACGCCATTTCCCTTAGGGCCATCCACCGGGTTAGACGCAGGGTGAATAAGGCCGTGGAAAAAACTGTCAAAGAATTAGGTGGGGCTGTAGTGGCCCATCCCCTCATCACTGTAGATCGGCCGTGGCTTTACCGGGCCGATGGCGTTCACCTGTCAGAACAGGGGAACGCCATTTTCTTACAGGACCTGCAGCGGTCTCTGCGTGAGCTGGCGCAGATAGAGGGGGGAGTCGGGGGGCCAAGATAGAGATCTGACCCCCGCTCTGTGGCAGGTTAGGGGCGGAAATCTGGGTGGTTTCAGCAACTGCGCGTTCTCCCTTGGGCATCTTTGGGGATGATTGACAGGTTCTCTCCAAGCCCATGGTGGGTGCTACCTGCGCACTTGGGGGGAACCTGTCTTTGGGTCCCGCTATTGAAGTCCCAGGGTAGGGGTGAGCCGGCGGGACCCCCCTCATGCGAGTGTATGGCAGGGTCTCAGGTGAGGGAGAGGTCCCTCACCTGGACCAGCATCGACTACGCCCATAGTTGCCCAGGAATGTTGACCTTTTACGTCATTTCCGCCCCGGAAGTGTTTGTTTGAGCCTGCAGGTCCACTGTTTCCGGGTCATAGTTGAATATGTTGATTTATGCAAATTTATGCTAATTCATGCTAATTTAATTAATAAATTATGCAAATTTATTATAATAAAAATGACCCAAGTTTAAATCCAGCTCTGGTGTCCGAGTCGTTACTCCGTCTCTTCTGCAAAATATTGCTACCAAATTGTAATATAGAATGTAGTAAATGGGGGCATTACTAAATGCATGAACCCTATTGAATTAAGTGAATGTAAACAGGGTGGACAATTAATTTTCCCAAGGGGTCACATGGGAAAGTGGAATAGTTATTAAAAGCTGAATCGATAGACTTCCTGTGGACAAGGATGGGGAAGGCTTTGTTGGCCAGCAGTGCATATGAAAAAGCTAGGTTGTTAGCCACCCCGAGTCTACGGAGATGGGCGGCATACAAATCCAATAAATTATTATTATTATTATTAGGTGCCATAGTATATTACAGTCTACATATGCCATGAATGTGATGCAACTATTAAAAAAAATGTAATCCTAGGCTACATAAACATAAGTATAGTGTGAAACTTAAGTGAAGTAGTAGAAAACAGTAAAGAAGTATAGTAAATGAAATTTAAGTAGAACTAGTCTGTTTTGATGAGCTCCAAAGTATTACACCTAGTTCCCAGTGCTTTAATTTAGAAAGGACACTAACAAACTTGAACTAGTTTGGAGAAAAGCAATAATGATAACAAAGGGTGTGGAAAAAGGAATACATGCTTCCAAATGTGGAATATGTTTAACTTAGCAAAAGGCATTTCTGGGGAGACCAAGTGCCTTTCTTAAGTAGCAATTAGCAAGTAACAATTACCAGAATTGTTTTAGAAGACAGGTAGAAAACAATGGATGAAAGGAACAAGGAAGTAGATATTGGAAGGACTTCAGGATAAATTTCCTATGATAAGACCACTGTTGTTTTCTTTAATGGAATAGTGTAAACAAAGGTTTCCTGTCTGGAATGGTGTTTCATTGAATTCCTGCATTGGGCAAGGGACTGGATTAGTTCTTGATAAAAGAAACGGAACCCAACCAGGCAATGTGGAGAGATGGAAGAGTCTGTTTATACAGGCTTTGCTAAGGGAATTCTCAGCACTTCTTCTGCAGACTTATTTTTTGTTTTTTTAGTTTTATATTATTAATTTTTTTACTCCAAAAACATTGCAGTACATTAATGGCATCCTTGAAATTATAATTATCCTCAATAACTACTGAGTTTCTCTCTTTTTAAAAAAAATATATATATTATTTTTTTAATCTCCACATGCATACATTGAACTATGTATGTGTGTGTGTATGTACCAAGACCGTCATATATATATGGTGTTTCTGTCCTTGTCCTCAGGAGAACACTGCGAGACCTGAGCTGCCTTCCTTCTATAAATACTGGTGGCTGGGTGTGGTTTGATGGCTCAGCAATTGCCTGCTGTGTAGAAACTTCCTGGTGAGTCAGTGGGGTAACAATTGGGGTCGTTGATGTAGCTGAGGTATGCTGATTAGTTAATGGTTGTAAGGTTGTAACTAATCAGCATACCTCAGCTACATCAACGACCCCAATTGTTACCCCACTGACTCACCAGGAAGTTTCTACACAGCAGGCAATTGCTGAGCCATTGTGGAGAGGGGCGGCATACAAATCTAAATAATAAATAAAATAAATAAATAAATAAATAAATATTTATAACTATTATCCTTTAATTATTTTCTTTGTTGTCACGTTCTGGTATATACCATCTTCCTCCACTTTCTCTCCACCTCCACACTCTTTAAGTGTAGCCAGCCCTTAAGTTTGCAGGCACTTACAATTAGGAGGTACGATTTATTTACAAGGAGGCTGGTGTTTCTGGTGCTTTCTCTTCATCACACAAACCTTCTTCTAGGCTGATTTCCATCAGACAATCCATTTATCATTTGCATTCTTGTAATTTTTGAAAACAATAGCTGGCTTCTAGCTGCTACTGAATAATTATCTCATTGTTGTATCAACACCATTGTTATCAAGTTTCGAATGGAAACAAGGCAAGGTATACAGATGCTAGGATTGTACTTTTCAACTGTAGAAAGGCTGACTGGTTGCTCGAAGCTGCCCATCAGGTGTGAATGTATCCTGTCATACAGAGTCTAATAAGTGTGAAAACCAGAAGATTTAACAACGTAAGAACATATGCACAACCCCTCCTGTCTCTGAGAGCTTAAAATAAATCCATCTGTTTTGTTTGCCTTCTAAGAGATGAAAGAATTATATGCAGTTTCAAATACAGATGCTTTACTTGTTTCTCTCTAGCTGGAATGAAGATGTTGCTTTAATCAGAATCTGTATCGAGCCGTACCAGCCCCCAGCTACATATTCTTCTCTCTTACCTTAATAAATTGAAAATCTGGGATGTTAATTTGGAAGGCTCTGTTGTAAATACATCTGATTAATGTGTGGCCTGTATATTTTCTTGGTTTGCAGGTGTTGTTTTCAAGTTGTCTTTATTATCATCAAGTACAGTATAATGAGCTATAATTAGCAGTTGTAATGCCATTAGTACTAATATTGATGAATCTGGCTAACAGTTTTTGCAGTTCCACAAATAGTGGACCATAACAGATGTCCTGTGTTTATAGGCATACGTGAACCTCCCTGTAGCCAATGTCTGAAGGTCCTCTAGGAGAAAATTAAAGTGCATGTAGCAGATTTGTTCACTGTAAATTGCTACAGGGGGGAATATTAGCTCCTGAATGAGAAACAATTAGTTCAGGCTGAATATAAGTGCATTCCTTATGTAAGGACACAAAAAGGAAAATATTCAAATAATGTTGCAAATTGGAAGATACATCTTGATACATGTTTTAGAACTGTGATGGCAAACCTGCTTTAACATGCTGTCAAAGATGACATACTACAGTGCTTTGGGTGACACACCAATATCTCACAACTATTCTCAAAAGCATACCCCTTTCTTAGCAAAATCACACATTAACGTGAAATACCTCTGATCTATCAGTAAAATCAGTATAAGAGAAACCAATGAAACTTTTGACATTGAGACAGCAATTGATCAAATGTGCCCCTTTAAGAAGTCAGCAGACGCTGGTTAACAACCATAAAACAGACATGAGAATAAGAGAAATCTCCTTATTACAACACTGCATCACAATAATACATCCCTCATAAAATTCCACACTGAGAAAGATTTATACACACAAGGTGTCATGCTCCATAGAACTAGAAACAGATCTTTCTCTCCTGGATGTCAAACATCCCCAGTTGGGAACATCTCAATTCCAACATATTTTATACCATAGTCCACTGCTTCTTAATGAAAGACCATTGTCACTATAAGTACTACCATCCTTAGCTACTTTCGATAGCTGAATTATGTGTTTGTTTTGCTGCTGAATAAATTTCATCTCCTTTTCAAGCAAGTGTTATGTGCTCATTTACACAACTGTGGACCAAACAATTGTGCTGCTGGTGGTGATTTGCAAGTAGTATCAAGTTATATATTTTCTGATTTTTTGGCATGCTGAACCCAAAAGGTTCACCTGTCAGGGTTTCAAATAGCGTCTAAATTTAAATCAGAGTCCGAGGCAAAGTATTTCTCAGAATTCCAATTTATTAGCAGAGCCATGTTGGTGCATCTGGGAGAAATCTGAATCCGAATTTCTGTGAAGATAAAATTTTTGGATGGGATAATTTTCCTTCTCATCATCTTTGCTTTGTCTTTATCTCATCTGTTTAGGGTTTTAGAGTTCTCCCTAAAGCTTGACATATTTCACCCAGCATATTTAGACAACAATAGACAAGAATAGAATTCTTTATTGGCCAAATGTGATTGGACACACAAAGAATTTATCTGGGGTGCAACTGAGAAAGATGTGAACTTTGCTCAACAGACAGCTAAAATATTTTTTTTCAATGCTAAAATGGAGTCCCTGGATTTGTAAAAAAAAAAGGGGGGAAAAAGCTATCTTAGAAGCTATATTAGTTGCCAAAAATCCCATAACAGTGAAACATAACATTCCAAAGTGGGTGGATCCTCTATGTCCTCCTGTTTCCAAAACTGCATTAGATTTGAGTGAAAGATCATTATGCATTCAGGTGCAAAATGACAATAACGAGGATTTAAACTAAGTTTTCCTATGATGCACTTGTCTGACAGCTGTGAATATTTAGTCTCTTTTTTAAAAAAATACCCTGTCAAATGTCATGAGCCAGATTGGTTAGCATGGCATTGGCTGGCATTTTCTAACCCACAATCCCATAAATTATGATCTCTTTTGTTTTCCTGCTGATGGAGGCATTTTAGCTGTCACAGCTTTCTTGCAAAAGGTTTGTCCTTGCATTAAGCACATTGCTCTTATTAATGGCAAAGGTGGATGCTAGTGTTGATGTTAAATAAAGCAGAGAGAGGTATTTTAGGACAGGGATTTTTCAAAAAGTTCCTGGGGTTTCTCAGGAAAAAAAAAAGGTCAAGAGAAGGGGATAAACATCTCCAAAGCACAGCGTGTCTACTCTTTATTGATCTTCTTTTGCAAAGAGCAACAATAAGAAATTCTGTGGAAATAATAAAAACTGACAAGAGGCATGGGGTTCCATGATAGCCAAGCATATATATATATTACCACAAAAGTTCCATGACAAATGTGCTGGCATACCTGCAAATATAGAACCTTCAGGATTATTATTATTTCCTTCCTCGCTTTAAAAGCAGCCCATAAAAAATAAGGTTAAGGTGCAACATGTATTTAGGAGCATTGTTTGTCTGAAGAATAGTGGCACCCACTAAACTATGGAGATACATCATTGAATATTATTTTTCTAGCTAATTTGAATGACTAAGTCTCCAGGTTGAAGAAAGGCCTGGCTGAAGAATTGTTAAGAGCCTCTTCCAGTAAAGTTTGAGGAATATTGAAGAACAGGGAATATGTAGGAGTATTGGAGGAAAACAAGAAAGGGGAAAAGATCAGTAACCCTAACAAACCCTAGAAATATGCTAGAGCAGATAATTTGTAAATAAAGTGCTCTCACCACTTCTCTCTCTATGCCAACAACTTGGTATATAGTTGATATATAGTTGGTTAGATTTCAAATGATCCATCTTTTAAACTACAATTTAGAACTGAACACACTCAGAACTATAGAAATGGCAGTAGACTTTAGGAGAAACCCTCCCATCCTACCACCTCTCACAATACCAAACAACACAGTATCAACAGTAGAGACCTTCAAGTTTCAATCATATCTCGAGACCTAAAATGGTCACCAAACATCAAAAACATCGTCAAAAAAGCATAACAAATAATGTTCTTTCTGTATCAACTCAAGAAGCTCAAACTGTCCAAAGAGCTGCTGGTGCAGTTCTACAGAGGAATCATTGAGTCTGTCATCTGCACAGACCGCCTGGTTTGGTTCTGCAACACAACAAGACTGATACAGACTTCAGAGGATAATCAGAAAAAACAATTGCTGCCAACCTGTCTTCCACTGAGGACATTTATATTGCATGAGTCAAAAAAGAGGGCTATGAAAATGTTTACATGCTGGACACAAACTACTTCAACTCCTACCCTCAAAACGACACTGTAGAGCACTGCATACCAGAACAACTAGAGAAAAGAACAGTTTTTCCCCTGAAACCATCATTCTGCTAAACAAATAATTCCTTAACACCGTTAAACTATTTACTAAGTCTGTACTATTATTACTACTAGTTTTTTCATCATCCCTATCACCCATTTCCTCCCACTTATGACTGCATGACTATATGGCTGTAACATATTGTAACATATTGCTTGTATTGGTGTACACATTCAATTTCAATTCTTCCAGTCTCTGGATCACTATTGTTCCTAAGTACATATGAAAAACAAAGACCCTAGAATTTAAGATATCACCCAACTTGTTCCCAAGTTTTCCATTTGCTAGATATCTTCACTGAAAGGCAGATTTAAAATGAATTAGTTGATTGGTTAATCAATCAATATAAAATAAATGTAGTCCATTGATAATTTATTAATTTTGTTTTATAGTTGGCTCTTGGACAAATGATCTACCGTTTAATTTTCTCACTGACTTTTCATGAAAAGGATTGCTACAGAAGTAGATAATTGCATATCGTTCTCAGATATTTTGAGACACTGCCTTATTTTTAGATTCTGCCCACATGCCTTTCTGCAAAAGCAATATTTTTTGACTTATAGCATCCTGAATGTAATGATTTTTTAATGATCTGACTATTATTTTCTTACAATTTCAGAAATGCCCGCCAGCACAGGATGAGAATTTTTTTGGTCTGTTTTCCACTATTCTATAAGAAGAGATGGCGACTACCAACTTTATGAGTAAGAGCAGATGGATACTAGGGCATGTGGGACATGTTTTGCCTTCTTGAAGTGACAAAGAAATTCTTGCTGAAGGATGTTGTTTTATTTGCTCTGCTTCATTTAACTTCTGGGAACTTCCAAATGCCTAAAGATCGATTCTTCCTTAAAATGGCCACAGGGTAATATTTCCTTTATTTGCCTCATGCTTACTTTTACTTTGAAATATATAGCCTTAGAGTAATTATGTTTCTTCTGCCAGTCAATAAGAGAAGCTCACTTTAAAATGCTCCAGAGTCATCAGGCTAGGAATAATCTTAAAGGCTTAATTATTATGGGTATCTTGAGTCTTGAGCTGTAGAATCTGTCAGTGCTAGTTTTCACTTAGTGAAGTTGTTAAATATTGGATGAAATTCTTGTAAAGATGTAGAATGTTCTGATAATTTTCTTCTTTCCACAGACCATTAATTGATCAATTTAAACCATATGATTTGTCACTGACTGGGATGTAGAGCCTAAATGACATAGTGGCTAAAGTAATGAACTAGAATTAGAAAAGTCTACGTACAATTTTATTGGGTGATGACTATCTGACTATCCTTGACTATCCTTGTCATCTTTCACAAGGTTGTTAGTGGAAAAAACTGGAAGATGGAATCAATGGTTTCTTCAGGATTGGTGTCTTCTGGATCTCACACCACAACTTCTGCCCTTTGGGGCATTTCTGCAGCATTGCAGGTCTATAAAGAAAAGGCATGGTTGTGCAGTGGTTAGAATGCAATATTGCAAACTAACTCTGCCAACTGCCAGCAGGTTGATCCTGACTGGCTCAAGGTTAATTCAGCCATCGATCTTTCCCAGATTGAGGAACCAGATTTTTGAAGACAATGTGCTGACTCTGTAAACTGCCTAGAAAAGGTTGATCGCACTATGAAGTGGTATATAAAGTGTTATTTCTATTGCTAGTGCTATTGTGATATCTGTAAAAAAGAAATGGCTTTGCATAATATTATTTTCACCCATCACAGACTTGTTCATAACATCATGGTTGCATGGTTTTTAAATGAGGGGTTTTTAGATGCTTTTTAAATATTAGATATGTTTACATTGTCACAATGTTTTATTATTGTTGTGAGCTGCCCCGAGTCTTCGGAGAGGGGCAGCATAAAAATCTAATAAATTATTATTATTATTATTATCATTCAACAGTACTGACCAGAACCCATGATATGATTTACTTTGATGAATTAGGGCAGGGGTGTCAAAATCAAGGCCCAGCGACCAGATCGGGCCCACAGGGTGCTTAGACCTGGCCTGTGGGGCTTCCTGAAACAGTGAGGGACTAGCCCGTGGTGCCTCTGCCAGTGAAAATGAAACTTGGGAGGGCCATGGGAAGCTCTCCTGAGCTCCATTTTCACTGGCACAGCATTGCAGGAGACAGCCACAGCCAAAAATGGAGTTCAGGAGTAATTTTCACTGGCAAAGCGCTCAGGCCAACATAGGCGTCTCTAACACAGGTGATGTCAAACTGGCCATGCCAATCCTGACCTGCCCCCCCTGGCCTCATGAGGTCAAACACAACCCTGATGTGGCCCTCAATGAAATCAAGTTTGACATTCCTGAGTTGGGGCAATAGTACAGATATAATTATTTCACATTGCCGTGCATGTTCACTTTTTAAAGACATTTTTATTAAACAATAAAGAAGTTAATTTATTTATGATGATCATCGTGAGAAGGCCTTTTGCTCTAGCCTCTTTTACCAGAGCATTAAAATGTAGACAAACTTCTTTTTATTTAAATTTGTGAATTATTATGAGTGCCTCTATCAGCAGTGAGCTACAAGCCGGAACGCTAAATTGCACTGGCCGTGGCGGCTCGCAAGTGCTTGTGGGGCCAACATGATTTTTCTTCTCTACCTCTGGAGGTAGCAAAATCATGCATGGAGCTGCAGGTGCGCCTGTGTTTTGGCGAAGTTTTTTTTTGCTTCTGTGCATGCCAAAACATGGGCACACCTATGGTTCCGTGTGCAATTTTGCTACCTCTGGAGGTGGAGAAGCAAAATTGCGCTGGCCCCGCAAGCACTTATGAGCCGCGGCAGTGAGCGCAATTTAGCGTTCCGGCTCATAGGCCACCGCTGGCCTCTATCCAGCAACAGGATAGGAGGCAATGTTCAAATGCTTCAGATTGAAATTATGACTCAATTTCTGTATTCTGTTCACATGCCTAAAATGGCTGATAACCAGCCTGATCTTGAAAAATCTATTTCTTGGTTTAGATGGCTAATATCCAGAGGTACAATAATTAGAGGGGTCTCCAGGCAAGGGTTGCCACTACTGCTGCTACCAGTGCACTGTGTGCACAGCTTTGGGCCACTGGAGTGCACATGCATGCATCCCAGTGAGATTTTGCACAGGAAGCAAAATCTTGATAGGAGACGCATGTGTGCATGAGATTTCGGTGATTTTTTTTCTTCCCTGCGCATGCACAGAAGCAAAATCTCACTGGGACACTTGCTCATGTATGCTAGAGACCCAAAACCGCGTGTGCAGCTCCAGTTTTACTACCGGTGCAACGTCCTCATCCGTATCCGTAGAAAATATTGGGGTTCTCTCTGCTTAGTGTATGAATCACACACTGACTTTATCTGGATCCATTTCCTCTGAAGGTGTGTTGATGTAATACTTCGCATTGGATTGAGACTTACTAATTACTTTGCAGGAAGATGATAAATAAATTATGAGGGTACAGTGCTGAATAGATGGTCCTGAAATAAGCTACATGGGCTTTTATTTATTTCTATATTTATGACTTTCTGATTTGTGTGTTACCCATTTATGCTTGCCATACAAATCCTTTATTTATTCATTCTTCTTCACCTTTAGCAATCCTTGGATGTTGTCAGCTGTTTCATGCTATCATTTGCCTCTTACAAGCATAATTTCCCTCCCTTTTCACTTGGCTCCAACATTTCTGAATGTAACTTTATATTGGCTTTGAGTCTAGTCTAGATATTTCTGTTATCTTGTTTATTGGGGAGATCAGCCAATTCTTTTCTTTTCTCTTTTTTTAGTTTCCATTGCATTCCATTGCTATATTGTGAGTCGCCCCGAGTCTTCGGAGAGGGGCGGCATACAAATCTAATACAGTGGTCCCCCGAGTTTCGCGATCTCAATCATTGCGAAACGCTATATTGCGATTTTTCAACCCGGAAGTAAAAACACCATCTGTGCATGCGTGCCCTTTTTTCTATGGCCACGCATGCGTAGATGGCGCCGGGCAGATCAGCTGCTGGGCGGCTTCCCTGGGTCTTCCCCCTCTTGCTGGCGGGAGGGCGAGCGGCGGGCATCAGCGAGGAGTTTGCGTGGGCGGCGGGGAAACCCCAGCGCCGCTTCCCAGCTGAGTCCTGAAGCCAAACGCGGAAGTTTGCTTCAGGACTCAGCTGGGAAGTGGCGCGAGCGAACGGCGTGGGCGGGCGAAGGGTGGGTGCGCGGGCAGGCAGGCGGTGGACAAGCGGCGGGCGGACAAGCGGCGGGCGCGGCAGCAGCGAGGAGTTTGCGTGGGCGGTGGGGAAACCCCAATCTTCGGCTCCTCGCTGCTGCAGCGGAAGTAAAAACACCACCTGCGCATGCGCAGATGGTGTTTTTACTTCCGCACCGCTACTTCGCGAAAAACCGATCATTGCGAGGGGTCCTGGAACGGAACCCTCGCGATAATCGGGGGACCACTGTATATTGTTATTGTTATTGTTATTGTTATTGTTATTGCTATTGCTATTGCTATTGCTATTGCTATTGCTATTGCTATTGCTATTGCTATTGCTATTGCTATTGCTATTGCTATTGCTATTGCTATTGCTATTGCTATTGCTATTGCTATTGCTATTGCTATTGTCAGTCCATTGTTTTTGACATGAGAAACTAATGAATCTTTTAGGGTTCTGTGGACAGGTTGTAGGGAAGTAGTAAAACTTGATCCAGCGTACTTGTTAACATTCCCAATGTTTCCCCAACCACTATTAATAAATGGATGGTTAAAAAAGTCAGTGAATAAAAAAGAGATAACAAAAAAGCAAAGAATAAATAAAAAAGAAGTAGAAGATGCAGACATTAATTGGCAGCAGGGAAATGGGGTATTAAAGATCTTTTGCAAAATTGTATCCACGAAACAATTGACAAATAGAATATTTCTCTGAAATAGAAATTGAATAGAAGTTTGATGGTAGATCAGAATAGAATGATTTAGCTAGAACTTGATAGAACTTCTGAGAAAAAATATTAAAATTGCTCTAGGCAAATTACCCATGTTTTTTAATTTGATGGACATTTTGGGATTAATTGATATATGGAGAAAATGGGAACTCAAGATAGTATTCCCATTTTTTAAAAAGATATACAGTAGATGCCTTTAATAACCATGATGTCCATATTAAAGAACAAAAAGACATTAAAGACATTTTCAGATCATAATGTTATGATTTTGATTTATAAAAGGAAATATAATTTTTATATGGATATTAAACATAATGTACAGAAAAAAGCAATGGTGGAAGACTGTAGAAAAATTTAAATAATTGTTTGAAAATAACTTAGATAAAGATACTGATTTATGAATAGTTTGGGTGCAAATAATTTTTATTCAGACTTATTTTATACAGTCATGAAACCAAAAAGAAGAGTCAAATAAAAACACAGGGTTGAAGTTGAATGAGATAAAGAGAAAAGAAGATGAACTAAAGAAATTTCCAGAAGATACGTATTTTTCAACAAATTAAACTTTTACAAAGACAATTATTTACAGAATACAGTGGTACCTCTACCTAAGAATGCCTCTACTTACAAACTTTTCTAGATAACAATCGGGTGTTCAATATTTTTTTGTCTCTTCTCAATAACCACTTTCCATTTACAAATCCGACCCTCTGAAACTATAACCAGAAAAGGCAGGGAGAAGCCTCCATGGGGCCTCTCTAGGAATCTCCTGGGAGGAAACAGGGGTGGAAAAGGCGGGGAGAAGCCACTGTGGGGCCTCTTTAGGAATCTCCTGGGAGGAAACAGGACCAGAAAAGGTGGGTAGATGCCTCCGTGAGGCCTCTCTAGTAATCTCCTGGGAGGAAAGAGGGCTGGAAAAGGTGGGGAGAAGCCTCCATGGAACCTCTCTAGGAATCTCCTGGGAGGAAACAGGGCCTCCCCCCGCCCTGGGGTTTCCCCAATCACACACATTATTTCCTTTTACATTGATTCCTATGGGAAAAATTGCTTCTTCTTACAAATTTTTCTACTTAAGAACCTGGTCACAGAATGAATTAAGTTCATAAGCAGAGGTACCACTATATTAGCAGTAAGAATGAAGTATGTTACGAAAACCATTTTGTGAAGTGGTTGATATATAAATTACAAACTGAAAAGAAAAAGAAAATGATATTGAAATTGAAAGAGAGAGAGTTATACTTGCATTATTGAATTTTAACCAGTTAGGTTGAATGTTGTGGGGAAAATGCTCTAAAATGGATTTATAATGTCATCCAATCCTTCATAACAGTAGCCTAGTCTGGAAACACCTGATTAAAAATTCTTGCCATCTTTCATTTTATGATGATACAGATTGGAATATTTGCAGAAACAGAACGAGAAACAAGAAAATAGATTAGTCTCTAACATCAAATCAAAAGTAATGACTTGCAAGAGTTTAATTTGGGTTAGTAGAAATGCATAGAGTTTAATTAGTGTGTAGCTGAGGGGAATTCAGAAAGAAAACTTCTGTCAAAAGCTATTCCTGTGAAGTGTAATCTACAAAGCACACAGCATAATTTTGTTGTCTATATCATACTGAGTTTATGCCAAGTCATACAAAAATGCTTCAAAATCTTACTTTATATTTCTGCCTTTGGTGTTCAAGTTTTCTGCTTGGATGTGATTCCCCCAAAGCCCATTAAGAAGTTACTCCTAGTTTCAACTGTTCCAGAAAAACTAAGCAAACGTTTTCCCTGACAGAACATTTTTATCGCAATTTTCCCCAAGAGTTATTACTGGAAGCCTTTTTAAATGACTCCTTGAATTACATTAAACTTTTGAATGTGATTTTGGATGAACTGAATTATTTATCAGGGAATTGTAGGATTTACTAAATAACTTTTTATGACTTATAAGTTGTTTTTGAACTTTTGGAAGCATCCTTTGGTACCATGATTGAAGTACAAATGACTCTAAAGTACTATTTGCTAGAGACCCAATAATTGTACAAAGTTCTAGCTTTGTCATTGTCTGTTGTTCACTCTGTCAAATGCTTAACCAGTTTTGAAAAAATCAACCACAACAGCAGTGATTATTAATTGTCCTTTACAAGTCACACTAAGCAAAAGATTCTACTTTTTATATATCAATTGGTACCTCTCAGGCAAAAAAATTGGATATGATGCTGATAACAACATAAACAGAAACTATTGCAGGAGAACAAAATCTTTGTACTATATTGATATTCTGTTCTTCTAAATTCAACAGAAAAAAGATATTTGGGATTGCGCCATTGTGACCTCTCTGTGGAGAGCTCCTTGGTTTTTCGAGGAACTCCGGGTGTTGAAACGCCAGAAGAGATGTTGCGAGAAGCGTTGGAGGATGTTAAGTAAATCTGAATCTGATCGAACACCTGTAAGAGCTCATATTAAGACTTACAAAGCGGCACTCAAGGCGGCAAGATGCACATATCATGTCATCTTGATTGCATCAGTGGAATCCCACCTGGCCACCCTGTTTAGGGTGACCTGCTCCTTTCTCAATCAGGGGGGGTTTGGGGAACCCTTGAAGGGTAGTGCCGAGGATATTAACACATTTATCGCTGATAAAATCGCTCAATTGGAATGCAGTGTCGGCTGACAACGAGTCAGTCAAGGTGACAGGGGCCCATTTTAGTCCATCTGTCTGGGAGGAGTTTAACCTGGTGACACCTGATAAAGTGGACAAGGCCATTGAAGCTGTGAGTTCCACCACCTGTTTGCTGGACCCATGTCCCTCCTGGCTGGTTTCAGCCAGCAGGGAGGTGACATGAAGCTGTGACAGGGAATTGTCAACATTTCTCTGAGGGGGGGGGGGTGTCCTTTCCGGTTCCCTACGAGAAGGCACTTGTGCACTCCCTCCTCAAAAAGCCTTCCCTGGACCCAGTCATACTTAATAAGTCTCCAACCTTCCCTTCATGGGGAAGGTTGTTGAGAAGGTGGTGTCGCTCCAGCTCCAGTGGTCCTTGGAAGAAGCCGATTATCTAGGCCCTCAGCAGTCAGGATTCAGGCCCGGCTACAGCAGAAAAACTGCTTTGGTCACACTGATGGATGATCTCTGGCGGGCCTGGGATAGGGGTTTATCCTCTATCCTGGTGCTCCTTGACCTCTCAGCAGCTTTCAATACCATCGACCATGGAATCCTTGTGTGTGGGGGGGTCAGAGGTCGACCCCTAGGTTTCTCCCTTATGGAGTTCCTCAGAGGTCGGTCATCTCCCCCCTGATATTTAATATCTACATGAAACCGTTGGGTGAGATCATCCAAGGATATGGGGTGAGTTGACACCAGTACGCTGATGACACCCAGTTGTACATCTCCACCCTGTGTCCACTCATCAAAGCAGTGGAAGTGATGTGCCAGTGCCTGGAAGCTGTTAGGGTCTGGATAGGTGCCAACAACTCAAACTCAACCCTGACAAGACGGAGTGACTGTGGGTTTTGCCTCCCAAGGACAATTCCCTCTGCCTGTCCATAACCGGGAGGGGGGGGATCATTGACCCCATCAGAGAGGGTCCGCAACTTGGTGTCCTCCTCGATCCATAGCTGACTTTAGAACATCATCTGTCAGCTGTGGCGAGGAGGGCATTTGCCCAGGTTCACCTGGTGCACCAGTTGCAGCTCTATTTGGATAGGGAGTCCTTGCTCATGGTCACTCATTCCCTTATCACCTCGAGGTTCGACTACTGCAATGCTCTCTACATGGGGATACCTTTGAAGAAACTTCAACACTGACCCTCTGAAATCAGCTCCCCCCATCTATGTCACCAGGCTTGGGGCAATTAGACCTTGCCACTCTGACCCATAAATGTAATGTATGGTGTGATTGAACTGTATGATTGCGTATTACATTAGGGTTTTTAGCTGTATTTTAAATTATTAGATTTGTGCTACTTGCTTATGTTTGTATCTACTCTGTGAGCTGCCCCGAGTCGTTGGAGATGGTTGGCATAAAAATCTAATTTAATAACAACAACAACAACAACAACAAGAAGTATGGATCATCGACATCACAATCCCAGGAGACAGCAGAATTGAGGAGAAGCAGCTAGAGAAATTAGTGAAATACGAAGATCTAAAAATCAAGCTGCAACTACTCTGGCACAAGCCAGTAAAAGTGGTCCCAGTGGTACTTGGCACGCTGGGCGCAGTGCCAAAGGATCTCAGCGGACATTTGAAAACCATCGGAACTGACAAAATCTCCATCTTTCAATTGCAAAAGGCCGCTTTACTGGGATCGGCAAACATAATTCACCGCTGCATCACGCAGTCATAGGTGCTTGGGAAGCGCCTGACTGGTGATGAAATACAAAATCCAGCATAGTGATCTTGTTTGCTGAGTTGTATTGACATAATAATAATAATAATAATAATAATAATAATAATAAATAACTAATAGAAAATGCAGGGCGTGCTGTATAAGCCACACCCACAGTGTGGTATTAAAATTTTTGGTAGCCCTTCACTGGTCAAACAGGAGATCCTATACCATTTTAGATAAATAGCTGTCCAGTCTATTCTTAAAAGCCTTCAATGTTGGAACACCCACAACTTCTGAAGGCAAGTTGTTCCACAATAGATTGTTCTTACTATCGGAAATTTTCTCCTTACTTCTAGGTTGCTTTTCTGTTTGTTCAATTTCCATCCACTGACTCTTGTCTTGCCTACTGGTGCTATGAATCGAAATCCATCTTTTCTCTTTATTTTCCACAATTCTTTCCTTTGTTTAAATGCTCTGTATTTAAGTTATCTTATTTAATGCTAATGTTTCTTCTACAATATTCCAAAAAAGAAACATATGAAAAACTGAGGTTTTCTTGAGAGTAGTTCATGCTACTTGAAAGGCTGGCATGATGAGCTTTCCTATTCAAAAATTAAAATTCAATTAAATAATAGATTATCCCTTTAACATTGAGTTTATAATTTTGACTTTCCTGCTAGTTTTGTCATTTGGGTGCTAATTTGTCAAATCGTCCTCATCTTTCTGATTTCTAATTTCCCATTAAAAAGAATCTTCATTTTCCCTGCCTCTCACAATTCTAGGCTTAGTTTTGATTATCTTGTAAGTGCTAAATTTATTCATATGAATGATTTTTGATTCTAGCAATCCAGCAAATTCATTTTACACTGATAATTGCTAGATCCTTTCATTGTACCTAATAATTTGCTAACTTATGGAGCCATGATTAGTTAAAGCTTACTTTCTCCCCATCTATTGAACTCGATGCCTTTGGTTATCTATAATAGTTAATTACAGTGGTCTATTTTTTTAGTTATCTGTCTAGGGCAGTTTTTTTGTCTTGGCAACAAGATGTGTAGATTCCCAGAATTCTCCAGGCAGTCTGGAATTGAAGTCCAGACATCTGAAAATTACCAAGATTGAAATACTGCTTTACAGAATATCAAACATCAAGGTTTTTTTTGTTATAGTTAAAGTAGGTGAGTCCATAAAGATCCTTAAATTAGTCATGTAGCAACTTACCTATTTAGTGTTTGTTCACAATGATAATAAAAAAGTAATATTATAAGTTATCTTCATTTTTTATGGTTTACAAGTCTGTAAAGAAAGGAAAGCTAATGCAAGATTATAAGAATAAGTTATGGTTTCACTTAGCAGATGATTCACTTACTAATTAAGTTGCCAGTCTTAACTGAAGATGCTAAATGGGGACTACTTCTATTTAAATTTATCTGGATGTTTTGTGCTCCACATTGAATTGTTCCCACATAACACAGTGGTACCTCTACCTAAGAATGCCTCTACTTAAGAACTTTTCTAGATAAGAACTGCCATGCTTTATGCTGAAGGATAGAGGATTTCTCGGGAGGGACTACATCATGGGACACCAGTTGGAACAGGATATTCGTTGAGTAATTATGAATAATTAGTCATGTCCCCAGGAGTGCTGTGCATGGAACGACCCAGAATATGAGGCAGATAGGTAGGTGTGCTGGTTGGACCAGAATGTCTTAGTAACCATTATTACAGGATTTGCGTGGTGCAAATCACCAAGTTCAAGATTTTTTTGCCTCTTCTTAAGAACCATTTTCTACTTAAGAACCCGAGCCCGGAAAAATTTCCCAGGAAATTTGAGAGCAGAATGAAGGCCCGGCAAAAAACCGGCCACGGGCAGGGGAGCACTAGCAGAAGCAATATAAGTTGATCCTTTGCTATTTCCAGGTTGGCCCCATGGGCCGGATTTAAGCATCCTGTGGCCAGATGCAGCTTACAGGCCTTATGTTTAATGTTTAATACCCCTGATCTAGAAATTCTATGGTTGAATTAAAGTTGAATTTGGGTCTCCCCAGTTTAATCCAATGTTGAATAAAGTTTTTGCACAATTGATCAATCCTATGTGGATGTGGTATTACATGGTAGTGTTTATGTCATTGTTAAAAGTAATGAAAGGCATAGGCTAAGGTGCCAAAACTAAGGAGACACTGTCACTTCTCCTCCAGAATCATTCTAAAAATGCAAATCTTTGGATGGCAAAGGATGATTCCATATAACATTTAGCTGGAGACACTATTAGAATTGTGTCCTTCCATAGACCTTTGATTTTAACTGCAGGGTTAGATTACTGGAAGAAATGGGTCTTTGATTTGAACTAGTTTGGCTGCTGCACTTGCAGGTTTCATGAGGGCCAAACCCAGTTCATCCATTTTCCATGGAGTAGTGACCAGAGAATAATACTGCAGTTCCATATTTAATACAGCCATTTAAATTCCATGTGAATCTCGCTGGAGGATCCAAATTTGTATCTAAGCCCCCCCATAGAAAAGGACAAAGCAAAGGGGACCACCAGGAGGGAAGAGGGGAGCTGCATCTACCATTCCTGGGCTGGCAAGCCCCTAGCTGACAATGAGAAGCTGCGGCAGCCAACATGGCTGCCATGAAACTGAAGGAGAACCAGAATCAACAAGACTGTTTAGGAGGAAAAGTGATTGAATTGTGATCTGGGACAAAAAAAAAAACCCGTTTGTTTTTGAAAATAATCTACAAGGGGGAAAAAATGGAGAGAAATAAGGAAGCTAAGGATTAGTGGCGGGTTAAACATGTTAAAACTGTGAAGAAGAAAAAAGTTTGAAAAGGGGTGTTTTTTGGAAGATTTAAAGATGTAGCTTTGAATACCCTATCATAAAGGGGGAAAAATCAGATATTTGAACTGGAGCTGTTTTTAATTTAATATAAATTGACTATCATAATGAATTTATAGGTATAAAACAATGAATTGAGACCACAGAGTTTCTGATTTGAAGTGGTAGCGCCATATTCCTTTTTGTTGGATAAATAATGTGGATTAAACTTTGTGGCAAAAATGATACCAAGTGGAAATAAAGATGTGGAAAGCATAGATTCCGTGTAAATCTGTTAAAATTTATAAAGAAACACTAGTTAATATCTGACCTGATTTTGAGCATGTTGCTCTCATGTTACCTGGTCACTATTTTCTTCATTTGTCAATCTGCTACCTCTTTCCTTGTCAAATCTATTGTTTATCTAGACTGCCCGATCAAAGAATGTATAGCGATGACAGTGTTCTGTTTTTCAGAGATCCAGGCAGATCTAGAATACAGCTAGAGAATCCTTAAGGCACAGCCCAACAATAACTCTGCTCAGTGTTTCCATTGCTTGACTGACAAAATATTAAGACTCATTAAGTGTTAATGTACTGAATGTGAAATAAAAGTTTAAAAATTCAGTTTTGTTCCAGGCTATTCCCCACAACTATATAAATAAGTAAATACCATTTTAAAAACTTTATTAACACTAAATAGCAGTAAGCAATATAAACACATTATTTACTATTATCAGGACAACAACAAAGTAAGCGAATTTTCAACAGTTTAAATGCATATTTAATTTAAAAAAAATTATAAAGGGAAAATGCAAATGCAAAACTTTATTAAAAACTATTTTTAATCATATTTTTAATTTTTTTAACACTCTACCAAAGATGGTAAAGCAAAATAAGTTAGGGGCATGATACGTAGGAGAAAGAATTCTGTGGTACTCTTCTTCCTTTGATGTCCTACTTCTGTGATTGATTCACTTAGCAGTTAATCCACTAAGTTAGAATTAAACAGTGTGGTACCAATGTGGCTACCAATCTTCATTGTCATTCATCGCGCTCCCTGGCCTACCTAATGGTAATTTATTATTTTTTTTAACCAAAACATAGAAGGCTGAAACTAAAGAGCCAGATTTTTCTTTATCATAATTTTTCCTGGTCATAAATTGATATTCATGGGTGGCTGCATTATTTGAAAATACCCACAAACTTAACAAAAACATAAGTAAGATATCTGCCGAGTGATATGATGGCAACCATTTTGGAACAATATTTTTTTTTTACTCCTGGAAAACATTTTGTGAGAGATGTTTTTAAAATGTATCTGTTATCACTGCAAAAATCCCAATTTAACTGAACTTCAATGAAGAATTTTGACCTCAATATCTGATAACTAATGATAGTCCTGTGATGTGTTGTGGAATATTTTGAAAATCCTGAATGTAAATTTTGAATGTGATATTCATTGCCAGCAGGTTTAGGGTATGCAGTACAGTGATACCTCATCTTACAAACCCCTCGTCATACAAACTTTTCGAGATACAAACCTGGGGTTTAAGATTTTTTTGCCTCTTCTTCCAAACTATTTTCACCTTACAAGCCCAAGCCACCGCCACTGGGATGCCCCATCTCCGGACTTCTGTTGCTAGTGAAGCACCCTTTTTATGCTGCTGGGATTCCCCTGAGGTTCCCCTCCATGGGAAACACCACCTTTGGACTTCTGTGATTTTGCAATGTTGCAGGGGAATCCCAGCAGCGCAAAAATGGGCACTTCGCTGGCAATGGAAGAGGTGGGGTTTTGAGGACTTCTGTGTTTTTTGCGATGCTGCAATTTCACTGAGGCTCCCCTTGCTGGAAACCCCACCTCTGGACTTCCGTTGCCAGCGAAGCACCCATTTTTGTGCTGCTGGGATTCCCCTGATGGGATTCTCCTGCAGCATCATAAAAACACGGAAGTCCGGAGGTGGGTTTTCCCATGGAGGGGAGCCTCAGGGGAATCCCAGAAGCTGAACAACAGGCGCTTCAGCTGGTAAAAGAGGTGAGTTTTGGGCTTGCACGCATTAATCGCTTTTCCATTGATTCCTATGGGAAATATTATTTCATCTTACAAACTTTTTACCTTACAAACCTCGTCCCGGAACCAATTAAGTTCGTAAGACAAGGTATCACTGTATATGTATTACTATTGTGTTTCTTAAAAATTGTGTTTCTTCTTTAATTGACAGAGCTGTAAGAATAATAAAAGTCATGAATGTATGGGTATTTTATGAAAATGTTTAATTCAACTGTTTCTTTGGAATGTAGTAGTCATTGTCTGCAAATTTAAATTACAATTCAATCCTTTTTTTTTAATGCTACTCAGTGTCCGAGAATACAAACGTCATTTAAAGTTAAGGCTTTGCTGTTCATTTTGAAATAACAATTTAAAAGTGTCATATTGTCATAGAAAATAAAAAAAATTCTGTAAAAAAATTTGCACAAAATTTATAATGATACAAAACATGAAGCAATCATATACCAGTAAAATGAAATCATTTTACTACAGAAGAAATGTTATAGGTTTTTTTTGATAAAGAAAAAAATATGTTATTTTACACTTTCAAAATTATGAAACAATCTAAAACAATATAAACTGAACATTTTGTAACACTGCCTTTACAAATTAATAACTTTATAAACATATAATTCTTAAATATATTTTTCAGTGCAAGATTTTTTTTTTCATTTAAAGTTGCAGTATCATGTCTTGTTTTGTTTTGTTTTTCTGAAGGGCAGGTTTCATTCAATTTCTGTTTGACAACATCAGAACCCAGTGTTCTGCTCCAGGATTAAACAGCTACATTATTGGGGTTTACTTACTTTGCTCATACTATTAGCAATTTGGCTAATTCATATATCTACCCTGGCATATTTGCTCAGTACTAAAAAAACCCTTATACATTCTGAACTTTGCTTTCTATGAAGTTATAGTACTACAATTACCAGAGGCCTGGTCACAGATTCTTGTTTGCACAGAGAGTAAGCATTAGGAAGAAATTACAAAATGAAAGTTTGCAATGGGCTATTCTTTTGTCTTACCTACCTCGCTAATTACCATATTTTGAAACTAATGGACGATGCACAGTACTGAGATCAGGTGGATTGGGTGGCCAAACCTTACCTATTCCAATGACAAGAAAACAACTAACCCCACTGCCATTTAAACCAAGTCGAATAATTTAAAATTAGCCTAGAGTTTCAGGAATGCGATTTTCCTTTTAGGTAGAAGGTGAAAAATAAAAGCTATATGCAGGGCCTGGTCAATGCTATGATATTTATATTATCAGGGGACAATGTTTGTGTTTGCATTCTTTATAAAAGTATGCAACTGGATGGTATTTTACTTAAATCTTGCTGAATAGCGTGGGACATATTGGGAATAACGATTAATAGGACTGCATCATTAATTTAAGAATGTGGGAGCTGTTACCTGTTGTCATCTGAAAGTTGAACTACAATAGGGTGTCAAACTGATTTCTTTGAGGACCCAGTCAGCATTGTAGTTTTCTCCCATGGCTGGTCAGAGCGGAGAGACAGGATGGATGCTTCCTGCAGCATTTTGCTGGCCAAAAAGGGGTGGGGGGCAGTGCATACCCCCCATGCCCCATTTTTGCCCTGAACAGACTCCTGCAATTCTCTGCTGGCCAAAAAAAGGTGTAGGGATCTATGCACAACTCCTTATTTTGGCTGCCAGTGGGGCATCTCAAAACCAGCCCCAGAATCGGCCCACAGCCCCGAGTTTGACAGCCCCGCAGTACAACATCATTAGTCTAATTAATTCAGGTTAACAAAAATTGTAATCCAACAATAGGGCAGTCACTAGTTCCCCCAAAATAATGAAAATGCTTACTCTGGGTTCTGTACAATGCCTAGCTAACACATTTGTTTGTGTTAGCATACATAGTGATGGTATGGATTGTACTCAGCTCAGGAATGGTGATAGGGATAGTTCAAAATCATGTATGCTTTTCAGCTGTTTTAAAGTAGCATAATGTGACTATTCATATGCTTGAATCAATGATGCAGCTTTTATATTATCCGGTATCAACTTAAATATAATGGTTTTTCAGTAAAGAGGATTTTTACAGAATAGACTGAAAGTAACTGAAGAGTTGAATAATGAATTGATGATATTGAATGGTAATAAAATGTTAGAGCACATCTTTACATACATAAATTCAGTCACCAGCATATCTAGTTTAAAAAAACATTTCATACAAGTGAATGAAAAAAGATGAGACTCAATTTGAGAAATCCTGGAAATTGCTGCCCACTATAATAGTCAATACCAAGTTACACAGCCAACACAGGTAGTCCTCGACTTATAACAACTCATTTAGTGCCTGTTCAAAGTTATAACAGCACTGAAAAATGGGAATTATGACCGTTTTTCACAGTTACGGTCTTTCAATTCAATTCAATTTATTAGATTTGTATGCCGCCCCTCTCTGAAGACTCGGAGAGGTGCATCCTCATACTGATGTGATCAAAATTCAGATCCCTGGTTCATATTTATGATGGTGGCTGTGTCCCAAGGCCATGTAATCACCTTTGGTGACCTTCTGACTAGTAAAGTCAATGGGGAAACCAATTCACTTAACAATCATGTTGTTAACTTATCAACTGCAGTGATTCACTTAACAACTATGGCAAGAAATATCATAAAATGAGACAAAACTCACTTAACAAATGTCTCACATAACAACAGAAATTTTTGGCTCAATTGTAGTCATAAATTGAGGATTACATGAAGTCTGATTTATAGGAAATTCACATGTGCACAAATAGTTAAAAATCCTTTTTTCCATACCAGTATTAACATTGTATCTGTTACTTTTTGAGTTCTAGAAAGTACATGCTTTTGCAATGAAATCTGCCCCTCTTAAATAATGTTTGTATGCACTTTTGTCACAGATCATAAGATGCCTATGTTATTATTGACATAGAGTCCATAATACATGATGCAACTAAATATACATGAAAGAAGTGCAGTAAAAATTATTTGCATTTGATCTTTTCTTTGGGATAATTAACTAGTAGAGCATTTAATTACAGTGTAAATTGGATAACTAAACAATTGATTCATATACTCTTTTGTCACTGTGATTTTTTTTCCCCATGGTAGATATTTTACTTTAATAAACCTTCTTTGGATGATAACTCATATTTACAAGGAGAGCAGAGTTGTTAAATTTTTGCTCTGGTGTGGTGAACACCAGCTGTTTTTAATCAAAGGTGCATTTGAATACCACATAAAACAATGTGACAAAATCAGTTTATGGTGCCCTGAATGCTTGTTATGATTTAAAAATTTTAAGAGTTAACTGTCTTTTGGAGATTCACTAAAATCTTAAAACATGGCTACTGTTAAACAAATGGAAAGAGCACAAGGCCCCCAATTCCTTCTCATTAGAATGTTAACAGTACTCATTTTAAATCCAGTTTAGGATATGTTATACAATGTAAAGCAAATCCATTATTAGCGAAGTCAATGCATTACTACTTGTAGCAATATTAGTATGCCTCTACATTAGCATGAATGAGTCCTGCGCAGAAACAATTACCCCTTAAATTGGATAGCTAGAATATGGATGGGAAAAACACTCTTTGCTCTTCAACATCAACAACAAATTCTCATTGCCATCGATTTATATGAACATCTTGGACAGAATTAAAAGACTTACTTCATGGCTTACTAAAGGAGAGAGAAAAACAAAGATAACGTCAGTTAATGCTGCTACAAAGAAACCCAAAGATCAACTCTGGAAGGTAACATTAAGACATATCCCTTATTTTAAAACACAACAATAAAAGAAAGACAAAAATGTAAAAAATTCCTCTTTTTTTTTTTTTCCATTACCAGCAAATTAGAGCTGCATTTTCCTTACCTTGGCAATGGCAAATGCTTATCTAACAATCTATTCAGAGACAAAAGAGGGGAAAAGCAAAAGACGAAGAGGCCTTATGTTGGAAAAATACATTCTGTATGAAAGAACAATAAAAGATAGAAGGACAGGAGCAAAGCTGCAGGTTTTAAGAAAAGGGAGATTCAGCAACATGAAATTGAAAAAAATAGGTAGAGAAGGAATTAGCTACAAGTTGCCAAAATTTTGCTAGCTCTTGCCTTCCTAAGGTTTTGCTTATGCCAAAATATAATTTATTGTTAATCTGTGGCTCTTAGGAAAGAAAATGGCAAGGAAGAGAAAGAGAGAGAGAGAGAGAGAGAGAGAGAGAGAGAGAGAGAGAGAGAAGGATGGAGACATAAAGAAGGAATTGATGAAAAAGCAATGATGAGCAATACAACAAAAAGGCACTTGAGAAGACATAAACGAGCCAGTGCCAAGGACTTTTGCTATTTTTTTCATTCCAATTCAATAATTCAATGCATGATGCCTGGTTTGCCAACTTTTCGCAGGTGATGGCACATATCTCTTGTATGGAATTCACAAGCACAAAGGTGGAGTACAACACTGAGAAACACCAATAAATTCTGACCGTATTGCTTGGTTAACAGAGTTGACACACTATATCAGTACTGACCATACAGTACTTCCCCACCCCCCAAAAAACAAACACGCTAATCCTCCTTTGCCTATGCACGACACAAGCAATTATACACAAATACAGTATCAGGAATCCATTAAATTGCTGTTACTCTGATGTTCTTCCTTCTGGGCACTCAGCTACAAACAGGATGTCCATCCAATGGACTCCTGCCGAATTACATGTTTTGACAGCATCTTGGATTTTTGCACAGTAAAAAAAAAAAAGTACTTATGGGCCCAGGGTGGGGAGGGGAGACAGAAGGAAAGAAAACAAAGAATGGAGGGGCTAAGGGAAGAAGAAAGAAGAGGGGAACAAAAGGCAGAACCAAAACAGAATACCCCTCTTAAGTCAATCATACTTGGTCTCAACACCAGCATTTGAATAGTTCAAATTAAAAGAGAAACAGAAGTAGACTGTACATGATTCAGATTGTTTAACACAGATTGTTGTCCATGTCTTAGAATATCTGGTACACCCACTGAAGCTCCTGAGAAAAGCTTGGCTCAGCGTCTTCAACGCAGTTTTCAGCCTGTACAGAAAAGGGAGATCTATAAGTCTTTCTGTCTCAATTGTTTGAAATGTTTGAGCTCCTCCTCCTCTACCTCATGCTTCTGAATATGTATTCTGTGTGTTCAGTTTATCTTTTTTTAATTTGACACCATCCACAAGTTCGAAGTTGTAGTTCTCCAGTGCAGATAAGTTTCTATCGGACATCCCGTTGTGCCAACAGGCGCAGTACAGAATGACCCCACAGATGGCGCCCAAGAGCACACCAAGGGCGCTCATAGCGATGATGGTGATAAGAATAGGGTCAAGGGTTTTCAGCACATTGCCTGGCTTTCGGGAGATGTTGTCATTATAAGGCTCCCCATTTTCACGGAAATCAGGAGTAAATCCTACAGAAGAACAAAGAGACACAGAAATCATGGGGTAGCAGCATAGCCCAAGCTAGGTAAATAGGGCCCAGTAAGAAATAAAAGAAGACTTTTGGTTTTGCTTTTTTACATTTTACATCTGTACTAGAAGAGGCGTTATGGATTAGGTTGTAGAAAATTCTTCACCTCCAGTTTCCACTCAATGGAAACAGAAAAATATTTTTTTCTGTTTCCAAAATGAAAACAAAAAATCTTTCCCTTTGTCCTGTTACAAGACACAGAAAGTAGGTAAAATTCATATTATATAGCAGCTGAGAATACAGCATTGTAAAAACTCTCCTCTACATTTGATTTTGTGAAATTGAATTTGCTCCCCATAAGAATATCTTTTCCTTCAGTATACAGTAATTTATCCAGCAAAATGCAGCCCTTCCTGGTTTGTTTTAAATTAATCTCTTTTAGCCATCTTCATGTGTCATTTTAGACTTGGAAATATAGATCATAGGAGAAACTTCAGAATTATGGAACAATGTATAATCCAAGCAATAGCCTTTCTGCCAAAGTAGCCTAACTTTCCAAAGTAAGGTCAAAAGATCACCAATAAATATTTTGATAATAAATTCTTAAATGCTCCGAGAGTAAGTCAAAATATTTTTTTAAAAAAACAGTTTTAGAGCAATATTCCCCCATGCATATTTGATTTCAGTACTGCATCAATGTAAAGAAATTTATATAAAAATCCCATCTACTTCTAATGTAAGCGTGAACATCTATTAAGATATGCATCCCCTGAGTAATAAGCCAAAAATAGATGGAGTCCTTCCTTCCTTCCTTCCTTCCTTCCTTCCTTCCTTCCTTCCTTCCTTCCTTCCTTCCTTCCCTTCCTTCCTTCCACAAATTTTACCAGATGTTTGCCCCTATTTGCTTGCAGAGATGGCTTTGAAATAGTTCTTGTTCTAAAGGCTTCGGAACTAGCAATTGATATCAGATGTTCAGTATTTTCAGGCTAAAGAATTCCAATTCTAGGTGATGGAGCAATGGTCTTGAGATCCTTTGAATCTTCTGCATAAATGATTTAGGAGACTTTTAAGTACATGATAGGAAGCTTTGTTTTACATCATCTTTTGTCCCCCCTTTACTCAAATGCAATTATGGGACGGCTGAAGAGATTGCAATTAGATTCTCTAATGTTTTTTTCCTGAAGAATAAACAGTTTGAATTAAAATGATTAGAACCACTCTCCAGCCCAGTGGTAAGGAAAATACTTCTTTGATTTGTCACTACAATGCATTCTATTAATGCAACTGTTGATATGTTTGAACATAGCTATCCCAAAAGTGCTGTTTCAAAAGGAAATTGAACTTTTTCAAAAAGGCAACTAAAGATATTTCACTTTTCACCCAAGAAGTTTCAATTCTGAAGAAGTTCTAGGATGAGAACTGAAGAAACTTGTCGGATGAGAAGTGAAACATCTTCAATGAAAAATAAAGTCCAGTTGCCTTTTGAAAAAAACATCTTTGGACAACTATGACCTGAATGACTGAGAATCCCCAAATCCCATTAGATATTTCAACATGGCTATTTTAGTAAAAACAATGTAAGCAATGGCTATTGATGAATTTGACATAATCCTCTTAAAAAACGTATATTGTAGGTTACATTGGTTATTATATTATCTACATTTATTCCTCTCATGTAAAAAAAATGCAAAAACCTGTAAACAGTATTGAGTGTTATAGGCAAACAAGCATGCTAGTAATAACTGTATTACTTAATACTGTATAGCTGTAGTAGACTGAGTCACCTATATAAGGTGGATGGACCTACTTGCAGTGATAATGCATATACCATTGGACGAGCTGAAGCAGCAAGATTATGTCATGAAAAAAATATGATTGCTAAGACACAACACCAAGTTAATGGCAGAATCAATCATCTATATAAATTAGAATAAACTCAAATGTCACTAAGATTCACATAAAAATCAAGTTGATTTTTTAAAATTAAAAAATATATTTTACCTGTTTGATTAATAACTGGCTCTATTTCATTCCCTGCACCATTAGATTCTGAAAGGAAAAAAAAATTGACATTGATTATTATAATGACAAATACTGACGGGTTATCATGCTGCCAATAATGATACTGAGAATTTTCCTTCCTTTTCTAAGCATGATTATGTTGGTTTGATGGAATTGTTCATTAACCTGATTTTTCCAAAATTAGCAAAGAAGAAAAAAGCCCTCTCTCTACCATAGCATGGCACAGTTTTAGTGCTATCAGCAGGGGATTTTTTGTCTCACAGAAATGAAAATCCACATATAAAATTAGCATGTTTCATTCATTGCATTTATAATCGTGAAAACCGATGCTATTAATCAGTCATAAGTATCCTTTAGCCATGAAAAATAATTATATTAACTGCAGTGAATATATAAGGATATTAGAACAGAAACCTGCTGTTTAAACTCTTATTTGACAAGACTGTGACCTGAATGACCAAAAACATGTGAAATTAATTCCAAAATTAGCCTATAGGTAAGTAGGTTACTTATAGTAGGTTTAATATCATTCACTCAGCCCTTTAAGGCTAAACTATTTTGAAGCTTTCAACTGTATTTTTAATTGTTTTTTAATTTTTGTAGTGTTGGATGGCTTTATTGTTGTTCAATGGTTGTAAACCTCTGGTCTGCAGACTTCTTGGAAGATTTGAAGAAATGTTATGATTTAAATCTTGAATTAAATCTTGGGGGTCTGTGCCAAAGAAGCTATTTAAAGGGAGTACATAGTGAAGAAAAGGTTGAGAACCGCTGTTGTAGTCCATCCTGGGATTGGCATAAATATTATAGGGTTACAGCCATAGTTCCCTCTAAGCTGAGCAGTGAGCAATCGCTCACTTAAAAATCATCATCAACTCAGAGTTTTCCAAACCTGCCCAGAAGCCGAGAGGGAAAGAGTGAGAGGGAAGGAGAGAGAGAGGAAGAGAGAGAAACAGATAGAAAAAAGAGAGGAAGAAAAAGAAAAAGAAAAAGAATGGGAGTAAGGAAGAGAGAAAGAAAATCAAAATCTAGTTTGAAACTAGCTCAACTATTTAAGTGGCATTTTGATATTGATAGAGTTGCCCTATTATGAGCTCACTGTTATAGACACACAGTACAGGATTTTATTTTGAAATTCTCTGAGGCAAAACAGGGTGGGTTTTTTATTTGTTTATTTGTTTGTTTGTTTGTTTGTTTGTTTATTTATTTATTATTTCTGTGCCGCCCAGTCATGAAGGGACTGCCGCTCAGACACTATACTTTTCCGCCCCCCCCAAAAAAAAATTAGAGGGAACACTGGTTATAACTATAGCTACTTTTATGAAGGATCAACCAACCTTTGAGTCTTCGGAGAGGGGCGGCATACAAATCTAATAAATTGAATTGAATTGAACCTATTTCTAGTTTAAGCAGACTTAGTTAGGGTGTCCCACACTCCAGATCAGCTATGAAGCTTACTCAAGCTTAAACTATTCAAATCAAGCATATTTAAGCTCACTGAAATCACCTATTTTTGCCCAGGACTAAGCTCTTGAGGTAATTTATTCAGCAAAGAAATATGAAAACACATGGTAGGTAAAAATAAATCAACTATTGACCTATAGGATCCAAAATTTGTTAACAAATATTGCTATAACCTTTATGTTGTATATAGGTAGAATCTCTGCCTTGAATATTTACTAAAAAGGTGGAAATAAAAATGTAATAACAACAATAACAATCACCAGTAGAATCCAGTATTCTGTATGGTAAATTTTATATTTACTACCAAGTAATACTTACTTCGGCATTCTTCCGGTGATATGTGGCTGTCAAAGTTAATGTCATCGACTGCAATTCCTCCATTTCCCATTCCAATTTCTCCTTCCACCATTACCTGATAAAAATAAATTACATTTTGCTATTTAAAACTCTAATGGGCAGAACAAAGGCTACTCATTGAATTTTTAAACAAGCATACATTGAAGAGACCGATCTTCTGTTATCTATCAAGACTCAGGATATCATGTGAAAGTATCACTTTATGAAGAAACAGTTCTTTATGTAAAACAGATTGTATTATTATGAGGTAAATCAGCATTCAGACATCCATACGTTATAATATAATCTTTGCAGGTTTGCATATTCCCAACAAAACTGATATTGACATTTTTTTACAGAAGTAGCTAATAAGGAACATGTTTCCTTTTATTTAATTCTGTTATCATGTGGTAGATTAAACAATTGTTTGGGATTGTGGGCATTTTAGAGGGATATTCTCTCAAAATGGCTGCTATGGGATTTACCAGAAAACAAAGTGAGGTTGTCCATTCCTTTCCTTAGTGATCTGGGATGCTTTTTGCAATGCCAACTTAATTTTCCTGTATTATTTTTTTCTGAGTGTGAAGATAACACTGAACAATTCTCACACATTATTTTATTTACTAAAAATACCTGCAGGACCTTTCGTAAGACTCTTAAGACTCATTTATGTTGTCAGGCTTGGGCCGATTAGATCTTAGCCCCTGGCCATTGAATGATTGTATGACTGCTGTACGAATGGGTATGATTGATTTTAATATAATTAGGGATTTTAGATAGCTATGTAATTTTAAATTAATTGGATTAATTTTATTGTAATTTACTGTTTTTATATGTTGTAAACTACCCTGAGTCTTCAGAGAGAGGCGGCATAAAAATCCAATAAATAAATAAAATATGAGCTTGCCTCCCCCTTTTTTTAAATTAAAAGAACAAATAAAAGCTGTGGACTCTTACTGAGCCCCAATGTTGAGTGGGGATGGGACAACTTGCTACCACCAATTCCTGTGGGATAACTTGCTACCACCAACTCCTGTGGCCAACTTGCCACAGCCAAGTCACTGTAGGACAATTCGCCATGGCCAACTTGTCACTTGGCAACTCACTGTGACACAATTTAACAATTCTATTTAATTATTTTAAATAAATAAAATATTTAAATTTTTGCCATTCAAATTCTGTCCCTCCTTTTACATCCTTTCTTTAATGATTCTATTCCATCATTTATTTGATATTAGTGTATTGAAAAGTTCTCGGACTTTTCCAACCAACCAACCAACCAACCAACCAATAAATAAATTGATATTTTCCCATGGCGAATTATCCCACAGTGAATTGGCCCTGGTCAGTTGGCTGTGGTGAGTTGGCCTTGGTGAATTGGAATAGTCACAATGTCAGCACCACTTTAGTGAAAGGGGAAGTGGGAGCAGGAAAAGATAAGAGGTTTCCCAATATACAGCTGAGCTACAAACCATGGTGGAAAGAAGAATTATTTTAAGTTTCAAATGAAAATACCCAGAATGGTTACATCAAAGTCTTATGAAAGGTATGATTAAAGTACAGGTGCCTCACCATCTGATGGATGGTGCTGGTGATAAGAAGGGTCCTGCAGTGGGAGAGCCTCTTTTGGGAGATTGTCATGTGGCCTTCAAATAGATTCTTCAAATATGTTTACATATTAAGATGTTTAGTTATTGCTATAATTCTGTATTTCTGTTTGGCTTATTTTTGACCCCTGTACTTTTTTCATAATATAAATTTGTGTATAAAATATTAAACTATAAGTAAGTTGGCTCAAAGAAAGGATTTTCCTTCCTAAAACCAACAATGACCCCTGTACTTTTTTCATAATATAAATTTGTGTATAAAATATTAAACTATAAGTAAGTTGGCTCAAAGAAAGGATTTTCCTTCCTAAACCCAACAATGTAAGAAATGAAATGAGAGCAGAACTGCATTCACCTCTAGATTGGATGCCACAGGATATAAATGGTAAGTTCATATTTAATATGGAGTGAATAATTCAGACTTTGCTTCTCCCAAACACAAATTGTGTAAATATAATTAAATACGATGATATGATTATGTCTGCCTTCTTTAATCTAGTGCTTCATAGACTTGTTGAGTCTCTCAGAATTTCTAGCCAACAGTTTTTGAATGTCATGATTGGGAACTCTAGAAGCTGTCCCCCAAGCACATCAGGAAAACATCACATTGGGAAGCTGTTTCATATTAAGCGGAATAAACATCAATGTTGCCAGCCTTTATTGGCAGCAGATCCTTGGGTCTTTCCCAGTCCTGAGATCCTTTTAAGACATGGGTAGTGAACCTATAGATTTAGGGCAACCTGAGGATCTATGTTTACTTGCAAATGTGCCTTATAAACAATTTATTCAGACTTATGGCAATAGCAATGGGTCCCTCCACCAGCACTCCAATGGGCATGAAGGAAGGAGCAGAAGTATGTATTATGGAAAGGAATGTAGAAGATCAGCAGATGTCAGCCTTTCTAGGTAGATCAGACAAGAAACATGACCAATTCTATTTTATTGTAAGGTCGTGTTAACAGAATCTTGCAAGTCTGAAAGTACAAATCTCACCTTGTCTCCTTTGCAGCCTACGAACTTGTGGTGTGTGTGTGTGTATGTTTTTGTGTGTGTCCCTGCTGAACCTCTTTTTCTGCTCATCATGCAACTGTGGGCTATGCCCTTTCTTATCTGGCTGTTTCCAAGACAGCATGTATCTCCCCTCCCTCTTTCCAAACTCATTCTTACATATCATTATAGCAAGAGACCTTTTGTTTTACACGCAAGAGATTCACTTAACCACCTCAATCCTTAACCAACTACCACTGAGATTTAGTTTCTAAACTGGAGTTTAGAAGTCTGACTTTTATTCTCAGCAGTGCAGTAAAAAAGGAGAAGGATGTGGTAGAATAAGGATGGGAAAGAGGGGAGGAAGAGGAGAAGGAGGAGGGAGGAAGAGGAGGAGGAGGAAAAGAAGAAGACTACTGCTATCCTTTTGATCTACCTTATTTTTTGTCTGTTTCTAAATAAATCTCACTCACCTAAGCTCAAGGGTCCCATTTTGTTTTGGCTGGGACCCTGTTCTCACTGCATTGGTATCTTAGTGAAACTCAGGTCTCTGTTGCTCTAGTTCTTATTTTATCCCTATAGCATTTCTCCCCATGAAAGATAATTTAATATGGGGATTAAGTCATGCACAATGCATGGAATGCTATTGACCCAGTCCCCTATTATGCTTAAATTTCTTGGCCTACCTGATAATGTTTCACAGATTTGTGGAGATAAACCCGGCCTTCCTTCCAGCAGTTTCCCTGATTTCCACTTGGTGTCCATAAGACCCGATCATATTCTTTAGGGATCTGGTACCGCAGTTTGATTCTTAGTGTGCCGACGTGAGGGCCCGACATATGATACCAGAAAGTCATGCAAAGGGCATAATTTTGCAAGTTGATGATAGGGCTGATGAGGCGGACAATTTTGCCTTTCTGGTTTTCATCAGCTTGGGAATAAATAAAATTGCCATCTCCTATTGTAACAAAACACTTCATTAGACACAACGACCAAGTTTTGACTCCCTTTAATCTGATAAACTTCAAGCGTTACAATACGAATAGGGTTTTTTTTCCTGAAAAGCTGACTGAGAAATATCTTGTCTTGTATGGGTATGCCTGTCTCGCCTTCCTCTTCCAACAAACTGAAATTCACTACGGTACAAACATTCCTGATTTTCTAAATGGTAAGGTGTCATTTTGGTAACAGCATGGAAAGATTCGTAAGAAATAATGTGCTGGATAGTAAGAGTGTTTCCGCTCAGATCAATTCATCCCATGCAGTTTTCATTTGTGCTGTATGTATTTCTTGGGCGGTATGCTAGAATACTTATATAATATGTACACATTTGAAATGCAATTTGTCATAAAGTATATTCTTTGCACGGAGATGTAGTAAATTGTTGAATGGGAAGTTCCATTAAACAAGAAGAAGAGCAGATAATTCTCCTTCTCACATTACTTTGAAAAATGAATGTTCCAAATGTGGACTGAAGAATACTTTAGCCCAGTGGAGAAATCCATTTTTTAAAATTACTGTTTCGGTGGGGATGGCTTGGTGGTCATGGTGTGGCTTGGTGGGTGAAGAAATTGCCCATTCTCAGCTCATTCCAGGGGAAGGATACAACAAAATCTCCATCCTGTCCTCACTCCAGGGGGAAGGATATTGCAAAATCTCCTTTCCCACCCCAGTCTGGGGCCAGCCAGAAATGGTATTTGGACTACTCTGGACTACTCAAAATTTCTGCTACTGGTTCTCCAGAATCTGTCAGAACCTGCTTAATTGCACCCCTGCTTTAGCCATAGCTTTGTCTATACTTTAAAGTAAGGGAAACCATGAAAGATATTGTTAATGTTGCAACCAGAACACAAATTCATGTCTTTAGATCACTCCAGGCATATGGAGAAGTACAGAAATCCCATCCTCATCAACATAAGCCTTCCACTTGCTGCATAATTTTGCTTTGAATTTGTGTTGGATTGGAAGGGTTATTAGCCAGAGACATCACCGTTGGCCAAAGGATGCCCAGTGGGTAGCTCCTTCTGTGTCCCTGTTTATATGCCTACCAAAGAGGTGCTTGCAATCGCATGCTTTCAAACTGCTTGTTTGGCAAGAACTGGAGTGATTGACAGGAGTTCATCCCACCTCATAGCAAGAGGTGGGTCTTGGATGCCATCTTACTGATTGCTAACCCAGCATCCTAACCATCTGAGCCACCATAATCCTTTTTTCCTTCATCAGCCCCAAATCAAAAGAATCTATGGTCGGGATAGGAAAGAAATAGGCAGGAGGGATCATGGCTTTAAAGAGATATTCATCTGCTCTTGGTGTATATTCTGGCTCAGTTATATTTGATGGAATTTAGCTGCTATATCTGAGGGTAGATTTTCCACTGCACTTCTGTTTTTCTGTAGTCCAAACTGCAGTTTTGGGAATGAGCCTTCATAGCTCTTTGGTAATCAACCAATTCATTTATTCATTTCCCTATTCAAGAGAGAACATGTCAAATGGGTATTCTAGCTAAAGAGGTGCAAGAATAGCAATTGACTTGTTCTTTTACATAGCGGCGCCTTGATGTTGAAGTTACTTAAGCCAAAAAAAAAAAAGGGACATCAGTATATGGTGTGTGTGTTTGTGTGTGTTTGTGTAACTCCTTGTGCATCTGTTTTCAGGTTATGGTTTAGAAATGTGGAAAGCATTGAATATCTGTTTGTAACAAAATCTCATTTAAGAGATATAATTCCCCCTTCCCCAACCCTTCACTAAGAGGACAAGTCACGCTTGTCTCTAGACACCCATGGCAAAGTTCAAATATTTTTCATTTCAAGAATATTATTGCAATTTTGGGTCAAGAACTCTGCCTTTTTTGTCTTAATTACAGCTGAACATATGCATGCCTTTTAGATTCTGTCAGTCCTTGGCTAACATGGCTTTTAACCTCCCTTCAATGTCAGTTCTCACTGAGTCATTTCATTTTACTTTGCATCAATTTTTTTCTCATTATTACAGCCTTCATTTCAGCTAACTGCCTTTTGCTTAATTTGATGCCGTTTATTTGTGCAGTGCCATTCATAGTCAAAGTATTTAAAGTTTCCCCCCATCCCTTAAAAACTAAACCGACTTGTCTCAAGATTCAATTGAACTGTCTCTAAATTTAAGGAGCCCAATTTCCTTGTCATTCTCATTAAATAAAATGGGGATGGGGTAGAGAATGGAAATGGGGAAGGAAGGTTCATTGCTAGTACTTCTGACTATCTACATAAATGAAAAAAGAAAATGAATAATTGAAACATGGGTCACAATGTCAGCCTTTGTTCAAAAGGGTTTTGCCCTCAGAAACAAGCAGTTAGAAGGCCTAAACTCTCACTATATGAGGATTTCCACCTGATAACAAAGCTTCTGAAAAATATATTTAGAAGTAGCTGAAGTTAGGTGATCTTGAAAGTTTAAGAAAATACGCATGCCCTTAAAAGCAACAGGTTAACTAGGTGCAGCAATTACATCTAGTAATTCTAGGATAGGATTTGAAATGGCACCATTGTTTTCATCAAGGCAAAGCAGAATTGACATACAGATACAAGGTACAACTGTAATGGGACCAGCCCAATACAGTCGTACACTGGACCAGAATATCTCCGAGACCACCTTCTGCCGCACGAATCCCAGCGACCGATTAGGTCCCACAGAGTGGGCCTTCTCCGGGTCCCGTCAACTATACAATGTCGGTTGGCAGGCCCCAGGGGAAGAGCCTTCTCTGTGGCGGCCCCGACCCTCTGGAACCAACTCCCCCCAGAGATTAGAACTGCCCCTACTCTCCCTGCCTTCCATAAACTCCTTAAAACCCACCTTTGTCGTCAGGCATGGGGGAATTGAAACACCTCCCCCGGGCATGTACAATTTATGTATGGTATGTTTGTGTGTGTGTTTGTTAGCAAAATGGGGTTCTTTTTAAATATTTTAAATTATATTTGGATTTGTTATGAATTGTTGTGTCGTGCTGTGAGCCGCCCCGAGTCTGCGGAGAGGGGCGGCATACAAATCTAAATAATAAATAAATAAATAAAATAAATAACACTTCTCAAACTAGTCAGTCACATGACTCACCCGATTTTACAATCTTTTTGCAGCAGTTGTTAAGTGAACACAGCAGTCATAAAGCAAATGCATCAGCTGTTTAAGTGAACCCATTTTTTGCTACGGTTTGATTCTTCTAAAATTGAAAGGTCTGGTTTTCAGCAAAACCATCATGAAGGGTGGTTATATGACTGTGGGATGTTGCAAATGATTGGGCTGCTGCATGCTTGAAGTGGAATCATGTGCCTGATGGGCGATCAATGAACGTTGTACCTGGATTTTAAGTCCTTTTTTTGGATCTGTTGTAAGTTCAGATGATCACTAAGCAACTGGTTGCAATTCATCTGTAAATGTTAGTCCTGGCAGATCTCTTTTATTTTAAACGCAATATTTATTTTTCCCTTGTCACTGGATGAGTTGCTAATCCTACTTTACCTGTGTGATCCTGAATGGGCCCTGTTTTGCTGGTCAGTACTGCCCATCTCAAATCCAGCTGGGCATCATGTTCCCAGCGACAGATTGTCTTTTGAGAACTGTAGCCAAATCCACAGTTGAAACCATAAGCTGGAAGTTCTTCAGTAATAGAATAATGGATGGCTGCAAGAAAACAAGAGGTAATCTGTGAAATTATTACTGTACTTTTCAAAAACATAACTAAAGATAATTCTAACAAACTATCAATAGTTGTTTGGTAGCTACTGCATTGACTTACATGCAGTGATTGGCATTAAGCAGCACGATGCTAGAGGGAGAAAGGAATCAATGGGTTTTCTACCATTTTTTAGCATATTCACATGGCATTGGTCTGAATAATTGTATAACATTGGAAAGATAGCTTTGTAACAGCAATGCCACCATGATATAGCAGTAACCTAAGGTCTCACTCAAGGAAGCTTTCAAGCACTGTTGACTTGGTTTGCCCCATGTTGAAATAAATGGAGTCATATATATGATAATTTAAAGCCATGGTTTTCAAGTTAAACATCTATACAATGGGTGGATTTCCTGAATCCCCCAACCAGTATTAAGTTTTACTTTACGTCGCCCAGAGTCCATTTTGGAGTTGGGCAGCTTATAAATCTAACAAATAAAGTTCACATATTTTAAATTTTCTAAGGTTGAGAAATACTGGTCCACAGAACCTGCTCCATGAGATCATTAAGTATGAAGTCTAAACTTACCTACCGTAATTCTGCATGGTTCCTCAATTGCCTCTTATACTGAGGATATGAGGACATCAGTGCCAGGGGATACTACTAGAGCCATATTAGCTAGAGAAATGGTCAGTGTTGCATCGCTCAAGAGGCAAAGCAGTGTAAAAGACTGCAAGTATTTCTTCCATTGATATGGTAGTAAACTATAGTTTGGATGAACTAGGGCAGGTAAGACTTTTATGCACTTATATCTAACCATTGTAGGAAATAGATCCTGCCTTGAATGCAGCCACATAAAATATAGAACCTTTGCTTTCATTAGGCCTGAATAGAAATAATAAATGGGGCAATGCATTTTAATCTTTAATCAGACTTCCATCCTTCCGAGGTGGGTAAAATAAGGACCCAGATTGTGGGGGCAATATGCTGGCTCTATTAAAAAGTGCTATTGCTAACATGTTGTAAGCCGCCCTGGGTCTAAGGAGAAGGGCGGCATAAAAATCTAATAAATAAATAAATAAATGAATAAATCTGACATATTTTCCTCTTTGCTCATAAACTGGTATATGGTACCAATATTTGTGTAAAGATGTAAAGAACACTAATTCTTACAATGGAAGAGAACATGGTAAAAGTGATGGAGTTAGTAGATGGGGAAACTGACTGTTTTAATTAAAGAAAGAATTGATCTAGTTTTGTTTCTACTTTAAAATTTATTTTTGCTTGAAATGGAAAAAAAGTAAAACCTGGATTTTAAGTTTTGACATGATCCGTGAAGCAAAAGTTTGTATTTATATTTTATTACACTAAAAAAAAGTCATGTCACATTTTTTCTTTTTTAACTTTTTCATTCTCTTAGTTTTCTAAGTATACTTTTTTCCACTGAAGGGCTGCACTTACCCTTCCCTCCCAGATCGGTCCCAGAGGCTGATGCAGGCACGTGTGGGTGTGGTAGCAGGTGCCTGTGGCACCACACGAGAATTTGCTTTGCTTCTGCGCATCTGCAGAAGCAAAGAAAGCCCCAAAATCACTGAAATCTCGCATGTTCTAGCATCCTCGTGTGAGATTTCTGTGATTTTCACCAATTTCTTTGCTTCAGTGCATGCACGGAAGCAAATTCTTATGCAGGGGCACATGTGCATATGGCAGGGACATTCAGATGTGTCTGCATTGCCATTTCCACTACTGGACCGGTGATCTCAGGCATCCGGGGGGCAGCCCAATACTGATATTTTCCTCTATTTTTATCTTCTAATAAAAGTTATTTTAAAAAAGGACTGATATGATACTAACTTAACCATAAGGAACAGCCAACTATCACCCAAGTGCATTTTTCCTATGTAAACCTGATTTGCTAGTAAATATTTTTTTCTCACTTGTAATTTTATTATAAATATGCAATGGCTTTTAAGTAAGTTTTGATCATTCCTTCAGCTGGATAGGTGTAGGTCATGGATCTTATGAAACTGGATATGTATTACATCCACTTGTGTACACAAATGGTTGTGCACCAACATCTATATACTGTAAGTGTACAAACAATATCTTGTTCTTTGTTTCTCTTTCAGAATCGAGCTATCAATGACAATCTTATTATGTATTCTGTATTCTTATGCAAACAGTGCGATAAAGGTACAAAGTACCATATTCTGCCAACTGTGGGAATCTGCATGCTTGGCTATCTCCATTTAAAAGTATCTGGTAGCAAAGCATAAGAAAGAATTTGTTTTGATAAATTCCCAAAGAGCTTCTGTGTCTGTCTGCAGATTATTCTAGATTAGACAAGCAGCAACTCCATGCACTTGATACATCTTGAATGTAGTGTTTTATTTTAAGTAAGGTTTAAAACTCTATTGCAATCCTCCAATTCATCCCTGCATCTTACTGCACAAATGGAGACTTTCAAATATATATCAAAGTTCCCCCTACATGTCTGCTTTCCATATAAAGGGATATTCCACATGTGGAAACTATATTAAGAGAATTTCCTGATGGAGTTCAGAACCTGTCTGGCAACCAAAGAAAGCTCTCCACAATATATGAATTCCTGTTCTACATTTAAATAATCTGTTTCCCCCATCTGCTTCCTGAGCTTCTACTTCAAGGATTTCACAGCATTCCAGAATGGCTGTTCCCTATATTAAAAGAATGATTTGTTATGTTTTGGTTTCATTAGACATTCTGCATCTCCCAATTGCATGTTCATTCATGTATGAAACAGGTTGATGAACTGCAGAATCAGGTAACGGGATTCATGTATGGAATCTGGACCTGGATCCAGATACACATCCAAATGTAGACATTAGTTTTACACACTGAATTATGTCCAGTGAGATATATCTTTTTCTGCACTTTGCACAAATTACTTATTTATTTATTTGTCAAATATGTATTGGTAGTATACAAAGATATAACATTGTTTATATACATGATATTGGTACTAATAAGAGGGAAACATTAGGACAGGGGCGGTAGGCATGCTAGTGCACTTATGCATGCTCCTTATCAGTAGGTCTAGTTGGAGAGCCCTTTATTGCTCTCTAAGTAGATTTCTTTGCATTTTTCACAATAAAATTGAAAAGAATCATGAAGTAGTTCCAAATGAATACAATCCTTTCCATTGGAGAATGTCAAATCAATTGACTACTTATCTATTCTGCTTTTGTGAAGAATAAATAAATTGCCAATGCTAATCAATATATACAAAGAGTTGTATATATACTGGCCCACAAGATGGCAGCAGTTATATGAATAGTTTTGGATAAGAAGAAAAGACAATATGGCTGACAGCCAACCAAGCAGACTATAAAGTTCCTTGTACAGCATGAAAAGTATGTTGTTATGCAACTTCTTTTGGTCAGGGTGAGATCATGTTTTGCTTTCAGCTTCTCCCAAAGTCTGCCAAATAGTCTTATATGAAACTGTTTATTATTTTTCAGGGGAACTTGGAATTTGAATTTAAATATAAAGTTATTCAACATAATGGAAAGATTGCTTTAATCCATGGTTTCAAAATATGCCAAATGATGAAGTACAAGAAAGTGTCCACCCATTACCTTGGATAAGCAACTCCTACATGTATCATGGGAGAACTTAGGAGCTCATGTTTGACATATTATGTTGCTGTTATATTGGATTATATTTTGGCTTCAAGTCTTCAGTGAAAACTCAGCATTCTGATAGCATGGTTGGCATAGTTATATCAATTACATAAGAATATTTTAAGAGTATTTTAAACTTTTTAAAACTAGAGGAGAGAAATAGAATGAAAAGAAAGAAAGAAAGAAAGAAAGAAAGAAAGAAAGAAAGAAAGAGAAGAACTAACTATTTACTAGAAAGATGTAATAATGAGTTGCTAAATATGCTTCAAGCCTGCAGCAATATATAGCTTCTGTATGAATTCAGAAAGCCTATATCTATTGTTTACATTTGGGCATAATTCTCCCTCTAAGTAAAAGAATATCATTTGCTTATATTCAAGTAGCCTTTGACATATCACCACAATTGTAAACAGAATTCTATAGCGGAGCAAATCAGTTGTTAAGTAAAAAAGGTGCTCAATTTTAATAATAATAATAATAATAATAATAATAATAATAATAATAATAATAATAATAATTTAAAAATAATTTATTAGACTTGTATGCCTCCCCTCTCCGAAGACTTATGACTCTTTTTTGCCATGCTTGTCCGGTGAATCACTGCAACTGCTAAATGAATCATGTGGATTCCCCCATTGACTGGTTGTCAAAAGCCAGTTGGGAAGATTACAAACAGTGATCACTGATCCAAAATGCTGCAACTATCATAAATACATGTGGATTGCCGAGGACCTGAATGTTGATATCACAACCTTGGGCTGTGATAGCTCTGGGGATTGGTCATAAGTCATTTTTTTCAGTTCCATATACTGGTTGCCTTTGGGGGCCATGTAGGAATTTTTTGCAGTCACAACACAGTTATGCTGCGGCTATTATTTTCCTTATTCCACACTGGAAGGTAGGGACAGGACAGGTTAGGGGGTTTATTGTAGTGATTAACTTCATGTGAAGTGGTCAATTGGCTTATATCCTTCTGGTCACTGGGATGGCAGAAAGGGGCAGAAATGGGTGTTAGCAGCAATTGCATGTTCTCCTTAAGGGTATCTTTTGGAAGGTGATGGGCTGCCCCTCGCCAGAGCCTCTGGGCACATCCAGCCTGATGGAGATGAGGTGCCCTTGGGGCTCACCTATGTCAGTCCCCAGACAAGGAGCTGGGGGGGGACACACTGGGGGCATGGTGGAGAGCAAGGCGAAGCTAAAGGTAGCCTCTCCTTGCTCAGCAAGGAGCTTCGCCCTTAGTTGCCTAGGAAGATTATTGACAGGAAATTCCACCCATGGAAATTCCGCAGGTCTCAAATAATACATTAAATAAAGTGACCCAAATACCCAGCTCTTGAATCTCTGTGTTTATTCCACCTCCGAGACTCAATCTGGGTCCTCATTTTACTGACCTCAGAAGTCTGGAAGTCTGAGTCAACCTTGAGCCTAATGAGAGTCAAACTGCTAAATTACAGTCAGCTGGCAGTCAGCAGAACTAGCCTGCAGTACTGTATTCTAACCACAGCGCCGCCACAGCTCATAACTAGCAGTATATTGAAGCAATTGTTAACTTCAGTAAAGATTACAGCAGAAACACTTTAAAGCAATTGATGTCTGATGCATCCAACGAAGCATTTTAAAACAAATGTGAAAACATTTTACTCCAAGTTCTGCTGTGGAATGTATATTACGATACACATGCCAATGTTAGCTGTACACAGCATTATACAGGATTGTCTGTTGACTTTGAGAGGCTGACATAGTCTGCCTTCCACTTTCTCTTAGAATATCACAAAGATAAACTGTCAGTAAGTGCCAGTTTGGGTTAGCAGAAACTTGCCATGTTGCAATCTTCCAAATTATTTCATTCTGTATAAAGCATTCCCAAGCAATCCCAGACATATATTCTCTCATTCATCATTTCTGATGCCTGAGCCAATACAACGAGGATACTCTCATACAGCCCCAATCTTGCTTCCTGATTACAAGAACAAAAATAAAAGCCCACAACAAACCCCCCACAAACCACCCAGTTTGTATATTTGCAGCTTTCCAGATAAGCAGCAAAATGCAGCAGCAGGATAGATGGCTAACAAGCTGTTTGAATTAAAGTTGAGGACAAAATCTCACCATCCAAATCCATATAAGACTCTTTGAAAGCACAGACGTACATGCTATTGTGTAATTAAAACAAATCTGGCCTACGAGAGTAGCCAACAGCTGCATTTCTTGGCCACATCTTGTTCACAGCTGGAACAATTAATACTCCACATGAGCAGTCAGCCAGCCAAGCCCTTTGCAATGTCGTTCGTCTTTCTCAGCCCACCCAGTTTTGATATGTTTTGACAGCTTTGCTGCCAGTAAAGGAATATGATGCAGCTATCCATATAGCCAGTTTTGATGTAATGGAGAAACAATGGAACCATCAAGCTACCAAGCACTAGAGTAAGTCTGACTATGAATAGATACAATTCATAGTCACAATTCACCTCTGTAACTTATTTTATTTTTAACAGGCATTTTAATTGCTGAAAAGTTATGGAAAAGGATAGAGGCCTCAGTACTGTTGCAAGCTCCACTTTTGAAATGCTTTTAAGAGTATGGAGACCATTGATTGGTCTAATGTAATGTTAATGTTAAAGAGTTTTGAGAGTGTCAAGATTTTGGGAAAATCAAGATAAATCTAGATGGCAGCAAAGAGATGTAGGAAAAATATTTTTTTTTGCAACCCAAAAGAACAACAAATTTTTGCAGTTCAGATTTGGTAGCCTTATTCTGTTAAACTGACTAGGAATTCTAGGATAGTAAGACAGGGAAGTCAAAGCATCAGAATGGCATATGTCAAGTTTACTTTTCTCTAATTACTTAATCAACTAATTTCATACAGCATTTCAATCCAGCTGGACTCCAATAGGCAAAAGCAGTGATTTTCAACCTTGGCAACTTGAGGATGTGTGTACTTCAACTCCCAGGATTCCTAGCCAACATGGGGAAGTCCAGAAAAATTGCCAAAACAGAAAAATACTGGTTTGAAATGTAATGTTCCAAGTTTATAAATGCAAGCTGTTGAATGAATTTAATTCCCTTCTCCGAAATTCAACCCTACAGGATACCCTTCAAAATGAGGTTTAACAAAATGTGCAAACTATTGTACAACACCTTTAATTTTCCTTGTAAAATAATACTTAGGATCATCCAATTCAGATGACAGTTTCACACGATATTATTGTTGGAGAGTTGAGAAAGCCAAATAATGAAAAAATGTGTTTTATGTGCTTCATTGATTATAGAAAGATGTTCAATTGCATCTATTTTCCCAAGCTTTGGAATGCGCTTAGAATCCCAGAACATCTCAAAATGCTCATCTGCAACCTGTCAGGAAGTCATGGTACAGATAGCACATGGCAATACAAAATGGCTTCAGGTTTCCAAAAAGTAAAGCAAGGCTATATACTCTCCCATTATTTATTCAACCTCCATGCTGAATAAACTGAATATCAAGGAAAGATTGACCGGAAGAAGATGAGTGTGATTTTAAAGTCCGAGAAAGAAATATTCCTAACTTGCACTATGCTGGTGACACCATTCTGACAGTCAAAAATGCAGAGGGTCAGAAATAATAAAAGTCAAGGAACTCATTGTATTAAAATAGAGCTAAAATTAAATATAAAAAAGTCAACAAGGGACAACAAGTAAAGCATCCAATCTTAGAACTAATAATAAAGATATTGAAGTGGTAAATAGTCTCTTTTAGGTCAACTCAGTGGTAAAAGGAACAAACCTATTAAGGATTATGCCATTGACTAGTACTTGATAGAGGTAGCCATAAGTTCTTAAAAAAGATATTTGAATGCCATGATATGTCTAAGCCTAAAAATATCAGAATTGTGGAAGTCATGACATTCCTGTGATACTTTAAATACTAAATACATTAAATACTAAATTCAGACTTTGAAGAGTTGAAAAGGTATCAATGCTTCTGAATGTTGATGTGATATCTACAAACAAGGAGTCTTCAAAATTCTGGTCAGAAAATTTAATTTCCTTTAGTGTAAAGACAGATGCAAAAAACAAGTTGAGTAGCTCTGCTTTCCCCTTGTTGCTTGTCACCTTCTTGCCACTTTCTCCCAGCAATTATTTCCTTGACATTTTTCTTGTTTTTAATGTGTTGGAAGAAGCCTTTTTTGTTACTTTATACTTTTACCACAAGCCTTTGTTCATTGTGAGCCTTAACTTTCCTCGCCTCATCTTTACTGTCTCAGGCTATTTGCTGATATTCCACCTTTGTTTGTTTGTTTGTTTGTTTGTTTATCTATTTATTTATTTGATTTTTATGCCGCCCTTCTCCTTAGACTTACATCATGTTAGCAATAGCACTTTTTAACAGAACCAGCATATTTCCCCACAATCCGGGTCCTCATTTTACCCACCTCGGAAGGATGGAAGGCTGAGTCAACCTTGAGCCAGTGATGAGATTTGAACTGCTGACCTACAGATCTATAGTCAGCTTCTGTGGCCTGCAGTACAGCACTCTACCTGCTGCGCCACCCCGGCTCATAGCTTGATGGTGCTATCCTGTCTTTATGCTTTTAAAAAATGTAATACACATAAAAGTACAGATGGAGCTTTGATTGAGATATTAACTTGATATTTTTATAATAGCCTATACCGTATTTTTCGCTCCATAAGACGCAGTTTTTTTCCTCCCAAAGTAGGATGAAAAATCAGCCGCGTCTTATGGAGCGAAGATGCAGGCAGGGAGGGGGGGAGGCGCTGGAGCAGAGGGGGGGGGCGGCGATATACAGTAGAACTTCCCTGCGGGTAGTCCAGCGCTGCCTGAGCTGTGAAGGTAAGGGCCAGGGAAAAGGGAGCCAGGCTGCTTTTTCTTTCCCGGGGGAGTGGGCGGGAAGGGCGAAGCCTCTAGGCTGATCTTTGCGGGTGGAAAGTGTGGGATCAGGCAGGGCGTAAGGCGGAAAGCCTCATTTTTTTGAGGGGAAAAGACGTCGGCTGAGGGGTGCCCGGTGCTTCCCGGCGAGGAGGAGGAGGAGCTGGGCTCCGGAGGGGCGCACGGGGAAGGGCTTGAGCCGCCGCCTTCTCCTTTCCTGCTGCTGTTGTTTCTCGCCGCAGCCTCGCGTGCTGCTTATCCCTCGCTGAGGCGAGAGAGCCGCGGGGCACCGGGCGCTGCCTTTTGCGAGGGAAGCCATCGACGCAGCAGGAAAGGAGAAGGCGGCAGCTCAAGCCCTTCCCCGTGCGCCCCTCCGGAGCCCAGCTCCTCCTCCTCCTCGCCGGGAAGCACCGGGCACCCCTCAGCTGACGTCTTTTCCCCTCAAAAAAATGGGCAGCACTACCGCCACCGCCGCCGCTGCGGGGAGAGGCGGGCATGTGGGCTGGCGGCATTGGCCTTGGTGAAAAGTACGGGGGCAGCTCCAGCGACTCCCCTCCCGTGGCTGCTGTTGAGGCGGCAGTGGCGTCCGCCTCCGGCGCACGGCTCTCTCTCCATTCTTCTCTTTCCCCCTCTCGGGCTCCGAATGCGGCGGAGGCGGGGAGGTCTCGAAGACCCAAAACCCAGCCAGTCGCTCATAGCCGGTCGGCGGAGAGATGCGGCAGCCAAGGGGAAGCGACAACAGCTGCTGCCGTTCTCCCTTCAGTTGTTTTGGGTAACCTTATTAACTTTCCCTTCCCGCACTCCTCATGGCTGGGCGCTCTTGGCTTTCCCGCTTCCCAAGCTTGGCCACCGCAGCCAAGCAGAGCCTGAACGAGAGAGTATCCAGGCTTCGGTCACCAGCAGCCCAGCCCCCCACCTATTATGCCTCCTCTTCCCCCTCCCACGACGTATTTGGGAGATTAGCCTGTAAAGCTAACGCTCTTCAAGGAGAATGCAGCCTTCTCCTTTCTTTGGATTCTAAAATATTTAGAGCTATTTATTTGTTGTTGCTTGTTTGTATATTTTCCCAATTCCCCTAGGGCAGTGTTATTGTAATAAATATTTTAGCCTACTTTTTGGCTCAAAATATTTTTTTTCTATTTTCCTCCTCTAAAATCTAGGTGCGTCTTATCAGCAGGTACGTCTTATAGAGCGAAAAATACGGTAATTACAAAGAAGGACACAGACTGTAATAGAAGTGGGCAACTTTATACCTGTGAGCTGCATTTTATTACTATGAGCTATAATGAAAAAGTTAACATTATAGTATCAGTGAGGTCATGCGTTTGGGGTTTTTTAAGATGGGGTAGAGGAGTGATTTAGATATTTTCCCACTTTACTTTTAAAATCTTTTAGTATTTATGCTTTTCATTGTAGTAAGGCAGGAAAAATTGGAGGAATGTAGTGCTTGAGTAAAGGAAAGAAGATATGGAGTGGCTAATCCTGAAAGTCAACGATGGAATTGAAAAATTTGGATTGTACCTTAATGTCAGCAACAACGAAAGAAAGAAAGAAAGAAAGAAAGAAAGAAAGAAAGAAAGAAAGAAAGAAAAAAGAAGAAGCTAATGATGATGTTTGAAGACAACAGACAGGTCATAGTAAAACCTGACAATGAGACCATCAAAATTAATCTTTCTGGGCTGTAAAATCAACCAATGTGGTGCCTGCAGTCCTGAGATTTGAAGACGTATAGTCTTGGAATAACTGCAATGTCCAGGCTAAATAACATCTGGAAGAGTAAAGATATCAGCCTCCTAACCAAATGCTGATTAGTTAACACAATACTTTTTTTTCCAATTGCTACTTATGATTGCAAAACCTGAACTCTGAAAAAAGCAGACAAGGAGAAAGGTGGATGCCTTCAAATTGTAATGCTAGAGATGACTGTTATGCACTACAAAAGCCATAAATAAAGAAGTCCTAGACTAAATTTTACCAAAAATATAACTTAAAGCCAGATAAAGACTGTTGTATTTTGGCTATGTCATGTGAACTTATTCACCTAAAAAAATCAATTATGTGATTGGAAAAAGTAGAAGGGTCTGCCCTGGTAAACTTTAGCTGGACACTATAAAGCAGGAGTCTCCAACCTTGGCAACTTTAATATTTGTGGACTTCAACTCCCAGAATTCCTCAGCCATCTTTATTGACTGAGGAACTCTGGGAGTTGAAGTCCAAAAGAATTAAAGTTGCCAAGGTTGGAGACCTCTGATATAAAGGATGGCACCAGGATAACACGGCATATCTGAAGGAGGTACTGTAAGACAGGAGGGCATGGAGAATGCTGATCCACAGAATGACCAAGAGTCAGACATTACTGAATGGCTGACAATGGTTGCAGCAAATTACGTTTTGTCAGCTACAATGATCTGCTTGGTTTTTTTGTTTTACAGGATCAGATGTAGTTAATTAGCTTTACAGCCCTACTTCTATTTTCCTAAAACTGTTCAGAGATTGCACAAAAGTGGGATCATTTCTAAAGAAACACAAATCTTTTTTTGCTTAAGAAATGTGATAAAACACATACAGAAGTCCCTTGCTATACCGCGCTTCACCTACTGCGGCTTCACTTCATCGCAGGTTTCTGAGGAAGCTGATTGGCAGATTTAAACAGCCCGCCGAACTCAATCGGCAGGTTTTTAAAAAAAAACAAATATATCTAAAATTGTAAATACTGTATTTAAATACTGTATCTAAAATAAATACTGTGTGGGAAGGGTTTATAAACACTTAAAACAATGAAAACATACCAAACAATTACAATATAAATACTTAAATAAGTACTATCAGTCGATAAATTCCCCATTGCGGATCTCACCTATCGCGGCCAGGTCTGGAACATAACACCAGCGCTAGGTGAGGGACTACTGTATATGCAAATGAGAAGCCAATAAAAATAAGAACCAATAGCAATATCTTATTATAAGCATATAAGCCTTGAACATGTCCCAAAGGTTCTTTTTTAAAACACTTCTGGACTTTGTTTTTCTCTGAAGACATTTTGCTTCTCATCCAAGGAGCTTCTTCAGTACTTCAGTAAGAAGCAAAACATCTTCAGGAAAAAATAAAATCCAGTTGCCTTTTGAAAAATAACCTTTGAAACAACCATGACCTGGATGACTGAGAATCTCCATGGACAAGCCTTCAAGACACAAATCAAGAAATATTGAATCTAAGATTATTATCAAGAAAAAAATAGCCCTCAAAGTAAAGTTTCAACAAAGCTTTATTTTTTATTTTTTATTAAAAAACCACTCTGAAGATAGAAAAAACAGGATGCTGCTCACAATAGTATATGCTGACTGAATAAACTTGGAGGAAGAAAAATTAATTTAAAGCATGGAAAGCATTTTATGACAAGGAAATTCGGAGGTTAAGAGACAAAATCTTGGAATTAATTATTTTACTCTGATTGCTTTTTTGTCACACTGTTGTCTTTTATGGAAGCTTTTTCATTATTGATACGTTCATTTATTTTATTTTATTTTTGCTTATAGCAAAGCCTAAGTGTGGCAGAAACAGAGAAAGATACATAGCCTGTGAAATTACTTTTGAGGCTCTGCCTGATTGTCATTTAATAAAGGAAATGGGAGTAATGGGAGGAGTGACCTTTTCCCCTTTTTACAATTATTAACACAAAGCATTTAAAACTGCTGATCAGAGTTAGAGGATTTGAGTGGAGGGGGATATTTCTGTCACTCCCACTCTCTCCATGCAGGATAATAAAATAGCCCAATGAAACTGCAAATTAAGAGCTTTTCCAACCACTATTAGCTATTGTATTGATTGAGGAGAAAGGACCAGCTGCCAGTAATAACTTTTTTTTGTCTCTGCTCAAGTTTAAGCAATTTACATAAAATCTTTCAAAGAAGTCTACCTAGGAAAGAATATTGTAAAACTGCCAACTGTATGACTGGGGAAAAAAAACCTGGCACAGTTTTTTCCAGAAGAGTGGAAGATATAAATAGCCTGAACTTTACTCCTGTTCTCGATGGCCTTTCTCCTTTTGGTTTGCAAACACATAATGTATCATAGACAAGATATCATCTTTCTCCCAGAAAGTATTGTGTGCAATTCAGCTGCTGGATATTTTCATAATGTTGTCACAACTTGGCATATGTCAATACTGATTCTTTACTGCATACACATTTGGATAAAAGAAGGAAAGCGTTTTGTGAACCCAGCATAGAATTCAGATGTTCCATTATCTTTCAAACACTTTGAAGGAAGGCAAGTTGGAAGATCCTGCAATGCATCTAAATTGTTGTTGACACAACCCACAATTCAGAAATGAAGTGTATTTTATCCAGAGACAATTATTTTTATAGCCTACCTGGCTGAACTGTAGTATCAGTTGGTACTGGTTTTTCTGTGATCGTAGCTGTGGTACTCCCTGGAAAACAAAATTGCATACACACACACAAACACAAACACAAACACAAACACAAACAGAAACACACACACACACATACATAAGTCAAAATTCATCCATTTATCATCTTATTTGTAGATTGAATTATCAAGGTTATCTATCTATCTATCTATCTATCTATCTATCTATCTATCTATCTATCTATCTATCTATCTATCTATCTATCTATCTATCTATTCCAAGAGAAACTTTATTTGAAAAGCATACTATCTTGAATATAGCACAACTTTTTTCATCCCAGTCCCCCGCAAATTGAATTTAAAATTGTTAGATAAATTCTATGATTATTCTTCCACTGCACAATCTGCTAATAATGATGTAACAGACCTAAGCAAGAAAAGTTGGCATAAGAAAAGTTTGAAACACTGTGAGTTTGATTTTGATTGATCCTATAAAGATGTCTCTAAATGATTCAGGCCCATCAAACTGGCAGCCTGCAATCTGGATACATCATGGCTCTGCAAAGGCAAAAACCATCACTATATGGCCCGTGATATGATCAAGTTTGACACCCCAATCCCATTCCTTTGTTTTGGTGCTGAAGCGAAAATGTTAAAGTGACAGATACAATTCTTTCATATAATATATTGTCTTATGGAATGTTTTCAGGGGGAAAAAATCAGAATATTCATGTGTTATGGAATTGAGAATGTTGAGAGTTTGCTTAACTTTGAAGTCTTTAAAAAAAGTAGTTCAAACTACTTAATAAACTTTAATTGTTTCCATAAAATTTTGGGTGTGATGGAGAAGGAAACCAAGCATCATTGCTATGCGATGCTTAATAAGAATGAATTTTATTTGGGTGATCTATGCCCCCAATGAATCACATATTATAAGAGAAGATAAAACCTACCCTAAGCATTTAGTGATGTTAGGAGCTGCACTATCGTGTAAGAAAGAATAAATATTAATCTGCCAAGCTATATATAACTTTATTAATTATAATTGGACAATAACTCATTAGGATGCAAGAAAGGTCACTTATTTGTAGGGACATAACTTTGATTAACAGACAAATATTAACTAACAAATCAGATACTAAGTTTCATGAGATAAGATAATTCCAAACAGCTTCATCAGCTAACCAAAGTGTAGCTTATATGAGAAACAGACACCATTTTAACTCTCTGATTTTTGCAGCTTCTTTTAATTTACTAATGCTTAGATGTTCTTTACAGACTTAAATGGATCTCTGAAGTAGGAAGAACAGACTACCACTGAGTTCCAGTTTAGGCTAAATATTAATGAAAAGGAAAAAGTAGGACCCCCCCCCCTTCTTTTTCTTCTCTCTGCTCCAATTGTAATGCCTTTGCTAAATGGAATTTGGAAGAAAACTACCCCAGGTTATAAATAAACTGGATTTCAGCCAAGATTGCATTAGCCTACTTAGCAATCCAGCTAAGACAGTTAAATTACAAGTGATTAGCATATTTCTGTATTAAAAGGTTGTTTGAGGGGGAGAAAAATATCTTTTTCTCTTTTCTTATTTACACATTGTGTTTTAAACAATAAATCCCAGGATTTTCATTAGGGCTAAAGTTGTACAGCAATTGGTTAACATGTATTTTACAATTCAATACTAATCCATTGTTCTTGTTTTAATCAACTTCAGCAAAATAAAATGGCATGAAATTACCCACATGTGCATACTTTTTTTTTTCATGTTTGCCTTTTTCATTTTTCACCTTCATTTTTTCACCTTTACCTGCTACATAGTAGAATATTTCTGTAGTTTCTTAAGCTATTTATGTAAAACTTGTAATTGTTCACTTGATTTCCCTGTCAAAAACATCAACCTTGATCTTTGATACATTAATTTTCAGATAACATATTCTTCACCGCAATATACAATGAAGCTTCACTTTTCATACAGGCATTACATGTTAAAATTTATTGCGTTACGGTGGTATTGCCTGTTTTTTTCTAGTGCAGTGGTTCTCAACCTGGGGGTCAGGACCCCTTTGGGGGTTGAATGAACGTTTCACAGGGGTCACCTAAGACCATGGAAAAAGACAAATTTCCCATGGTGTTAGGAATCAAAGCTTCTATTCTAGTACTTTGAAACATATTTTTACAATCCAACCAATCAGGCATTTACAGTGGGGTGTGTGTGTGTGTGTGTCCCTCTGACCTTTCTAACAACCAGCTTAAAGCTCTGTTGGGAGAATTGGCGTTGGACTTATGGTTGGGGGTCAACACAACATTAAAGAGTCACAGCATTAGAAAGGTTGAGAACCACTGTTCTAGAGTCTTCAAAACAACACTGAATTCAATGGATAGCTGTAGCTTTTTTTAAAAAAAAAACCTCATCCTGCTTTGTCTATGAGTATTTTGTCCCTTTTTGGGATGGAATTAACATTTTATCATTCATTTCATTTCTATTATTTGACAAATTACTATTTCTTATTCCATAATTAATTTTAAATCTGATCATGCTATTAGGCCTACTTAGCTCAGCCTCTTCATTTACTTCCAGCATTATTATTATTGTTGTTGTTATTATTATTATTATTAATTAGATTTGTATGCCTCCCCTCTCCACCCCTTTCTGTGCTGTGAATTGTTTCCACTTTTTCTCCATATCTCCATACGTTTTTGCTCTTTATCAATATTTTTGCAACTATCTTTTCTTCTCTACATGCTTTGTTCAAGATTGCTCCCACTATTTTTGTAGCAGTTATAAGCATTTCTCTCCTCATTCACAGTCTCTTTCACTACATCATACCAGGGGTGAAATACAGCAGGTTCTGGAAAACTGGCCCCAGAATGGGGTTGGAATAGAGATTTGCAATATCGTTTCCCCAGGAGTGGGGAAGGAATGGGGATTTTGCAGTATTTTCCCCCTGCCATGCCCACCAAGCCACGCCCACCAAGCCACACCCACCAAGCCACACCCACCAAGCCACACCATGCCCACTAAGCCATGCCCAGAGAACCAGTAGTTTAAAAAATTGGATTTCACCACTGCATCCATCCATCTATCCATCCATCAATCAATCAATCAATCAATCACTAAAGCTGCTCACCACAACCAAATGATTCTGGGCAGCTCACCCTTCTAAAATTGAATGATTTACAGACTTATATTTAAACCATGCATTTAAAACCAAGATTTTTTTCTAAACATAGTTTACAATTTTAATTTTTTTTTCTTGGTCTCCAAATAGCCTGTTGTTTATTTTGTATTTTATTACCTTGTTCTTATTAATTTGTTCAAGTTGCCTAGCAAATGGTTTTTTTTTAAAATCCTGGCTCTCATTTTGAAATCATTGCATAATTTCTTCTAAAATCTATCATGATTCTTCCATTATCAATATTCATTGGTATCTATCTCAACCCAAAATGACACCAAATAATATTTTCTATCATACATTTTATTCCTTTCATTCATAACTAAACTCACGCCATCACTTCCTTACAATCTTTACTAACCTTCCTAGTTTCACAGATAGGTCACAGGCAATGAAAATAACTATTTCTCATGACTGTAGTTATACCTGTTTCATATCTCTTTTCTGATAGATAATAGTACTAGTCAGTTTGGGCATATTTGAAGCATACATTTGCTCACAGTATTCTAGGAAAGCTAAAGTCTGTCTCTTTCAGATTTTTAAATCCTCATCTGTAGACTACCTATAGGCAACATATACTTGTCCATATCCCTCAAGAAGTATTTTCAGTTTATTAACTGGCTGCCGATCAGTTTCTGGTCACAATTCAAAGTGTTGGTAATGACCTATAAAGCCCTACAAGCCCTACATACCTATGAGATCACTTGCTGCTGCACGAATCCCAGTGGCTGATTAGGTCCCATGGAGTTGGCCTTCTCCAGGTCCCGTCGACTAAACAATGCCGTCTGGTGGAACCCAGGGGAAGAGCCTTCTCTGTGGCAGCCCCAGCCCTCTGGAATCAACTCTCCCCAGAGATTCGAACTGCCCCTGTCCTCCTCACCTTCCGCAAAATGCTAAAGACCCATCTCTGCTACCACGCATGGGGGGATTAACCTCCCCCCATTTTCTCTGACCTCTATATTGATCATCCGGACTGAGTGTGTATGACTGTGTAGTAAATGGGTTTTTTATACATGTATTTTAATTTAGTTTAGATTTTAACGTTAGATTTGTATTGCATTGTATTACTGTCTTGTTGTGAGCCACCCCGAGTCTTCGGAGAGGGGCTGCATACAAATCTAATAAATTCAAATTCAAATTAATGTAGCCAGGACACACATCTAATCAAGCAGATTTAAATAAAATTATTAATGAAAAGAATTAAAAGGCAAGCATACTAAAGTGATATATCTGATACTGTATATTAGAGCAAGTACATTTAAGTATGAATATTAAGTTCAATACCTTGTTGTTGCAGATTATGCATGGGTAAGTCATAATTTTTCTCATATGTAACAAAGATAAAACAAGAATGGCAATGTGAAAATGATTTAAATGAAAACAGAGTTGCAATGAAATGTGGATGCACCTGTCAAATGGAAGTCATCACCTGTTCCACTGTAGCAGTTAGCTTGGTCATCATCACACTCATCCACAGGGCTGGTATCAGCAGTGGTTGGGACTGAAGTAGGGACTGGGGAAAAAAAGCCAGCTTGATTCAGTTAAGATAGAACTAAATGCATAGCTTTTTAATGTGTTCGAATGCATACATAGTACCCGGGAACAGTGAGCATCACAGTCCCAGTACTTGTATTAGATAGGGGAAGTCTTGACATGAAAATACTAAGAATTATTTAAAAGAATAATTCTTTGGAATCACATAAAAATTAATAATTGAAAATTATTTTTAAAAAGATTTAATAACTAAAATGATTAGTTATTTTAGTAGACAATTCTTACCTTGCTTATATGAAGGCAAAGGGTATGAAATAGGAAGAGGAAGGTGGATAATTTTATTTTGTGAAATTAAGCACATGCTTTTGTGCATCACAGTCTCATACATGGGAGAAAATATTATGGTTTATCCCTACTCTATATAATTCTATCAACTCTGTAATGTGATTTCAATATCTATACTTCGGGGAGGGGTGGCATACAAATCTAATAAATTATTATTATTATTATTACTTGGTCAAAACTTTAGCAGTAGCAAATCAAATTCAAAGTCACAGTTCCTGTTTTTTACTGATATGTTGTCATTTTAAGACAAATTAATACAAGTTATCTAGACAGAGTTTGACGTTATATCAGAACCTGCAGATTTAGACAATAAAAACAATAAGACAACATCATGGAGTTTTCGGAGTTTTCCACATAGATCCACATTCTCCATTTACCGTAATTTGCTTGATATTTTGTTGGTTTGGGTTCCTAGGTATTCCCCATCAAAATGATGTACTGCCAATTAAATGAATGTGGAAACCATTACAGGAGCAGGATCTTCATAGGAGAAATTGATTTGTACATGAAGCTTCTGAATCAAGTCAGTTTTAGCTCACATGGACAACCTGTGTCTAAATGATGATACAAATGAACAATGATACATTGTTCACTAGCAATGGTGAAGAACAAGGCAAGCAACTTTCGCTTTTTCACTTGAATTTTCACTTCCTTTTGTTTTGCAAGGAATGTCTACATATCTCTAACCCACAGATACAATAAAATTATTAATTGTGTGCCTGAAGAAAGGCTCTGATTTTAAGAAAAATATATAAATATATAGGAGATTGTAATTAAATGGATTAATCATATTGAAATGACCCCTTCATTTACTAGTGTCTTCATTTTTCATTTTGAATAAGGAGGACTTTACATACGCTGCTACATAATTTTTGAATTCTGCTAGCATCAAATAAAAGTCTAATATGCTAATTGAAGATAGGAAAAGCATGATAAGCTGTTGTGATCCAGCCTGAGGCTCCTCAGGGATCGGCTGGAGCTCTGCCGGATCCATGCGCAGAGGAGGAGGACAGTGACCAGGAGGGGGAGGACCAGGCAGACGGGGGAGAGGAACGTCAGGAAGAGGAGGAGGGAGAGCAGCCTGAGACCCCCGGGGGGGGGGCCCTCTCCCCAGCTAGTAGCCTGGATTCATTGGATGAAGACGCACAGGCTATAATAGACATGAGGCAGAGACGTGCAGCTCAAAGAAGGGGCCAATTAGAAAGGTATTTCCATCCCTGAATTAGCAACAGCTGGGTTTGGGTGTGGTTCTCCTCAGCAGGGTTGAAAAGGTAGGCTCGCCCTTACAGTCTTGTGGAGAGTTATCAACTGGGAGTCCTGTGACCTTGCTTCGATTCTTGGCGTCTCTGATCTTGGCTTGTGGCCTAGAAGGCTGAAAGACTTGGGGGAGGTGTGGGTTTTATTATCTCCAGTGTTGTTTTTGCCAGCAAGAATCCTGTTTTATTGCCTGGCCTTCGTGAAACCTCTGTGAAGCTTCATCGTGTTCCTGTCTGTAAGAACAGTTTTTGTTACCTGTGTTTGCTTTCCAGTATATAAACTGCCTTTGCTTTTTACCAGTGTGTCTGGATACTCTTTTTGGTTGGTGTTGGCGTCTGGGGGGACCCAGACAGAACAATAACCACACTAAATATTAAAAATTAATGGAGGATTAATAGACCAACACTATAGAAAAGTAATCAATTGGACAGATTTATCAGGGATTATGCAATTACCTTCAATTTCACAACCGAGCAATTCCAATCTTAGTCCCAATCCAGCATGTGTGGCTCTTTCTGGATGAACACGGATAAATCTGGTTGTCAGCGGGGGAAAAGTGCGAAGTTCAGGGGTATCGTAGTTAGTGTTGCCTTCAAAAATCTGTGGAGCATACATACAAAATTGTGCTGCTTTAACAATCACAAATGGGTTTATTTTTAGCCAGCTGGCACCCCCCCCATCTATTTGCTTAACAACTGAACAGTAATCACAGTTCTGAAAGACTTCTTTAGAAAATAAAAGACAGAAAAAATAGTTGAAGACTCTCTAAGACGTTTCATGTTTCGTTTTCCAGAAATCTACCCATTAGGACTAGTAGGAAAAATGTTTTAATGGGATATCTTTTTAATGAAGCTTACATTTGCAACTTACATGATATACAGTATGATACATGATATATTTAGGGAAGGATTTCTTCTAAATGTCAGTCACCATTCATGTAGTTACAATGGAAAATTTCAAGAGAGAAATTTTATCCTGATGCTTACAGTTATATTGCAAATATGCAAATTAAACTTCAGAAGCAATAGCTGCTGTAAGATAAAAGATGTACAGTGATCCCTCGATTTGCGCGTTCTCGATTAGCGCGAAACGCTGCAACGCGGTTTTTCAAAAAATATTAATTAAAAAATAAGTCCGCGTTTTTTTTCCTACACCACGGTTTTTCCCGCCCAATGACGTCATACTGATTGCTGATTGGCCAAAATCAGGAAGGAAGGAGGGAGGGAGAGAAGGGAAGGAGGGAGGGTTGCCATTGCCATTGCCGCCAGCGCTGCCCCAAGAAAGCCGGTGAGAGGAAGGAAGGAGGGAAGGAGGGAGGGAGAGAAGGGAAGGAGGGAAGGAGGGAGGGTTGCCATTGCCATTGCCGCCAGCGCTGCCCTGTGGGTAGCGGCGAGGAGCCCGGAAAAATCACCATTGCATTGCCAGCCTCCGAACTTGCGTCGCTCCACCTTCTGCGCATGTGCGGCCATGGAACAAAGGGCGCGCATGCGCAGATGGTGTTTTTACTTCCGCATCCAGTATAACGCGGAAATCGGTTAGCGCGGGAGGTCTTGGAACGTAACCCCCGCGCTAACCGAGGGATCACTGTATATAAAACTAAAGCTAAGAAAGATAAACTAATTGTAATATGATACAGCTATAGTATTTATGAGATTGTTTGGAAAACCGGTCAACTATAGAAATATTTGATTTGGACCTCATTAGTTTTCATTGTATTAATAATACAAATCTCAACCAGAACTTAATTATTCTGAAGCCCAGCCTTTTTCTTTTTAAGTGTCAACCTGCCCCTGGAAGCATAGCTATTTAAAGCCAATCATGTGGTAGATCCCTAACTTTTCCCACAATAGAGGATAATGATATATAATAAAGAATTTTTGAACTAGCACAAAATATATTTTGTTCAAGCTGTAACTGAAAAGATGAGAATAAAACTACTGCATTATTGAAATGATTTTTGTGAAAATGCCATAACATGGAAATCAACCATATTCATTTTGTTTCATACTTCTGACCCCTTGCTAGCTTTGTTACAACTCAAGCTTGATTTAGTTTTCATGTTAGCTCTATGGAAACCACTGAGAAATTCTTCCAAGGAAAAACTGCTTTGTGTCAGGGATATTGGCAGGGACACTTCAACTAAATGTAGAGTGTTTTTGACAGTAGCCAAAGTATAGAGAATCTTAACCCAATATATTCAATTTATATGTTAAATTAAGCATTTATTTTATAATTCTGTTCTCTTCCTTGACTATTCAGAGGTAGTCCTCAAGTTATGAGTTGACATGTCATGACCACTTAAAGTTATGACAGCCAGAGAATGGGTGCTTTACAGCTCATAAAGTGGTCCTTAGTTGGCATAAATGGACATGTGGACTCCTCCATGCTCCCATGCCTGCATGTTGGATGGATCAGTTGAGAAGGATTTAGGGGTAGTGATTTCTGACAGTCTCAAAATGGGTGAGCAGTGTGTTCGGGCGGTAGGAAAAGCAAGTAGGATGCTTGGCTGCATAGCTAGAGGTATAACAAGCAGGAAGAGGGAGATTGTGATATAGAGCACTGGTGAGACCACATTTGGAATACTGTGTTCAGTTCTGGAGACCTCACCTACAAAAAGATATTGACAAAATTGAACGGGTCCAAAGATGGGCTACAAGAATGGTGGAAGGTTTTAAGCCTAAAACGTATCAGGAAAGACTTAATGAACTCAATCTGTATAGTCTGGAGGACAGAAGGAAAAGGGGGGACATGATCGAAACATTTATATATGTTAAAGGGTTAAATAAGGTTCAGGAGGTAAGTGTTTTTAAAAGGAAAGTGAACACAAGAACAAGGGGACACAATCTGAAGTTAGTTGGGGGAAAGATCAAAAGCAACATGAGAAAATATTATTTTACTGAAAGAGTAGTAGATCCTTGGAACAAACTTCCAGCAGACATGGTTGCTAAATCCACAGTAACTGAATTTAAACATGCCTGGGACGAACATATATCCATCCTAAGATAAAAATACAGGAAACAGTATAAGGGCAGACTAGATGGACCATGAGGTCTTTTTCTGCCGTCAGTCTTCTATGTTTCTATGTTTCTATCATGATTTCCAATGATTTTTGCAATTTTTTTTTGTGGCAAAAAAGACCCATTCAAATGAATGGCTTCATTTAACAACTGTTCTGCTTGCTTAATATCTGCAGTGTTCACTTAATGAATTCCGCAAAAAAAGACTAAGAACTTACTTATAAGGTCTCCAACATATGATTATAAAGACTTGTGATCATTAAGCCCAGAACCTCCTATGGTGAGTTAGTTAAGCACATATTTTTTTCTTTGAAAAAAAAAAAGCCTTCTTGTGACTCAGAATCATGCATAAATTGAATAGGCCAATTACTTGTGCTTCAAAAGAATGTCTCAGAAATTGAAAGATTTCTTGCCCTTTAAAAATTTCATTTGTACAAATATTTAGGTCAACCCTATTCATATATAGCATTGCAGTTTTGCTCTTTATTTATGGCCTGGATTTAGATTATTTGTTATCTAGAAATTCTCCAGTATGATTTCTATTTCCCTTTCTGTGAATGTGAGGAACACATTCATTAATGATTTTATTCATTTATTCATCTATTTTGAGTTCATGGGTTGCCAAAATATGTTTGAAGGAAGGGTTCATTCATATATCTCTTCAGCATTCTATGCGTGGTGTTTATTTATAGGTATAAGCTATATACTTTATAACAGCACGCAAGTAGATATTCTATGTCAAACTCTATACATGTAGGTGAAACCCGAAAAATTAGAATATCGTACAAAGTTCATTTATTTCAGTAATGCAACTTAAAAGTGAAGCATAATATATGAGGGAGACACATTACATGCAAAGCAAGATAGTTCAAGCTGTGATTTGTCATAATTGTGATGATTATGGGGTACAACATATGAAAACTCCAAATCTACAATCTCAGAAAATTAGAATATTACATGCAATCAATAAAACAAGGATTGTACATAGAACAATACTGTACCTCTGAAAAATCTAAGCATGCATATACAGTGATCCCCCGATTATCGCGAGGGTTCTGTTCCAAGACCCCTCGCGATAATCGATAACTCGCAATGTAGCGGCACGGAAGTAAAAACACCATCTGCGCATGCGCGCCCCTTTTTCCATGGCCGCACATGCGCAGATGGTGGAGTTTGCGTGTGGGCGGCGGGGAAGACCCGGGGAAGACCCAGGGAAGGTTCCTTCGGCCGCCCAACAGCTGATCTGCTCTGCAGCGCGGCAGCAGCGAAGAGCCGAAGATGGGGTTTCCCCGTTGCCCAGGCAATGGGGAAACCCCATCTTCGGCTCCTCACTGCTGCCGCGCTGCGGAGCAGATCAGCTGTTGGGTGGCCGAAGGAACCTTCCCTGGGTCTTCCTGCCGCCCAGGCAAAGGGGAAACCCCAAGGTCGCTTGCCACTTGCCCGTTCGCCCGCCTGCCCGGCTGCTCGCTTGCCGCTCGCTTGCAGCACGGCAGCAGCGAGGAGCCGAAGATGGGGTTTCCCCGTTGCCCAGGCAAAGGGGAAACCCCAAGATCACTTGCCGCTTGCCACTTGCCCGTCACCCGCTCGCCCGGCCGCTCGCTTGCCGCTTGCCACTTGCCCGTTCGCCCACCCGCCCGGCTGCTCGCTTGCCGCTTGCCGCTTGCCCGTTCGCCCGCCCGCCCGGCTGCTCGCTTGCCGCTCGAGAGCAAGAGGGGGAGAGATAGAGAAAGAGAGAGAAGGAAAGAAAGAGATGAGAGTGGGAGGAAGAGAGTGTGAGAGAGGAAGAAGCAAGATAGAGAAAGAGAGAGAGAAAGAAAGATGAGAAAGGAAGGGAGTGACGTCATCGGGTGGAAAAATCACGATATAGCCTTTCGCAATGATCGGGATCGCGAAACTCAGGGGATCACTGTACTGGGTTTTGGGCCCATTCTGCAGCATCCATATACTGGGTTTTGGGCCCATTCTGCAGCAATTACTGCCTCAATGCTGTGTGGCATGGACATTATCAGCCTGTGACACAGCTAAAGTGTTATGAAAGAACAGGATTCTTCAATAGCGGCCTTCAGTTCTCCAGCATTGTTCGGTCTCATGTTTCTCATCTTTCTCTTGACAATGCCCCATAGATTCTCTATGGGGTTCAGGTCAGGTGAGCTCGCTGTCCAATCAAGCACAGTAATCCTGAACCAGGTTTTGGTGCTTTTGGCAGTGTGGGCAGGCGCTAGGTTGTGCTGGAAAATGAAGTCAGCATCCCAATAAAGCTTGTCTGCGGAAGGAAGCATGAAGTGCTCCAAAATCTCCTGGTAGGTAGCTGCATTTACCCTGTACTTAATGAAGCACAGCGGACCAACATCAGCAGATGACATGGCTCCCCAAATCAACACAGACTGTGGAAACTTCACACTGGACCTCAAGCATCTTTCAGTGTGTGCCTCTCCATTCTTCCTCCATACTCTGGGTCCTTCGTTTCCAAATGAGATGTAAAAGTTTCCACAGTTTGTATTGATTTGGGGAGCCATGTCATATGCTGGTATTAGTCCACTGTGCTTCATCATCATTTTTAGGAAAATTTAAATTTCAACTATCGTAAAAATCCCATGAGAAAAGTGTGCTAAGTGTGTGATGAAGACTTTGGACAAAGATAAGTTTTTCTCACTCTAAGAAATTGCACCTTGAAAGTAGACCAGACTAAGAAGTCAAAGTAATATTACTTTAACTCTTAAATTACAGCAACATAATCTTGCAACTCTAACTGTGCTTTCTCACTCCTTTATCTTCATGAGAATTAGATGTTTTTTCAGATTAGGAGAATTTGTCTTAGGTGGTTTTTCAGATTCTGGTCCAGATTCAGATTTTTTTAAATTTAGCCATTATCTTGTTAGTGGCTCTTCTACTTGTTCCATAAGGTTATCTATCCTTTCTGCCCATTATCCTGGGTGACTTTGAGCCAGTCAGCTTAACCTACTCCAAACTTAATACTGATGAAGAAAAATGATAATAATGCGCTCTCTGTATATTACCTTGAGATCCTAACAAAAAAAGTCACATGAATAAAAATAAATACATACATAAATGCATTCTATAAAAGGAAGAATGTTTACATTCTTATAATTATGGAGTGCAACCTTAATTATTATTTAGATAGTTAAATATAATAATGACTACTTTTCTATAAAAGGTGTCAGAATATTGTACAGACACATGAGCATAGACGTCAGTAGAAATTTAATGCTCCCTTAGGGTACCTTCAGATGTCAGATGTGTGGGATATGAAATTTTTATAGTACCCACCCAGTTTATCCTAAATAAATATATTAAGTATCATAGGGATTGTGATGACTGATCACTATTTTTATAATAGGAGTAGGACAAACTTCACTGGGGGGGGGGGTCTCCGTTGATGAAATGTTTACTTAGGAATTAAAAAGGCAATTCTTTTCAGCTCAGAGATCTCTTTCCATTCGCCATCCATGCAGAAGGATGTCTCCAATGGTGGGAAATATAATTAAGCAGGAGAAAGGACAGAAGTAGCAGTTTAGGGTTTAATATTCTTTGAAGCATTCTGGATAAGTCTGTCTCCTTTTGAAATTTAACAGCACTTGCTATTTGGGTGGTAGAAGTTACTCTAGAGAAAGGAAGCTCTGGAATGCATCAAGGTCATAATTATACATAAATTATTGCTCTCGTTGTGTGCTTCTGGCTGAAATGATAGAAAGCAATTGTGTGTGCTCTTATTGCTATATGCCTTTGTACCAGATCAGGGATGGAAACAAAGAATTTCTACAGTTTGGAAGGAATGACTAGCCTTTCTTAAATGAGTAGGTCTGATAGTTGGGTCCCAGTGTTCACTATCAGTTTTTCAACTGTCAATACAGTCTATAAATAAGATAATAATTTAATAAGGTGGTTACCAGCCAATCTAGCTTTTAAATCGTATTTATTTCTGCAATATAAAAAAGCTGAGAATAAGGAACACACACTTCCCCCCGCCTCAAAAAAAGTGGGTGGAAAAATCTGTGCATCTTATACAGTGAATATTGCAGGGAGGGGCACCGATCATCTGTTGTAGAATGGGCCTATGACAGTGGTGGCGAATGGGTCATAGTGGCAAACAGGCCACGCCAAATGGGTGGCAGCAAATGGGAAGTGGCTGTGGCAAACAGGCCATGGGGGTGTCGGCAAATAGGTGGTGGCAAATGGGCGGTGTTAAGTCTGTATATAACCAATGTAAAATCTGTAAAAGAAAATGCCTTGTAAATACTGTTAAAACTATGAATAAACCTTGGCCGCGTGTTTCAGCAAACAGATTGTGGAAGTGGCGGCGAGTGGGTTGTGGTGGAATGGACCAGATGAATACTCAATGGATGCTGGGAGGCAGAGGCAGGGTTTGTTTTTGTTTTCCTCTCCAAAAGTTAGGTGCGTTTTATAACCCACAGCATTTTATAGTCGAAAAAATACAGCATCTTATCACTATTTTCTAAATTAACTGCAGCAACTCTGTAGCCACCTGCTATTTTTATTTGGAAATACCAAAATAAGCCTTTTGCATGCAGATAAAAAATGCTGAAGATAAATAGCACCTACAGTGCTTTTCACCTTGCATGATTATAAATTTACCTTGGCTTTCTTTTTGCTGGCATCCATAATCCATCTCCAGTCTGATCCATTGTAGCTATATTCAATTTTAAACTTTCTCATGAAGACCTTGTTTTCTCTGTGTTTACCTCCTTGGACAATTATGCCCTGGACTATTTTTTCTTCACCAAGGTCTATTTGAAGCCATTCTTTTGTATATGTATGACCAACTGGGGGTGGCAGTGCCCATCCTATACGGCTTGTTATAAGACGGACGTTTTCTGGAAGCCAATTCCGATCCAATTCATTTGATGCTGTAATCTGAGAGTCCGTGATGAGTCCAGACACCATACCCAGCATGCCAGAGCAAGGATAATCTAAACCAAAGCAAAATAAAGTCTATAAGTAGTTTGTATATACATCCCTATCATATCCAAATGCATAGCACTTCTGGGTAGTTTTATTCCTCATGTATTAACCATTTTTATCATTCTTTTTATCAGCGTTGCTACCATCATCTGCAGAGAAGTTTAATTCTGAGTGAATTAAAACAGAATAGCCAAAAAGACACATTTTGAAAATCTTGTGTTACAGACCTGTAGATTGAGTCATTAGGCTTAGCCAAATCTTTTTTTTTGACAGATGTGACTGAGCCAAATCATTCTTCTGCAAATTGTAATCATTCTCATTCAATTTGATTGAAAAAAGAGAGGGCAATGAAACCCCAAATTCCAACCTTGAAAGTACAGTGATACCTTGTCTTACAAACTTAATTGGTTCCGGGACGAGGTTCTTAAGGTGAAAAGTTTGTAAGACGAAACAATGTTTGACACAGGAATCAATGGAAAAGCGATTAATGCGTGCAAGCCCAAAATTCACCCCTTTTGCCAGCCGAAGCGCCCATTTTTGCACTGCTGGCATTCCCCTGAGGCTCCCCTCCATGGGAAACCCCACATCTGGACTTCTGTGTTTTTGCGATGCTGCAGGGGAATCCCAGCAGGGAAATTCCAGCATCACAAAAAAGAGTGCTTCGCTGGCAACGGAAGTCCGGAGGTGGAGTTTCCCAGCGAAGGGATCTTCAGTGAAATCGCAGCATCTCCAAAACACCGAAGTCCTCGAAACGCCACATCCGGACCTCTGTGTTTTTGCGCTGCTGGGATTCCCCTGAGGCTCCCCTCACTGGGAAACCCCACCTCCGGACTTTTGTTGCCAGTGAAGTGCCCATTTTTGCACTGCTGGGATTCCCCTGCTGGGATTCCCCTACAGCATCACAAAAATACGGAAGTCAAGAGGTGCGGTTTCCCAGCGGCGGCAGTGGGTTTGTAAGGTGAAAATAGTTTGTAAGATGAGGCAAAAAAATCTTAAACCCTGGGTTTGTATCTCGAAAAGTTTGTATGACGAGGCGTTTGTAAGATGAGGTATCACTGTACTTCATTCAAAAAGGAACATATTCTTTTCAGTTCATTTTCATCTTGCCTGCATAGAAACTCAGAACATGGAGCTACCAGCAGCTTATCTGGACCCGAACAAGATCTGCTCCTTGATAAGGAGCTCTATAAGCAGACCCTACAGAGAAACTATAGCTAGATATACAGGATGTGGTTCAGAAAGCATATATAAATTTGTTGCAATATACCTGGAACATCATCATATATATTACTTAATGTCTATTCTCTTCCATATGTATTGTATATTGGACAAAGAATAAATAAATAAATAAAAATAAAAAGGAAGGCAACGTGCTATTAGGCTTGGGCTGGGGGCACAGGGTGGAAGTGGAGTTCAGATGAAACTCTGTAGATAATTATTTGCAAGCTATAAACTAGCTCATGCTAAGAAAAACCTGGCAAACACATCTAGTTGCACGTGCAATCTAAAAAATGAAATTTATAACCAACGACTGAACTTCTGTTTTGAATCTTTTTTGGCTGACAGTATAAAAATAGAATGCCTTACTTTTAAAGTTCCTTTACTCTTTTGCTTTTGCTGTTGCTAAATTCAGCAGAGGAAGCCCCTTTGCTTCTCATCAGTAATAAAGGGTCAAATTTCCAATTTTTTTAAACTCTGCATGATTGATTGCCCTTCATTCTGGATAAACGTACCAAAGATTAGCATTTGGCTATCAGTAAGGTACAGATCATAAGCCAAGAGGGCTACAGAGTAATGGAATAGTGCGTTGAAGGAACAATAGTACTGATAAAGCCAACAGCAATAAAATCGTTGGCCAACTTACAATGATGATGTTGATTCAAAAGTGCCACCAGGACAAATTCAAAAGTATTTCCAAAGAACTCTAAAAATACCAAAAATAGATAGATGGAGAGGAAACTCTTCCACATCAGAAGTTTCTTTAATTGGTAGAATATTTTCAGGAAATTGGAAGACAGAACTTCTCAGTAATAATGAAGATATTTGAGATGTTTTTTCCTTTTTGAGTATTTTTGCAGCTAACTGCATTATGTTAAATTTTTGATTACATTGTTTGATAAAAATAGACTGTCATTTGTACCATATTCTTCCATCCATCCATTCACCTCTTCCTGTTATTTTCCTTCCTAATCAAAGATGTTTCTTTTTGGAAAGACAGAAACACAGGAAAATATGCTTGCAAAAGTTTTGAAATATGCAATTAATCTGATTAATGAAATAGCTTATATTAATGGATTTTATTTTAGTTAAAAAACATAATATCTCCTAGTAAACGTTTCTTTTAATTAATCTGTGTGCTTGTTCCTTGCTTCTAAAATACCCTCTTTATCTGAATAATGCAATGTCAATGCACATATCATTATAATAGATATGACAAATAAAAAGCTTACATTTCTGCCTTGACTCAAACATAACAAAGTGCATACCATCCAACAAGATCTTTATTTCTTGTTGTCCATATGGCTGAATGATCTTACAGGAAGAAGGATTCTAGATGATTGGTAGACTAGCACAAACATTTAATTTTTTTAATTAATCTTCTGTATGCATTATCTCCAAAACCTTGGACTGTTTGATTTGAAAAGAAATTAGTAGCTAAATTATTTATTCGATTCTTATGTAAGATAGACTAAATGATGGATTCTGTCTAATGTTAACTTTCTCCTTATACTAATGGATAAACTTTGAGATGTTCAATCAGCTTCTACATTGTGTGCTTCTACATTGTTTGTGTGCTTCTACATTGTTTGTGTGCAAATAGTTATTATTTACATGGTTTCATTTCCTAATTCACAAAGTTTTTTTTTTGTTTAGTTTGTTTACTTACTTACTTACTTACTTACTTACTTACTTACTTACTTACTTACTCAAGCATGTACAAGGTAGTAGGTATTGGTATAAACATAAGAATTATCCAGGTAGGTACAGGTAAATTTGGCAATAGGACAGTAGGACAGAGATGGTAGGCACAATGCATGCCCCTTATAGACCTCTTAGGAATGGGGTGAGGTCGACTGTACCTAGTCTAAGGTTAAAGTTTTTGGGGTTTGGGGAAGAAACCAGAGTCAGGTAGTGCATTCCAGGCATTGATTACTCAGTTGCTGAAGTCATATTTTCTGCAATTGAGTTTGGAGCAATTTACATTAAGTTTGAATTGATTGTGTGATGAAGGTGATGAAGTTCTAGGCTATCTAAGCCCAAAATTTCAAGTCTGATGGAATAAGGTATTCTGTTACAAGCAGAGGAGTGTAGAACTCTTCTTGTGAAATATTTTTGAACTCTCTTGATTGTATTTATATTTGATATGCAGTGCAGATTCCAGACAGCTGAGCTGTGTTCAAGAATTAGTCTAGCTAATGTTTTGTATGTTCTGGTTAGTAGATTAATATTGCCAGAGAAGAGGCTATGCAGGATTAGATTAATAACTCTTAGTGCCTTTTGGCAATGTTGTTACAGTGGACTCTGGCACTTAGGTAGTTAGATATGACTACTCCAAAGTCCTTTGTAATCTGTAAGGTTGTGTCCTCCAAGTTTGCATTTTATGTTCTGATCTTTTTGCTGATGTGTAATGCAGAACATTTATTGGTTGAGATCTGAAGTTGCCAGTTATTTAACCATTCTGATACATGGTCAAGATCTTTTTGAACAGTAGCGTTATTGTCAGTGGTATTAAATTTAACATCAGCAAAAAGGGTGCAGTTGCTTTTAATATGATCACAGAGATTATTTATATAAAGTGTGAGTAATGTTGGTCCTAGAATGCTGCCTTGAGGGACACTACTATTTTAACCACCTGTTTCTGTTTGATAAGAATGAAATTAACCAAACATGAATGGGATCTGAGATGCCATAGGATTTGAGTTTCAGAAGAGGTTTGTTGTGTGCCACTGAGTCAAAAGCTTTACAGAGGTCCATGTAAATTGCGTCTCTTGTTTTACTCTGAAATGTGTAGTACCTATGTTTTTGCAGTGTAGGAATTGCAGGTTACAGGATATTTTTTTAATGAAACCAAATTGTTTAGTTAGTATTTGGTTTCATGTATTACAATTTCTTTCATGCATTACAATTAGGTGTATTCATGTCTGCGTTGTAAAGTGGCACAGTGGGTAGAGTGCAGTACTGCACGCCACTAAAGCTGACTGCTAGATCTGCAGCTCAGCAGTTCAAATCTCATCACCGGCTCAAGATTGACTCAGCCTTCCATCCTTCCAAGGTGGGTAATATGAGGACCCGGATTGTGGGGACAATATGCTGGCTCTGTTAAAAAGTGCTATTGCTAAAATGTTGTAAGCTGCCCTTAATCTAAGGAGAAGGATGGCATAAAAATCTAATAAATAAATTACTCTACATGTTTAATCAGCACAAATTCAGAAGAACCCTTGATGGCAACAAAACCATTTTACTTTTTAAAGTAGTTGTTTACTCCATCTAGTGATTGCTCCATTTTTGCAGCTTGTATATGCTAGCCCCATTCCCAGTTCTCTCTGTTTCTCATTCCCTTGCTCCATGTATGCCTGTTTGTGTGCGCATGTACTTGTGTGCAGGCCAATTATATAGTCTACACCTTATAAAACATCTTATGAATACATACACATTATAAGTATTCAGTTATTTTAAAAATATTTTCCCAATAACTTTTTGCTGTCTTTTAAAGATAACCAGGAATTATTTATCTGGAAATATGTAATGATATCACTGTAAATTATCCAGTTGGCAAATCCAAAAAAGAAACTCCTGGGACATTATTTTTCCAAGAATATAATCTTTCTTTCTTTCTTTCTTTCTTTCTTTCTTTCTTTCTTTCTTTCTTTCTTTTTTTCATTCTTTCTTTCTTTCTTTCTTTCCTTCCTCCTTCCTTCCTTCCTTATTTATTTATTTAATAATCTTTACTGAATAAATCACATCGGCACAAAAGAAGTAAAATCAACTCTGAACTTCCTGCGCAAAAGGTTAATCCCCCCCTTTCCCCAGAGGCCATCCACAGTTCACCAATAATTTCTATTCATTTTGTTATGGGAACCAGCACGCCACGCTGGGACATCTATTTGGGGTCTTCTTCAGGGGCGGGGGGAGCAATGTCTCATGGGAAACGATGAAGATAAATGTCATTCCCTCATCCTTGCATTCTATTTCACCACCTCCCTTTTGTTTGTCAAGCTGGAATGAAGTGGACATCAGGAACTTTGGGGCCCCATACAGCCTAAGTGTCTGCCCCCCTGCCATTTTAAAACTACTTTGTTTTGTGACATACCAATTATGTATTAGACCCCCCCCATTTTTCAATTTGGCTGGGCCCCTGACGCCAGTAGCAGTAATACTGGCCTATCGGCGACCCTGGAAGTGGAATATAGGTAAAGGTGTGGATCAGTCCTGACAATCACTCCTTTAAAAACAAAAAATAAGGTAAGTTCTTCATAGTCCTTACCTGTAATTTTACAGCCATAGATTTCAAATCTCAGTGATATTCCAATTTCCCAGTTTACAGGCTTGATTCGAACAAAACGTGTCAGAACTGGCTTGGGAAAAGATCTATAAGCAACCTCGGTTGGGTTGGTGTTCCCTGTGAATAGCTATAGAAAGAGAAAACATTTAAAGGATTCCTTAAAAAAATTTCAACTGTGTTTGTTTACTCACATAAACACTGAGTCATTATAATTATAAATCCAAAAATGATCATATCCCTATAGAAGAAAAGGCTAATCCAGAGTAAATATAGGACAACAAATTCCTGCAGTAATTTATAACCAGTGAAGGGCTACCAAAATTTTTACTACCACACTGTGGACGTGGCTTATGTAGGATGCCCTGAATTTTCTTTCAACATCTTTCATTGCAAATTGGGTGCTCTGGGGTGGAACTCCATTTTTGCTACCCCAGTGCGCTTCCCAAGAAGTAGCTCACACCTGCTTATAACTGACAAATTTTACTTAGATATTGAACTATAGAATAAAACATAGTAGAATTAAGATTTCTACTGTTAAGGGCACAAATTTTGATTCATTGAAGGTGAGGATATGTTGTTTTGACTCATTGAATGTGAGGCCACCGTGCTTTCTTATGAATAATTCAAATACATAGTTTTATTGTGATATTTAGTATAATCTAAATATTCTATTTTTCTAAGTTTCACTCAAACTTTTTTTCTAAACTATCAAGAAAGGCATTTAAAACTGATAACATCTATTCATCTCTATTAAGAAAGTTTATTATAATAGAGTGCATATTTAGGATGCAAAATTCCAGAAGATTATCAGATGGAGGGAAAGATATATTTTAACTGTTTAGCTTTATAGTTTTAGTATAATTTTATTTTTGGTTTAGCTTTCATTTGGGAGTTTGCCTAGAGTTAGTTAGAAGATGGACTGCTATATAAATGTTTTAAACAAATAAATTTAGATTTATTTTTTTTTTGCTATTGTCTGGCTTTTTACAACCCAGACATGAGACTATAAGAAAGTCAAATTCTCCATTGACTAAGTTCAAGGAAGGTGACTAATTTCCTTTTTCATTAAACAATGCAAAGTCTCCACTTCCTGATGTTAGGCATTTTTCCGTTGTTGGGTAGTAATTTCTTAAATCTTTTCCCAACTTTCCTGCTTTGTATTTTCTTAGAGAAGAATATAGTAAAGGAAGTTGACCGTGTCATGTGCAAGTAAATAGCTAAAATTCAATCAATTGTAATATTGATTTCAGTTGCTATTTATCCATTATAAATGGGTTTTAATTGTTCAATTATTTCTACTTTCCTGGGACTGGACAGCCAGAAATACCCATGGCTCCATTTTAGGACAATTAAAACATTATTGTCTCCCTTTCTCTTGTAATAGTCTTGCTAAAAATTGCTCTTTCTGTTTTTTTTTTTAATGGGAAGGAAATAGTAATGGAAGATCAGTAGGAATCTCTTGCAAACATTAACTCTATTTAGTACCAACCATCTGTTTAATTTATTAATATTAATTGCACAGGAAAGTTAGGCCAGGGCCTGTGGTAAAGTTTGGCTGTCTTTCAGACAAACAGGATGGAACAGCCAAGTGGTTATCTGTTATCCATGATAAAGGAAGTGCAGCATAAGTACAAAGATTGGTTTGTGTAAGAATTTTAAGGTATTTCCAAAATAAATAAGGCATATCTGGAAAAATGTACAAAGTTTTGCCTGACCAATTTTGCTAAATATTATGGAATTATCAAATGGAGGACAATATATCCACCCAATGTAACATTTCAATGCGGCCTTTCCTTTTCTCCAATTTTTAAAAGATTTCTACTTGTTGATGAAATAGAATCCAAGCAAGCACCAGCACACAATTTCAAACATAATTACATGATGCTAATTTGGTAAAAATGAGAACTTTGAGTTGGTATCGTTCTGTAGATTTCTTCAATATTTTTATTAAAGAGTCATAATTAACTGGAAAACACACAACTCTTTTATTAATGCTTCAGATATTTACGAGGTATGATATATATTTTTATTGTTATCTTGCATGGATTTTTTTTTACCATCTGCAGTCTAACAGAAACAAAATCTGGGAATCTCCCCCTCCCCCCATGATTTAATAAAATTAGACATAATCCATACAAGACCAAGATTGTTTAACTTGGGAAAGCATTTAAATATCAACGATTACAATTAATGGGTTTAGAAGTGTTTCATTTTGGTGATTTAATATTCTTGTTTTCCATGCTGCAGCAATGAAGCATTTTATTATAGAATTACTCTGTCATTCTTGCGCCTATAAGTTAATAATGAGTGATAGAGCAATAGCAAGGAACCCCCCCCCATAAATGATTAGGGGAGGGGGAAATAAGCCTTATTTCAGTGCATTAGAATTTGTCTTTTGAGACTATTTTATTGTCACACTGCTTTTGACTGATTAGCAAAATGACCAGTAGGGATAAGTATAATTGATCCTCAAGTATCTAGTATTTTGTTTAAAACACTAGTAACTGTGGGCAGCGTGGTGGCTCCAGACCTCCTGGTCTCACTCCAGATCCTGAACATTTATTTATTTAATTGGATTTATATGCTGCCCCCCTCCGAGGACTCGGGGAGGCTTACGACACATAAAAAGTAGAACAATACAATATAATTGTTTAAATCCAATTAATTTAAAAAAACTAAATGTACTAGTCTATAAAACTGAATATTATTTTTTAAAAAACCCAATCATACCCACTCAAACAACAACCATACATAACATTCATCGGCCAGGGGGCTAGAGTCTAATTGCCTCAAGCCTGGCGGCATAGATGAGTCTAAAGACTCTTGCGGAAGGCGAGGAGGGTGGGGCCAGTACGAATTCCAGAGGGCCGGAGACCTCACAGAGAAGGCTCTTCCCCTAGGCTCCACCAAGTGACATGATTTGGTTGACAGGACCTGGAGAAGGCCGACTCTGTGGGACCTAACCATTCAAACTGTTAGCAGTTCAAAAGCATACAAATGCAAGTTAAATAGATACCACTTTGGTGGGAAGGTAAGAGGAGTCCATGACATCATACGGGCCACATGATCATAGAAATGTTTTTGGACAGCACTAGCTTAATAGATCATGAGCACCACACCATGCAGTCAGCAGGGATTAGTGAAGTATAATCCGCAGGGATGTCTTTTACTGATAACTGTAGCTGAATAAATTTTTTATAAATCTGTAAATAGTCAAGAACATCATACAGATGAAAAATATTACCAAAGGTTTATTGGTTCCATCTTTAATGGATATCCAATCTTCTCCATTGGAGCTGATATCCACACGGTATGTTTTCAGAAAATACATTTTTTTAGTTTCTTTGGAGATGGCTCCTTGAGTCCCAATGGCAGATACAAAGCGGAGAACACCTACATCTACCTGTGGGAAGGGAAGAGGAGAGAGCGGGAGGGAGAGAAAGGAAGAAATTATGTTTTATGTATTATCTATTCTACTGTCTCATATGCTAAATAAGTAACACAGTGCTTCTTTGGGATGTGATAAGATAATCCTGTTATTGCTAATGGTCCTCTATGACATCTGCTTCAGGATCTAGCTCTGAAAATAGTATTGTGGCATAATGTAGTCTGTCTACATCTTCCAACAAACAAACAAACATATACATATATCCTTTTCATTATCAGCAAAAAAATCCCCCCCCCCTGCCCTCTCTCTCTCTCTCTCTCACACACACAAACACATCTTGGTATATTCAGGTCTTTTCCCATGTAAGATTGACAGAATCTTGGTGATGTTTCGACCAGGTGCCATGAAACATCACCAAGATTCTATCAATCTTACATGGGAAAAGACCAAAATATGCCAAGACTTACATATCTATACCCGTGAAAATCTACTAATATATACATATATATATAAATCTCCACCCCCACCACTATATATAAGGAACAAATGGCAGTTGCAAACAAACTATATTTACAGCAGCACGAAGCTTAAAACTTCAGCCTGATGATGGTGAATGTGATTTCACCGAAACGTCGCACAGACACTCAAAATATTACACGGGGCAAAACCCGATGGTCTTGGTATATTCAGGTTTCTTCCCGTTTAGGATTTAGAAATTTCTGGCGATGTTTTGACGAGGTTTCACCAGAAATTTCTAAATCCTACACGGGAAGAAACTCGAATATACCAAGACCATCATACCTGTACCTGTGAAAATCTACGAAAACATATATACAGTATATGTTTTTGTCGATATATACATACATGCATACATGCATACATACATACATACATGTGTGTGTGTATGTGTTTTCTGTTGGATTTTAAATATTTTTAATTTTAAATATTCAGCAAAAATATGTGATACATACACACATATATTCCATTCAACATAAAATCACTCATCTCTCTCTCTCTCTCAATACCCACCCAGCAGTATTTATAGAGAGACGGCAGCTCAGACCATGCATTGTTCACCTGAGCACAAAGCCGAAGACATTAGCCTGAGTATGATGAGTGGGACCTCATTAAAACGTCGCCAGGAGACTATTAACCTTATACGGGAAAAGACCCGAATATACCAAGACCTACATACCTATACCCATGAAAATCTACAAAAGTGTGTGTGTGTGTGTGTAAGTGTGTGTGTGTGTATGCAAGCAATTGTTAAGTCTGAATGAGAAGAATGGTAATCTATTTGAGCAGATAAAATATTTTACTAAAATGAAATCAGAAATTTCTAATTTTTTATCTATTTATATCTACTGGTATCTACATCTAACTATAGACTCTGTCTCTGTCTATACCTATTATCTATCTATCATCTCTCTCTCTTCCTTTCTGTATAACTGTCTATATATCATTCTATGTATATTTATCTATCTGTCTGTATGCTGTCTGCTTATCATCTATCTATTTATCCAGTGGTGAAATGCTCCGGGTTTGGGCATGCCTACCGGTCATCGGAGAGCTGGTCATGACAGCAGCCGGAGGTGTTGCCTGCCTGCCACCATTTGGTTTATTTTACCCTCTGTGTATGTGCAGAATGCTTTGCACATTTACAGAGGGCAAAAGAATAAAAATGGTGTCCGGATGGACATGCCTGAACCGGGAACATTTCACCTACCTACCCTACCTACCTACTCATCCACCCATCCATTCATCCATCTATTGCATAAAATGCAATAGATGGATGAATGGATGGGTGGGTGGATGAGTAGGTAGGTAGGGTGGGATTTTACTACCAGTTCTGTGGGCATTGCTTGGTGGATGTGGCATGGTTATTGGGCATGGCTTGGTGGGTGTAGCTGGCCACCAGGATGCTAAAGGATGCTATAAAATCTGTATTCCCTCCCCACTCCAGGGGAATGTTACTGCAAAATCACCATTTTCTCCAATTCAGCTGGAACTCAGGAGGCAGAGAATAGATTCGTGTGGGACCAGTCAGAGGTGGTATTTACCAGTTCTCCAAATTACTCAAAATTTAGGCTACTAGTTCTCCAGAACTGGTCAGAACCTGTGAGTCTCACCTCTGCTTATTGCAGCATGTTGTTATTGCAACTGGAAGATTCTAAGCATATATATTTCACTAATTTACAATATGCTTGGATTGCATTTTAAATAATCACTTGGATCGGGGCAGGTTCCTCCTACCTGCATATTGGAGCACTGCACATACATCATGACGTTTCATGCGTGTGCACACGCCCCCTCACCCAATTTTGCTTCTGCACTTGCACAGAAGCAAAAAAAAAAGGAATTGTATGCACACAAGCATCCCCTTGTACAATTTTGCTTCCATGCATGCACAGATGCAAAAAAAAAAATCGCCCAAAATTGTGCAGGGGCAAGCGTCCCCTTGTGCAATTTTGCTTCCACGCTTGTGCAGAAGCAAGAATTCCACAAAAATTAGTTTAAAAAATGGCACTGCACACAGACTGGCGAATACAGCACTGGAGGTGTTCCACGCAAATTGCACAATCAGTGGGCCACTACTGGACTACTGCATTGGGGCATGCCAGTAGAAACTCACCTCTGATTTGGATGAAACCCCCCCAAATCAAAATAAAAAACTCCTTCCTAACCCCCCTCCCAACCCTTTCATATTGCAAACCCAAATCCTTTAATCAAACTGGTTAAAATGGCATAATACTGCACTGGGAATACATCCCTATTAATAACTGAACGTTCAAAGAATGATCATATAAAATAAAATACTTTTTTTATTTTACAAATATGGCATCTATGGGTTTATATTTTGTTCATGGTGAAATTCTCTTGGAGATTATTCTCCAAACATTATCTAGATATTAGAAGATTGCTTTGAAACTCCTTGTCTTAAATGTCCACCACATGTCAACTTTTTTAATTATTTTGAGGCATGCCGGATGCAGATTGCATGTCTCTAGTGTCCGTCAAGCATCCTTTTTCCTGGAAGCATGTCATACATCCAAAAGCAAAGAGAGTGGGTGGATGGATGGGTTAAATCAACATAATCTCTTAGGGAAAATATGAAGGAAGTCCTGTTGAAGATAGACAAGCTGCTGTTTAGATTTACCTAGATAATATACATCACTAGGAAATTTAGAATCTTGAGGCACAAAAGTTACAGAGCAAAGTGTTTGAGATCAATGATAGAAATATTATTCCCAATTCTGATTTTGGATTTTTTGGAAAAGCTTCACTGTTTAAATATATGTCTTGACAAAAACAACAAAAAAAATAAGAAAGAGACCTATAGTTCTTTTCATCTGTTGTTTTACAGAGTCTATGGAGAGGGGCGGCATACAAATTTAATTAATTAATTATTATTATTATTATTAATAATAATAATTGTTATTTAATTGATACCATTAGTTCGTGTTAACTGCCCCATTTAGTGATTGTTCACAGGATAGTGGTGAAAAAATAACACGATCAAACCTTGTATTCATGACCTACACAGGACTATAAAATAAAGAAAAGTACAATAGAAGACCACTGCTTCACTTAATGATCAAGTTGCTTGTCCCAACAGGGGCTACTAAACAAGAGTTACCTGTAATCAATATCACACCTTCTCTTGTTCACTCCCCACATATGATGGAAAAACACAGCATTCACACATACTTTTCACAAGGCATAAGGGTGGCAGGTTATTTTGATATCTGATAGAAAAGGGGTTCTCAGCTCTGCTTTTACAGGGATGTAATCAAAATTAGGATGTTTTTTTATTCAAAATATTTCAGGCAGAGGGGAAAAGAAAACTGCTACTCTGGAAAAAAAAAAGATCTATGCTACAAAGTTATGGATATTGTCCAGATCAACTTGAACTGATGTGTCTCCCAGATATTGTGGTGCTGATTTGGGATTTCCATTATGTCTACTTAAATATGAAATTTCAAGCTGAAGGACTGTTAGAAACCAAGTGGACTTGAAGAATGAAGAGACGTGTCAAACAAACAATAAAAAACTCCTTCAAATTTGAAATAGTGAGTGTATCAAGATCATACTTTGAAATGAATTGAAATATCTCTAAGTGGGTTTTCATGTGGGTGATATTTTTTTTAGCAACTCCTATTTTTCTTTTTATCCTTTCTCCTAAATACTTCACTGTTAATGAAGTTAGGAAAATAGTCCATAATAAGAGTTCTACAAATTAAAATCAAGTCTCTGTGAAAGGAAGAGGAAAGCAGCTCTTGAAACAGAGTCCAATTGTTCAATGATTTAATTGCATTGATACTCAGTAATTAAATTATGCATTTGTTTACTGGGGCAGCTGATTCTTAATGACACAATAACAAAAGGACAAAATGCCACAATAACAAAAGGCCACCTTGGATAGTCCATGCCGAATCCGTCTGTACTCCTCAACTGAGGAGAAATAAAATAAAATATCAAAATAAAGAGAAGAAAGCAACATCTAAGTCAAAAGACTGAAAAACATTTTGGGCTCTTAACACTTAAAAAACATTTTGGGCTCTTAACACTTAAAAAACCAAAAACCAATTAAAAAAATTCAGTGGGTAAGGTGATTAGAACTGGGGTACAGCATTTTGTTTTCTAATCCTCTTAAATCTCTTTAGTCTATCATTATAAATATTTACTACAGATAGTCCCTGGCTTACCATCACAACTGAGTCCAAAATTTATGTTGCTAAGAGAAACATTTGTTCTGTGAATTTTGCTCCATTTTGTGACCTTTTCCCCCATATTTATTAAGTGAATCACTGCAGTTGTTAGGTTAGTAACATTGCTGTTAACTGAATCTGGCTTCTTTGTTGACTTTGCTTGTCAGAAAGTCACAAAAGGTGACCCCAAGACCCCTAGACACTGCAGCCATCATAAATATGAATTGAATGCAAAACATCTGAATTTTGATCACATGACTAGGGAATAGCAATAATGCTTAGATTTATATATTACTTCACAGAACTTTACAGCCCTCTCTATGTGGTTGACAGAGTCAGTATGTTGCCCCAACAATCTGAGTCCTCATTTTATCAACCTCAGAAGGATGGAAGGCTGAATCAAACTTGAGGAGGTGAGATTTGAACCACTGAACAACGGGCAGCTGGCAGTCAGAAGTAGCCTGCAATACCACATTCTAATCACTGTGCCCCCACAGCCCTTATCCTGCAGTGCTCATATGTACCAAAAATAGTCCTAACTAGCTTTTTTCAATGCTGTTGAAAATTCGAACAGTCATTAAACGATTGTAAGCCAAGGACTATCAGATATGGAATTAGTATGTTATAGCTACCTATATAAGATTTAACTGTGGACTTCAGTGAACAATCTGGTTGTCTATTATCTATAGACTATTAGTTCAGAAGCAAGCTTTTCTATCTCTTTCATGGGAGCATTTAAAAATTGGATACTGTTTTTCAGTTTTTGAGAAATCTCCTCTAACTATAGTAGCAAAATAATTGCATGCAAGCTATTTTCTCTTCTTTCTCACCTACTTTTCTTTTTACTTTTCCTATCTTCTTTTCTAGGCCTTTTTATCAGTAAAAAACATCTGTTTCACATTACGATGAATAATATAGGAATGCAGTGATGAAAGACTGTATATCTGATGCTGAACATCAAATAACCTGGCAGAAAAGCATGATTTAAACATGTGCACAAGGAAAGACAGAGATTTATATTTGAAAGTTCTTTAGTATCAGTCCAATTTAAAAACGTCTTTATTCTCCATCCTCAAGATTAAGATATTTCCTTGTTCAATATTTTATTCTTTCACTACATTGAAGCAAACAAAATCTGATGACATTTTGTTTTCTATTATGGCCTGATCGTATACACAGAATTAAGATGGCCTGATTATTTTATTAGCAAAGAGAAGTGGCTACCAAAATACTTTCAGCATGACAATTGTCCCAGTAGAGGCAAAAATATTTTAGACCATTGCTACACAACACTAAAAGATGCTTATCGGTCTTTACCACAAGCAGCTGTGGGACACTGATCATTGCACGATTCACCTTGTACCTGCTTACAGGCAAAGACTTAAAACCACAAAACCAACAATTAAATCAGTTAAAACTTGGATTGAGGATGCAAAACTGAAGCTATAAGCTTGCTTTGACTGCATTGATTGGAATATTTTTGAAAATACCTCTGCAGAACTCAATGAACTCACAAATACTGTAACATCATATGTCAGATTCTGTGAAGACGTGTGTGTACTGATCAGGAGTTTACAAATCTACAGCAACAATAAATCTTGGTTCACAGCTAAACTTAAGTAGCTACGTTGTTTCAAAGAAAAGGTAATAAAATGCTATACAATCAAGCCAGAAATGGATTAACAAGGGAGATCAGAGCAGCAAAAAGAAGCTACTCTGAAAAGCTAAAGAATCCCATCTGAGACACACCAACAACAGCCAAACCTTCTATAACTGACCCCATACCATTGGATTCACAACATCTAGTGATAACAGAAAAGGAAGTACAAAACCTATTCACAGACAAAAGCTAGGAAATCTCCAGGCCCAGACAAGGTAACTCCTTCTTGCTTAAAAATCTGTGCTGACCAATTGGTGCAGAGCTGAAGGGATTGGATACTGTAGCCTAGAGATTAATTCTCTGCTTTACAAGGCAAAGGTTGCAGGTTCAAGTCCCAGTGAGGGTATGGCTAGCTGATGAGGCCAAAATAAGGCCAAAATAGATCTATCCTAGTCTCCCTTAATTTTCAAATTCAGCAAAAAAAAAAATGTATATAGTTATATACTATATATATATACACTATTATATACAGTACTATAATATAATATACTATATATATAGTTTATTGTTATATTTATTATGCTAGTTCTTTTACTATTTTGTAATGATTGGTATTAATAATTTTACTTAGGATGTAGATTTAGTATGTATGTATGTATGTATGTATGTATGTATGTATGTACTACATCCTTAGTAAAATTATTACTACTAATCATAAAAAAATAGTAAAAGAACTAGCATAATACATATCTTAAATATTGATAATATACAGGATAAGGTTAAAAAAAAGGAAAATGGAAAAGCAAAATAACATTTCTGGTATAACTGGGCTCCAACTAGAACATGTGGTACTAATGTCTCTCAGCATCAAAGAGCTTTTTTATTTTTCTCTTGGTAATTTGTATGTCAGGCCATTTGTATGTCTCGGATGCTATTTGGAACGTTGACATTGTACATATATTTCTACAGCTCAAGTTTTAATCTGTGCTGAAGGCAGAACTACAATGAAAGATCTGCTTACATTGTGATACAAGAAGACAAATGAAGCCCATCACCATTAGAAGACTGTCTTATAAGTTCTAAATAAACATCAGGGATTTTTTTAAAAATGTGATATGAATTTTTACAAAAATCAAGGCAATTAATAATCAGACATATAGGTAGTCAGTGGGCTGCATTGAGCTTGGTGGACAACCTGATTGTTCAAGTCTGAAGTTCTACTTCATTCAGAGTCCATTTAGCAAGAGTAATGTAGTACATTTAGCTACTGTGCAGTAAATCATGCAGCCAAATGGGTGGTTAAACAGTCTGTGAGCACAACACACAGTGTGAAATGAATCTTCCTGCTTCCTACACTCATGCAAGCACAACTGCACAAATGCAAAGGACTAATTTTGAAAATGAAAATCTGTCATGTGTAATAAAACATAAGCTGAGACTGCTGTGGCAGGGGAGCAACTGTTGATGCCAGGCTTTTAACACTTTTGCTGTAGCTTTATTTGTACTGCTGCTTGGAAAAATAAAAGATGAAGAGCTGGAGTTTGATTAACAGGAAGCATTTTATTTGTGAGCAAGTCTTGCAGCTTGGGAAACTGCATAATCTGTCACTTGACCCCAGATGCTAAAAAGTCAATATTTTAAGATAATTGTGTCGTTTCCTTATACGGCAAGACCTGTTCTGTATTAAAACATTCTTGATTGTTCCAATCCTCATAGAGTATTTATTTCTACAATAAACTAGCATATTATCCTTCTGATTTAGGAGTTGGATGCAGTAGTCACATGATGGTAATATGTTCCGGTCTCCTGTGGGGCCACTGCTAGAATCATATACATACCTCTGGCTGGTTTCATGCATTGTGCTAAGCCATAATTTGTTTACATTGTAATTTGCTGAACAACAATGGCCTAATTTGGAAAGAAAACAAAACCATAAAGCATGGTTTATAAACCACAATGGCTAAATTCACATACTATGCCAAAACACAACTAAACAGAACACATCACGGAGTATCGTAATATATAACTGCAATCTATTTCTACTGAGCCAATATATCTTTCCCAGATCAGTCAACCATAGCAGAAATCAGAACCACCTACTCAGAAGGTCCAGTTCAAGAGGGATCTCATTTAACAGTTCATATTTGAAAACCTAGTTGCATTTCAGAAATGAATAGGGGAAATTATACATTTGTCACAACCCTGATTTTTATAAACTTTCCTAGAAGTTTAACAATTTAAAGTTCCTTGTGCTGTTCTGCAACAATTTCTTCTGTGCTTATTTAAAAGCCAGGAAGACATTTGTTCTTTTAGATAAATCAATTTAGAAACCTACAGTAGATTTTCCATAATAGCTTAGAATAGGTATTACCAGAGTGGTGTATGGTTTTATAGACTGTGCATATCTATAGCATGCCATTTATGTAGAAAAAACAAGACAGTTCTATTTTCCATTAAAAGTTTCATCTTCCAGAGAACCTGGGTAGGGTAGCAAAACCTGGAGGGGAGAACTTAGATTTCTTGCATGTATGCGTGCGTGCACATACATACACACAAACATATATAGAGGTTGTGGGACTGTCTTCTGCTGTATGAGTCCCAGCAACGATTAGGTCCCACAGAGTTGGTCTCCTCCAGGTCCCGTCAGCCAGACAATGTCGCTTGGCGAGCCTAGGGGAAGAGTATTCTCTGTGTGGGCCCCGGCCCTCTGGAATTAACTACCCCTGGAGATTCGCACAGCCCCCATCCTCCTTGCCTTCAGTAAGAGTCTTAAGACTCACCTATGTCACCAGGCTTGGGGCAATTAGGTCTCAGCCCCTGGCTGAGATATATGCTATGTGATCGAACTGGTATGATTGTTTTTAAATATTGGATTTTTAGATTGTAATTTTACTTTTAATTTTAAATTTAATTAGATTTGCCTTTGTACTGTATTGTTATATTATATGCTGTTAGGCCCCCTGAGCCATCGGAGAAAGACGGCATGCAAATCTAATAAATAAATAAATAAACAAATAAATAAACAAACAAACAAATAAATAAATAAATAAATAAATAAAAATAAAAATAAATAAATAAATAGTGATAAAATTACTTTTTTATCATTGACATAACTGCAAATGATGATCAAATAAGACAGTCGCTAAACAAGTACAAGCTGTGAGAGAAAATAAATCACCGATGGAGCTTCCATGGCTGAAAATACTTTAGTCTGCACGATATGAGTCTGTTGATCCAGGAATTGCAAGAGATATAGTTTTGCTATCTTATATACTTTTCAGCAAAGGCTGTCTTGGGCACTACTGGTACACCCTCCGTGCCCATCAACATGCGATTTCATTTCTTTGCCTGCGCAGCAATCTCACGTGAAGACACTTGTGCAAGCAAGATTTCGGTGATATTTGCACAGGCACAGAAGCAAAAAATTGGCGAAAAACACCAAAATCTCACACGACCTTCACACGATATTTCATTTGCTGCGCATGCGCAGAAACAAAATCTTGTGCAGTGTGCATGTATGAGGGGCTGTGCATGCATTCTGAAAATCGCTACCAGTACGAGGCAGCTTAATGTTCCAGTAGCAGGCTATCCCTATTACTTGTTATACAGAAGATATTCGCACACTAAATTTTTAAAGTAGTGCCACTTGGTAGTAGAACTTTGCCCTTCAAGTTTCATTGAGTTGACTGAAGTCTGAAGGATTATGAAATGTTGTTTACGGCAGAAAAAAAACCCCAAGCTACAGAAATGATAGATTGTGTCCCCTGTAGAAGGTATGCTAATTTTCAATTAAAATGGGTGAGTATTTTTAAATGTTGCCATTATGGAGTGAAGGCAGGTCTTTGCCATTTGTCAATGCCACACTTATAAGTCCTATCACTCCCTCCCCAAATTGTGAGGGAGGGGGCAATAGAACCTATCTTTTTGACAGGGAAAAGACAGTGCTTGTCTAGGCTGTGTCACATCTGGATGTATGGCACATTCTCCTTGTCTTATGTTAATTCTTTCTTGCATAAATCAGAAACAACTAATTAAAAAGAGAAATATTTAATTCTGACATGTTCTTTGAACTGGCATTCCATCTGGTTCTGTTTTTGAATAATAAAATCTGCTGTAGCTATAAAACCTGGCAATCAACATTCGGATATGGAGAGACAAACAGGACTCAGTATAGCAGGTTCATACACTACACATTTTGGCTTGAGATGCTTCCAAATTTCAGCATAAAAATTGTTCCAGGGTGGAAAGTTATAAAAATTAAATGTGAAAGAAGAGAATAAAAGAAAAATGCCATTCCTAACTTGGGTAGTAAAAAATATCACTGGTGTACATTAGTTCTGATTCTTTTTTTACATGTAGACCATGAAAAATAAAATTGATTCAGAAATATGCAGTATATAATATATCTCCTGAAATAAGCCTACATAAGTAAGCTTGGCCCTGCAACCAAATTGGAAATGCCCTTCAGATATTCCATTAAATTATACCTTTATGGACTTTGTTAAAATCAACATATACTTTTAAAAGAGCCATAAAAGATATCCTTTTGTGGTTCACCTCTTGTTTGGTAACATTTTAAAATCTGGAGATGAAAGCATAATCAACGCATTTCTATGACAACATGGAACATTGTAATTCAAAGTAATCAGCTTTTTATGCAATTGAAAAGTTATTCTGCTTTAGAAACAGAAGCTGATTAACTCCTGGCACCTTTGAAAAAGATTGCTTTCCTATCTGCAAGGAGCATGGCTGATTGTACAATATTCCTGCTCCAAAGCCAAAAGCTTTGCTTTGGCAATGAGATAGCTTGCAAATGTGCACCTAAGATATTTCACAATCACTGGGTCAACAGAAAAAGAAATATAAATGAACTCCCTTGTCTCTTCCAAGGTTCTTAGAAATCCCTTGCAAGCTATAGCTTATTCAGAAACTAACTCCTTTTAATTAACATTTTGAATATTTTTTTTTGTGATTTAGATTTGCTTTTAAACCACCACTTAATCCTGTAGTTTCAAATACAGAAGGATGTTTAGCACAGCCTGGATAAAAACCTTTCTGGAACAGAGTCCACAGACTATAGAGCCGTGAAAGCCTCTTAATGAATTGTGCTCTTGAAATTGGAGCTTTCAAAAATCCTCAAAAGTAAGAAACAAATGTCCCAAACTTTTTGGATTTTTTCCATATCCTCCACTACTTTTGCAGCCCTTCTGCCAGTAATTCTTGTAGGAGACAAGCCATTGCTTGTGATTACAAGAGGTTCTGATTGCTGGCAAGAAATGCTGTCCTTTCAAATTATTATCCTAATAATTTTAATTTTGTATTCTCTACATTAAACAATTGATGCATTTTAATATTCAGCCAGGCAAAGCCACACAGACTTGAGCTCATTATAATTACAACAAACAAACAAAAAACAAACAAAAGTTTCCTGAAAAGGGAAACTTGGGTGAATGAACGAACAAGAGAAGATAACTGGTCCCTTTGGCGTGTTGGACTTTTTACCAGTTTTCCTACTTGGGTTTGATTAGATTGTCCCCAAAGTGCTTTTTCCAAAAGAAAACTGAAGATGTTTTCATTTCTCATCCAAGAAGCTTTTTCAAAAGCCATAGTGGTGCAGTGGTTAGAAATGCCCGACCGGCGGTTTAAACTGCCGGCCAAAATTGCCCCCGGAGATGGGGGATGCTGCTGGTGGCTCCACAGCGACTGCGCATGCTCCTTTGGGCATCCTTTTAAAGGGTGATGGACCGCCTCTCTCCAGGAACCAGAGGTTGGAACAACGTTGGGGATCGGAGAGAGGATGTCCATGGGAATTACCAGATCTAATTTCCCTCGGGGATTGGAGGGTGACCTCCTCCCACACGACTAAGGGCTGTGGCTTGGACCCAGGTGAAGGTGGCTACCTTCACCTGGTTCAGCAAGGAGTTTTGCTCAATGTTGCCAAGGAAGTTTCTGGCAAGAATTTCCGCCCCGTTAGTTTTGGCCTCTGCAGGTCCTTAGTTATGTTGAATTTAAATATTTAAATTTACGTATTTAAAGTTATGTTATTTAAATTTATGTTAATTTAATAAAATGACCCTTTATTTAATCCACAATATGTCTCAGCGTCTTTACTCTGCTTCCGAGGCAATGCAGTATTGCATGCAAACTCTGTCCACAATCGTGAGTTTGATCTTGACCGACTCAGTCTTCCATTCTTCTGAGGTCAGTAAAATTAGGACCCAGATTGTTGGGGGCGATATGCTGACATTGGTAAACTGCTCACAGAGAACTGTAAAATACTATGGAGGAGTATATAATTCTAAGTGCTATAAGTCTACATGTATTTTCAAAGAAAGTCCAGTTGCTTTTTTGGAGGGAAAAAACACTTTTGTTTGGGAGAACCATGATTTGGATGATTGAGAATCTCTATTTGTTGAGACATTTGTCGTTCTGCTGGTGGGAGTCCCATTCTGAAATCATGTCTTCATGACACTCCTACCCCTCATGAACATACTTGCTTGGACATGTTAAGAGCAGACAGAACAGGCGTTTTATTCATCCAGCTTATTTCTGGCTTATTCAGGAAAGCCAGATGTTCATGTATCCATTTTCCTTCTTCACTAAATTTTCAGTATGGATAATTCTTGGACCAGAATATCCTATCAAAATTAAAGGTGCTAAAACAAAGTTTTGCTATGCTGTCTATCTAGGTGAGTGTTTTCCTAGAAAACATATGGGCACTTTTATGGAAGTAAAGCTGTGATGAATAAATAAATGACTTTTTTTTTCATACAGTTTTGCCACTGAAAATAGTTCCAATATTTTGGAATTAAAGTCTGGGTAGTAAGTTCTTGGCAGGAAAATATGTTTTGAAACTTTCCGTACCATTAAAAAGAAGTATGGCATTTAAAATTGCTTGGTAACTTCAGAAATTCAGTTCATATACTACTTGTATTTGGCTTATTTTATTCATACAATTTATTTCTTCCAAAATTCATGTAATTCATAAGAGAATTTCCCTTCATTTTATTCTCTCAACAATCCTGTGAGGCAAATTGAATACTACAGTGACTGATTTAAAATTAGCCCATAAATTGCTAGGAGTGATCTTGAATCTAAGTCTCCTTATCCTGATCCAATATTTCAATTACCCTTCATGGCTGACCAAGGAATATATGTTTGATGTTCTTTGAAGAGTTAATATGATCTCAGTAAAATTTTACAAGGATCTTTATCTGCAATCCAGCTGCATCTTTGCATAAGGAAGCAAATTATGAACACACTACAGAAGTAATAAAGTTGATCTAATGAGTTCAGCATAGGAGGCCATGCAAAAGAGAAGCAACAAGCTAACATAGGTACCAGCTGCTTGTCAGATGTTCGCTTTAAACATCCCATCTGAGTCTGATTCCTTTTATAAAAGACAATAGAGATGGATTTCGTTTAATCAGTGTGGGGTATTTCTTTTTTCTTTCTTAAAAAACAAAGCTGTAAGGAACTTTTGTTTGTCGGTCAGATGTAAAATCTAAACGAGGAATTCCTTTTCAGGAATGTTTTAAACTGGAAGAAAACTGAACCGTTTCAGGTTCATCTAAGATGGAATTGCATCCTTTTCTCTCATGACTCCTCTGATGAAAGGAAGTGAGAAGAACAACAAAAGCAAAAAACAAAACAAAACTGCTTGCAGGCGCAGTGGAATGCACTGATTCTGGAAGGGCAAGTAGTTAACTCACTCAAGCAAAGATCCTTTTGACCTCCTCTCCCCCGTCCCTACAAGGGAGTTGTAAAAAGGGCAAAGTTCAGTGCAGGAATAAAAGAAAGCTGGAAAACACATGGATATAGACATAGAATGACCAAGCAACAAAAGACTTAATGGGCTTCTGAACCCTTCTATCATATATCATCGTACAACCTGCAAACTACTCTAGCAAAATATATAAGAGAGCTTCAATTTTGCAGAGGAGAAGATAACTCTCCTATCAGTTCTGAATTCTGCCATCTCTCTGACCTACTTTGCCTCCAGTACATTCAGTCTTACTTCATGGCTTGCCTAATATAAATTGTGACCCTCTCTGTTCAAAAACTATTTTTTTGTTACTAGAAAACTCATATCTAACAGTTAATCCTTTCATGTTTGCTTATATCTATCACTTAGGGCTACAACGTTTTGTTGTTATTCTACCTGCAGTCTGGGAAATGCTGCAGCTATTCAATTTCTTAATTTCTACATTCATTCAAATAAAGATTCTTTTTTTTTTAAGCCTGTGGCCCTCCACACGTTTGTAGGGTTAGTTAGATGGATTCTAACTTCTTTTAGTAATCTCTCTCATTTTAATTTAATTTTAAAAATGAATGTTGAAAATTCATAGGAGCTACATAGTTTTGTCATTGCTAGGAATAGATTTGCTGCTTATGGCTTATGTACTGAAAAGCATGAATAAATTGGGTTTGTCAAAGTGATGGTAATACATCTTTCAATGGATAAATTCACTTACCACTTTATCAATTCACGACATGACTGTTTTAGAAGAACAGAGGTACCACTTTATATATTATTTGAATGAAACACAGGATTCTATGCTCTACAATATAATTAAATTTATATTTTATCTTGTGATAATATTGTTATGCAAGCACCAACATGGGCTGGTATAACAAATTCTGAGCATAAAAAATAGACAAGAGAGATTCTCTTTGGCTTAACAATATGAAAGTTGCATTTGCATGCTTATTTACAGAGAAACAAGTTCCCCCGAGCTTAATTTGAGTTTTTATTTGGACTCCAAACAGAAAAGATTTCTCAGAAAGGTACTGAAATGAATACTGCAGCAGTTATGGGGCATTTATGTGGCTCTTTTAAAAAAATTCAACATTTCCTGACATCACGCAGGCCCCTTGGAAAGCCCTGAAAGAGATACAGGTACTAATCACCCATGGGGAGGTGCGATGAAGAGGCTCCTGTCCATTGAAATTAAGTAATTCAATTCAATACAGATACCATTCAAATCCTAACATTTGTTTAGTCGAATTACCATGGTGCTGAAAGAAATAACTTATAACAACTCCTGGAATTTATAATTGTTACAGTGTCCGTTTATTCACATGATCAAAATTTGGGCCCTTGGCAAGTGGTTTTGATTTATAATATTGCATCAACCCAGGATTACATGATTTCCATTTGCAATCTTCCCAACCAGTTTCCAACAAGCAAAATCAATGCGGGAACCCAGATTCATTTAATTAACACATACTTCATTTAACAATCCTATTGATTAGTTTAACCACCATAACAAAAGTGTTGTACCATTGAGTCTGCGAAGAGGGGCGGCATACAAATCCAATTAATAATAATAATAATAACAACAACAACAACAACAACAACTGAGGGTGCTTCACTTAACTTCCTCGCTTAACACTAATGGTTCCATTCCATTATGGTTGTAAGGACTACCTATAACTGGATATCCCTAGGCATAATGTCACATCTTTATTTTAGGGTTAGCACAGTTGATAAACTTAAGACACTGTATTTCATAAACTCTAATCTAAGGCTTAACAAGTTGTGTATTAGCAATAGCACTTAGAGTTATATACCGCTTCACAGTACTTTACAGCCCTCTCTAAGTAGTTTACTGAACCAGCATCTTGCCACCACAATCTGAGTTCTCATTTTATCGACTTCAGAAGGATGGGAGGCTGAATCAACCTTTATTTATCTCTGTATTGAGTCAATAAATCATGGTTCATCAAATTGGAATAAATACATGGAAAATGTATGGTCCAAGAGTTCTTTTACCCAAACTTTTGCTACAGCATCTAAAGTCTTCTAAATGTACTTTCAATTTTTAATAGAATAGAATTCTGTATTCTTTATTGGCCAACTGTGATTGGGCATACAAGGAATTTGTCTTGGTGCATATGCTCTCAGTGTACATAAAAGAAAAAGATACAAGTAGAAAATGACGAAACCATTTGAGAGTATATCACCAAGGCAGCCTTTGTCAACACCATCTTGGATAAGCTAAATAAAAATATCAGAGTAGGAAATTGATGAAATGTATGCCTGAAGAGTAATCATATCAATTACTATGTGTGAAGTCAGCTTTTATAAGAAATTTATAAGAAATACTTTTGCCTACTATTAAAGAATTTTTTCTGCTATATGAAACAAAGAGAGCATAAAAGGAAATAAAGGTAAAAGGAAATTAAAGGAAATAAAGCAATCACTGCCCATTGTAAATTTCTATGATTATTCCAAAGGTGCTTTTCCAAAATGCAATAGCACTTTTTGGAGGTCCCCGCCCCAAATTTTCATTTGTCATCCAAGAAGCATCTTCAGTTTTAACTGAATTGTAGGGAATTGAAGTATTTATATTCCCAAGAAGCAAAATATTTGCAAGGAAGAAAAGCAAGAAAGTCCAATTGCCTTTTGGAAAAGCACTTTTGGGATAACCATTGTAAATTGTTTTGCAGGAGAGACGGAGTAACGACACGGACACAAGAGCTGGATTTAAAACTGGGTCATTTTTATTGAATTTGCATAATTTATTTGAATAAATTAGCATAATTAGCATAATTAGCTATGACCCACAGGGTCAAACAATTACTTCCGGGGCGGAAAATGACGTAGAATAAACTTCTGGGGCAACTTCTGGGCATAGCTCCATGCTAGTCCAGGTGAGGGACCCCTCCCTCACCTGAGACCCGGCCATGCACTTGCATGTGGGAGGTCCCGCCGGCTAACCCCTAACAGGGGACTTAAATGTGCGGGACCCAAAGACAGGTTCCCCCCAACTGCTCAGGTTGTCAACACCACAAGATTGGAGAGAACCTGTCAATCATCCCCAAAGATGCCCAACGGAGAACACGCAGTTGCTAAACCACCACCCAGTTTTCCGCCCCTAACCTGCCTACCCAAATGACCAAAGGTAAGCCAATCAACCTAAACAGGTGCAAGCACCCCCTAACTGCTGTATTCGTATCCACAGTGTGGAATAGGCGAAAAACTGGTCAAGGCTAATGGGCCAGACCACCAAAAATTTCTATTCGGCCCCTAGGGCGACCCAGAATAGCACACTGTAAGATAGGGAGGGCGGGTGGGTGTCTGCTCAGGCTGAAGCGTCCAGGCGAAAAGGACCAGCCTCGGGCCTGCCCGCCCTTTTATAGGGCAGGCAGGCCCACGCCCGAACGCGTCACCGATCAGGCCACCCTGGCCTGAACATCGGCCGAGATCTCACGAAATCTCGCGAGATCTCGGCCAAAAATTCAACATGGCGGCTGCGCCATGTGTCCGGTCTTCCCGACCCTCCCGCAAAAGGCGCCGGTGGGTAAGTACCTCCGGTGCTATTTCTTAAAATCTACTATGAACACATGTACAGCTAGGTTGATTCCTAAGTTGACCGGAATTTCCCATAGTATTTTTTTGTTTGAAAAATAGCATGAAAATGAAGTGTTATCTGCTTAATAAAAGCTGATGAAGGTAAGCTATCATGCCATTTTATGCTATCGATTCAATGTCTTTTAATTAATTACTAATATTTGGATAAAACTTGTACTGTGCTCTTATGTTTGTACCTATCTCTGTTTATAACACTGCTTCAAGAAGTTGATGAGACTTTATGATTATATGCTTTCTGGTTTATGTAAAAACCTAAAGAAGGTGGATTGTTACATCAAATAGCAGAGTGCATTTTGCTAATGCGAGCTCCCAAGTAGTACTGAATTGATTTTATGATATAGTATTACAGATGTTCCCAAATGGACTTCACTTCCTTTTAAACTCAATTTATGAAACAACACCCTATTCTTTTAATATTTATCATTTTGCAACTGAGGGGAAAATGAACATTGATATGCACTGATATGTAAAGGATTCTTCTAGCAAGATTTCCAAGAAAAATTCATTTAAAAGAAGATTTTCTAAAAATAACTGCAGTTTGTCATATGGCATTTCCACCTTAACATCTGTACAACAGTTTGTTTCTATAGTAGGCAGAAACACACACACACACACACACAGAGGGGGAGAAATTTTCATATATAAGTTGGTTGGTGAATGACATATACTTTTTTACAGAAAGTTTATATATCTTTTCAGGCAGTTGTTTAGATTTGCATTTATAGGAGAGCTTATCTAAACATTTTGTACATGTGCCTGAGGGACAGGCAATGAAAATTTGGAGTGAATGTTTATTTTTTTCTTTCTCTTTCTCTCTCTCTTTTTGCTTTTAGGAACCTGTATCCAATACCATTTTACAATAACTGCCGGTAATAAGGTGCAGCTAAGGTAAAGCCATTTTCTGGGATTTCTGTCCTCTGAAATGTTGTCAAGTACGAAAATTCACAGTTAAATTTATTTAATCTCCCTAATGATAAACCTAACGTTTTATTCAGTTTATGTCATTTCATTTTTTTTATTATCATGCCTGGAAATTATAACAGGCATTTCATTTTACTATGATGAAAGCACAGTATGGGTAAACCCTTTGTTTCTGCAGAGCAATTCCACTTATCTCTGAACAACAAAATGGACTGAATAATATTTTTCCAGGGTTTTTTTAGGTAAGGACAAATGAAGTTACCCTCTACTACATCCAGATCATCCATTCATTCATCTCAATACCGTGGACTCCAAACATAGAATCTATCTATCAGGACTTCCATGAAAAATCGGGGCAGCAGCATTCATTCAAATACAACAGTGAGATTCACATTAAGTTTTGCAACTTCATCAGAAAAGAAGGGGCTCATCCATTTGTATTCAGAAGCTTTCCCTCAAGACATTTGTGGCCATAACTCATTCCTTTGCCTCTGCAGTTTAGGTCCTTGAATATTTTAAATATACTAACAAGAAATATAATTCAGCCAACTTGCCAAGCTTTGCAACCCATCTGAATTTATTTTTAAGACTTCTTTTAATGGAAAAGTAAAAAAAAAAAAAGCTAGCCTCTAATTTCATAATCCTGGTAAAATAATAACGGCAGGTGGCTGCAAGCCAATACATTGCTTGAAAGAGTTTCCCATGTGGTTTTGGGGCGGAGAGGAGCAAAGATAAAATGCTACGGAGTAGTCTCACCAGTTAGCTTTCTCCATAATTACAGCAACAATTGCAAATTAGCCAGAGTTTCTGAAAATCAGGTGCCATATAAATTCTGTTGTCAATGAATGTTTTGCATTTGTGGCTATTTGTGACTGGGCAACACTCCTTGTTAGCAGTTGGCAGCATATGTGATTTTTCCCTAAAGTCAAAATGTGCCTTTCGTCTCCAAATGGCTTCACACCTTAACACTTGCAATAGTTATCTATCAACTTTTACATCACCTTTTTCTTTAGCCTGCTGCCAAAAATTTGCCTGTCTGACAAATCTTGCTTGCAAAGTATGCCTTTTGGAATACTTCACCAAACAATAGAACATATATTGGGGAAGACATGTATCCTGCTCATTTGACAAGATTGTGTGCCAAAATTACTGAATGCATTGTTTTTAAAGCAAATAATTTGTTTATGTGTTGATTTTTGTCCAAAAATCTTCATATTCCTGTTCCCTGTTCCTAAATTTGCATTAAATTATAACTATACAGCTGAAGCCTATGAAAATGATTGGCTGAGTTTATATATTGTATTAAACTACGGTTTTGTTTAACTATGTTTATGGAATAAAATGTAATTGGATGGATTTGGAATACACTTTGGTTTACAAATTAGAGTAGCTGGTTTCACATGATGAATTAAGAAACATTACAACTTCATGTAATATGTTGAGTCATCAATAGACACAGAATAAATCCTAAAACAACCTCTTAAGTGACTCAGTTGTAATAGTCTTTGTCAAAATGTTTATCCAAACTTGTTTAAATTTAATGAAATAATGGATATTTTTACACTCATGGAAATGATTCTATGACCTATAGCAGAAAGGCAGAATATATTTATTTATTATTTATCAAGGTATAATAACTGTGGTACAACATATGCAATGGCTATGTTGATTATTGTTGATGGAAACGACCATTGTAGCTATAGATAAATATTTTTAGTTTATTTTTCATATATAGAATTGTTTTATATTGTCAGTCATATATATTAGATAATATGATTGCACAAGTTAATAAAACACAGATAGTCCCTTGCCTTACAATTATAGGTGATCATATGATTCTGGGACACTGCAACTGTCATAAATAGTTGCCAAGTTTCTGAATTTTGTTCATTTGTCCATGGGGGATGCTAGAATGATTGTAAGTGTAAAAACAGTCATAAGTCACATTTTTCAGTGCTGCTGAAACTTTGAATAGTCACTAAATGAATGGTTATAAGTTGTGAACTACCCGTAAATAGTTCTGGACTACTTCTCTCACAATAGGCTCATTTCCGTAATTGGAAAAGCTAAAGGATTTGGGTATACTTATCAGTCACCTTCTTTCATTATGTATTTAACTGATCTATTTAATCAGTTTACCCTGGCTAACTTATTTGATTGCATGTAGATGGGAAGGGAATAAATACTTTTGCAAGACTGCACCCCTTTCAGGCTGATCCTGGGGTTCTGGTTATTATTTATTTCGATTCATATAAAGTTTTATTTTCAGTTTCATTCCAAATGCATTCCTTGCCTCCCCAGACAGCTGCCTCGTGATGGAGCCAATGTTGGGGCCAACATGGGTAGATAAACATTTCTGAGATGGTACCAACTTTTATTTGGACTTAAAACTTCCAGGTTCCTGTTGTGCTACTATCACGCCTATATTTGATTTATATTTTCAACAGCCGGTGTATCAAATATACAACTCACATATACTGAACATTTCTATGAAGCACATAAGAGGCTGAATCTGCATCTTATTAGATTCAATGTCTACATCTTTTTGGAAATGTTTTTAGGGTGTTATCATGATCTTTTGTTGGGCAAGCATTAATATTTCAGGATTTCCCCAACATATGTACCTTTTAATATCACACATCAATTTTAACACATGACAATGATGACTGTAGATGTTTTGATATTTTCATTCAAACTATAATCTAGAAAAGGAAGCATTGACTATTACTGTTTTCCTTATATAGCTTCGGTTGCTAGCAATTAGAATGTGATAGATTAAAATAAAATAGGCTTTAGACAATTGTATTCTATTCTATAATGTAAGAATGTGTCAATGGTCTCCAATGAGTTAAATCTTTAGCAATAAAAAAACACTTGTAATGAGTTAATTTTTTTTCTTTGCCACCTCAGAATTTAGCATTTACGTTCACTAGCTTTTCCATGTGTTTCCTGCTTAAGTTCTCTCTTGAGTTTCTTTTTAAGAGCAATGGGAACCATTCTTGATGCAAGGAAAAGTACTTAAACATCTGATTCCAGCTTTATTTGACACTGGTCTGATACACAGCAGTAACCTGTAAACACATCTGCAAAACATTGTTTCCCTTTTTCCTTTGTTAGTTCAGCATCCTCTTGTTTTGACAATACCTTTCAAAAAGTCCAAAAAGTCTATGTTTCTATGTTACGAGCATAATGTTGATATGTGAAATTCCAAAGGTTGCATTTTTATTTTGCTCATATTTCAAAACATACCCCATATATGTGTGTGTGTATGTGTGTATTTATATCTATCTCCAAATTGTTAATCATAATGGTTAGAATTATTACTCAATAGTAAAGTTACCCTGTCTCTTTCTCCTCCCTCCCACCCACCCATCTTTTAATCAATGAATATGGTCACCATTTCACTTCTATAACTTTTTTTCTATGCGTTTCATTCAGTGTTTACTACAACTGCTACTATTTCAGCCCTATTGAAAATCTGTCTTTGCTTTTGATTAAATAAATAGTTGTTTTATCTTATTTTGAAATGGGGATTGTTTTCATTGAACTTTCTGTAAACTGTCCAGGAAAAATACTGTTTGAAAAGTGGTTTATAAGCAAACAACTTTATAATTAGACTGGAATCTTCAAGCATGCATCAACATGACTTAGTGATCTGTATATACAAAAGGGAGATTTAGAACAACTATTTTGATTTCATACACAAATCTGACCACAGGAGTAGCTCTTCTACACTCCTATGTGTTCAATTCAGAATAATAATCAGTAATGCATTCTCTTGCCATCTGTGTACTTTGAGATTCCTCTGTGTGAGCACATGCAGTCATACAAGCTGTTACTTTTCAATTTTTATATAAATGGCCTATAAATAGATTATATTCCTTTAAAAAAAAATGTGGATAAGCAAAGGTCATGACTAGGAATTGCTTAAAAAAAAGCAGTAACGTGACAATTCAAAACTTAAGAAATAGAAGGTGCTAACTATTTTTACAAGCATACAGGTTTTGCTTTAAGACTTCTAAATTATTGAGGTTATTTAAATACAGTGTTTCTGAAACATAACTACTGGTTCGAAATGTATAGACTAAATGTGGTTTAAAATTTTAATTATTGCTGCCAGAGGAAAAAAATCTGTCAGTATTTTAAAAGGAATGTATTGAAAGTATAATAATAAAATCCTTGCATGTTATGGATTTGATTAACATTTTACTCCTTTGGGATTCTAATTGAACAATAACAGGAGTTCCTTAGATTTTATATACCACAGACAGGAATAGATTTCACTAAAAACAGATGCGGAGCCCTTATGTTGGCCTTCTTACTGGTTTTAAGAACTAGCACTGTTGGTCATTGGTACCTATTAACATGTTTGTTATTTGGTTCACAGACCTAGAAAAACTATACTGTTTTCCTCATGAAACTATATGTTAATGAGGGGCTGTTAGTTTTGCACTTAGCTATACAACACCTGTTCTTAATTAAATCTAAAGGTAAGTTGAAAAAAAAATTACTCCCATTTGAAACATATATAGAACACACATATGTGTACAAACTCCGTTTTGGTAAACTTGCAATAATCTCTTTGGAGTTTATCTCCAATGACAATGATTCTTAATTATTCCTCCTAGCATTTCAATCTAAGAATGGTACTTTGAGGTTATTTAAACCTGTTGTTTTATTTTTAAAATGTTAGTTTTTGTTTAATTTTTTTTCAGATGTTTTACCACTCAATTACTCTTGGCCACATTTATTTATGCATTTATGTCTTTATTGCCTATCTTATGCTATCTTATGCAAGGCCATCTTAGTCCATTGACCATGTGGAAAGGTTGAATACACTTAACTGGAGTGCAAATTCTTTACTAAACACTGAGGCCACACAAACAGCCTCCCCCTCACCTTCCTGTTCCCGGCATAGCTCCCTTAATCACCACTTTTTTTTTTCTTTTTACAGTCTTGTAGTTCCTTAATGTGGATAGAATCAGAGAGATTGAGTAGAGCTGAGTGTTTAGTGGCCGGATGCCCTTCATGATACTTATGAGAAGTTAGCAGAAGATTTTTTTTCTTTGTGTACAGAGAATTGCTTGCTAGCCGGGGGAACGCAGCTCCCGGCATAGCCGCCATTTTGGGGTGGGATCTCCCGAGAATTCAAGAGATCCTGGCCCAGGCTTTGCGCGTCAGGCACTGGCCTATGATGCAGCCGTGGGCAGGCTGGGCGAGCCCTATAAATAGGGCTGTGCCACATTTCAGCTTCCTTTTCGCCCCAGCTGCTGAGGAGCGAACACCCTCCCTCCCTCTCTCACTATCTTTCAGTGTGCTTCATTGGGACCGCCCTAGGGGGCCGAATAGGAATTTTTGGCAGCCACGGCGTTTTAATAGTGACTGTTTTTTCACCTATTCCACACTGCGGAGCAGGATGGATTGGTTATGGGGTGTTTTACATGTAGTTTTGATTCATTTAATTGGCTTCCCTTTGGTCACTGTGGTAGGCAGGTTAGGGGTGGGAATTGGGTGGTGGTTAGCAACTGCGTGTTCTCCTTTGGGCATCTTTGAAGATGATGGGCAGACTCTTTCCAAGAGCTCATTGTGTCTCACTGGCCTGAGCGGTTGGGGAGGGGGTGCCCTTGGGTCTCGCCACATCCAACAACCAGTGGGGATTGGATGGTGAGCCTCCCCACATGTGTAGAATGGCTAGGATCCAGGTGAGGGCATGGTCCCCTTCGTCTGGATCAGCAGGGAGCTATGCCCATAGTTACCAAGGAATGTTTTTATTACATCATTTCCGCCCCAAAAGCTATTTGTTCCCAATTTGTTATTTGCAGGTCCCAGTTATTTGTTTATTTAATTAATTAAGTTTGTATTTAACTTAATAAATCGACCAATTTTAAATCTTGCTTTGTCTCCGTGTTCTCACTCCGCATCCGGCGCAAATATCTGTTGCCATCTAGTATTGAATTCTCAACCTTTTGAGGTGGAGGCGAGCATCTTCACCACTAGGATACCAGGCCACTCCTCCCTTAATCATAACTACTGGCTTGTTATTGCTTGTTTTTAACATCACTATCATACATTTCTTCCTAAACACCCAGAAGCAAAACCTACCTCTTAAAAGATGGAATTTAGGTATAAAGGCGGTTTCTGCCTTGCATTCTGCATTCCAATAGCAGGCCAACAGCCATTCTCTATCCACAATCAAACATTTCCACCATTTGGCCAACCAGGGTAAGAAATAATTACCTTTGGCCAACCAGAGTAAGAAATAACAAGCAAGCAGGTTAACTACGAAATATCCATGCCCTCCTTCCATCTCCCAGCAACGGTTAGTAAATCCAGCATCTCTAACTCAATAAAACCTTCCACCATTGCTCCATCTGAAGCTCTTTCCTAAGTTTATGGGGGGAAATTGACAACACACCAAGATATTTTTTTTTAAAAACCTAAAACAATCAAGGTGATGAATAATGTGGCTTTTTTGGAATGTGTTTTTTCCCTCTTGAAAAAGTTGGATGACAAGAATAACAACACAAATGCAAATCTGTGAAGATAATTGGCAATAAATAGTGCATTTTTTTTTAACAGGAAAGATTTGTTGAATTTTCTTGTTATTTATTTGTTAGGAGTCAGAATTAAATGATTTTGGTTTGCCACACCAAAGTGGGAATATGTTTACTTCTTGCCATTAACTGGTTTTTAACTGCTCAGACTGTGCTGAGGTCTCAAAAGCTGTTTGAGAGTCCCAGTGTGGACTAAAAGTTGAAGAATGAAAGATTTCCTCTGTCTTTCTTCCACATGTTGATAACTACTCAAAAAAGTTTGTAAGCCTTCTTGCAGACAGCTAATCTCAAAGGAAACATTGGATATGAATGTTCTTATTGATGACTAATGATGCATTATTCCTATATGTCAGTTAGGTATTTCCTATGGAAAACAATAAAAACACGAATATTGGCCCATTTATTTAAACTACTGGAAGTTTTTAACACTACATTACTCTCCTAACGATTATGAAAGTTTTTGCTTTGGACCCTATTGTCTTCAGATGAATTCGGATCATAGTTAAAGAGGAAAGTGAAAATTCTAATTAAACACTGCAAGAGAAAAAAATATTCTGTTAATTAAGCCTATGAATTCTGATCAGATTCTTAAAAACAAAGACCTGGTGCTTTAGCAGCATTACTTTGATTCAGCTCTAGAGCAATTACGCAAATAGTGTTTTTTTTACTGCCATGAATGATTAAAAGAAAGTTTTGCATTTTCAGGTGTAGAAAAAATTAGAAGGAGAGGAATGCAAATTATTTGGGTAAGTTATCCTCATCTCTCACATATTCCCTCACATGGACCCCATAACCCTTTCCCCGGCCTAGTGCTCACACACACACACAAATGTGCTAATCCCATGCCTTATTTCCTCTGTTTCCTTTCATTTACATCTACCAATTATCTGATCTATCCAAACTTGCACCATAGCACTGCATTACCCTCATGCAAACCATGTATAACCCAACTCACCTATGACCTAATCTGGGCCTCCCAGAATCCCATTAAAACTTCTGCGACACTTCCACCCTTATTTATTTGGAAAATTTATATTGCTGCCTACTTACACCTGGTGAGTCACAGCGGCTTACAGGAAGTAAAAATACAATAGTGAATGAATGAATGAATGAATGAATGAATACAACAACAACAACAACAACAACCCCTCACCCACCCCCACACAAGCACACATTAATAGCAATAGCATTTAGACTTATATACCATTTCACAGTGCTTTACAGCCCTCTCTAAGTGGTTTACAGAGTGTAAGCCTATTGTCCCTAACAATCTGGGTCCTCATTTTACCGACCTTGGAAAGATGGAAGGCTGAGTCAACCTTGAGCCTACTGAGATTTGATTTGCCAAATTGCTAGCAGCCGATGATCAGCAGAAGTAGCTTGCAGTACTGCACTCTAACCACTGCACAACTTAGGCTCTTTTGGCACCATTTAATGGGCTCCATCCTATTCTGGATGCCCCAGGACTCCTGATAGAACCATGCCTTGAGGGCCTTCTGAAAAGGTGTCAGATTGGGGGACAGTCTAATTTTTGGAATGATGATGATCCAGAGAGAGGAAGCCACTACAGAAACGTCCTTTCTTCTGAGTCCCACCAGATGTACCTCTTTAGGGGACAGAACCCCGCAAGATTCCTTACCTCCCCAGATTGTGAGCCAGATTGTTATGGCCTGTCGGCCACTGACCCCTCCACTGGCCAAATCAAATGAGGAGAAAGTATGGGAGTCAGACTCAGAATCAAGGCAACCTTAGAGCTCTGAATGGGAAGAAGGAATGGAGCTGGCAGAAAGATAAAGGCAGAGTCTGAACTGTCCCTCAGCTCTCAGATGGAGAGTCAACAGCCCCCAGGCCTGGAGATGGCTGATGAGGAAGAAGAGGAACAGCTGGGTCCGGATGTACAAATGTGCAGAAGACAGTGGAGAGAAGAGCAGTGGAAATCCGTGGCCGATCCTTGGGAAGAAAGATCCACCCTAACTCTGGGATAAAAGGCAGGGGTCAGAGATGAATAGGTGTGGCAGACAACTATTCAGCTCCCTGCCAGACTTGTTAGTCTACAGTGAAAGATAAACTTTCACATCTATTAAGAAATAAAAGAATTGTTGCTTCAACTACAGAGGGGAACTGGGTCAGAACACAGATGGATGTGACTGAGATGATCCTTCAGATAACCTGATCCCAAACCATTAAGGGCTTTAAAAGTGACAATAGGCACCTTGTATGGTACCTGGAAGCAAATCAGCAACCAATGTACCTCCCGCAGGAAGTGACACTTATGCACCAAGGTCTGCACAAAACCATGCAGGACTGATTGTATAAACTAAGTGATATGTTATTGTGATGTCAGGTAAAGTACCTCTCAGAAGTTTCTTAATGATACCTTGTAGGTTATCATTTCTATAGGAAAGCAAACCAACCACGTTGCTTTGTGCTGCTTTGTTTTAGAACTCCCTCCAGCTTTATCCTGCAGATCTTGCATTACAGGAGACTGATAAATTTTTTCAGTGGTGGACATTCAAGGGGAAAAAAATTCAAAGGTTCCATCAAAAATGTTTCTAGATGGCTTTAGCAAGCACTTTGGGACTTTTCACAGATTGCACACTCTGCTAGTTTGCTAAAACTGCCAAAGCTTTTCTTGGCTGAACATTTTCTGTGAACTGTGGGGCAATATTGTGGTACAGATGGAAGTTCTTTAATTTAGAATGTTTGGGTGCATGGCCCTTTTTTTCCATGATGCAGAATGAATCCTATAATATTACCAAAGTGACTCAGCTAGGAAAATGTTTTTGAAAGAAAAGGCAGAAATAAGTTTTCTTTTACAGCAATGACCCACAGAAACTTAAGGCAAAGTGCATAGTTTCAATTAAGAAAAAATGCATTGTCTTTTTGCCTTCACAAAGCTAACCACATCTCTTTCAGAGTGCAAAAGTTTTTGCCAAACTGAATGTAGGTTACTTTGTACCAGCTTATTAACTACTTCTTGACTTTTTCTTTAACCTGAACAGGGCTCTAGTTTTCCATTTCATGTTTCA